>NC_053037.3:81928037-83128037 GCF_002575655.3 Aegilops tauschii subsp. strangulata
GATTGTCCGTTTCGGACACGAAATGCATCCAGTTTTTGCCGTAACCCTCTCAACTTGATTGCACATGCTATGTGCATGAAATGATGATACCATGCCAACTTTCAACCTTTTCAGAGTTCATTTGAAATGCTTTTCAATTTTATGGTCTTATAGCTCAAAATAATTAGTAAATGCATGAAAAATAACAGATGAAGTCAGAAAGGATTGAAAAATGATGACGTGGCTCTGAATGGTGCATTTTGAACACACAAAAAGTCAGGAGTTCAAATAAGATTTAAAAAATGAAATCCCTTGGTAACAGACGAGTTTCCGTATGAAATCCTGATACTTTGAAAGAGATTGTCCGTTTTGAACACGAAATGCATCCAGTTTTTGCCGTAACCCTCTCAACTTTATTGCATATGCTATGTGGATGAAATGATGATACCAAGCCAACTTTCAACCTTTTCAGAGTTCATTTGAAATGCTTTTCAATTTTCGGGTCTTATAGCTCAAAATAATTAGTAAGTGCATGAAAAATAACAAATGAAGTCAGAAAGGATTGAAAAATGATGATGTGGCTTTGAATGGTGCATTTTGAACACACAAAAAGTCAGGAGTTCAAATAAATTTTAAAAAATGAAATCCCTTGTAACAGACGAGTTTCCGTACCTGATACTTTGAAAGAGATTGTCCGTTTTGAACACGAAATGCATCCAGTTTTTGCCGTAACCCTCTCAACTTTATTGCACATGCTATGTGGATGAAATGATGATACCGTGCCAACTTTCAACCATTTCAGAGTTCATTTGAAATGCTTTCCAATTTTATGGTCTTATAGCTCAAAATAATTAGTAAATGCATGAAAAATAACAAATGAAGTCAGAAAGGATTGAAAAATGATGACGTGGCTCTGAATGGTGCATTTTGAACACACAAAAAGTCAGGAGTTCAAATAAGATTTAAAAATGAAATCCCTTTGTAACAGACGAGTTTCCGTATGAAATCCTGATACTTTGAAAGAGATTGTCCGTTTTGAACACGAAATGCATCCAGTTTTTGCCGTAACCCTCTCAACTTTATTGCACATGCTATATGGATGAAATGATGATACCATGCCAACTTTCAACCTTTTTAGAGTTCATTTGAAATGCTTTTCAATTTTCGGGTCTTATAGCTCAAAATAATTAGTAAGTGCATGAAAAATAACAAATGAAGTCAGAAAGGATTGAAAAATGATGATGTGGCTTTGAATGGTGCATTTTGAACACACAAAAAGTCAGGAGTTCAAATAAATTTTAAAAAATGAAATCCCTTTGTAACAGACGAGTTTCCGTATGAAATCCTGATACTCTGAAAGAGATTGTCCGTTTTGTACACGAAATGCGTCCAGTTTTTGCCATAACCCTCTCAACTTTATTGCACATGCTATGTGGATGAAATGATGATACCAAGCCAACTTTCAACCTTTTCAGAGTTCATTTGAAATGCTTTTCAATTTTCGGGTCTTATAGCTCAAAATAATTAGTAAGTGCATGAAAAATAACAAATGAAGTCAGAAAGGATTGAAAAATGATGATGTGGCTTTGAATGGTGCATTTTGAACACACAAAAATTCAGGAGTTCAAATAAATTTTCAAAAATGAAATCCCTTTGTAACAGACGAGTTTCCGTATGAAATCCTGATACTTTGAAAGAGATTGTCCGTTTGGTACACGAAGTGCATCCACTTTTTGCCGTAACCCTCTCAACTTTATTGCACATGCTATGTGGATGAAATGATGATACCGTGCCAACTTTCAACATTTCAGAGTTCATTTGAAATGCTTTCCAATTTTATGGTCTTATAGCTCAAAATAATTAGTAAATGCATGAAAAATAACAAATGAAGTCAGAAAGGATTGAAAAATGATGACGTGGCTCTGAATGGTGCATTTTGAACACACAAAAAGTCAGGAGTTCAAATAAGATTTAAAAAATGAAATCCCTTTGTAACAGACGAGTTTCCGTATGAAATCCTGATACTTTCAAAGAGATTGTCCGTTTTGAACACGAAATGCATCCAGTTTTTGCCGTAACCCTCTCAACTTTATTGCACATGCTATATGGATGAAATGATGATACCATGCCAACTTTCAACCTTTTTAGAGTTCATTTGAAATGCTTTTCAATTTTCGGGTCTTATAGCTCAAAATAATTAGTAAGTGCATGAAAAATAACAAATGAAGTCAGAAAGGATTGAAAAATGATGATGTGGCTTTGAATGGTGCATTTTGAACACACAAAAAGTCAGGAGTTCAAATAAATTTTAAAAAATGAAATCCCTTTGTAACAGACGAGTTTCCGTATGAAATCCTGATACTTTGAAAGAGATTGTCCGTTTTGAACACGAAATGCATCCAGTTTTTGCCGTAACCCTCTCAACTTTATTGCACATGCTATGTGGATGAAATGATGATACCATGCCAACTTTCAACCTTTTCGGAGTTCATTTGAAATGCTTTTCAATTTTATGGTCTTATAGCTCAAAATAATTAGTAAATGCATGAAAAATAACAGATGAAGTCAGAAAGGATTGAAAAACGATGACGTGGCTCTGAATGGTGCATTTTGAACACACAAAAAGTCAGGAGTTCAAATAAGATTTAAAAAATGAAATCCCTTTGTAACAGACGAGTTTCCGTATGAAATCCTGATACTTTGAAAGAGATTGTCCGTTTTGAACACGAAGTGCATCCAGTTTTTTCCGTAACCCTCTCAACTTTATTGCACATGCTATGTGGATGAAATGATGATAGCCTACCAACTTTCAACCTTTTCAGAGTTCATTTGAAATGCTTTTCTATTTTCGGGTCTTATAGCTCAAAATAATTAGTAAGTGCATGAAAAATAACAAATGAAGTCAGAAAGGATTGAAAAATGATGATGTGGCTTTGAATGGTGCATTTTGAAGACACAAAAAGTCAGGAGTTCAAATAAATTTTAAAAAATGAAATCCCTTTGTAACAGACGAGTTTCCGTATGAAATCCTGATACTTTGAAAGAGATTGTCCGTTTTGAACACGAAATGCATCCAGTTTTTGCCGTAACCCTCTCAACTTTATTGCACATGCTATGTGGATGAAATGATGATACCGTGCCAACTTTCAACCATTTCAGAGTTCATTTGAAATGCTTTCCAATTTTATGGTCTTATAGCTCAAAATAATTAGTAAATGCATGAAAAATAACAAATGAAGTCAGAAAGGATTGAAAAATGATGACGTGGCTCTGAATGGTGCATTTTGAACACACAAAAAGTCAGGAGTTCAAATAAGATTTAAAAAATGAAATCCCTTTGTAACAGACGAGTTTCCGTATGAAATCCTGATACTTTGAAAGAGATTGTCCGTTTGAACACGAAATGCATCCAGTTTTTGCCGTAACCCTCTCAACTTTATTGCACATGCTATATGGATGAAATGATGATACCATGCCAACTTTCAACCTTTTTAGAGTTCATTGAAATGCTTTTCAATTTTCGGGTCTTATAGCTCAAAATAATTAGTAAGTGCATGAAAAATAACAAATGAAGTCAGAAAGGATTGAAAAATGATGATGTGGCTTTGAATGGTGCATTTTGAACACACAAAAAGTCAGGAGTTCAAATAAATTTTAAAAAATGAAATCCCTTTGTAACAGACGAGTTTCCGTATGAAATCCTGATACTCTGAAAGAGATTGTCCGTTTTGTACACGAAATGCGTCCAGTTTTTGCCATAACCCTCTCAACTTTATTGCACATGCTATGTGGATGAAATGATGATACCAAGCCAACTTTCAACCTTTTCAGAGTTCATTTGAAATGCTTTTCAATTTTCGGGTCTTATAGCTCAAAATAATTAGTAAGTGCATGAAAAATAACAAATGAAGTCAGAAAGGATTGAAAAATGATGATGTGGCTTTGAATGGTGCATTTTGAACACACAAAAATTCAGGTGTTCAAATAAATTTTCAAAAATGAAATCCCTTTGTAACAGACGAGTTTCCGTATGAAATCCTGATACTTTGAAAGAGATTGTCCGTTTGGTACACGAAGTGCATCCACTTTTTGCCGTAACCCTCTCAACTTTATTGCACATGCTATGTGGATGAAATGATGATACCGTGCCAACTTTCAACCATTTCAGAGTTCATTTGAAATGCTTTCCAATTTTATGGTCTTATAGCTCAAAATAATTAGTAAATGCATGAAAAATAACAAATGAAGTCAGAAAGGATTGAAAAATGATGACGTGGCTCTGAATGGTGCATTTTGAACACACAAAAAGTCAGGAGTTCAAATAAGATTTAAAAATGAAATCCCTTTGTAACAGACGAGTTTCCGTATGAAATCCTGATACTTTCAAAGAGATTGTCCGTTTTGAACACGAAATGCATCCAGTTTTTGCCGTAACCCTCTCAACTTTATTGCACATGCTATATGGATGAAATGATGATACCATGCCAACTTTCAACCTTTTTAGAGTTCATTTGAAATGCTTTTCAATTTTCGGGTCTTATAGCTCAAAATAATTAGTAAGTGCATGAAAAATAACAAATGAAGTCAGAAAGGATTGAAAAATGATGATGTGGCTTTGAATGGTGCATTTTGAACACACAAAAAGTCAGGAGTTCAAATAAATTTTAAAAAATGAAATCCCTTTGTAACAGACGAGTTTCCGTATGAAATCCTGATACTTTGAAAGAGATTGTCCGTTTTGAACACGAAATGCATCCAGTTTTTGCCGTAACCCTCTCAACTTTATTGCACATGCTATGTGGATGAAATGATGATACCATGCCAACTTTCAACCTTTTCGGAGTTCATTTGAAATGCTTTTCAATTTTATGGTCTTATAGCTCAAAATAATTAGTAAATGCATGAAAAATAACAGATGAAGTCAGAAAGGATTGAAAAACGATGACGTGGCTCTGAATGGTGCATTTTGAACACACAAAAAGTCAGGAGTTCAAATAAGATTTAAAAAATGAAATCCCTTTGTAACAGACGAGTTTCCGTATGAAATCCTGATACTTTGAAAGAGATTGTCCGTTTTGAACACGAAGTGCATCCAGTTTTTTCCGTAACCCTCTCAACTTTATTGCACATGCTATGTGGATGAAATGATGATAGCCTACCAACTTTCAACCTTTTCAGAGTTCATTTGAAATGCTTTTCTATTTTCGGGTCTTATAGCTCAAAATAATTAGTAAGTGCATGAAAAATAACAAATGAAGTCAGAAAGGATTGAAAAATGATGATGTGGCTTTGAATGGTGCATTTTGAAGACACAAAAAGTCAGGAGTTCAAATAAATTTTAAAAAAATGAAATCCCTTTGTAACAGACGAGTTTCCGTATGAAATCCTGATACTTTGAAAGAGATTGTCCGTTTTAAACACGAAATGCATCCAGTTTTTGCCGTAACCCTCTCAACTTTATTGCACATGCTATGTGGATGAAATGATGATACCGTGCCAACTTTCAACCATTTCAGAGTTCATTTGAAATGCTTTCCAATTTTATGGTCTTATAGCTCAAAATAATTAGTAAATGCATGAAAAATAACAAATGAAGTCAGAAAGGATTGAAAAATGATGACGTGGCTCTGAATGGTGCATTTTGAACACACAAAAAGTCAGGAGTTCAAATAAGATTTAAAAAATGAAATCCCTTTGTAACAGACGAGTTTCCGTATGAAATCCTGATACTTTGAAAGAGATTGTCCGTTTTGAACACGAAATGCATCCAGTTTTTGCCGTAACCCTCTCAACTTTATTGCACATGCTATATGGATGAAATGATGATACCATGCCAACTTTCAACCTTTTTAGAGTTCATTTGAAATGCTTTTCAATTTTCGGGTCTTATAGCTCAAAATAATTAGTAAGTGCATGAAAAATAACAAATGAAGTCAGAAAGGATTGAAAAATGATGATGTGGCTTTGAATGGTGCATTTTGAACACACAAAAAGTCAGGAGTTCAAATAAATTTTAAAAAATGAAATCCCTTTGTAACAGACGAGTTTCCGTATGAAATCCTGATACTCTGAAAGAGATTGTCCGTTTTGTACACGAAATGCGTCCAGTTTTTGCCATAACCCTCTCAACTTTATTGCACATGCTATGTGGATGAAATGATGATACCAAGCCAACTTTCAACCTTTTCAGAGTTCATTTGAAATGCTTTTCAATTTTCGGGTCTTATAGCTCAAAATAATTAGTAAGTGCATGAAAAATAACAAATGAAGTCAGAAAGGATTGAAAAATGATGATGTGGCTTTGAATGGTGCATTTTGAACACACAAAAAGTCAGGAGTTCAAATAAATTTTAAAAAATGAAATCCCTTTGTAACAGACGAGTTTCCGTATGAAATCCTGATACTTTGAAAGAGATTGTCCGTTTTGAACACGAAATGCATCCAGTTTTTGCCGTAACCCTCTCAACTTTATTGCACATGCTATATGGATGAAATGAGGATACCATGCCAACTTTCAACCTTTTTAGAGTTCATTTGAAATGCTTTTCAATTTTCGGGTCTTATAGCTCAAAATAATTAGTAAGTGCATGAAAAATAACAAATGAAGTCAGAAAGGATTGAAAAATGATGATGTGGCTTTGAATGGTGCATTTTGAACACACAAAAAGTCAGGAGTTCAAATAAATTTTAAAAAATGAAATCCCTTTGTAACAGACGAGTTTCCGTATGAAATCCTGATACTCTGAAAGAGATTGTCCGTTTTGTACACGAAATGCGTCCAGTTTTTGCCATAACCCTCTCAACTTTATTGCACATGCTATGTGGATGAAATGATGATACCAAGCCAACTTTCAACCTTTTCAGAGTTCATTTGAAATGCTTTTCAATTTTCGGGTCTTATAGCTCAAAATAATTAGTAAGTGCATGAAAAATAACAAATGAAGTCAGAAAGGATTGAAAAATGATGATGTGGCTTTGAATGGTGCATTTTGAACACACAAAAAGTCAGGAGTTCAAATAAATTTTAAAAAATGAAATCCCTTTGTAACAGACGAGTTTCCGTATGAAATCCTGATACTTTGAAAGAGATTGTCCGTTTGGTACACGAAGTGCATCCACTTTTTGCCGTAACCCTCTCAACTTTATTGCACATGCTATGTGGATGAAATGATGATACCGTGCCAACTTTCAACCATTTCAGAGTTCATTTGAAATGCTTTCCAATTTTATGGTCTTATAGCTCAAAATAATTAGTAAATGCATGAAAAATAACAAATGAAGTCAGAAAGGATTGAAAAATGATGACGTGGCTCTGAATGGTGCATTTTGAACACACAAAAAGTCAGGAGTTCAAATAAGATTTAAAAAATGAAATCCCTTTGTAACAGACGAGTTTCCGTATGAAATCCTGATACTTTCAAAGAGATTGTCCGTTTTGAACACGAAATGCATCCAGTTTTTGCCGTAACCCTCTCAACTTTATTGCACATGCTATATGGATGAAATGAGGATACCATGCCAACTTTCAACCTTTTTAGAGTTCATTTGAAATGCTTTTCAATTTTCGGGTCTTATAGCTCAAAATAATTAGTAAGTGCATGAAAAATAACAAATGAAGTCAGAAAGGATTGAAAAATGATGATGTGGCTTTGAATGGTGCATTTTGAACACACAAAAAGTCAGGAGTTCAAATAAATTTTAAAAAATGAAATCCCTTTGTAACAGACGAGTTTCCGTATGAAATCCTGATACTTTGAAAGAGATTGTCCGTTTTGAACACGAAATGCATCCAGTTTTTGCCGTAACCCTCTCAACTTTATTGCACATGCTATGTGGATGAAATGATGATACCATGCCAACTTTCAACCTTTTCGGAGTTCATTTGAAATGCTTTTCAATTTTATGGTCTTATAGCTCAAATAATTAGTAAATGCATGAAAAATAACAGATGAAGTCAGAAAGGATTGAAAAACGATGACGTGGCTCTGAATGGTGCATTTTGAACACACAAAAAGTCAGGAGTTCAAATAAGATTTAAAAAATGAAATCCCTTTGTAACAGACGAGTTTCCGTATGAAATCCTGATACTTTGAAAGAGATTGTCCGTTTTGAACACGAAGTGCATCCAGTTTTTTCCGTAACCCTCTCAACTTTATTGCACATGCTATGTGGATGAAATGATGATAGCCTGCCAACTTTCAACCTTTTCAGAGTTCATTTGAAATGCTTTTCTATTTTCGGGTCTTATAGCTCAAAATAATTAGTAAGTGCATGAAAAATAACAAATGAAGTCAGAAAGAATTGAAAAATGATGATGTGGCTTTGAATGGTGCATTTTGAACACACAAAAAGTCAGGAGTTCAAATAAGATTTTAAAAAATGAAATCCCTTTGTAACAGATGAGTTTCCGTATGAAATCCTGATACTTTGAAAGAGATTGTCCGTTTTGTACACGAAGTGCATCCATTTTTTGCCGTAACCCTCTCAACTATCTTGCACATGCTATGTGGATGAAATGATGATACCATGCCAACTTTCAACCTTTTCAGAGTTCATTTGAAATGCTTTTCAATTTATGGTCTTATAGCTCAAATAATTAGTAAATGCATGAAAAATAACAAATGAAGTCAGAAAGGATTGCAAAATGATGATGTGGCTTTGAATGTTGCATTTTGAACACACAAAAAGTCAGGAGTTCAAATAAGTTTTAAAAAATGAAATCCCTTTGTAACAGACGAGTTTCCGTATGAAATCCTGGTACTTCTAAAGAGATTGTCCGTTTCGAACACGAAATGCATCCAGTTTTTGCCGTAACCCTCTCAACTTGATTGCACATGCTATGTGCATGAAATGATGATACCATGCCAACTTTCAACCTTTTCAGAGTTCATTTGAAATGCTTTTCAATTTTATGGTCTTATAGCTCAAAATAATTAGTAAATGCATGAAAAATAATAGATGAAGTCAGAAAGGATTGAAAAATGATGACGTGGCTCTGAATGGTGCATTTTGAACACACAAAAAGTCAGGAGTTCAAATAAGATTTAAAAAATGAAATCCCTTTGTAACAGACGTGTTTCCGTATGAAATCCTGATACTTTGAAAGAGATTGTCCGTTTTGAACACGAAATGCATCCAGTTTTTGCCGTAACCCTCTCAACTTTATTGCACATGCTATGTGGATGAAATGATGATACCATGCCAACTTTCAACCTTTCAGAGTTCATTTGAAATGCTTTTCAATTTTCGGGTCTTATAGCTCAAAATAATTAGTAAGTGCATGAAAAATAACAAATGAAGTCAGAAAGGATTGAAAAATGATGATGTGGCTTTGAATGGTGCATTTTGAACACACAAAAAGTCAGGAGTTGAAATAAATTTTAAAAATGAAATCCCTTTGTAACAGACGAGTTTCCGTATGAAATCCTGATACTCTGAAAGAGATTGTCTGTCTTGTACACGAAGTGCATCCAGTTTTTGCCGTAACGCTCTCAACTTTCTTGCACATGCTATGTGGATGAAATGATGATACCATGCCAACTTTCAACCTTTTCAGAGTTCATTTGAAATGCTTTCCAATTTTATGGTCTTATAGCTCAAAATAATTAGTAAATGCATGAAAAATAACAAATGAAGTCAGAAAGGATTGAAAAATGATGATGTGGCTTTGAATGGTGCATTTTGAACACACAAAAAGTCAGGAGTTCAAATAAGTTTTAAAAAATGAAATCCCTTTGTAACAGACGAGTTTCCGTATGCCTGATACTTTGAAAGAGATTGTCCGTTTTGTACACGAAGTGCATGCAGTTTTTGCCGTAACCATCTCAACTATCTTGCACATGCTATGTGGATGAAATGATAATACCATGCCAACTTTCAACCTTTTCAGAGTTCATTTGAAATGCTTTTCAATTTTATGGTCTTATAGCTCAAAATAATTAGTAAATGCATGAAAAATAACAAATGAAGTCAGAAAGGATTGAAAAATGATGATGTGGCTTCGAATGTTGCACTTTGAACACACAAAAAGTCAGGAGTTCAAATAAGTTTTCAAAAATGAAATCCCTTTCTAACAGACGAGTTTCCGTATGAAATCCTCATACTCTGAAAGAGATTGTCCGTTTTGTACACGAAGTGCATCCAGTTTTTGCCGTAACCCTCTCAACTTTCTTGCACATGCTATGTGGATGAAATGATGATACCATGCCAACTTTCAACCTTTTCAGAGTTCATTTGAAATGCTTTTCAATTTTATGGTCTTATAGCTCAAAATAATTAGTAAGTGCATGAAAAATAACAAATGAAGTCAGAAAGGATTGAAAAATGATGATCTGGCTTTGAATGGTGCATTTTGAACACACAAAAAGTCAGGAGTTCAAATAAGATTTAAAAATGAAATCCCTTTGTAACAGACGAGTTTCTGTATGAAATCCTGATACTTTGAAAGAGATTGTCCGTTATGTACACGAAGTGCATCCAGTTTTTGCCGTAACCCTCTCAACTATCTTGCACATGCTATGTGGATGAAATGATGATACCATGCCAACTTTCAAACTTTTCAGAGTTCATTTGAAATGCATTTCAATTTTATGGTCTTATAGCTCAAAATAATTAGTAAATGCATGAAAAATAACAAATGAAGTCAGAAAGGATTGAAAAATGATGATGTGGCTTCGAATGTTGCACTTTGAACACACAAAAAGTCAGGAGTTCAAATAAGTTTTCAAAAATGAAATCCCTTTCTAACAGACGAGTTTCCGTATGAAATCCTGATACTTTGAAAGAGATTGTCCGTTTTGTACACGAAATGCATCGAATTTTTGCCGTAACCCTCTCAACTTTCTTGCACATGCTATGTGGATGAAATGATGATACCATGCCAACTTTCAACCTTTTCAGAGTTCATTTGAAATGCTTTCCAGTTTTATGGTCTTATAGCTCAAAATAATTAGTAAGTACATGAAAAATAACAAATGAAGTCAGAAAGGATTGAAAAATGATTATGTGGCTTTGAATGGTGCATTTTGAACACACAAAAAGTCAGGAGTTCAAATAAGATTTAAAAAATGAAATCCCTTTGTAACAGACGAGTTTCCGTATGAAATCCTGATACTCTGAAAGAGATTGTCCGTTTTGTACACGAAGTGCATCCAGTTTTTGCCGTAACCCTCTCAACTTTCTTGCACATGCTATGTGGATGAAATGATGATACCATGCCAACTTTCAACCTTTTCAGAGTTCATTTGAAATGCTTTTCAATTTTATGGTCTTATAGCTCAAAATAATTAGTAAGTGCATGAAAAATAACAAATGAAGTCAGAAAGGATTGAAAAATGATGATGTGGCTTTGAATGGTGCATTTTGAACACACAAAAAGTCAGGAGTTCAAATAAGATTTAAAAAATGAAATCCCTTTGTAGCAGACGAGTTTCTGTATGAAATCCTGATACTTTGAAAGAGATTGACCGTTATGTACACGAAGTGCATCCAGTTTTTTCCGTAACCCTCTCAACTATCTTGCACATGCTATGTGGATGAAATGATGATACCATGCCAACTTTCAACCTTTTCAGAGTTCATTTGAAATGCTTTTCAATTTTATGGTCTTATAGCTCAAAATAATTAGTAAATGCATGAAAAATAACAAATGAAGTCAGAATGGATTGAAAAATGATGATGTGGCTTCGAATGTTGCACTTTGAACACACAAAAAGTCAGGAGTTCAAATAAGTTTTCAAAAATGAAATCCCTTTCTAACAGACAAGTTTCCGTATGAAATCCTGATACTTTGAAAGAGATTGTCCGTTTTGTACACGAAATGCATCCAATTTTTGCCGTAACCCTCTCAACTTTCTTGCACATGCTATGTGGATGAAATGATGATACCATGCCAACTTTCAACCTTTTCAGAGTTCATTTGAAATGCTTTCCAATTTTATGGTCTTATAGCTCAAAATAATTAGTAAGTGCATGAAAAATAACAAATGAAGTCAGAAAGGATTTAAAAATGATGATGTGGCTTTGAATGGTGCATTTTGAACACACAAAAAGTCAGGAGTTCAAATAAGATTTAAAAAATGAAATCCCTTTGTAACAGACGAGTTTCTGTATGAAATCCTGATACTTTGAAAGAGATTGTCCGTTATGTACACGAAGTGCATCCAGTTTTTGCCGTAACCCTCTCAACTATCTTGCACATGCTATGTGGATGAAATGATGATACCATGCCAACTTTCAACCTTTTCAGAGTTCATTTGAAATGCTTTTCAATTTTATGGTCTTATAGCTGAAAATAATTAGTAAATGCATGAAAAATAACAAATGAAGTCAGAAAGGTTGGAAAAATGATGATGTGGCTTCGAATGTTGCACTTTGAACACACAAAAAGACAGGAGTTCAAATAAGTTTTCAAAAATGAAATCCCTTTCTAACAGACGAGTTTCTGTATGAAATCCTGATACTTTGAAAGAGATTGTCCGTTTTGTACGCGAAATGCATCCAATTTTTGCCGTAACCCTCTCAACTTTATTGCACATGCTATGCGGATGAAATGATGATACCATGCCAACTTTCAACCTTTTCAGAGTTCATTTGAAAAGCTTCTCAATTTTAGGGTCTTATAGCTCAAAATAATTAGTAAGTGCATGAAAAATAACAAATGAAGTCAGAAAGGATTGAAAAATGATGATGTGGCTTTGAATGGTGCATTTTGAACACACAAAAAGTCAGGAGTTCAAATAAGTTTTAAAAATGAAATCCCTTTGTAACAGACGAGTTTCCGTATGAAATCCTGATACTCTGAAAGAGATCATCCGTTTTGTACACGAAGTGCATCCAGTTTTTGCCGTAACCCTCTCAACTTTCTTGCACATGCTATGTGGATGAAATGATGATACCATGCCAACTTTCAACCTTTTCAGAGTTCATTTGAAATGCTTTTCAATTTTATGGTCTTATAGCTCAAAATAATTAGTAAATGCATGAAAAATAACAAATGAAGTCAGAAAGGATTGAAAAATGATGATGTGGCTTTGAATGGTGCATTTTGAACACACAAAAAGTCAGGAGTTCAAATAAGTTTAAAAAAATGAAATCCCTTTGTAACAGACGAGTTTCCGTATGAAATCCTGATACTTTGAAAGAGATTGTCCGTTTCGTACACGAAGTGCATCCAGTTTTTGCCGTAACCCTCTTAACTTTCTTGCACATGCTATGTGGATGAAATGATGATACCATGCCAACTTTCAACCTTTTCAGAGTTCATTTGAAATGCTTTTCAATTTTATGGTCTTATAGCTCAAAATAATTAGTGAATGCATGAAAAATAACAAATGAAGTCAGAAAGGATTGAAAAATGATGATGTGGCTTTGAATAGTGCATTTTGAACACACAAAAAGTCAGGAGTTCAAATAAGTTTTAAAAAATGAAATCCCTTTGTAACAGACGAGTTTCCGTAGGAAATCCTGATACTTTGAAAGAGATTGTCCGTTTCGAACACGAAATGCATCCAGTTTTTGCCGTAACCCTCTCAACTTGATTGCACATGCTATGTGCATGAAATGATGATACCATGCCAACTTTCAACCTTTTCAGAGTTCATTTGAAATGCTTTTCAATTTTATGGTCTTATAGCTCAAAATAATTAGTAAATGCATGAAAAATAGCAAATGAAGTCAGAAAGGATTGAAAAACGATGACGTGGCTCTGAATGGTGCATTTTGAAAACACAAAAAGTCAGGAGTTCAAATAAGATTTAAAAAATGAAATCCCTTTGTAACAGACGAGTTTCCGTATGAAATCCTGATACTTTGAAAGAGATTGTCCGTTTTGAACACGAAATGCATCCAGTTTTTGCCGTAACCCTCTTAACTTTCTTGCACATGCTATGTGGATGAAATGATAATACCATGCCAACTTTCAACCTTTTCAGAGTTCAATTGAAATGCTTTTCAATTTTATGGTCTTATAGCTCAAAATAATTAGTGAATGCATGAAAAATAACAAATGAAGTCAGAAAGGATTGAAAAATGATGATGTGGCTTTGAATGGTGCATTTTGAACACACACAAAAGTCAGGAGTTCAAATAAGTTTTAAAAAATGAAATCCCTTTGTAACAGACGAGTTTCCGTATGAAATCCTGATACTCTGAAAGAGATTGTCTGTCTTGTACACGAAGTGCATCCAGTTTTTGCCGTAACCCTCTCAACTTTCTTGCACATGCTATGTGGATGAAATGATGATACCATGCCAACTTTCAACCTTTTCAGAGTTCATTTGAAATGCTTTTCAATTTTATGGTCTTATAGCTCAAAATGATTAGTAAATGCATGAAAAATAACAAATGAAGTCAGAAAGATTGAAAAATGATGATGTGGCTTTGAATGGTGCATTTTGAACACACAAAAAGTCAGGAGTTCAAATAAGTTTTAATTAATGAAATCCCTTTGTAACAGACGAGTTTCCGTATGAAATCCTGATACTTTGAAAGAGATTGTCCGTTTCGTACATGAAGTGCATCCAGTTTTTGCCGTAACCCTCTTAACTTTCTTGCACATGCTATGTGGATGAAATGATGATACCATGCCAACTTTCAACCTTTTCAGAGTTCATTTGAAATGCTTTTCAATTTTATGGTCTTATAGCTCAAAATAATTAGTGAATGCATGAAAAATAACAAATGAAGTCAGAAAGGATTGAAAAATGATGATGTGGCTTTGAATAGTGCATTTTGAACACACAAAAAGTCAGGAGTTCAAATAAGTTTTAAAAAATGAAATCCCTTTGTAACAGACGAGTTTCCGTAGGAAATCCTGATACTTTGAAAGAGATTGTCCGTTTCGAACACGAAATGCATCCAGTTTTTGCCGTAACCCTCTCAACTTGATTGCACATGCTATGTGCATGAAATGATGATACCATGCCAACTTTCAACCTTTTCAGAGTTCATTTGAAATGCTTTTCAATTTTATGGTCTTATAGCTCAAAATAATTAGTAAATGCATGAAAAATAACAAATGAAGTCAGAAAGGATTGAAAAACGATGACGTGGCTCTGAATGGTGCATTTTGAAAACACAAAAAGTCAGGAGTTCAAATAAGATTTAAAAAATGAAATCCCTTTGTAACAGACGAGTTTCCGTATGAAATCCTGATACTTTGAAAGAGATTGTCCGTTTTGAACACGAAATGCATCCAGTTTTTGCCGTAACCCTCTTAACTTTCTTGCACATGCTATGTGGATGAAATGATAATACCATGCCAACTTTCAACCTTTTCAGAGTTCAATTGAAATGCTTTTCAATTTTATGGTCTTATAGCTCAAAATAATTAGTGAATGCATGAAAAATAACAAATGAAGTCAGAAAGGATTGAAAAATGATGATGTGGCTTTGAATGGTGCATTTTGAACACACACAAAAGTCAGGAGTTCAAATAAGTTTTAAAAAATGAAATCCCTTTGTAACAGACGAGTTTCCGTATGAAATCCTGATACTCTGAAAGAGATTGTCTGTCTTGTACACGAAGTGCATCCAGTTTTTGCCGTAACCCTCTCAACTTTCTTGCACATGCTATGTGGATGAAATGATGATACCATGCCAACTTTCAACCTTTTCAGAGTTCATTTGAAATGCTTTTCAATTTTATGGTCTTATAGCTCAAAATGATTAGTAAATGCATGAAAAATAACAAATGAAGTCAGAAAGGATTGAAAAATGATGATGTGGCTTTGAATGGTGCATTTTGAACACACAAAAAGTCAGGAGTTCAAATAAGTTTAAATAATGAAATCCCTTTGTAACAGACGAGTTTCCGTATGAAATCCTGATACTTTGAAAGAGATTGTCCGTTTCGTACATGAAGTGCATCCAGTTTTTGCCGTAACCCTCTTAACTTTCTTGCACATGCTATGTGGATGAAATGATGATACCATGCCAACTTTCAACCTTTTCAGAGTTCATTTGAAATGCTTTTCAATTTTATGGTCTTATAGCTCAAAATAATTAGTGAATGCATGAAAAATAACAAATGAAGTCAGAAAGGATTGAAAAATGATGATGTGGCTTTGAATGGTGCGTTTTGAACACACAAAAAGTCAGGAGTTCAAATAAGTTTTAAAAAATGAAATCCCTTTGTAACAGACGAGTTTCCGTATGAAATCCTGATACTTTGAAAGAGATTGTCCGTTTCGAACACGAAATGCATCCAGTTTTTGCCGTAACCCTCTCAACTTGATTGCACATGCTATGTGCATGAAATGATGATACCATGCCAACTTTCAACCTTTTCAGAGTTCATTTGAAATGCTTTTCAATTTTATGGTCTTATAGCTCAAAATAATTAGTAAATGCATGAAAAATAACAAATGAAGTCAGAAAGGATTGAAAAACGATGATGTGGCTCTGAATGGTGCATTTTGAAAACACAAAAAGTTAGGAGTTCAAATAAGATTTAAAAAATGAAATCCCTTTGTAACAGACGAGTTTCCGTATGAAATCCTGATACTTTGAAAGAGATTGTCCGTTTCGAACACGAAATGCATCCAGTTTTTGCCGTAACCCTCTTAACTTTCTTGCACATGCTATGTGGATGAAATGATAATACCATGCCAACTTTCAACCTTTTCAGAGTTCAATTGAAATGCTTTTCAATTTTATGGTCTTATAGCTCAAAATAATTAGTGAATGCATGAAAAATAACAAATGAAGTCAGAAAGGATTGAAAAATGATGATGTGGCTTTGAATGGTGCATTTTGAACACACACAAAAGTCAGGAGTTCAAATAAGTTTTAAAAAATGAAATCCCTTTGTAACAGACGAGTTTCCGTATGAAATCCTGATACTCTGAAAGAGATTGTCCGTCTCGAACACGAAATGCATCCAGTTTTTGCCGTAACCCTCTCAACTTGATTGCACATGCTATGTGCATGAAATGATGATACCATGCCAACTTTCAACCTTTTCAGAGTTCATTTGAAATGCTTTTCAATTTTATGGCCTTATAGCTCAAAATAATTAGTAAATGCATGAAAAATAACAAATGAAGTCAGAAAGGATTGAAAAACGATGACGTGGCTCTGAATGGTGCATTTTGAAAACACAAAAAGTTAGGAGTTCAAATAAGATTTAAAAATGAAATCCCTTTGTAACAGACGAGTTTCCGTATGAAATCCTGATACTTTGAAAGAGATTGTCCGTTTTGAACACGAAATGCATCCAGTTTTTGCCGTAACCCTCTTAACTTTCTTGCACATGCTATGTGGATGAAATGATGATACCATGCCAACTTTCAACCTTTTCAGAGTTCAATTGAAATGCTTTTCAATTTTATGGTCTTATAGCTCAAAATAATTAGTGAATGCATGAAAAATAACAAATGAAGTCAGAAAGGATTGAAAAATGATGATGTGGCTTTGAATGGTGCATTTTGAACACACACAAAAGTCAGGAGTTCAAATAAGTTTTAAAAAATGAAATCCCTTTGTAACAGACGAGTTTCCGTATGAAATCCTGATACTCTGAAAGAGATTGTCCGTCTTGTACACGAAGTGCATCCAGTTTTTGCCGTAACCCTCTCAACTTTCTTGCACATGCTATGTGGATGAAATGATGATACCATGCCAACTTTCAACCTTTTCAGAGTTCATTTGAAATGCTTTTCAATTTTATGGTCTTATAGCTCAAAATAATTAGTAAATGCATGAAAAATAACAAATGAAGTCAGAAAGGATTGAAAAATGATGATGTGGCTTTGAATGGTGCATTTTGAACACACAAAAAGTCAGGAGTTCAAATAAGTTTTAAAAAATGAAATCCCTTTGTAACAGACGAGTTTCCGTATGAAATCCTGATACTTTGAAAGAGATTGTCCGTTTCGTACACGAAGTGCATCCAGTTTTTGCCGTAACCCTCTTAAGTTTCTTGCACATGCTATGTGGATGAAATGATGATACCATGCCAACTTTCAACCTTTTCAGAGTTCATTTGAAATGCTTTTCAATTTTATGGTCTTATAGCTCAAAATAATTAGTGAATGCATGAAAAATAACAAATGAAGTCAGAAAGGATTGAAAAATGATGATGTGGCTTTGAATGGTGCATTTTGAACACACAAAAAGTCAGGAGTTCAAATAAGTTTTAAAAAATGAAATCCCTTTGTAACAGACGAGTTTCCGTATGAAATCCTGATACTTTGAAAGAGATTGTCCGTTTCGAACACGAAATGCATCCAGTTTTTGCCGTAACCCTCTCAACTTGATTGCACATGCTATGTGCATGAAATGATGATACCATGCCAACTTTCAACCTTTTCAGAGTTCATTTGAAATGCTTTTCAATTTTATGGTCTTATAGCTCAAAATAATTAGTAAATGCATGAAAAATAACAAATGAAGTCAGAAAGGATTGAAAAACGATGACGTGGCTCTGAATGGTGCATTTTGAACACACAAAAAGTCAGGAGTTCAAATAAGTTTTAAAAAATGAAATCCCTTTGTAACAGACGAGTTTCCGTATGAAATCCTGATACTTTGAAAGAGATTGTCCGTTTTGAACACGAAATGCATCCAGTTTTTGCCGTAACCCTCTTAACTTTCTTGCACATGCTATGTGGATGAAATGATAATACCATGCCAACTTTCAACCTTTTCAGAGTTCAATTGAAATGCTTTTCAATTTTATGGTCTTATAGCTCAAAATAATTAGTGAATGCATGAAAAATAACAAATGAAGTCAGAAAGGATTGAAAAATGATGATGTGGCTTTGAATGGTGCATTTTGAACACACACAAAAGTCAGGAGTTCAAATAAGTTTTAAAAAATGAAATCCCTTTGTAACAGACGAGTTTCCGTATGAAATCCTGATACTCTGAAAGAGATTGTCCGTCTTGTACACGAAGTGCATCCAGTTTTTGCCGTAACCCTCTCAACTTTTTTGCACATGCTATGTGGATGAAATGATGATACCATGCCAACTTTCAACCTTTTCAGAGTTCATTTGAAATGCTTTCCAATTTTATGGTCTTATAGCTCAAAATAATTAGTAAATGCATGAAAAATAACAAATGAAGTCAGAAAGGATTGAAAAATGATGATGTGGCTTTGAATGGTGCATTTTGAACACACAAAAAGTCAGGAGATCAAATAAGTTTTAAAAAATGAAATCCCTTTGTAACAGACGAGTTTCTGTATGAAATCCTGATACTTTGAAAGAGATTGTCCGTTTTGTACACGAAGTGCATCCAGTTTTTGCCGTAACCCTTTTAACTTTCTTGCACATGCTATGTGGATGAAATGATGATACCATGCCAACTTTCAACCTTTTCAGAGTTCATTTGAAATGCTTTTCAATATTATGGTCTTATAGCTCAAAATAATTACTAAATGCATGAAAAATAACAAATGAAGTCAGAAAGGATTGAAAAATGATGATGTGGCTTTGAATGTTGCATTTTGAACACACAAAAAGTCAGGAGTTCAAATAAGTTTTAAAAAATGAAATCCCTTTGTAACAGGCGAGTTTCCCTATGAAATCCTGATACTTTGAAAAAGATTGTCCGTTTTGTACACGAAGTGCATCCAGTTTTTGCCGTAACCCTCTCAACTTTCTTGCACATGCTATGTGAATTAAATGATGATACCATGCCAACTATCAACCTTTTCAGAGTTCATTTGAAATGCTTTTCAATTTTATGGTCTTATAGCTCAAAATAATTAGTAAATGCATGAAAAATAACAAATGAAGTCAGAAAGGATTGAAAAATGATGATGTGGCTTTGAATGTTGCATTTTGAACACACAAAAAGTCAGGAGTTCAAATAAGTTTAAAAAAAATGAAATCCCTTTGTAACAGACGAGTTTCCCTATGAAATCCTGATACTTTGAAAAAGATCGTCCGTTTTGTACACGAAGTGCATCCAGTTTTTGTTGTAACCCTCTCAACTTTCTTGCACATGCTATGTGGATTAAATGATGATACCATGCCAACCATCAACCTTTTCAGAGTTCATTTGAAATGCTTTTCAATTTTATGGTCTTATAGCTCAAAATAATTAGTAAATGCATGAAAAATAACAAATGAAGTCAGAAAGGATTGAAAAATGATGATGTGGCTTTGAATGGTGAATTTTGAACACACAAAAAGTCAGGAGTTCAAATAAGTTTAAAAAAATGAAATCCCTTTGTAACAGACGAGTTTCCGTATGAAATCCTGATACTTTGAAAGAGATCGTCCGTTTTGTACACGAAGTGCATCCAGTTTTTGCCGTAACCCTCTTAACTTTCTTGCACAAGCTATGTGGATGAAATGATGATAGCATGCCAACTTTCAACCTTTTCAGAGTTCATTTGAAATGCTTTTCAATTTTATGGTCTTATAGCTCAAAATAATTAGTAAATGCATGAAAAATAACAAATGAAGTGAGAAAGGATTGAAAAATGATGATGTGGCTTTGAATGGTGCATTTTGAACACACAAAAAGTCAGGAGTTCAAATAAGTTTTAAAAAATGAAATCCCTTTGTAACAGACGAGTTTCCGTATGAAATCCTGATACTTTGAAAGAGATTGTCCGTTTTGTACACTAAGTGCATCCAGTTTTTGCCGTAACCCTCTTAACTTTCTTGCACATGCGATGTGGATGAAATGATGATACCATACCAACTTTCAACCTTTTCAGAGTTCATTTGAAATGCTTTTCAATTTTATGGTCTTATAGCTCAAAATAATTAGTGAATGCATGAAAAATAACAAATGAAGTCAGAAAGGATTGAAAAATGATGATGTGGCTTTGAATGGTGCATTTTGAACACACAAAAAGTCAGGAGTTCAAATAAGTTTTAAAAAATGAAATCCCTTTTTAATAGACGAGTTTCCGTATGAAATCCTGATACTTTGAAAGAGATTGTCCGTTTTGTACACGAAGTGCATCCAGTTTTTGCCGTAACCCTCTCAACTTTATTGCACATGCTATGTGGATGAAAAGATGATACCATGCCAACTTTCAACCTTTTCAGAGTTCATTTGAAATGATTTTCAATTTTATGGTCTTATAGCTCGAAATAATTAGTAAATGCATGAAAAATAACAGATGAAGTCAGAAAGGATTGAAAAACGATGACGTGGCTCTGAATGGTGCATTTTGAACACACAAAAAGTCAGGAGTTCAAATAAGTTTTCAAAAATGAAATCCCTTTGTAACAGACGAGTTTCCGTATGAAATCCTGATACTTCGAAAGAGATTGTCCGTTTTGTACACGAAGTGCATCCAGTTTTTGCCGTAACCCTCTTAACTTTCTTGCACATGCTATGTGGATGAAATGATAATACCATGCCAACTTTCAACCTTTTCAGAGTTCAATTGAAATGCTTTTCAATTTTATGGTCTTATAGCTCAAAATAATTAGTGAATGCATGAAAAATAACAAATGAAGTCAGAAAGGATTGAAAAATGATGATGTGGCTTTGAATGGTGCATTTTGAACACACACAAAAGTCAGGAGTTCAAATAAGTTTTAAAAAATGAAATCCCTTTGTAACAGACGAGTTTCCGTATGAAATCCTGATACTCTGAAAGAGATTGTCCGTCTTGTACACGAAGTGCATCCAGTTTTTGCCGTAACCCTCTCAACTTTTTTGCACATGCTATGTGGATGAAATGATGATACCATGCCAACTTTCAACCTTTTCAGAGTTCATTTGAAATGCTTTCCAATTTTATGGTCTTATAGCTCAAAATAATTAGTAAATGCATGAAAAATAACAAATGAAGTCAGAAAGGATTGAAAAATGATGATGTGGCTTTGAATGGTGCATTTTGAACACACAAAAAGTCAGGAGATCAAATAAGTTTTAAAAAATGAAATCCCTTTGTAACAGACGAGTTTCTGTATGAAATCCTGATACTTTGAAAGAGATTGTCCGTTTTGTACACGAAGTGCATCCAGTTTTTGCCGTAACCCTTTTAACTTTCTTGCACATGCTATGTGGATGAAATGATGATACCATGCCAACTTTCAACCTTTTCAGAGTTCATTTGAAATGCTTTTCAATATTATGGTCTTATAGCTCAAAATAATTACTAAATGCATGAAAAATAACAAATGAAGTCAGAAAGGATTGAAAAATGATGATGTGGCTTTGAATGTTGCATTTTGAACACACAAAAAGTCAGGAGTTCAAATAAGTTTTAAAAAATGAAATCCCTTTGTAACAGACGAGTTTCCCTATGAAATCCTGATACTTTGAAAAAGATTGTCCGTTTTGTACACGAAGTGCATCCAGTTTTTGCCGTAACCCTCTCAACTTTCTTGCACATGCTATGTGAATTAAATGATGATACCATGCCAACTATCAACCTTTTCAGAGTTCATTTGAAATGCTTTTCAATTTTATGGTCTTATAGCTCAAAATAATTAGTAAATGCATGAAAAATAACAAATGAAGTCAGAAAGGATTGAAAAATGATGATGTGGCTTTGAATGTTGCATTTTCAACACACAAAAAGTCAGGAGTTCAAATAAGTTTAAAAAAAATGAAATCCCTTTGTAACAGACGAGTTTCCCTATGAAATCCTGATACTTTGAAAAAGATCGTCCGTTTTGTACACGAAGTGCATCAAGTTTTTGTTGTAACCCTCTCAACTTTCTTGCACATGCTATGTGGATTAAATGATGATACCATGCCAACCATCAACCTTTTCAGAGTTCATTTGAAATGCTTTTCAATTTTATGGTCTTATAGCTCAAAATAATTAGTAAATGCATGAAAAATAACAAATGAAGTCAGAAAGGATTGAAAAATGATGATGTGGCTTTGAATGGTGAATTTTGAACACACAAAAAGTCAGGAGTTCAAATAAGTTTAAAAAAATGAAATCCCTTTGTAACAGACGAGTTTCCGTATGAAATCCTGATACTTTGAAAGAGATCGTCCGTTTTTTACACGAAGTGCATCCAGTTTTTGCCGTAACCCTCTTAACTTTCTTGCACAAGCTATGTGGATGAAATGATGATAGCATGCCAACTTTCAACCTTTTCAGAGTTCATTTGAAATGCTTTTCAATTTTATGGTCTTATAGCTCAAAATAATTAGTAAATGCATGAAAAATAACAAATGAAGTGAGAAAGGATTGAAAAATGATGATGTGGCTTTGAATGGTGCATTTTGAACACACAAAAAGTCAGGAGTTCAAATAAGTTTTAAAAAATGAAATCCCTTTGTAACAGACGAGTTTCCGTATGAAATCCTGATACTTTGAAAGAGATTGTCCGTTTTGTACACGAAGTGCATCCAGTTTTTGCCGTAACCCTCTTAACTTTCTTGCACATGCGATGTGGATGAAATGATGATACCATACCAACTTTCAACCTTTTCAGAGTTCATTTGAAATGCTTTTCAATTTTATGGTCTTATAGCTCAAAATAATTAGTGAATGCATGAAAAATAACAAATGAAGTCAGAAAGGATTGAAAAATGATGATGTGGCTTTGAATGGTGCATTTTGAACACACAAAAAGTCAGGAGTTCAAATAAGTTTTAAAAAATGAAATCCCTTTTTAATAGACGAGTTTCCGTATGAAATCCTGATACTTTGAAAGAGATTGTCCGTTTTGTACACGAAGTGCATCCAGTTTTTGCCGTAACCCTCTCAACTTTATTGCACATGCTATGTGGATGAAAAGATGATACCATGCCAACTTTCAACCTTTTCAGAGTTCATTTGAAATGATTTTCAATTTTATGGTCTTATAGCTCGAAATAATTAGTAAATGCATGAAAAATAACAGATGAAGTCAGAAAGGATTGAAAAACGATGACGTGGCTCTGAATGGTGCATTTTGAACACACAAAAAGTCAGGAGTTCAAATAAGTTTTCAAAAATGAAATCCCTTTGTAACAGACGAGTTTCCGTATGAAATCCTGATACTTCGAAAGAGATTGTCCGTTTTGTACACGAAATGCATCCAATTTTTGCCGTAACCCTCTCAACTTTCTTGCACATGCTATGTGGATGAAATGATGATACCATGCCAACTTTCAACCTTTTCAGAGTTCATTTGAAATGCTTTCCAATTTTATGGTCTTATAGCTCAAAATAATTAGTGAATGCATGAAAAATAACAAATGAAGTCAGAAAGGATTGAAAAATGATGATGTGGCTTTGAATGGTGCATTTTGAACACACAAAAAGTCAGGAGTTCAAGTAAGATTTAAAAAATGAAATCCCTTTGTAACAGACGAGTTTCTGTATGAAATCCTGATACTTTGAAAGAGATTGTCCGTTATGTACACGAAGTGCATCCAGTTTTTGCCGTAACCCTCTCAACTATCTTGCACATGCTATGTGGATGAAATGATGATACCATGCCAACTTTCAACCTTTTCAGAGTTCATTTGAAATGCTTTTCAATTTTATGGTCTTATAACTCAATATAATTAGTAAATGAATGAAAAATAACAAATGAAGTCAGAAAGGATTGAAAAATGATGATGTGGCTTTGAATGGTGCATTTTGAACACACAAAAATTCAGGAGTTCAAATAAGTTTAAAAAAATGAAATCCCTTTGTAACTGACGAGTTTCCGTATGAAATCCTGATACTTTGAAAGAGATTGTCCGTTTTGTACACGAAATGCATCTAGTTTTTGCCGTAACCCTCTCAACTTTCTTGCACATGCTATGCGGATGAAATGATGATACCATGCCAACTTTCAACCTTTTCAGAGTTCATTTGAAATGCTTTTCCATTTTATGGTCTTATAGCTCATAATAATTAGTAAATGCATGAAAAATAACAGATGAAGTCAGAAAGGATTGAAAAACGATGACGTGGCTCTGAATGGTGCATTTTGAACACACAAAATGTCAGGAGTTCAAATAAGATTTAAAAAATGAAATCCCTTTGTAACACACGAGTTTCCGTATGAAATTCTGATACTTTGAAAGAGATTGTCCGTTTTGAACACGAAATGAATCCAGTTTTTGCCGTAACCCTCTCAACTTTATTGCACATGCTATGTGGATGAAATGATGATACCATGCCAACTTTCAACCTTTTAAGAGTTCATTTGAAATGCTTTTCAATTTTATGGTCTTATAGCTCAAAATAATTAGTGAATGCATGAAAAATAACAAATGAAGTCATAAAGGATTGAAAAATGATGATGTGGCTTTGAATGGTGCATTTTGAACACACAAAAAGTCAGGAGTTCAAATAAGTTTAAAAAAATGAAATCCCTTTGTAAGAGACGAGTTTCCGTATGAAATCCTGATACTTTGAAAGAGATTGTCCGTTTTGTACACGAAGTGCATCCAGTTTTTGCCGTAACCCTCTTAACTTTCTTGCACATGCTAAGTGGATGATATGATGATACCATGCCAACTTTCAACCTTTTCAGAGTTCATTTGAAATGCTTTTCAATTTTATGGTCTTATAGCTCAAAATAATTAGTGAATGCATGAAAAATAACAAATGAAGTCAGAAAGGATTGAAAAATGATGATGTGGCTTTGAATGGTGCATTTTGAACACACAAAAAGTCAGGAGTTCAAATAAGTTTTAAAAAATGAAATCCCTTTGTAACAGACGAGTTTCCGTATGAAATCCTGATACTTTGAAAGAGATTGTCCATTTTGTACACGAAGTGCATCCAGTTTTTGCCGTAACCCTCTTAACATTCTTGCACATGCTATGTGGATGAAATGATGATACCATGCCAACTTTCAACCTTTTCAGAGTTCATTTGAAATGCTTTTCAATTTTATGGTCTTATAGCTCAAAATAATTAGTAAACGCATGAAAAATAACAAATGAAGTCAGAAAGGATTGAAAAATGATGATGTGGCTTTGAATGGTGCATTTTGAACACACAAAAAGTCAGGAGTTCAAATAAGTTTAAAAAAATGAAATCCCTTTGTAAGAGACGAGTTTCCGTATGAAATCCTGATACTCTGAAAGAGATTGTCCGTTTTGTACACGAAGTGCATCCAGTTTTTGCCGTAACCCTCTTAACTTTCTTGCACATGCTATGTGGATGAAATGATGATACCATGCCAACTTTCAACCTTTTCAGAGTTCATTTGAAATGCTTTTCAATTTTATGGTCTTATAGCTCAAAATAATTAGTAAATGCATGAAAAATAACAAATGAAGTCAGAAAGGATTGAAAAATGATGATGTGGCTTTGAATGGTGCATTTTGAACACACAAAAAGTCAGGAGTTCAAATAAGTTTTAAAAAATGAAATCCCTTTGTAACAGACGAGTATCCGTATGAAATCCTGATACTTTGAAAGAGATTGTCCGTTTTGTACACGAAGTGCATCCAGTTTTTGCCGTAACCCTCTTAACTTTCTTGCACATGCTATGTGGATGAAATGATGATACCATGCCAACTTTCAACCTTTTCAGAGTTCATTTGAAATGCTTTTCAATTTTATGGTCTTATAGCTCAAAATAATTAGTAAATGCATGAAAAATAACAAATGAAGTCAGAAAGGATTGAAAAATGATGATGTGGCTTTGAATGGTGCATTTTGAACACACAAAAAGTCAGGAGTTTAAATAAGTTTAAAAAAAATGAAATCCCTTTGTAAGAGACGAGTTTCCGTATGAAATCCTGATACTTTGAAAGAGATTGTCCGTTCTGAACACGAAGTGCATCCAGTTTTTTCCGTAACCCTCTTAACTTTCTTGCACATGCTATGTGGATGAAATGATGATACCATACCGACTTTCAACCTTTTCAGAGTTCCTTTGAAATGCTTTTCAATTTTATGGTCTTATAGCTCAAAATAATTAGTGAATGCATGAAAAATAACAAATGAAGTCAGAAAGCATTGAAAAATGATGATGTGGCTTTGAATGGTGCATTTTGAACACACAAAAAGTCAGGAGTTCAAATAAGTTTTAAAAAATGAAATCCCTTTGTAACAGACGAGTTTCCGTATGAAATCCTGATACTTTGAAAGAGATTGTCCCTTTTGTACACGAAGTGCATCCAGTTTTTGCCGTAACCCTCTTAACATTCTTGCACATGCTATGTGGATGAAATGATGATACCATGCCAACTTTCAACCTTTTCAGAGTTCATTTGAAATGCTTTTCAATTTTATGGTCTTATAGCTCAAAATAATTAGTAAATGCATGAAAAATAACAAATGAAGTCAGAAAGGATTGAAAAATGATGATGTGGCTTTGAATGGTGCATTTTGAACACACAAAAAGTCAAGAGTTCAAATAAATTTTAAAAAATGAAATCCCTTTTTAACAGACGAGTTTCCGTATGAAATCATGATACTTTGAAAGAGATTGTCCGTTTTGTACACGAAGTGCATCCAGTTTTTGACGTAACCCTTTTAACTTTCTTGCACATGCTATGTGGATGAAATGATGATACCATGCCAACTTTCAACCTTTTCAGAGTTCATTTGAAATGCTTTTCAATTTTATGGTCTTATAGCTCAAAATAATTAGTAAATTCATGAAAAATAACAAATGAAGTCAGAAAGGATTGAAAAATGATGATGTGGCTCTGAATGGTGCAGTTTGAACACACAAAAATTCAGGAGTTCAAATAAGATTTAAAAAATGAAATCCCTTTGTAACAGACGAGTTTCCGTATGAAATCCTGATACTTTGAAAGAGATTGTCCGTTCTGAACACGAAGTGCATCCAGTTTTTGCCGTAACCCTCTCAACTTTATTGCACATGCTATGTGGATGAAATGATGATACCATGCCAACTTTCAACCTTTTCAGAGTTCATTTGAAATGGTTTTCAATTTTCGGGTCTTATAGCTCAAAATAATTAGTAAGTGCATGAAAAATAACAAATGAAGTCAGAAAGGATTGAAAAATGATGATGTGGCTTTGAATGGTGCATTTTGAACACACAAAAAGTCAGGAGTTCAAATAAGTTTTAAAAAATGAAATCCCTTTGTAACAGACGAGTTTCCGTATGAAATCCTGATACTTTGAAAGAGATTGTCCGTTTTGTACACGAAGTGCATCCAGTTTTTGCCGTAACCCTCTTAACTTTCTTGCACATGCTATGTGGATGAAATGATGATACCATGCCAACTTTCAACCTTTTCAGAGTTCATTTGAAATGCTTTTCAATTTTATGGTCTTATAGCTCAAAATAATTAGTAAATGCATGAAAAATAACAAATGAAGTCAGAAAGGATTGAAAAATGATGATGTGGCTTTGAATGGTGCATTTTGAACACACAAAAAGTCAGGAGTTCAAATAAGTTTTAAAAAATGAAATCCCTTTTTAACAGACGAGTTTCCGTATGAAATCCTGATACTTTGAAAGAGATTGTCCGTTTTGTACACGAAGTGCATCCAGTTTTTGCCATAACCCTTTTAACTTTCTTGCACATGCTATGTGGATGAAATGATGATACCATGCCAACTTTCAACCTTTTCAGAGTTCATTTGAAATGCTTTTCAATTTTATGGTCTTATAGCTCAAAATAATTAGTAAATTCATGAAAAATAACAAATGAAGTCAGAAAGGATTGAAAAATGATGATGTGGCTCTGAATGGTGCATTTTGAACACACAAAAATTCAGGAGTTCAAATAAGATTTAAAAAATGAAATCCCTTTGTAACAGACGACTTTCCGTTTGAAATCCTGATACTTTGAAAGAGATTGTCCGTTCTGAACACGAAGTGCATCCAGTTTTTTCCGTAACCCTCTCAACTTTATTGCACATGCTATGTGGATGAAATGATGATACCATGCCAACTTTCAACCTTTTCAGAGTTCATTTGAAATGCTTTTCAATTTTCGGGTCTTATAGCTCAAAATAATTAGTAAGTGCATGAAAAATAACAAATGAAGTCAGAAAGGATTGAAAAATGATGATGTGGCTTTCAATGGTGCATTTTGAACACACAAAAAGTCAGGAGTTCAAATAAGTTTTAAAAAATGAAATCCCTCTGTAACAGACGAGTTTCCGTATGAAATCCTGATACTTTGAAAGAGATTGTCCGTTTTGTACACGAAGTGCATCCAGTTTTTGCCGTAACCCTCTTAACTTTCTTGCACATGCTATGTGGATGAAATGATGATACCATGCCAACTTTCAACCTTTTCAGAGTTCATTTGAAATGTTTTTCAATTTTCGGGTCTTATAGCTCAAAATAATTAGTAAGTGCATGAAAAATAACAAATGAAGTCAGAAAGGATTGAAAAATGATGATGTGGCTTTGAATGGTGCATTTTGAACACACAAAAAGTCAGGAGTTCAAATAAGTTTCAAAAAATGAAATCCCTTTGTAAGAGACGAGTTTCCGTATGAAATCCTGATACTTTGAAAGAGATTGTCCGTTTTGTACACGAAGTGCATCCAGTTTTTGCCGTAACCCTCTTAACATTCTTGCACATGCTATGTGGATGAAATGATGATACCATGCCAACTTTCAACCTTTTCAGAGTTCATTTGAAATGCTTTTCAATTTTATGGTCTTATAGCTCAAAATAATTAGTAAATGCATGAAAAATAACAAATGAAGTGAGAAAGGATTGAAAAATGATGATGTGGCTTTGAATGGTGCATTTTGAACACACAAAAAGTCAGGAGTTCAAATAAGTTTAAAAAAATGAAATCCCTTTGTAACAGACGAGTTTCCATATGAAATCCTGATACTTTGAAAGAGATTGTCCGTTTTGTACACGAAGTGCATCCAGTTTTTGCCATAACCCTTTTAACTTTCTTGCACATGCTATGTGGATGAAATGATGATACCATGCCAACTTTCAACCTTTTCAGAGTTCATTTGAAATGCTTTTCAATTTTATGGTCTTATAGCTCAAAATAATTAGTAAATTCATGAAAAATAACAAATGAAGTCAGAAAGGATTGAAAAATGATGATGTGGCTCTGAATGGTGCATTTTGAACACACAAAAATTCAGGAGTTCAAATAAGATTTAAAAAATGAAATCCCTTTGTAACAGACGACTTTCCGTATGAAATCCTGATACTTTGAAAGAGATTGTCCGTTCTGAACACGAAGTGCATCCAGTTTTTGCCGTAACCCTCTCAACTTTATTGCACATGCTATGTGGATGAAATGATGATACCATGCCAACTTTCAACCTTTTCAGAGTTCATTTGAAATGGTTTTCAATTTTCGGGTCTTATAGCTCAAAATAATTAGTAAGTGCATGAAAAATAACAAATGAAGTCAGAAAGGATTGAAAAATGATGATGTGGCTTTGAATGGTGCATTTTGAACACACAAAAAGTCAGGAGTTCAAATAAGTTTTAAAAAATGAAATCCCTTTGTAACAGACGAGTTTCCGTATGAAATCCTGATACTTTGAAAGAGATTGTCCGTTTTGTACACGAAGTGCATCCAGTTTTTGCCGTAACCCTCTTAACTTTCTTGCACATGCTATGTGGATGAAATGATGATACCATGCCAACTTTCAACCTTTTCAGAGTTCATTTGAAATGCTTTTCAATTTTATGGTCTTATAGCTCAAAATAATTAGTAAATGCATGAAAAATAACAAATGAAGTCAGAAAGGATTGAAAAATGATGATGTGGCTTTGAATGGTGCATTTTGAACACACAAAAAGTCAGGAGTTCAAATAAGTTTAAAAAAATGAAATCCCTTTTTAACAAACGAGTTTCCGTATGAAATCCTGATACTTTGAAAGAGATTGTCCGTTTTGTACACGAAGTGCATCCAGTTTTTGCCATAACCCTTTTAACTTTCTTGCACATGCTATGTGGATGAAATGATGATACCATGCCAACTTTCAACCTTTTCAGAGTTCATTTGAAATGCTTTTCAATTTTATGGTCTTATAGCTCAAAATAATTAGTAAATTCATGAAAAATAACAAATGAAGTCAGAAAGGATTGAAAAATGATGATGTGGCTTTGAATGGTGCATTTTGAACACACAAAAATTCAGGAGTTCAAATAAGATTTAAAAAATGAAATCCCTTTGTAACAGACGACTTTCCGTATGAAATCCTGATACTTTGAAAGAGATTGTCCGTTCTGAACACGAAGTGCATCCAGTTTTTTCCGTAACCCTCTCAACTTTATTGCACATGCTATGTGGATGAAATGATGATACCATGCCAACTTTCAACCTTTTCAGAGTTCATTTGAAATGCTTTTCAATTTTATGGTCTTATAGCTCAAAATAATTAGTAAATGCATGAAAAATAACAAATGAAGTCAGAAAGGATTGAAAAATGATGATGTGGCTTTGAATGGTGCATTTTGAACACACAAAAAGTCAGGAGTTCAAATAAGTTTTAAAAAATGAAATCCCTTTGTAACAGACGAGTTTCCGTATGAAATCCTGATACTTTGAAAGAGATTGTCCGTTTTGTACACGAAGTGCATCCAGTTTTTGCCGTAACCCTCTTAACTTTCTTGCACATGCTATGTGGATGAAATGATGATACCATGCCAACTTTCAACCTTTTCAGAGTTCATTTGAAATGTTTTTCAATTTTATGGTCTTATAGCTCAAAATAATTAGTAAATTCATGAAAAATAACAAATGAAGTCAGAAAGGATTGAAAAATGATGATGTGGCTTTGAATGGTGCATTTTGAACACACAAAAAGTCAGGAGTTCAAATAAGTTTCAAAAAATGAAATCCCTTTGTAAGAGACGAGTTTCCGTATGAAATCCTGATACTTTGAAAGAGATTGTCCGTTTTGTACACGAAGTGCATCCAGTTTTTGCCGTAACCCTCTTAACTTTCTTGCACATGCTATGTGGATGAAATGATGATACCATGCCAACTTTCAACCTTTTCAGAGTTCATTTGAAATGCTTTTCAATTTTATGGTCTTATAGCTCAAAATAATTAGTAAATGCATGAAAAATAACAAATGAAGTGAGAAAGGATTGAAAAATGATGATGTGGCTTTGAATGGTGCATTTTGAACACACAAAAAGTCAGGAGTTCAAATAAGTTTAAAAAAATGAAATCCCTTTGTAACAGACGAGTTTCCATATGAAATCCTGATACTTTGAAAGAGATTGTCCGTTTTGTACACGAAGTGCATCCAGTTTTTGCCGTAACCCTCTTAACTTTCTTGCACATGCTATGTGGATGAAATGATGATACCATGCCAACTTTCAACCTTTTCAGAGTTCATTTGAAATGCTTTTCAATTTTATGGTCTTATAGCTCAAAATAATTAGTGAATGCATGAAAAATAACAAATGAAGTAAGAAAGGATTGAAAAATGATGATGTGGCTTTGAATGGTGCATTTTGAACACACAAAAAGTCAGGAGTTCAAATAAGTTTTAAAAAATGAAATCCCTTTGTAACAGACGAGTTTCCGTATGAAATCCTGATACTTTGAAAGAGATTGTCCATTTTGTACACGAAGTGCATCCAGTTTTTGCCGTAACCCTCTTAACAGTCTTGCACATGCTATGTGGATGAAATGATGATACCATGCCAACTTTCAACCTTTTCAGAGTTCATTTGAAATGCTTTTCAATTTTATGGTCTTATAGCTCAAAATAATTAGTAAATGCATGAAAAATAACAAATGAAGTCAGAAAGGATTGAAAAATGATGATGTGGCTTTGAATGGTGCATTTTGAACACACAAAAAGTTAGGAGTTCAAATAAGTTTTAAAAAATGAAATCCCTTTTTAACAGACGAGTTTCCGTACGAAATCCTGATACTTTGAAAGAGATTGTCCGTTTTGTACACGAAGTGCATCCAATTTTTGCCGTAACCCTTTTAACTTTCTTGCACATGCTATGTGGATGAAATGATGATACCATGCCAACTTTCAACCTTTTCAGAGTTCATTTGAAATGCTTTTCAATTTTATGGTCTTATAGCTCAAAATAATTAGTAAATTCATGAAAAATAACAAATGAAGTCAGAAAGGATTGAAAAATGATGATGTGGCTCTGAATGGTGCATTTTGAACACACAAAAATTCAGGAGTTCAAATAAGATTTAAAAAATGAAATCCCTTTGTAACAGACGAGTTCCCGTATGAAATCCTGATACTTTGAAAGAGATTGTCCGTTCTGAACACGAAGTGCATCCAGTTTTTTCCATAACCCTCTCAACTTTATTGCACATGCTATGTCGATGAAATGATGATACCATGCCAACTTTCAACCTTTTCAGAGTTCATTTGAAATGCTTTACAATTTTCGGGTCTTATAGCTCAAAATAATTAGTAAGTGCATGAAAAATAACAATGAAGTCAGAAAGGATTGAAAAATGATGATGTGGCTTTGAATGGTGCATTTTGAACACACAAAAAGTCAGGAGTTCAAATAAGTTTTAAAAAATGAAATCCCTTTGTAAGAGACGAGTTTCCGTATGAAAATCATGATACTTTGAAAGAGATTGTCCGTTTTGTACACGAAGTGCATCCAGTTTTTGCCGTAACCCTCTTAACTTTCTTGCACATGCTATGTGGATGAAATGATGATACCATGCCAACTTTCAACCTTTTCAGAGTTCATTTGAAATGCTTTTCAATTTTATGGTCTTATAGCTCAAAATAATTAGTAAATGCATGAAAAATAACAAATGAAGTAAGAAAGGATTGAAAAATGATGATGTGGCTTTGAATGGTGCATTTTGAACACACAAAAAGTCAGGAGTTCAAATAAGTTTTAAAAAATGAAATCCCTTTGTAACAGACGAGTTTCCGTATGAAATCCTGATACTTTGAAAGAGATTGTCCATTTGTACACGAAGTGCATCCAGTTTTTGCCGTAACCCTCTTAACAGTCTTGCACATGCTATGTGGATGAAATGATGATACCATGCCAACTTTCAACCTTTTCAGAGTTCATTTGAAATGCTTTTCAATTTTATGGTCTTATAGCTCAAAATAATTAGTAAATGCATGAAAAATAACAAATGAAGTCAGAAAGGATTGAAAAATGATGATGTGGCTTTGAATGGTGCATTTTGAACACACAAAAAGTTAGGAGTTCAAATAAGTTTTAAAAAATGAAATCCCTTTTTAACAGACGAGTTTCCGTACGAAATCCTGATACTTTGAAAGAGATTGTCCGTTTTGTACACGAAGTGCATCCAATTTTTGCCGTAACCCTTTTAACTTTCTTGCACATGCTATGTGGATGAAATGATGATACCATGCCAACTTTCAACCTTTTCAGAGTTCATTTGAAATGCTTTTCAATTTTATGTCTTATAGCTCAAAATAATTAGTAAATTCATGAAAAATAACAAATGAAGTCAGAAAGGATTGAAAAATGATGATGTGGCTCTGAATGGTGCATTTTGAACACACAAAAATTCAGGAGTTCAAATAAGATTTAAAAAATGAAATCCCTTTGTAACAGACGAGTTCCCGTATGAAATCCTGATACTTTGAAAGAGATTGTCCGTTCTGAACACGAAGTGCATCCAGTTTTTTCCATAACCCTCTCAACTTTATTGCACATGCTATGTCGATGAAATGATGATACCATGCCAACTTTCAACCTTTTCAGAGTTCATTTGAAATGCTTTTCAATTTTCGGGTCTTATAGCTCAAAATAATTAGTAAGTGCATGAAAAATAACAAATGAAGTCAGAAAGGATTGAAAAATGATGATGTGGCTTTGAATGGTGCATTTTGAACACACGAAAAGTCAGGAGTTCAAATAAGTTTTAAAAATGAAATCCCTTTGTAAGAGACGAGTTTCCGTATGAAATCATGATACTTTGAAAGAGATTGTCCGTTTTGTACACGAAGTGCATCCAGTTTTTGCCGTAACCCTCTTAACTTTCTTGCACATGCTATGTGGATGAAATGATGATACCATGCCAACTTTCAACCTTTTCAGAGTTCATTTGAAATGCTTTTCAATTTTATGGTCTTATAGCTCAAAATAATTAGTAAATGCATGAAAAATAACAAATGAAGTAAGAAAGGATTGAAAAATGATGATGTGCTTTGAATGGTGCATTTTGAACACACAAAAAGTCAGGAGTTCAAATAAGTTTTAAAAAATGAAATCCCTTTGTAACAGACGAGTTTCCGTATGAAATCCTGATACTTTGAAAGAGATTGTCCCATTTTGTACACGAAGTGCATCCAGTTTTTGCCGTAACCCTCTTAACAGTCTTGCACATGCTATGTGGATGAAATGATGATACCATGCCAACTTTCAACCTTTTCAGAGTTCATTTGAAATGCTTTTCAATTTTATGGTCTTATAGCTCAAAATAATTAGTAATGCATGAAAAATAACAAATGAAGTCAGAAAGGATTGAAAAATGATGATGTGGCTTTGAATGGTGCATTTTGAACACACAAAAAGTTAGGAGTTCAAATAAGTTTTAAAAAATGAAATCCCTTTTAACAGACGAGTTTCCGTACGAAATCCTGATACTTTGAAAGAGATTGTCCGTTTTGTACACGAAGTGCATCCAATTTTTGCCGTAACCCTTTTAACTTTCTTGCACATGCTATGTGGATGAAATGATGATACCATGCCAACTTTCAACCTTTTCAGAGTTCATTTGAAATGCTTTTCAATTTTATGGTCTTATAGCTCAAAATAATTAGTAAATTCATGAAAAATAACAAATGAAGTCAGAAAGGATTGAAAAATGATGATGTGGCTCTGAATGGTGCATTTGAACACACAAAAATTCAGGAGTTCAAATAAGATTTAAAAAATGAAATCCCTTTGTAACAGACGAGTTCCCGTATGAAATCCTGATACTTTGAAAGAGATTGTCCGTTCTGAACACGAAGTGCATCCAGTTTTTTCCGTAACCCTCTCAACTTTATTGCACATGCTATGTCGATGAAATGATGATACCATGCCAACTTTCAACCTTTTCAGAGTTCATTTGAAATGCTTTTCAATTTTCGGGTCTTATAGCTCAAAATAATTAGTAAGTGCATGAAAAATAACAAATGAAGTCAGAAAGGATTGAAAAATGATGATGTGGCTTTGAATGGTGCATTTTGAACACACAAAAAGTCAGGAGTTCAAATAAGTTTTAAAAAATGAAATCCCTTTGTAAGAGACGAGTTTCCGTATGAAATCCTGATACTTTGAAAGAGATTGTCCGTTTGTACACGAAGTGCATCCAGTTTTTGCCGTAACCCTCTTAACATTCTTGCACATGCTATGTGGATGAAATGATGATACCATGCCAACTTTCAACCTTTTCAGAGTTCATTTGAAATGCTTTTCAATTTTATGGTCTTATAGCTCAAAATAATTAGTAAATGCATGAAAAAATAACAAATGAAGTCAGAAAGGATTGAAAAATGATGATGTGGCTTTGAATGGTGCATTTTGAACACACAAAAAGTCAGGAGTTCAAATAAGTTTTAAAAAATGAAATCCCTTTGTAAGAGACGAGTTTCCGTATGAAATCCTGATACTTTGAAAGAGATTGTCCGTTTTGTACACGAAGTGCATCCAGTTTTTGCCGTAACCCTCTTAACTTTCTTGCACATGCTATGTGGATGAAATGATGATACCATGCCAACTTTCAACCTTTCAGAGTTCATTTGAAATGCTTTTCAATTTTATGGTCTTATAGCTCAAAATAATTAGTAAATGCATGAAAAATAACAAATGAAGTCAGAAAGGATTGAAAAATGATGATGTGGCTTTGAATGGTGCATTTTGAACACACAAAAAGTCAGGAGTTCAAATAAGTTAAAAAAATGAAATCCCTTTGTAACAGACGAGTTTCCATATGAAATCCTGATACTTTGAAAGAGATTGTCCGTTTTGTACACGAAGTGCATCCAGTTTTTGCCGTAACCCTCTTAACTTTCTTGCACATGCTATGTGGATGAAATGATGATACCATGCCAACTTTCAACCTTTTCAGAGTTCATTTGAAACGATTTTCAATTTTATGGTCTTATAGCTCAAAATAATTAGTGAATGCATGAAAAATAACAAATGAAGTAAGAAAGGATTGAAAAATGATGATGTGGCTTTGAATGGTGCATTTTGAACACACAAAAAGTCAGGAGTTCAAATAAGTTTTAAAAAATGAAATCCCTTTGTAACAGACGAGTTTCCGTATGAAATCCTGATACTTTGAAAGAGATTGTCCATTTTGTACACGAAGTGCATCCAGTTTTTGCCGTAACCCTCTTAACATTCTTGCACATGCTATGTGGATGAAATGATGATACCATGCCAACTTTCAACCTTTTCAGAGTTCATTTGAAATGCTTTTCAATTTTATGGTCTTATAGCTCAAAATAATAGTAAATGCATGAAAAATAACAAATGAAGTCAGAAAGGATTGAAAAATGATGATGTGGCTTTGAATGGTGCATTTTGAACACACAAAAAGTCAGGAGTTCAAATAAGTTTTAAAAAATGAAATCACTTTTTAACAGACGAGTTTCCGTATGAAATCCTGATAATTTGAAAGAGATTGTCCGTTTTGTACACGAAGTGCATCCAGTTTTTGCCGTAACCCTTTTAACTTTCTTGCACATGCTATGTGGATGAAATGATGATGCCATGCCAACTTTCAACCTTTTCAGAGTTCATTTGAAATGCTTTTCAATTTTCGGGTCTTATAGCTCAAAATTATTAGTAAGTGCATGAAAAATAACAAATGAAGTCAGAAAGGATTGAAAAATGATGATGTGGCTTTGAATGGTGCATTTTGAACACACAAAAAGTCAGGAGTTCAAATAAGTTTTAAAAATGAAATCCCTTTTTAACAGACGAGTTTCGTATGAAATCCTGATACTTTGAAAGAGATTGTTCGTTTCGTACACGAAGTGCATCCAGTTTTTGCCGTAACCCTCTTAACTTTCTTGCACATGCTATGTGGATGAAATGATGATACCATGCCAACTTTCAACCTTTTCAGAGTTCATTTGAAATGCTTTTCAATTTTATGGTCTTATAGCTCAAAATAATTAGTAAATGCATGAAAAATAACAAATGAAGTCAGAAAGGATTGAAAAATGATGATGTGGCTTTGAATGGTGCATTTTGAACACACAAAAAGTCAGGAGTTCAAATAAGTTTTAAAAATGAAATCCCTTTGTAACAGACGAGTTTCCGTATGAAATCCTGATACTTTGAAAGAGATTGTCCATTTTGTACACGAAGTGCATCCAGTTTTGCCGTAACCCTCTAACATTCTTGCACATGCTATGTGGATGAAATGATGATACCATGCAACTTTCAACCTTTTCAGAGTTCATTTGAAATGCTTTTCAATTTTATGGTCTTATAGCTCAAAATAATTAGTAAATGCATGAAAAATAACAAATGAAGTCAGAAAAGGATTGAAAAATGATGATGTGGCTTTGAATGGTGCATTTTGAACACACAAAAAGTCAGGAGTTCAATAAGTTTTAAAAATGAAATCACTTTTTAACAGACGAGTTTCCGTATGAAATCCTGATAATTTGAAAGAGATTGTCCGTTTTGTACACGAAGTGCATCCAGTTTTTTGCCGTAACCCTCTTAACTTTCTTGCACATGCTATGTGGATGAAATGATGATACCATGCCAACTTTCAACCTTTTCAGAGTTCATTTGAAACGATTTTCAATTTTATGGTCTTATAGCTCAAAATAATTAGTGAATGCATGAAAAATAACAAATGAAGTAAGAAAGGATTGAAAAATGATGATGTGCTTTGAATGGTGCATTTTGAACACACAAAAAGTCAGGAGTTCAAATAAGTTTTAAAAAATGAAATCCCTTTGTAACAGACGAGTTTCCGTATGAAATCCTGATACTTTGAAGAGATTGTCCATTTTGTACACGAAGTGCATCCAGTTTTTGCCGTAACCCTCTTAACATTCTTGCACATGCTATGTGGATGAAATGATGATACCATGCCAACTTTCAACCTTTTCAGAGTTCATTTGAAATGCTTTTCAATTTTATGGTCTTATAGCTCAAAATAATTAGTAAATGCATGAAAAATAACAAATGAAGTCAGAAAGGATTGAAAAATGATGATGTGGCTTTGAATGGTGCATTTTGAACACACAAAAAGTCAGGAGTTCAAATAAGTTTTAAAAAATGAAATCACTTTTTAACAGACGAGTTTCCGTATGAAATCCTGATAATTTGAAAGAGATTGTCCGTTTTGTACACGAAGTGCATCCAGTTTTTGCCGTAACCCTTTTAACTTTCTTGCACATGCTATGTGGATGAAATGATGATGCCATGCCAACTTTCAACCTTTTCAGAGTTCATTTGAAATGCTTTTCAATTTTCGGGTCTTATAGCTCAAAATTATTAGTAAGTGCATGAAAAATAACAAATGAAGTCAGAAAGGATTGAAAAATGATGATGTGGCTTTGAATGGTGCATTTTGAACACACAAAAAGTCAGGAGTTCAAATAAGTTTTAAAAAATGAAATCCCTTTTTAACAGACGAGTTTCCGTATGAAATCCTGATACTTTGAAAGAGATTGTTCGTTTCGTACACGAAGTGCATCCAGTTTTTGCCGTAACCCTCTTAACTTTCTTGCACATGCTATGTGGATGAAATGATGATACCATGCCAACTTTCAACCTTTTCAGAGTTCATTTGAAATGCTTTTCAATTTTATGGTCTTATAGCTCAAAATAATTAGTAAATGCATGAAAAATAACAAATGAAGTCAGAAAGGATTGAAAAATGATGATGTGGCTTTGAATGGTGCATTTTGAACACACAAAAAGTCAGGAGTTCAAATAAGTTTTAAAAAATGAAATCCCTTTGTAACAGACGAGTTTCCGTATGAAATCCTGATACTTTGAAAGAGATTGTCCATTTTGTACACGAAGTGCATCCAGTTTTTGCCGTAACCCTCTTAACATTCTTGCACATGCTATGTGGATGAAATGATGATACCATGCCAACTTTCAACCTTTTCAGAGTTCATTTGAAATGCTTTTCAATTTTATGGTCTTATAGCTCAAAATAATTAGTAAATGCATGAAAAATAACAAATGAAGTCAGAAAGGATTGAAAAATGATGATGTGGCTTTGAATGGTGCATTTTGAACACACAAAAAGTCAGGAGTTCAAATAAGTTTTAAAAAATGAAATCACTTTTTAACAGACGAGTTTCCGTATGAAATCCTGATAATTTGAAAGAGATTGTCCGTTTTGTACACGAAGTGCATCCAGTTTTTGCCGTAACCCTTTTAACTTTCTTGCACATGCTATGTGGATGAAATGATGATGCCATGCCAACTTTCAACCTTTTCAGAGTTCATTTGAAATGCTTTTCAATTTTCGGGTCTTATAGCTCAAAATTATTAGTAAGTGCATGAAAAATAACAAATGAAGTCAGAAAGGATTGAAAAATGATGATGTGGCTTTGAATGGTGCATTTTGAACACACAAAAAGTCAGGAGTTCAAATAAGTTTTAAAAAATGAAATCCCTTTTTAACAGACGAGTTTCCGTATGAAATCCTGATACTTTGAAAGAGATTGTTCGTTTCGTACACGAAGTGCATCCAGTTTTTGCCGTAACCCTCTTAACTTTCTTGCACATGCTATGTGGATGAAATGATGATACCATGCCAACTTTCAACCTTTTCAGAGTTCATTTGAAATGCTTTTCAATTTTATGGTCTTATAGCTCAAAATAATTAGTAAATGCATGAAAAATAACAAATGAAGTCAGAAAGGATTGAAAAATGATGATGTGGCTTTGAATGGTGCATTTTGAACACACAAAAAGTCAGGAGTTCAAATAAGTTTTAAAAAATGAAATCCCTTTTTAACAGACGAGTTTCCGTATGAAATCCTGATACTTTGAAAGAGATTGTCCGTTTTGTACACGAAGTGCATCCAGTTTTTGCCATAACCCTTTTAACTTTCTTGCACATGCTATGTGGATGAAATGATGATACCATGCCAACTTTCAACCTTTTCAGAGTTCATTTGAAATGCTTTTCAATTTTATGGTCTTATAGCTCAAAATAATTAGTAAATTCATGAAAAATAACAAATGAAGTCAGAAAGGATTGAAAAATGATGATGTGGCTCTGAATGGTGCATTTTGAACACACAAAAATTCAGGAGTTCAAATAAGATTTAAAAAATGAAATCCCTTTGTAACAGACGACTTTCCGTATGAAATCCTGATACTTTGAAAGAGATTGTCCGTTCTGAACACGAAGTGCATCCAGTTTTTTCCGTAACCCTCTCAACTTTATTGCACATGCTATGTGGATGAAATGATGATACCATGCCAACTTTCAACCTTTTCAGAGTTCATTTGAAATGCTTTTCAATTTTCGGGTCTTATAGCTCAAAATAATTAGTAAGTGCATGAAAAATAACAAATGAAGTCAGAAAGGATTGAAAAATGATGATGTGGCTTTGAATGGTGCATTTTGAACACATAAAAAGTCAGGAGTTCAAATAAGTTTTAAAAAATGAAATCCCTTTGTAACAGACGAGTTTCCGTATGAAATCCTGATACTTTGAAAGAGATTGTCCGTTTTGTACACGAAGTGCATCCAGTTTTTGCCGTAACCCTCTTAACTTTCTTGCACATGCTATGTGGATGAAATGATGATACCATGCCAACTTTCAACCTTTTCAGAGTTCATTTGAAATGCTTTTCAATTTTATGGTCTTATAGCTCAAAATAATTAGTAAATGCATGAAAAATAACAAATGAAGTCAGAAAGGATTGAAAAATGATGATGTGGCTTTGAATGGTGCATTTTGAACACACAAAAAGTCAGGAGTTCAAATAAGTTTTAAAAAATGAAATCCCTTTTTAACAGACGAGTTTCCGTATGAAATCCTGATACTTTGAAAGAGATTGTCCGTTTTGTACACGAAGTGCATCCAGTTTTTGCCGTAACCCTTTTAACTTTCTTGCACATGCTATGTGGATGAAATGATGATACCATGCCAACTTTCAACCTTTTCAGAGTTCATTTGAAATGCTTTTCAATTTTATGGTCTTATAGCTCAAAATAATTAGTAAATGCATGAAAAATAACAAATGAAGTCAGAAAGGATTGAAAAATGATGATGTGGCTCTGAATGGTGCATTTTGAACACACAAAAATTCAGGAGTTCAAATAAGATTTAACAAATGAAATCCCTTTGTAACAGACGAGTTTCTGTATGAAATCCTGATACTTTGAAAGAGATTGTCCGTTCTGAACACGAAGTGCATCCAGTTTTTTCCGTAACCCTCTCAACTTTATTGCACATGCTATGTGGATGAAATGATGATACCATGCCAACTTTCAACCTTTTCAAAGTTCATTTGAAATGCTTTTCAATTTTTGGGTCTTATAGCTCAAAATAATTAGTAAGTGCATGAAAAATAACAAATGAAGTCAGAAAGGATTGAAAAATGATGATGTGGCTTTGAATGGTGCATTTTCAACACACAAAAAGTCAGGAGTTCAAATAAGTCTTAAAAAATGAAATCCCTTTTTAACAGACGAGTTTCTGTATGAAATCATGATACTTTGAAAGAGATTGTCCGTTTCGTACACGAAGTGCATCCAGTTTTTGCCGTAACCCTCTTAACATTCTTGCACATGCTATGTGGATGAAATGATGATACCATGCCAACTTTCAACCTTTTCAGAGTTCATTTGAAATGCTTTTCAATTTTATGGTCTTATAGCTCAAAATAATTAGTAAATGCATGAAAAATAACAAATGAAGTCAGAAAGGATTGAAAAATGATGATGTGGCTTTGAATGGTGCATTTTGAACACACAAAAAGTCAGGAGTTCAAATAAGTTTTAAAAACTGAAATCCCTTTTTAACAGACGAGTTTCCGTATGAAATCCTGATACTTCGAAAGAGATTGTCCGTTTTGTACACGAAGTGCATCCAGTTTTTGCCGTAACCCTTTTAACTTTCTTGCACATGCTATGTGGATGAAATGATGATACCATGCCAACTTTCAACCTTTTCAGAGTTCATTTGAAATGCTTTTCAATTTTATGGTCTTATAGCTCAAAATAATTAGTAAATTCATGAAAAATAACAAATGAAGTCAGAAAGGATTGAAAAATGATGATGTGGCTCTGAATGGTGCATTTTGAACACACAAAAATTCAGGAGTTCAAATAAGATTTAAAAAATGAAATCCCTTTGTAACAGACGACTTTCCGTATGAAATCCTGATACTTTGAAAGAGATTGTCCGTTCTGAACACGAAGTGCATCCAGTTTTTTCCGTAACCCTCTCAACTTCATTGCACATGCTATGTGGATGAAATGATGATACCATGCCAACTTTCAACCTTTTCAGAGTTCATTTGAAATGCTTTTCAATTTTCGGGTCTTATAGCTCAAAATAATTAGTAAGTGCATGAAAAATAACAAATGAAGTCAGAAAGGATTGAAAAATGATGATGTGGCTTTGAATGGTGCATTTTGAACACACAAAAAGTCAGGAGTTCAAATAAGTTTTAAAAAATGAAATCCCTTTGTAAGAGACGAGTTTCCGTATGAAATCCTGATACTTTGAAAGAGATTGTCCGTTTTGTACACGAAGTGCATCCAGTTTTTGCCGTAACCCTCTTAACTTTCTTGCACATGCTATGTGGATGAAATGATGATACCATGCCAACTTTCAACCTTTTCAGAGTTCATTTGAAATGCTTTTCAATTTTATGGTCTTATAGCTCAAAATAATTAGTAAATGCATGAAAAATAACAAATGAAGTGAGAAAGGATTGAAAAATGATGATGTGGCTTTGAATGGTGCATTTTGAACACACAAAAAGTCAGGAGTTCAAATAAGTTTAAAAAAATGAAATCCCTTTGTAACAGACGAGTTTCCATATGAAATCCTGATACTTTGAAAGAGATTGTCCGTTTTGTACACGAAGTGCATCCAGTTTTTGCCGTAACCCTCTTAACTTTCTTGCACATGCTATGTGGATGAAGTGATGATACCATGCCAACTTTCAACCTTTTCAGAGTTCATTTGAAATGCTTTTCAATTTTCGGGTCTTATAGCTCAAAATAATTAGTAAGTGCATGAAAAATAACAAATGAAGTCAGAAAGGATTGAAAAATGATGATGTGGCTTTGAATGGTGCATTTTGAACACACAAAAAGTCAGGAGTTCAAATAAGTTTTAAAAAATGAAATCCCTTTGTAACAGACGAGTTTCCGTATGAAATCCTGATACTTTGAAAGAGATTGTCCGTTTTGTACACGAAGTGCATCCAGTTTTTGCCGTAACCCTCTTAACTTTCTTGCACATGCTATGTGGATGAAATCATGATACCATGCCAACTTTCAACCTTTTCAGAGTTCATTTGAAATGCTTTTCAATTTTATGGTCTTATAGCTCAAAATAATTAGTAAATGCATGAAAAATAACAAATGAAGTCAGAAAGGATTGAAAAATGATGATGTGGCTTTGAATGGTGCATTTTGAACACACAAAAAGTCAGGAGTTCAAATAAGTTTTAAAAAATGAAATCCCTTTTTAACAGACGAGTTTCCGTATGAAATCCTGATACTTTGAAAGAGATTGTCCGTTTTGTACACGAAGTGCATCCAGTTTTTGCCGTAACCCTTTTAACTTTCTTGCACATGCTATGTGGATGAAATGATGATACCATGCCAACTTTCAACCTTTTCAGAGTTCATTTGAAATGCTTTTCAATTTTATGGTCTTATAGCTCAAAATAATTAGTAAATGCATGAAAAATAACAAATGAAGTCAGAAAGGATTGAAAAATGATGATGTGGCTCTCAATGGTGCATTTTGAACACACAAAAATTCAGGAGTTCAAATAAGATTTAACAAATGAAATCCCTTTGTAACAGACGAGTTTCTGTATGAAATCCTGATACTTTGAAAGAGATTGTCCGTTCTGAACACGAAGTGCATCCAGTTTTTTCCGTAACCCTCTCAACTTTATTGCACATGCTATGTGGATGAAATGATGATACCATGCCAACTTTCAACCTTTTCAAAGTTCATTTGAAATGCTTTTCAATTTTTGGGTCTTATAGCTCAAAATAATTAGTAAGTGCATGAAAAATAACAAATGAAGTCAGAAAGGATTGAAAAATGATGATGTGGCTTTGAATGGTGCATTTTGAACACACAAAAAGTCAGGAGTTCAAATAAGTTTTAAAAAATGAAATCCCTTTTTAACAGACGAGTTTCCGTATGAAATCATGATACTTTGAAAGAGATTGTCCGTTTCGTACACGAAGTGCATCCAGTTTTTGCCGTAACCCTCTTAACATTCTTGCACATGCTATGTTGATGAAATGATGATACCATGCCAACTTTCAACCTTTTCAGAGTTCATTTGAAATGCTTTTCAATTTTATGGTCTTATAGCTCAAAATAATTAGTAAATGCATGAAAAATAACAAATGAAGTCAGAAAGGATTGAAAAATGATGATGTGGCTTTGAATGGTGCATTTTGAACACACAAAAAGTCAGGAGTTCAAATAAGTTTTAAAAACTGAAATCCCTTTTTAACAGACGAGTTTCCGTATGAAATCCTGATACTTCGAAAGAGATTGTCCGTTGTGTACACGAAGTGCATCCAGTTTTTGCCGTAACCCTTTTAACTTTCTTGCACATGCTATGTGGATGAAATGATGATACCATGCCAACTTTCAACCTTTTCAGAGTTCATTTGAAATGCTTTTCAATTTTATGGTCTTATAGCTCAAAATAATTAGTAAATTCATGAAAAATAACAAATGAAGTCAGAAAGGATTGAAAAATGATGATGTGGCTCTGAATGGTGCATTTTGAACACACAAAAATTCAGGAGTTCAAATAAGATTTAAAAAATGAAATCCCTTTGTAACAGACGAGTTTCCGTATGAAATCCTGATACTTTGAAAGAGATTGTCCGTTCTGAACACGAAGTGCATCCAGTTTTTTCCGTAACCCTCTCAACTTTATTGCACATGCTATGTGGATGAAATGATGATACCATGCCAACTTTCAACCTTTTCAGAGTTCATTTGAAATGCTTTTCAATTTTCGGGTCTTATAGCTCAAAATAATTAGTAAGTGCATGAAAAATAACAAATGAAGTCAGAAAGGATTGAAAAATGATGATGTGGCTTTGAATGGTGCATTTTGAACACACAAAAAGTCAGGAGTTCAAATAAGTTTTAAAAAATGAAATCCCTTTGTAAGAGACGAGTTTCCGTATGAAATCCTGATACTTTGAAAGAGATTGTCCGTTTTGTACACGAAGTGCATCCAGTTTTTGCCGTAACCCTCTTAACTTTCTTGCACATGCTATGTGGATGAAATGATGATACCATGCCAACTTTCAACCTTTTCAGAGTTCATTTGAAATGCTTTTCAATTTTATGGTCTTATAGCTCAAAATAATTAGTAAATGCATGAAAAATAACAAATGAAGTGAGAAAGGATTGAAAAATGATGATGTGGCTTTGAATGGTGCATTTTGAACACACAAAAAGTCAGGAGTTCAAATAAGTTTAAAAAAATGAAATCCCTTTGTAACAGACGAGTTTCCATATGAAATCCTGATACTTTGAAAGAGATTGTCCGTTTTGTACACGAAGTGCATCCAGTTTTTGCCGTAACCCTCTTAACTTTCTTGCACATGCTATGTGGATGAAATCATGATACCATGCCAACTTTCAACCTTTTCAGAGTTCATTTGAAATGCTTTTCAATTTTCGGGTCTTATAGCTCAAAATAATTAGTAAGTGCATGAAAAATAACAAATGAAGTCAGAAAGGATTGAAAAATGATGATGTGGCTTTGAATGGTGCATTTTGAACACACAAAAAGTCAGGAGTTCAAATAAGTTTTAAAAAATGAAATCCCTTTGTAACAGACGAGTTTCCGTATGAAATCCTGATACTTTGAAAGAGATTGTCTGTTTTGTACACGAAGTGCATCCAGTTTTTGCCGTAACCCTCTTAACTTTCTTGCACATGCTATGTGGATGAAATCATGATACCATGCCAACTTTCAACCTTTTCAGAGTTCATTTGAAATGCTTTTCAATTTTATGGTCTTATAGCTCAAAATAATTAGTAAATGCATGAAAAATAACAAATGAAGTCAGAAAGGATTGAAAAATGATGATGTGGCTCTGAATGGTGCATTTTGAACACACAAAAATTCAGGAGTTCAAATAAGATTTAAAAAATGAAATCCCTTTGTAACAGACGACTTTCCGTATGAAATCCTGATACTTTGAAAGAGATTGTCCGTTTTGTACACGAAGTGCATCATTTTTTGCCGTAACCCTCTCAACTATCTTGCACATGCTATGTGGATGAAATGATGATACCATGCCAACTTTCAACCTTTTCAGAGTTCATTTGAAATGCTTTTCAATTTTATGGTCTTATAGCTCAAAATAATTAGTAAACGCATGAAAAATAACAAATGAAGTCAGAAAGGATTGAAAAATGATGATGTGGCTTTGAATGTTGCACTTTGAACACACAAAAAGTCAGGAGTTCAAATAAGTTAAAAAAAATGAAATCCCTTTGTAACAGACGAGTTTCTGTATGAAATCTTGATACTTTCAAAGAGATTGTCCATTTCGAACACGAAATGCATCCAGTTTTTGCCGTAACCCTCTCAACTTGATTGCACATGCTATGTGCATGAAATGATGATACCATGCCAACTTTCAACCTTTTCAGAGTTCATTTGAAATGCTTTTCAATTTTATGGTCTTATAGCTCAAAATAATTAGTAAATGCATGAAAAATAACAAATGAAGTTAGAAAGGATTGAAAAATGATGATGTGGCTTTGAATGGTGCATTTTGAACACACAAAAAGTCAGGAGTTCAAATAAGTTTTAAAAAATGAAATCCCTTTGTAACAGACGAGTTTCCGTATGAAATCCTGATACTTTGAAAGAGATTGTCCGTTTTGTACACGAAGTGCATCCAGTTTTTGCCGTAACCCTCTTAACTTTCTTGCACATGCTATGTGGATGAAATGATGATACCATGCCAACTTTCAACCTTTTCAGAGTTCATTTGAAATGCTTTTCAATTTTATGGTCTTATAGCTCAAAATAATTACTAAATGCATGAAAAATAACAAATGAAGTCGGAAAGGATTGAAAAATGATTATGTGGCTTTGAATGGTGCATTTTGAACACAGAAAAAGTCAGGAGTTCAAATAAGTTTAAAAAAATGAAATCCCTTTTTAACAGACGAGTTTCCGTATGAAATCCTGATACTTTGAAAGAGATTGTCCGTTTTGTACACGAAGTGCATCCAGTTTTTGCCGTAACCCTTTTAACTTTCTTGCACATGCTATGTGGATGAACTGATGATACCATGCCAACTTTCAACCTTTTCAGAGTTCATTTGAAATGCTTTTCAATTTTCGGGTCTTATAGCTCAAAATAATTAGTAAGTGCATGAAAAATAACAAATGAAGTCAGAAAGGATTGAAAAATGATGATGTGGCTTTGAATGGTGCATTTTGAACACACAAAAAGTCAGGAGTTCAAATAAGTTTTAACAAATGAAATCCCTTTTTAACAGACGAGTTTCCGTATGAAATCCTGATACTTTGAAAGAGATTGTCCATTTTGTACACGAAGTGCATCCAGTTTTTGCCGTAACCCTCTTAACATTCTTGCACATGCTATGTGGATGAAATGATGATACCATGCCAACTTTCAACCTCGAGAGTTCATTTGAAATGCTTTTCAATTTTATGGTCTTATAGCTCAAAATAATTAGTAAATGCATGAAAAATAACAAATGAAGTCAGAAAGGATTGAAAAATGATGATGTGGCTTTGAATGGTGCATTTTGAACACACAAAAAGTCAGGAGTTCAAATAAGTTTTAAAAAATGAAATCCCTTTTTAACAGACGAGTTTCCGTATGAAATCCTGATACTTTGAAAGAGATTGTCCGTTCTGAACACGAAGTGCATCCAGTTTTTTCCGTAACCCTCTCAACTTTATTGCACATGCTATGTGGATGAAATGATGATACCATGCCAACTTTCAACCTTTTCAGAGTTCATTTGAAATGCTTTTCAATTTTCGGGTCTTATAGCTCAAAATAATTAGTAAGTGCATGAAAAATAACAAATGAAGTCAGAAAGGATTGAAAAATGATGATGTGGCTTTGAATGGTGCATTTTGAACACACAAAAATTCAGGAGTTCAAATAAGATTTTAAAAAATGAAATCCCTTTGTAACAGACGAGTTTCCGTATGAAATCCAGATACTTTGAAAGAGATTGTCCGTTTTGTACACGAAGTGCATCCATTTTTTGCCGTAACCCTCTCAACTATCTTGCACATGCTATGTGGATGAAATGATGATACCATGCCAACTTTCAAACTTTTCAGAGTTCATTTGAAATGCTTTTCAATTTTATGGTCTTATAGCTCAAAATAATTAGTAAACGCATGAAAAATAACAAATGAAGTCAGAAAGGATTGAAAAATGATGATGTGGCTTTGAATGTTGCATTTTGAACACACAAAAAGTCAGGAGTTCAAATAAGTTAAAAAAATGAAATCCCTTTGTAACAGACGAGTTTCCGTATGAAATCTTGATACTTTGAAAGAGATTGTCCATTTCGAACACGAAATGCATCCAGTTTTTGCCGTAACCCTCTCAACTTGATTGCACATGCTATGTGCATGAAATGATGATACCATGCCAACTTTCAACCTTTTCAGAGTTCATTTGAGATGCTTTTCAATTTTATGGTCTTATAGCTCAAAATAATTAGTAAATGCATGAAAAATAACAAATGAAGTTAGAAAGGATTGAAAAATGATGATGTGGCTTTGAATGGTGCATTTTGAACACACAAAAAGTCAGGAGTTCAAATAAGTTTTAAAAAATGAAATCCCTTTGTAACAGACGAGTTTCCGTATGAAATCCTGATACTTTGAAAGAGATTGTCCGTTTTGTACACGAAGTGCATCCAGTTTTTGCCGTAACCCTCTTAACTTTCTTGCACATGCTATGTGGATGAAATGATGATACCATGCCAACTTTCAACCTTTTCAGAGTTCATTTGAAATGCTTTTCAATTTTATGGTCTTATAGCTCAAAATAATTACTAAATGCATGAAAAATAACAAATGAAGTCGGAAAGGATTGAAAAATGATTATGTGGCTTTGAATGGTGCATTTTGAACACAGAAAAAGTCAGGAGTTCAAATAAGTTTTAAAAAATGAAATCCCTTTTTAACAGACGAGTTTCCGTATGAAATCCTGATACTTTGAAAGAGATTGTCCGTTTTGTACACGAAGTGCATCCAGTTTTTGCCGTAACCCTTTTAACTTTCTTGCACATGCTATGTGGATGAACTGATGATACCATGCCAACTTTCAACCTTTTCAGAGTTCATTTGAAATGCTTTTCAATTTTATGGTCTTATAGCTCAAAATAATTAGTAAATGCATGAAAAATAACAAATGAAGTCAGAAAGGATTGAAAAATGATGATGTGGCTCTGAATGGTGCATTTTGAACACACAAAAATTCAGGAGTTCAAATAAGATTTAAAAAATGAAATCCCTTTGTAACAGACGAGTTTCCGTATGAAATCCTGATACTTTGAAAGAGATTGTCCGTTTTGAACACGAAATGCATCCAGTTTTTGCCGTAACCCTCTCAACTTTATTGCACATGCTATGTGGATGAAATGATGATACCATGCCAACTTTCAACCTTTTCAGAGTTCATTTGAAATGCTTTTCAATTTTCGGGTCTTATAGCTCAAAATAATTAGTAAGTGCATGAAAAATAACAAATGAAGTCAGAAAGGATTGAAAAATGATGATGTGGCTTTGAATGGTGCATTTTGAACACACAAAAATTCAGGAGTTCAAATAAGATTTTAAAAAATCAAATCCCTTTGTAACAGACGAGTTTCCGTATGAAATCCTGATACTTTGAAAGAGATTGTCCGTTTTGTACACGAAGTGCATCCATTTTTTGCCGTAACCCTCTCAACTATCTTGCACATGCTATGTGGATGAAATGATGATACCATGCCAACTTTCAAACTTTTCAGAGTTCATTTGAAATGCTTTTCAATTTTATGGTCTTATAGCTCAAAATAATTAGTAAATGCATGAAAAATAACAAATGAAGTCAGAAAGGATTGAAAAATGATGATGTGGCTCTGAATGTTGCATTTTGAACACACAAAAAGTCAGGAGTTCAAATAAGTTTTAAAAAATGAAATCCCTTTGTAACAGACGAGTTTCCGTATGAAATCCTGATACTTTGAAAGAGATTGTCCATTTCGAACACGAAATGCGTCCAGTTTTTGCCGTAACCCTCTCAACTTGATTGCACATGCTATGTGCATGAAATGATGATACCATGCCAACTTTCAACCTTTTCAGAGTTCATTTGAAATGCTTTTCAATTTTATGGTCTTATAGCTCAAAATAATTAGTAAATGCATGAAAAATAACAAATGAAGTGAGAAAGGATTGAAAAATGAAGATGTGGCTTTGAATGGTGCATTTTGAACGCACAAAAAGTCAGGAGTTCGAATAAGTTTTAAAAAATGAAATCCCTTTGTAACAGAAGAGTTTCCGTATGAAATCCTGATACTTTGAAAGAGATTGTCCGTTTTGTACACGAAGTGCATCCAGTTTTTGTCGTAACCCTCTTAACTTTCTTGCACATGCTATGTGGATGAAATGATGATACCATGCCAACTTTCAACCTTTTCAGAGTTCTTTTGAAATGCTTTCCAATTTTATGGTCTTATAGCTCAAAATAATTAGTAAATGCATGAAAAATAACAGATGAAGTCAGAAAGGATTGAAAAACGATGACGTGGCTCTGAATGGTGCATTTTGAACACACAAAAAGTCAGGAGTTCAAATAAGATTTAAAAAATGAAATCCCTTTGTAACAGACGAGTTTCCGTATGAAATCCTGATACTTTGAAAGAGATTGTCTGTTTTGAACACGAAATGCATCCAGTTTTTGCCGTAACCCTCTCAACTTTATTGCACATGCTATGTGAATGAAATGATGATACCATGCCAACTTTCAACCTTATCAGAGTTCATTTGAAATGCTTTCCAATTTTATGGTCTTATAGCTCAAAATAATTAGTAAATGCATGAAAAATAACAAATGAAGTCAGAAAGGATTAAAAAATGATGATGTGGCTTTGAATGGTGCATTTTGAACACACGCAAAGTCAGGAGTTCAAATAAGTTTAAAAAAAATGAAATCCCTTTGTAACAGACGAGTTTCCGTATGAAATCCTGATACTTTGAAAGAGATTGTCCGTTTTGTACACGAAGTGCATCCAGTTTTTGCCGTAACCCTCTCAACTTTATTGCACATGCTATGTGGATGAAATGATGATACCATGCCAACTTTCAACCTTTTCAGAGTTCATTTGAAATGCTTTTCAATTTTATGGTCTTATAGCTCAAAATAATTAGTAAATGCATGAAAAATAACAAATGAAGTGAGAAAGGATTGAAAAATAATGATGTGGCTTTGAATGGTGCATTTTGAACACACAAAAAGTCAGGAGTTCAAATAAGATTTTAAAAAATGAAATCCCTTTGTAACAGACGAGTTTCCGTATGAAATCCTGATACTTTGAAAGAGATTGTCCGTTTTGTACACGAAGTGCATCCATTTTTTGCCGTAACCCTCTCAACTATCTTGCACATGCTATGTGGATGAAATGATGATACCATGCCAACTTTCAACCTTTTCAGAGTTCATTTGAAATGCTTTTCAATTTTATGGTCTTATAGCTCAAAATAATTAGTAAATGCATGAAAAATAACAAATGAAGTCAGAAAGGATTGAAAAATGATGATGTGGCTTTGAATGTTGCATTTTGAACACACACAAAGTCAGGAGTTTAAATAATTTTTAAAAAATGAAATCCCTTTGTAACAGACGAGTTTCCGTATGAAATCCTGATACTTTGAAAGAGATTGTCCGTTTTGAACATGAAATGCATCCAGTTTTTTCCGTAACCCTCTCAACTTTATTGCACATGCTATGTGGATGAAATGATGATACCATGCCAACTTTCAACCTTTTCAGAGTTCATTTGAAATGCTTTTCAATTTTCGGGTCTTATAGCTCAAAATAATTAGTAAGTGCATGAAAAATAACAGATGAAGTCAGAAAGGATTGAAAAACGATGACGTGGCTCTGAATGGTGCATTTTGAACACACAAAAAGTCAGGAGTTCAAATAAGATTTAAAAAATGAAATCCCTTTGTAACAGACGAGTTTCCGTATGAAATCCTGATACTTTGAAAGAGATTGCCGGTTTTGAACACGAAATGCATCCAGTTTTTGCCGTAACCCTCTCAACTTGATTGCACATGCTATGTGGATGAAATGATGATACCATGCCAACTTTCAACCTTTTCAGAGTTCATTTGAAATGCTTTTCAATTTTCGGGTCTTATAGCTCAAAGTAATTAGTAAGTGCATGAAAAATAACAAATGAAGTCAGAAAGGATTGAAAAATGATGATGTGGCTTTGAATGGTGCATTTTGAACACACAAAAATTAAGGAGTTCAAATAAGTTTTAAAAAATGAAATCCCTTTGTAACAGACGAGTTTCCGTATGAAATCCTGATACTTTGAAAGAGATTGTCCGTTTTGTACACGAAGTGCATCCAGTTTTTGCCGTAACCCTCTCAACTATCTTGCACATGCGATGTGGATGAAATGATGATACCATGCCAACTTTCAACCTTTTCAGAGTTCATTTGAAATGCTTTTCAATTTTATGGTCTTATAGCTCAAAATAATTAGTAAATGCATGAAAAATAACAGATGAAGTCAGAAAGGATTGAAAAACGATGACGTGGCTCTGAATGGTGCATTTTGAACACACAAAAAGTCAGGAGTTCAAATAAGATTTAAAAAATGAAATCCCTTTGTAACAGACGAGTTTCCGTATGAAATCCTGATACTTTGAAAGAGATTGTCCGTTTTGAACACGAAATGCATCCAGTTTTTGCCGTAACCCTCTCAACTTTATTGCACATGCTATGTGGGTAAATGATGATACCATGCCAACTTTCAACCTTTTCAGAGTTCATTTGAAATGCTTTTCAATTTTCGGGTCTTATAGCTCAAAATAATTAGTAAGTGCATGAAAAATAACAAATGAAGTCAGAAAGGATTGAAAAACGATGATGTGGCTTTGAATGGTGCATTTTGAACACACAAAAAGTCAGGAGTTCAAATAAATTTTAAAAAATGAAATCCCTTTGTAACAGACGAGTTTCCGTATGAAATCCTGATACTCTGAAAGAGATTGTCCATTTTGTACACGAAGTGCATCCAGTTTTTGCCGTAACCCGCTCAACTTTCTTGCACATGCTATGTGGATGAAATGATGATACCATGGCAACTTTCAACCTTTTCAGAGTTCATTTGAAATGCTTTTCAATTTTCGGGTCTTATAGCTCAAAATAATTAGTAAGTACATGAAAAATAACAAATGAAGTCAGAAAGGATTGAAAAATGATGATGTGGCTTTGAATGGTGCATTTTGAACACACAAAAAGTCAGGAGTTCAAATAAGTTTTAAAAAATGAAATACCTTTGTAACAGACGAGTTTCCGTATGAAATCCTGATACTTTGAAAGAGATTGTCCGTTTTGTACACGAAGTGCATCCAGTTTTTGCCGTAACCCTGTCAACTTTCTTGCACATGCTATGTGGATGAAATGATGATACCATGCCAACTTTCAACCTTTTCAGAGTTCATTTGAAATGCTTTTCAATTTTATGGTCTTATAGCTCAAAATAATTAGTAAATGCATGAAAAATAACAAATGAAGTCAGAAAGGATTGAAAAATGATGATGTGGCTTTGAATGGTTCATTTTTAACACACAAAAAGTCAGGAGTTCAAATAAGTTTTAAAAAATGAAATCCCTTTGTAACAGACGAGTTTCCGTATGAAATCCTGATACTTTGAAAGAGATTGTCCGTTTTGAACACGAAATGCATCCAGTTTTTGCCGTAACCCTCTCAACTTGATTGCACATGCTATGTGGATGAAATGATGATACCATGCCAACTTTCAACCTTTTCAGAGTTCATTTGAAATGCTTTTCAATTTTCGGGTCTTATAGCTCAAAGTAATTAGTAAGTGCATGAAAAATAACAAATGAAGTCAGAAAGGATTGAAAAATGATGATGTGGCTTTGAATGGTGCATTTTGAACACACAAAAAGTAAGGAGTTCAAATAAGTTTTAAAAAATGAAATCCCTTTGTAACAGACGAGTTTCCGTATGAAATCCTGATACTTCGAAAGAGATTGTCCGTTTTGTACACGAAGTGCATCCAGTTTTTGCCGTAACCCTCTCAACTATCTTGCACATGCGATGTGGATGAAATGATGATACCATGCCAACTTTCAACCTTTTCAGAGTTCATTTGAAATGCATTTCAATTTTATGGTCTTATAGCTCAAAATAATTAGTAAATGCATGAAAAATAACAGATGAAGTCAGAAAGGATTGAAAAACGATGACGTGGCTCTGAATGGTGCATTTTGAACACACAAAAAGTCAGGAGTTCAAATAAGATTTAAAAAATGAAATCCCTTTGTAACAGACGAGTTTCCGTATGAAATCCTGATACTTTGAAAGAGATTGTCCGTTTTGTACACGAAGTGCATCCAGTTTTTGCCATAACCCGCTCAACTTTCTTGCACATGCTATGTGGATGAAATGATGATACCATGGCAACTTTCAACCTTTTCAGAGTTCATTTGAAATGCTTTTCAATTTTCGGGTCTTATAGCTCAATATAATTAGTAAATGCATGAAAAATAACAAATGAAGTCAGAAAGGATTGAAAAATGATGATGTGGCTTTGAATGGTGCATTTTGAACACACAAAAAGTCAGGAGTTCAAATAAGTTTTAAAAAATGAAATCCCTTTGTAACAGACGAGTTTCCGTATGAAATCCTGATACTTTGAAAGAGATTGTCCGTTTTGTACACGAAGTGCATCCAGTTTTTGCCGTAACCCTGTCAACTTTCTTGCACATGCTATGTGGATGAAATGATGATACCATGCCAACTTTCAACCTTTTCAGAGTTCATTTTAAATGCTTTTCAATTTTATGGTCTTATAGCTCAAAATAATTAGTAAATGCATGAAAAATAACAAATGAAGTCAGAAAGGATTGAAAAATGATGATGTGGCTTTGAATGTTGCATTTTGAACACACAAAAAGTCAGGAGTTCAAATAAGTTTTAAAAAATGAAATCCCTTTGTAACAGACGAGTTTCCGTATGAAATCCTGATACTTTGAAAGAGATTGTCCGTTTTGAACACGAAATGCATCCAGTTTTTGCCGTAACCCTCTCAACTTGATTGAACATGCTATGTGGATGAAATGATGATACCATGCCAACTTTCAACCTTTTCATAGTTCATTTGAAATGCTTTTCAATTTTCGGGTCTTATAGCTCAAAGTAATTAGTAAGTTCATGAAAAATAACAAATGAAGTCAGAAAGGATTGAAAAATGATGATGTGGCTTTGAATGGTGCATTTTGAACACACAAAAAGTAATGAGTTCAAATAAGTTTTAAAAAATGAAATCCCTTTGTAACAGACGAGTTTCCGTATGAAATCCTGATACTTTGAAAGAGATTGTCCGTTTTGTACACGAAGTGCATCCAGTTTTTGCCGTAACCCTCTCAACTATCTTGCACATGCGATGTGGATGAAATGATGATACCATGCCAACTTTCAACCTTTTCAGAGTTCATTTGAAATGCTTTTCAATTTTATGGTCTTATAGCTCAAAATAATTAGTAAATGCATGAAAAATAACAGATGAAGTCAGAAAGGATTGAAAAACGATGACGTGGCTCTGAATAGTGCATTTTGAACACACAAAAAGTCAGGAGTTCAAATAAGATTTAAAAAATGAAATCCCTTTGTAACAGACGAGTTTCCGTATGAAATCCTGATACTTTGAAAGAGATTGTCCGTTTTGTACACGAAGTGCATCCAGTTTTTGCCGTAACCCTCTAAACTATCTTGCACATGTTATGTGGATGAAATGATGATACCATGCCAACTTTCAACCTTTTCAGAGTTCATTTGAAATGCTTTTCAATTTTATGGTCTTATAGCTCAAAATAATTAGTAAATGCATGAAAAATAACAAATGAAGTCAGAAAGGATTGAAAAATGATGATGTGGCTTTGAATGGTGCATTTTGAACACACAAAAAGTCAGGAGTTCAAATAAGTTTAAAAAAATGAAATCCCTTTGTAACAGACGAGTTTCCGTATGAAATCTTGTTACTTTGAAAGAGATTGTCCGTTTAGTACACAAATGTATCTAGTTTTTGCCGTAACCCTTTCAACTTTATTGCACATGCTATGTGGATGAAATGATGATACCATGCCAACTTTCAACCTTTTCAGAGTTCATTTGAAATGCTTTTCAATTTGAGGGTCTTATAGCTCAAAATAATTAGTAAGTGCACGAAAAATAACAAATGAAGTCAGAAAGGATTGAAAAATGATGATGTGGCTTTGAATGGTGCATTTTGAACACGCAAAAAGTCAGGAGTTCAAATAAGATTTAAAAGATAAAATCCCTTTGTAACAGACGAGTTTCCGTAGGAAATCCTGATACTTTGAAAGAGATTGTCCGTTTTGTACACGAAGTGCATCCAGTTTTTGCCGTAACCCTGTCAACTTTCTTGCACATGCTATGTGGATGAAATGATGATACCATGCCAACTTTCAACCTTTTCGGAGTTCATTTGAAATGCTTTTCAATTTTATGGTCTTATAGCTCAAAATAATTAGTAAATGCATGAAAAATAACAAATGAAGTCAAAAAGGATTGAAAAATGATGATGTGGCTTTGAATGTTGCATTTTGAACACACAAAAAGTCAGGAGTTCAAATAAGTTTTAAAAAATGAAATCCCTTTGTAACAGACGAGTTTCCGTATGAAATTCTGATACTTTGAAAGAGATTGTCCGTTTTGCACACGAAATGCATCCAGTTTTTGCCGTAACGCTCTCAACTTTATTGCACATGCTATGTGGATGAAATGATGATACCATGCCAACTTTCAACCTTTTCAGAGTTCATTTGAAATGCTTTTCAATTTTCGGGTCTTATAGCTCAAAGTAATTAGTAAGTGCATGAAAAATAACAAATGAAGTCAGAAAGGATTGAAAAACGATGATGTGGCTTTGAATGGTGCATTTTGAACACACAAAAAGTCAGGAGTTCAAATAAATTTTAAAAAATGAAATCCCTTTGTAACAGACGAGTTTCCGTATGAAATCCTGATACTCTGAAAGAGATTGTCCGTTTTGTACACGAAATGCATCTAGTTTTTGCCGTAACCATCTCAACTTTCTTGCACATGCTATGTGGATGAAATGATGATACCATGCCAACTTTCAACCTTTTCGGAGTTCATCTGAAATGCTTTTCAATTTTATGGTCTTATAGCTCAAAATAATTAGTAAATGCATGAAAAATAACAGATGAAGTCAGAATGGATTGAAAAACGATGACGTGGCTCTGAATGGTGCATTTTGAACACACAAAAAGTCAGGAGTTCAAATAAGATTTAAAAAATGAAATCCCTTTGTAACAGACGAGTTTCCGTATGAAATCCTGATACTTTGAAAGAGATTGTCCGTTTTGCACACGAAATGCATCCAGTTTTTGCCGTAACCCTCTCAACTTTATTGCACATGCTATGTGGATGAAATGATGATACCATGCCAACTTTCAACCTTTTCAGAGTTCATTTGAAATGCTTTTCAATTTTCGGGTCTTATAGCTCAAAGTAATTAGTAAGTGCATGAAAAATAACAGATGAAGTCAGAAAGGATTGAAAAACAATGATGTGGCTTTGAATGGTGCATTTTGAACACACAAAAAGTCAGGAGTTCAAATAAATTTTAAAAAATGAAATCCCTTTGTAATAGACGAGTTTCCTTATGAAATCCTGATACTCTGAAAGAGATTGTCCGTTTTGTACACGAACTGCATCCAGTTTTTGCCGTAACTCTCTCAACTTTCTTGCACATGCTATGTGGATGAAATGATGATACCATGCCAACTTTCAACCTTTTCAGAGTTCATTTGAAATGCTTTCCAATTTTATGGTCTTATAGCTCAAAATAATTAGTAAATTCATGAAAAATAACAAATGAAGTCAGAAAGGATTGAAAAATGATGATGTGGCTTTGAATGGTGCATTTTGAACACACGCAAAGTCAGGAGTTCAAATAAGTTTTAAAAAATGAAATCCCTTTGTAACAGACGAGTTTCCGTATGAAATCCTGATACTCTGAAAGAGATTGTCCGTTTTGTACACGAAATGCATCTAGTTTTTGCCGTAACCCTCTCAACTTTATTGCACATGCTATGTGGATGAAATGATGATACCATGCCAACTTTCAACCTTTTCGGAGTTCATTTGAAATGCTTTTCAATTTTATGGTCTTATAGCTCAAAATAATTAGTAAATGCATGAAAAATAACAGATGAAGTCAGAAAGGATTGAAAAACGATGACGTGGCTCTGAATGGTGCATTTTGAACACACAAAAAGTCAGGAGTTCAAATAAGATTTAAAAAATGAAATCCCTTTGTAACAGACGAGTTTCCGTATGAAATCCTGATACTTTGAAAGAGATTGTCCGTTTTGAACACGAAATGCATCCAGTTTTTGCCGTAACCCTCTCAACTTTATTGCACATGCTATGTGGATGAAATGATGATACCATGCCAACTTTCAACCTTTTCAGAGTTCATTTGAAATGCTTTTCAATTTTCGGGTCTTATAGCTCAAAGTAATTAGTAAGTGCATGAAAAATAACAAATGAAGTCAGAAAGGATTGAAAAACGATGATGTGGCTTTGAATGGTGCATTTTGAACACACATAAAGTCAGGAGTTCAAATAAGTTTTAAAAAATGAAATCCCTTTGTAATAGACGAGTTTCCGTATGAAATCCTGATACTCTGAAAGAGATTGTCCGTTTTGTACACGAAGTGCATCCAGTTTTTGCCGTAACCCTCTCAACTATCTTGCACATGCTATGTGGATGAAATGATGATACCATGCCAACTGTCAACCTTTTCAGAGTTCATTTGAAATGCTTTTGAATTTTATGGTCTTATAGCTCAAAATAATTAGTAAATGCATGAAAAATAAGAGATGAAGTCAGAAAGGATTGAAAAACGATGACGTGGCTCTGAATGGTGCATTTTGAACACACAAAAAGTCAGGAGTTCAAATAAGATTTAAAAAATGAAATCCCTTTGTAACAGACGAGTTTCCGTATGAAATCCTGATACTTTGAAAGAGATTGTCCGTTTTGAACACGAAATGCATCCAGCTTTTGCCGTAACCCTCTCAACTTGATTGCACATGCTATGTGGATGAAATGATGATACCATGGCAACTTTCAACCTTTTCAGAGTTCATTTGAAATGCTTTTCAATTTTCGGGTCTTATAGCTCAAAATAATTAGTAAATGCATGAAAAATAACAGATGAAGTCAGAAAGGATTGAAAAACGATGACCTGGCTCTGAATGGTGCATTTTGAACACACAAAAAGTCAGGAGTTCAAATAAGATTTAAAAAATGAAATCCCTTTGTAACAGACGAGTTTCCGTATGAAATCCTGATACTTTGAAAGAGATTGTCCGTTTTGAACACGAAATGCATCCAGTTTTTGCCGTAACCCTCTCAACTTTATTGCACATGCTATGTGGATGAAATGATGATACCATGCCAACTTTCAACCTTTTCAGAGTTCATTTGAAATGCTTTTCAATTTTCGGGTCTTATAGCTCAAAGTAATTAGTAAGTGCATGAAAAATAACAAATGAAGTCAGAAAGGATTGAAAAACGATGATGTGGCTTTGAATGGTGCATTTTGAACACACATAAAGTCAGGAGTTCAAATAAGTTTTAAAAAATGAAATCCCTTTGTAATAGACGAGTTTCCGTATGAAATCCTGATACTCTGAAAGAGATTGTCCGTTTTGTACACGAAGTGCATCCAGTTTTTGCCGTAACCCTCTCAACTATCTTGCACATGCTATGTGGATGAAATGATGATACCATGCCAACTGTCAACCTTTTCAGAGTTCATTTGAAATGCTTTTGAATTTTATGGTCTTATAGCTCAAAATAATTAGTAAATGCATGAAAAATAAGAGATGAAGTCAGAAAGGATTGAAAAACGATGACGTGGCTCTGAATGGTGCATTTTGAACACACAAAAAGTCAGGAGTTCAAATAAGATTTAAAAAATGAAATCCCTTTGTAACAGACGAGTTTCCGTATGAAATCCTGATACTTTGAAAGAGATTGTCCGTTTTGAACACGAAATGCATCCAGTTTTTGCCGTAACCCTCTCAACTTGATTGCACATGCTATGTGGATGAAATGATGATACCATGGCAACTTTCAACCTTTTCAGAGTTTATTTGAAATGCTTTTCAATTTTCGGGTCTTATAGCTCAAAATAATTAGTAAGTGCATGAAAAATAACATATGAAGTCAGAAAGGATTGAAAAATGATGATGTGGCTTTGAATGGTGCATTTTGAACACACAAAAAGTCAGGAGTTCAAATAAGTTTTAAAAAATGAAATCCCTTTGTAACAGACGAGTTTCCATATGAAATCCTGATACTTTGAAAGAGATTGTCCGTTTTGTACACGAAGTGCATCCAGTTTTTGCCGTAACCCTGTCAACTTTCTTGCACATGCTATGTGGATGAAATGATGATACCATGCCAACTTTCAACCTTTTCGGAGTTCATTTGAAATGCTTTTCAATTTTATGGTCTTATAGCTCAAAATAATTAGTAAATGCATGAAAAATAACAAATGAAGTCAGAAAGGATTGAAAAACGATGACGTGGCTCTGAATGGTGCATTTTGAACACCCAAAAAGTCAGGAGTTCAAATAAGATTTAAAAAATGAAATCCCTTTGTAACAGACGAGTTTCCGTATGAAATCCTGCTACTTTGAAAGAGATTGTCCGTTTTGTACACGAAGTGCATCCAGTTTTTGCCGTAACCCTGTCAACTTTCTTGCACATGCTATGTGGATGAAATGATGATACCATGCCAACTTTCAACCTTTTCAGAGTTCATTTGGAATGCTTTTCAATTTTATGGTCTTATAGCTCAAAATAATTAGTAAGTGCACGAAAAATAACAAATGAAGTCAGAAAGGATTGAAAAATGATGATGTGGCTTTGAATGGTGCATTTTGAACACACAAAAAGTCAGGAGTTCAAATAAGATTTAAAAGATGAAATCCCTTTGTAACAGACGAGTTTCCGTAGGAAATCCTGATACTTTGAAAGAGATTGTCCGTTTTGTACACGAAGTGCATCCAGTTTTTGCCGTAACCCTCTCAACTTTATTGCACATGCTATGTGGATGAAATGATGATACCATGCCAACTTTCAACCTTTTCGGAGTTCATTTGAAATGCTTTCCAATTTTATGGTCTAATAGCTCAAAATAATTAGTAAATGCATGAAAAATAACAAATGAAGTCAGAAAGGATTGAAAAATGATGATGTGGCTTTGAATGTTGCATTTTGAACACACAAAAAGTCAGGAGTTCAAATAAGTTTAAAAAAATGAAATCCCTTTGTAACAGACGAGTTTCCGTATGAAATCCTGATACTTTGAAAGAGATTGTCCGTTTTGAACACGAAATGCATCCAGTTTTTGCCGTAACCCTCTCAACTTGATTGCACATGCTATGTGGATGAAATGATGATACCATGGCAACTTTCAACCTTTTCAGAGTTCATTTGAAATGCTTTTCAATTTTCGGGTCTTATAGCTCAAAATAATTAGTAAGTGCATGAAAAATAACAAATGAATCAGAAAGGATTGAAAAATGATGATGTGGCTTTGAATGGTGCATTTTGAACACACAAAAAGTCAGGAGTTCAAATAAGTTTAAAAAAATGAAATCCCTTTGTAACAGACGAGTTTCCGTATGAAATCCTGCTACTTTGAAAGAGATTGTCCGTTTTGTACACGAAGTGCATCCAGTTTTTGCCGTAACCCTGTCAACTTTCTTGCACATGCTATGTGGATGAAATGATGATACCATGCCAACTTTCAACCTTTTCAGAGTTCATTTGAAATGCTTTTCAATTTTATGGTCTTATAGCTCAAAATAATTAGTAAGTGCACGAAAAATAACAAATGAAGTCAGAAAGGATTGAAAAAGGATGATGTGGCTTTGAATGGTGCATTTTGAACACACAAAAAGTCAGGAGTTCAAATAAGATTTAAAAGATGAAATCCCTTTGTAACAGACGAGTTTCCGTAGGAAATCCTGATACTTTGAAAGAGATTGTCCGTTTTGTACACGAAGTGCATCCAGTTTTTGCCGTAACCCTCTCAACTTTATTGCACATGCTATGTGGATGAAATGATGATACCATGCCAACTTTCAACCTTTTCGGAGTTCATTTGAAATGCTTTTCAATTTTATGGTCTTATAGCTCAAAATAATTAGTAAATGCATGAAAAATAACAAATGAAGTCAGAAAGGATTGAAAAATGATGATGTGGCTTTGAATGTTGCATTTTGAACACACAAAAAGTCAGGAGTTCAAATAAGTTTTAAAAAATGAAATCCCTTTGTAACAGACGAGTTTCCGTATGAAATCCTGATACTTTGAAAGAGATTGTCCGTTTTGAACACGAAATGCATCCAATTTTTGCCGTAACCCTCTCAACTTGATTGCACATGCTATGTGGATGAAATGATGATACCATGACAACTTTCAACCTTTTCAGAGTTCATCTGAAATGCTTTTCAATTTTAGGGTCTTATAGCTCAAAATAATTAGTAAGTGCATGAAAAATAACAAATGAAGTCAGAAAGGATTGAAAAATGATGACGTGGCTCTGAATGGTGCATTTTTAACACACAAAAAGTCAGGAGTTCAAATAAGTTTTAAAAAATGAAATCCCTTTGTAACAGACGAGTTTCCGTATGAAATCCTGATACTCTGAAAGAGATTGTCCGTTTTGTACACGAAGTGCATCCAGTTTTTGTCGTAACCCTCTCAACTTTATTGCACATGCTATGTGGATGAAATGATGATACCATGCCAACTTTCAACCTTTTCAGAGTTCATTTGAAATGCTTTTCAATTTTATGGTCTTATAGCTCAAAATAATTAGTAAATGCATGAAAAATAACAAATGAAGTCAGAAAGGATTGAAAAATGATGATGTGGCTTTGAATGTTGCATTTTGAACACACAAAAAGTCAGGAGTTCAAATAAGTTTTAAAAAATGAAATCCCTTTGTAACAGACGAGTTTCCGTATGAAATCCTGATACTTTGAAAGAGATTGTCCGTTTTGAACACGAAATGCATCCAATTTTTGCCGTAACCCTCTCAACTTGATTGCACATGCTATGTGGATGAAATGATGATACCATGACAACTTTCAACCTTTTCAGAGTTCATCTGAAATGCTTTTCAATTTTAGGGTCTTATAGCTCAAAATAATTAGTAAGTGCATGAAAAATAACAAATGAAGTCAGAAAGGATTGAAAAATGATGACGTGGCTCTGAATGGTGCATTTTTAACACACAAAAAGTCAGGAGTTCAAATAAGTTTTAAAAAATGAAATCCCTTTGTAACAGACGAGTTTCCGTATGAAATCCTGCTACTTTGAAAGAGATTGTCCGTTTTGTACACGAAGTGCATCCAGTTTTTGCCGTAACCCTGTCAACTTTCTTGCACATGCTATGTGGATGAAATGATGATACCATGCCAACTTTCAACCTTTTCAGAGTTCATTTGGAATGCTTTTCAATTTTATGGTCTTATAGCTCAAAATAATTAGTAAGTGCACGAAAAATAACAAATGAAGTCAGAAAGGATTGAAAAATGATGATGTGGCTTTGAATGGTGCATTTTGAACACACAAAAAGTCAGGAGTTCAAATAAGATTTAAAAGATGAAATCCCTTTGTAACAGACGAGTTTCCGTAGGAAATCCTGATACTTTGAAAGAGATTGTCCGTTTTGTACACGAAGTGCATCCAGTTTTTGCCGTAACCCTCTCAACTTTATTGCACATGCTATGTGGATGAAATGATGATACCATGCCAACTTTCAACCTTTTCGGAGTTCATTTGAAATGCTTTCCAATTTTATGGTCTAATAGCTCAAAATAATTAGTAAATGCATGAAAAATAACAAATGAAGTCAGAAAGGATTGAAAAATGATGATGTGGCTTTGAATGTTGCATTTTGAACACACAAAAAGTCAGGAGTTCAAATAAGTTTAAAAAAATGAAATCCCTTTGTAACAGACGAGTTTCCGTATGAAATCCTGATACTTTGAAAGAGATTGTCCGTTTTGAACACGAAATGCATCCAGTTTTTGCCGTAACCCTCTCAACTTGATTGCACATGCTATGTGGATGAAATGATGATACCATGGCAACTTTCAACCTTTTCAGAGTTCATTTGAAATGCTTTTCAATTTTCGGGTCTTATAGCTCAAAATAATTAGTAAGTGCATGAAAAATAACAAATGAATCAGAAAGGATTGAAAAATGATGATGTGGCTTTGAATGGTGCATTTTGAACACACAAAAAGTCAGGAGTTCAAATAAGTTTAAAAAAATGAAATCCCTTTGTAACAGACGAGTTTCCGTATGAAATCCTGCTACTTTGAAAGAGATTGTCCGTTTTGTACACGAAGTGCATCCAGTTTTTGCCGTAACCCTGTCAACTTTCTTGCACATGCTATGTGGATGAAATGATGATACCATGCCAACTTTCAACCTTTTCAGAGTTCATTTGAAATGCTTTTCAATTTTATGGTCTTATAGCTCAAAATAATTAGTAAGTGCACGAAAAATAACAAATGAAGTCAGAAAGGATTGAAAAAGGATGATGTGGCTTTGAATGGTGCATTTTGAACACACAAAAAGTCAGGAGTTCAAATAAGATTTAAAAGATGAAATCCCTTTGTAACAGACGAGTTTCCGTAGGAAATCCTGATACTTTGAAAGAGATTGTCCGTTTTGTACACGAAGTGCATCCAGTTTTTGCCGTAACCCTCTCAACTTTATTGCACATGCTATGTGGATGAAATGATGATACCATGCCAACTTTCAACCTTTTCGGAGTTCATTTGAAATGCTTTTCAATTTTATGGTCTTATAGCTCAAAATAATTAGTAAATGCATGAAAAATAACAAATGAAGTCAGAAAGGATTGAAAAATGATGATGTGGCTTTGAATGTTGCATTTTGAACACACAAAAAGTCAGGAGTTCAAATAAGTTTTAAAAAATGAAATCCCTTTGTAACAGACGAGTTTCCGTATGAAATCCTGATACTTTGAAAGAGATTGTCCGTTTTGAACACGAAATGCATCCAATTTTTGCCGTAACCCTCTCAACTTGATTGCACATGCTATGTGGATGAAATGATGATACCATGACAACTTTCAACCTTTTCAGAGTTCATCTGAAATGCTTTTCAATTTTAGGGTCTTATAGCTCAAAATAATTAGTAAGTGCATGAAAAATAACAAATGAAGTCAGAAAGGATTGAAAAATGATGACGTGGCTCTGAATGGTGCATTTTTAACACACAAAAAGTCAGGAGTTCAAATAAGTTTTAAAAAATGAAATCCCTTTGTAACAGACGAGTTTCCGTATGAAATCCTGATACTCTGAAAGAGATTGTCCGTTTTGTACACGAAGTGCATCCAGTTTTTGTCGTAACCCTCTCAACTTTATTGCACATGCTATGTGGATGAAATGATGATACCATGCCAACTTTCAACCTTTTCAGAGTTCATTTGAAATGCTTTTCAATTTTATGGTCTTATAGCTCAAAATAATTAGTAAATGCATGAAAAATAACAAATGAAGTCAGAAAGGATTGAAAAATGATGATGTGGCTTTGAATGTTGCATTTTGAACACACAAAAAGTCAGGAGTTCAAATAAGTTTTAAAAAATGAAATCCCTTTGTAACAGACGAGTTTCCGTATGAAATCCTGATACTTTGAAAGAGATATTCCGTTTTGAACACGAAATGCATCCAGTTTTTGCCGTAACCCTCTCAACTTGATTGCACATGCTATGTGGATGAAATGATGATACCATGGCAACTTTCAACCTTTTCAGAGTTCGTTTGAAATGCTTTTCAATTTTCGGGTCTTATAGCTCAAAATAATTAGTAAGTGCATGAAAAATAACAAATGAAGTCAGAAAGGATTGAAAAATGATGATGTGGCTTTGAATGGTGCATTTTGAACACACAAAAAGTCAGGAGTTCAAATAAGTTTTAAAAAATGAAATCCCTTTGTAACAGACGAGTTTCCGTATGAAATCCTGATACTTTGAAAGAGATTGTCCGTTTTGTACACGAAGTGCATCCAGTTTTTGCCGTAACCCTCTAAACTATCTTGCACATGCTATGTGGATGAAATGATGATACCATGCCAACTTTCAACCTTTTCAGAGTTCATTTGAAACGCTTTTCAATTTTATGGTCTTATAGCTCAAAATAATTAGTAAATGCATGAAAAATAACAAATGAAGTCAGAAAGGATTCAAAAATGATGACGTGGTTCTGAATGGTGCATTTTGAACACACAAAAAGTCAGGAGTTCAAATAAGTTTTAAAAAATGAAATCCCTTTGTAACAGACGAGTTTCCGTATGAAATCATGTTACTTTGAAAGAGATTGTCCGTTTTGAACACGAAATGCATCCAGTTTTTGCCGTAACCCTCTCAACTTTATTGCACATGCTATCTGGATGAAATGATGATACCATGCCAACTTTCAACCTTTTCAGAGTTCATTTGAAATGCTTTTCAATTTTATGGTCTTATAGCTCAAAATAATTAGTAAATGCATGAAAATAACAAATGAAGTCAGAAAGGATTGAAAAATGATGATGTGGCTTTGAATGGTGCATTTTGAACACACAAAAAGTTAGGAGTTCAAATAAGATTTAAAAAATGAAATCCCTTTGTAACTGACGAGTTTCCGTATGAAATCCTGATACTTTGAAAGAGATTGTCCGTTTTGAACACGAAATGCATCCAGTTTTTGCCGTAACCCTCTCAACTTGATTGCACATGCTATGTGGATGAAATGATGATACCATGCCAACTTTCAACCTTTTCAGAGTTCATTTGAAATGCTTTTCAATTTTCGGGTCTTATAGCTCAAAATAATTAGTAAGTGCATGAAAAATAACAAATGAAGTCAGAAAGGATTGAAAAATGATGATGTGGCTTTGAATGGTGCATTTTGAACACACGCAAAGTCAGGAGTTCAAATAAGTTTTAAAAAATGAAATCCCTTTGTAACAGACGAGTTTCCGTATGAAATCCTGATACTTTGAAAGAGATTGTCCGTTTTGTACACGAAGTGCATCCAGTTTTTGCCGTAACCCTCTCAACTTTATTGCACATGCTATGTGGATGAAATGATGATACCATGCCAACTTTCAACCTTTTCAGAGTTCATTTGAAATGCTTTTCAATTTTATGGTCTTATAGCTCAAAATAATTAGTAAATGCATGAAAAATAACAAATGAAGTCAGAAAGGATTGAAAAATGATGATGTGGCTTTGAATGTTGCATTTTGAACACACAAAAAGTCAGGAGTTCAAATAAGTTTTAAAAAATGAAATCCCTTTGTAACAGACGAGTTTCCGTATGAAATCCTGATACTTTGAAAGAGATTGTCCGTTTTGAACACGAAATGCATCCAGTTTTTGCCGTAACCCTCTCAACTTGATTGCACATGCTATGTGGATGAAATGATGATACCATGGCAACTTTCAACCTTTTCAGAGTTCGTTTGAAATGCTTTTCAATTTTCGGGTCTTATAGCTCAAAATAATTAGTAAGTGCATGAAAAATAACAAATGAAGTCAGAAAGGATTGAAAAATGATGATGTGGCTTTGAATGGTGCATTTTGAACACACAAAAAGTCAGGAGTTCAAATAAGTTTTAAAAAATGAAATCCCTTTGTAACAGACGAGTTTTCGTATGAAATCCTGATACTTTGAAAGAGATTGTCCGTTTTGTACACGAAGTGCATCCAGTTTTTGCCGTAACCCTCTAAACTATCTTGCACATGCTATGTGGATGAAATGATGATACCATGCCAACTTTCAACCTTTTCAGAGTTCATTTGAAACGCTTTTCAATTTTATGGTCTTATAGCTCAAAATAATTAGTAAATGCATGAAAAATAACAAATGAAGTCAGAAAGGATTCAAAAATGATGACGTGGTTCTGAATGGTGCATTTTGAACACACAAAAAGTCAGGAGTTCAAATAAGTTTTAAAAAATGAAATCCCTTTGTAACAGACGAGTTTCCGTATGAAATCATGTTACTTTGAAAGAGATTGTCCGTTTTGAACACGAAATGCATCCAGTTTTTGCCGTAACCCTCTCAACTTTATTGCACATGCTATGTGGATGAAATGATGATACCATGCCAACTTTCAACCTTTTCAGAGTTCATTTGAAATGCTTTTCAATTTTATGGTCTTATAGCTCAAAATAATTAGTAAATGCATGAAAATAACAAATGAAGTCAGAAAGGATTGAAAAATGATGATGTGGCTTTGAATGGTGCATTTTGAACACACAAAAAGTTAGGAGTTCAAATAAGATTTAAAAAATGAAATCCCTTTGTAACTGACGAGTTTCCGTATGAAATCCTGATACTTTGAAAGAGATTGTCCGTTTTGAACACGAAATGCATCCAGTTTTTGCCGTAACCCTCTCAACTTGATTGCACATGCTATGTGGATGAAATGATGATACCATGCCAACTTTCAACCTTTTCAGAGTTCATTTGAAATGCTTTTCAATTTTCGGGTCTTATAGCTCAAAATAATTAGTAAGTGCATGAAAAATAACAAATGAAGTCAGAAAGGATTGAAAAATGATGATGTGGCTTTGAATGGTGCATTTTGAACACACGCAAAGTCAGGAGTTCAAATAAGTTTTAAAAAATGAAATCCCTTTGTAACAGATGAGTTTCCGTATGAAATCCTGATACTTTGAAAGAGATTGTCCGTTTTGTACACGAAGTGCATCCAGTTTTTGCCGTAACCCTCTCAACTTTATTGCACATGCTATGTGGATGAAATGATGATACCATGCCAACTTTCAACCTTTTCAGAGTTCATTTGAAATGCTTTTCAATTTTATGGTCTTATAGCTCAAAATAATTAGTAAATGCATGAAAAATAACAAATGAAGTCAGAAAGGATTGAAAAATGATGATGTGGCTTTGAATGTTGCATTTTGAACACACAAAAAGTCAGGAGTTCAAATAAGTTTTAAAAAATGAAATCCCTTTGTAACAGACGAGTTTCCGTATGAAATCCTGATACTTTGAAAGAGATTGTCCGTTTTGAACACGAAATGCATCCAGTTTTTGCCGTAACCCTCTCAACTTGATTGCACATGCTATGTGGATGAAATGATGATACCATGGCAACTTTCAACCTTTTCAGAGTTCGTTTGAAATGCTTTTCAATTTTCGGGTCTTATAGCTCAAAATAATTAGTAAGTGCATGAAAAATAACAAATGAAGTCAGAAAGGATTGAAAAATGATGATGTGGCTTTGAATGGTGCATTTTGAACACACAAAAAGTCAGGAGTTCAAATAAGTTTTAAAAAATGAAATCCCTTTGTAACAGACGAGTTTTCGTATGAAATCCTAATACTTTGAAAGAGATTGTCCGTTTTGTACACGAAGTGCATCCAGTTTTTGCCGTAACCCTCTAAACTATCTTGCACATGCTATGTGGATGAAATGATGATACCATGCCAACTTTCAACCTTTTCAGAGTTCATTTGAAATGCTTTTCAATTTTATGGTCTTATAGCTCAAAATAATTAGTAAGTGCATGAAAAATAACAAATGAAGTCAGAAAGGATTCAAAAATGATGATGTGGCTTTGAATGGTGCATTTTGAACACACAAAAAGTCAGGAGTTCAAATAAGTTTTAAAAAATGAAATCCCTTTGTAACAGACGAGTTTCCGTATGAAATCATGTTACTTTGAAAGAGATTGTCCGTTTAGTACACAAATGCATCTAGTTTTTGCCGTAACCCTTTCAACTTTATTGCACATGCTATGTGGATGAAATGATGATACCATGCCAAGTTTCAACCTTTTCAGAGTTCATTTGAAATGCTTTTCAATTTGAGGGTCTTATAGCTCAAAATAATTAGTAAGTGCATGAAAAATAACAATGTAGTCAGAAAGGATTGAAAAATGATGATGTGGATTTGAATGGTGCATTTTGAACACACAAAAAGTCAGGAGTTCAAATAAGTTTAAAAAAATGAAATCCCTTTGTAACAGACGAGTTTCCGTATGAAATCCTGATACTTTGAAAGAGATTGTCCGTTTTGTACACTAAGTGCATCTAGTTTGTGCCGTAACCCTCTCAACTTTCTTGCACATGCTATGTGGATGAAATGATGATACCATGCAAACTTTCAACCTTTTCAGAGTTCATTTGAAATGCTTTTCAATTTTAGGGTCTTATAGCTCAAAATAATTAGTAAGTGCACGAAAAATAACAGATGAAGTCAGAAAGGATTGAAAAACGATGATGTGGCTTTGAATGGTGCATTTTGAACACACAAAAAGTCAGGAGTTCAAATAAGTTTTAAAAAATGTAATCCCTTTGAAACAGACGAGGTTCCGTATGAAATCCTGATACTTTGAAAGAGATTGTTCGTGTTGTACACGAAGTGCATCCAGTTTTTGCCGTAACCCTCTCAACTTTCTTGCACATGCTATGTGGATGAAATGATGATACCATGCCAACTTTCAACCTTTTCGGAGTTCATTTGAAATGCTTTTAAATTTTAGGGTCTTATAGCTCAAAATAATTTGTTAATGCATGAAAAATAACAAATGAAGTCAGAAAGGATTGAAAAATGATGATGTGGCTTTGAATGGTGCATTTTGAACACACACAAAGTCAGGAGTTCAAATAAGTTTTAAAAAATGAAATCCCTTTGTAACAGACGAGTTTCCGTATGAAATCCTGATACTTTGAAAGAGATTGTCCGTTTTGTACACGAAGTGCATCCAGTTTTTGTCGTACCCTCTCGACTTTATTGCACATGCTATGTGGATGAAATGATGATACCATGCCAACTTTGAACCTTTTCAGAGTTCATTTGAAATGCTTTTCAATTTTAGGGTCTTATAGCTCAAAATAATTAGGAAGTGCATGAAAGATAACAAATGAAGTCAGAAAGGATTGAAAAATGATGATGTGGCTTTGAATGGTGCATTTTGAACACACAAAAAGTCAGGAGTTAAAATAAGATTTAAAAGATGAAATCCCTTTGTAACAGACGAGTTTCCGTAGGAAATCCTGATACTTTGAAAGAGATTGTCCGTTTTGTACACGAAGTGCATCCAGTTTTTGCCGTAACCCTCTCAACTTTCTTGCACATTCTATGTGGATGAAATGATGATACCATGCCAACTTTCAACCTTTTCAGAGTTCATTTGAAATGCTTTTCAATTTTATGGTCTTATAGCTCAAAATAATTAGTAAATGCATGAAAAATAACAAATGAAGTCAGAAAGGATTCAAAAATGATGATGTGGCTTTGAATGGTGCATTTTGAACACACAAAAAGTCAGGAGTTCAAATAAGTTTTAAAAAATGAAATCCCTTTGTAACAGACGAGTTTCCGTATGAAATCATGTTACTTTGAAAGAGATTGTCCGTTTAGTACACAAATGCATCTAGTTTTTGCCGTAACCCTTTCAACTTTATTGCACATGCTATGTGGATGAAATGATGATACCATGCCAAGTTTCAACCTTTTCAGAGTTCATTTGAAATGCTTTTCAATTTGAGGGTCTTATAGCTCAAAATAATTAGTAAGTGCATGAAAAATAACAAATGTAGTCAGAAAGGATTGAAAAATGATGATGTGGATTTGAATGGTGCATTTTGAACACACAAAAAGTCAGGAGTTCAAATAAGTTTAAAAAAATGAAATCCCTTTGTAACAGACGAGTTTCCGTATGAAATCCTGATACTTTGAAAGAGATTGTCCGTTTTGTACACTAAGTGCATCTAGTTTGTGCCGTAACCCTCTCAACTTTCTTGCACATGCTATGTGGATGAAATGATGATACCATGCAAACTTTCAACCTTTTCAGAGTTCATTTGAAATGCTTTTCAATTTTAGGGTCTTATAGCTCAAAATAATTAGTAAGTGCACGAAAAATAACAGATGAAGTCAGAAAGGATTGAAAAACGATGATGTGGCTTTGAATGGTGCATTTTGAACACACAAAAAGTCAGGAGTTCAAATAAGTTTTAAAAAATGTAATCCCTTTGAAACAGACGAGGTTCCGTATGAAATCCTGATACTTTGAAAGAGATTGTCCGTTTTGTACACGAAGTGCATCCAGTTTTTGCCGTAACCCTCTCAACTTTCTTGCACATGCTATGTGGATGAAATGATGATACCATGCCAAGTTTCAACCTTTTCGGAGTTCATTTGAAATGCTTTTAAATTTTAGGGTCTTATAGCTCAAAATAATTTGTTAATGCATGAAAAATAACAAATGAAGTCAGAAAGGATTGAAAAATGATGATGTGGCTTTGAATGGTGCATTTTGAACACACACAAAGTCAGGAGTTCAAATAAGTTTTAAAAAATGAAATCCCTTTGTAACAGACGAGTTTCCGTATGAAATCCTGATACTTTGAAAGAGATTGTCCGTTTTGTACACGAAGTGCATCCAGTTTTTGTCGTACCCTCTCGACTTTATTGCACATGCTGTGTGCATGAAATGATGATACCATGCCAACTTTGAACCTTTTCAGAGTTCATTTGAAATGCTTTTCAATTTTAGGGTCTTATAGCTCAAAATAATTAGGAAGTGCATGAAAGATAACAAATGAAGTCAGAAAGGATTGAAAAATGATGATGTGGCTTTGAATGGTGCATTTTGAACACACAAAAAGTCAGGAGTTCAAATAAGATTTAAAAGATGAAATCCCTTTGTAACAGACGAGTTTCCGTAGGATATCCTGATACTTTGAAAGAGATTGTCCGTTTTGTACACGAAGTGCATCCAGTTTTTGCCGTAACCCTCTCAACTTTCTTGCACATTCTATGTGGATGAAATGATGATACCATGCCAACTTTCAACCTTTTCGGAGTTCATTTGAAATGCTTTTCAATTTTATGGTCTTATAGCTCAAAATAATTAGTAAATGCATGAAAAATAACAAATGAAGTCAGAAAGGATTGAAAAATGACGATGTGGATTTGAATGGTGCATTTTGACCACACAAAAAGTCAGGAGTTCAAATAAGATTTAAAAAATGAAATCCCTTTGTAACAAACGAGTTTCCGTATGAAATCCTGATACTTTGAAAGAGATTGTCCGTTTTGTACACGAAGTGCATCCAGTTTTTGCCGTAACCCTCTCGACTTTCTTGCACATGCTATGTGGATGAAATGATGACACCATGCCAACTTTCAACCTTTTCGGAGTTCATTTGAAATGCTTTTCAATTTTATGGTCTTATAGCTCAAAATAATTGTAAATGCATGAAAAATAACAAATGTAGTCAGAAAGGATTGAAAAATGATGATGTGGCTTTGAATGGTGCATTTTGAACACACAAAAAGTCAGGAGTTCAAATAAGATTTAAAAAATGAAATCCCTTTGTAACAGACGAGTTTCCGTATGAAATCCTAATAATTTGAAAGAGATTGTCCGTTTTGTACACGAAGTGCATCCTGTTTTTGCCGTAACCCTCTCAACTTTCTTGCACATGCTATGTGGATGAAATGATGATACCATGCAAACTGTCAACCTTTTCAGAGTTCATTTGAAATGCTTTTCAATTTATGGTCTTATAGCTCAAAATAATTAGTAAATGCATGAAAAATAACAGATGAAGTCAGAAAGGATTGAAAAATGATGATGTGGCTTTGAATGGTGCATTTTGAACACACAAAAAGTCAGGAGTTCAAATAAGATTTAAAAGATGAAATCCTGATACTTTGAAAGGGATTGTCCGTTTTGTACACGAAGTGCATCCAGTTTTTCCCGTAACCCTCTCAACTTTATTGCACATGCTATGTGGATGAAATGATGATACCATGCCAACTTTCAACCTTTTCAGAGTTCATTTGAAATGCTTTTCAATTTTAGGGTCTTATAGCTCAAAATAATTACTAAATGCATGAAAAATAACAAATGAAGTCAGAAAGGATTGAAATATGATGATGTGGCTTTGAATGGTGCATTTTGAACACACAAAAAGTCAGGAGTTCAAATAAGTTTTAAAAAATGAAATCCCTTTGTAACAGACGAGTTTCCGTATGAAATCCTGATACTTTGAAAGAGATTGTCCGTTTTGTACACGAAATGCATCTAGTTTTTGCCGTAACCCTCTCAACTTTATTGCACATGCTATGTGGATGAAATGACGATACCATGCCAACTTTCAACCTTTTCAGAGTTCATTTGAAATGCTTTTCAATTTTAGGGTCTTATAGCTCAAAATAATTAGTAAGTGCACGAAAAATAACAAATGAAGTCAAAAAGGATTGAAAAACGATGATGTGGCTTTGAATGGTGCATTTTGAACACACAAAAAGTCAGGAGTTCAAATAAGTTTTAAAAAATGTAATCCCTTTGAAACAGACGAGTTTCCGTATGAAATCCTGATACTTTGAAAGAGATTGTCCGTTTTGTACACGAAGTGCATCCAGTTTTTGCCGTAACCCTCTCAACTTTCTTGCACATGCTATGTGGATGAAATGATGATACCATGCCAACTTTCAAACTTTTCGGAGTTCATTTGAAATGCTTTTCAATTTTAGGGTCTTATAGCTCAAAATAATTTATTAAATGCATGAAAAATAACAAATGAAGTCAGAAAGGATTGAAAAATGATGATGTGGCTTTGAATGGTGCATTTTGAACACACACAAAGTCAGGAGTTCAAATAAGTATTAAAAAATGAAATCCCTTTTTAACAGACGAGTTTCCGTATGAAATCCTGATACTTTGAAAGAGATTGTCCGTTTTGTACGCGAAGTGCATCCAGTTTTTGTCGTACCCTCTCGACTTTATTGCACATGCTATGTGGATGAAATGATGATACCATGCCAACTTTGAACCTTTTCAGAGTTCATTTGAAATGCTTTTCAATTTTAGGGTCTTATAGCTCAAAATAATTAGGAAGTGCATGAAAGATAACAAATGAAGTCAGAAAGGATTGAAAAATGATGATGTGGCTTTGAATGGTGCATTTTGAACACACAAAAAGTCAGGAGTTCAAATAAGTTTTAAAAAATGAAATCCCTTTGTAACAGACGAGTTTCCGTATGAAATCCTGATACTTTGAAAGAGATTGTCCGTTTTGTACATGAAGTGCATCCAGTTTTTGCCGTAACCCTCTCAACTTTCTTACACATGCTATGTGGATGAAATGATGATACCATGCCAAGTTTCAACCTTTTCAGAGTTCATTTGAAATGCTTTTCAATTTTATGGTCTTATAGCTCAAAATAATTAGTAAATACATGAAAAATAACAAATGAAGTCAGAAAGGATTGAAAAATGATGATGTGGCTTTGAGTGGTGCATTTTGAACACACAAAAAGTCAGGAGTTCAAATAAGTTTTAAAAAATGAAATCCCTTTGTAACAGACGAATTTCCGTATGAAATCCTGATACTTTGAAAGAGATTGTCTGTTTTGTACACGAAGTGCATCCAGTTTTTGTCGTAACCCTCTCAACTTTATTGCACATGCTATGTGGTTGAAATGATGATACCATGCCAACTTTCAACCTTTTTAGAGTTCATTTGAAATGCTTTTCAATTTTAGGGTCTTATAGCTCAAAATAATTAGTAAATGCATGAAAAATAACAAATGAAGTCAGAATGGATTGAAAATTGATGATGTGGCTTTGAATGGTGCATTTTGAACACACAAAAAGTCAGGAGTTCAAATAAGTTTTAGAAAATGAAATCCATTTGTAACAGACGAGTTTCCGTATGAAATCCTGATACTTTGAAAGAGATTGTCCGTTTTGTACACGAAGTGCATCCAGTTTTTTCCGTAACCCTCTCAACTTTCTTGCACATGCTATGTGGATGAAATGATGATACCATGCCGACTTTCAACCTGTTCGGAGTTCATTTGAAATGCTTTTCAATTTTATGGTCTTATAGCTCAAAATAATTAGTAAATGCATGAAAAATAACAAATGTAGTCAGAAAGATTGAAATATGATGATGTGGCTTTGAATGGTGCATTTTGAACACACAAAAAGTCAGGAGTTCAAATAAGTTCTAAAAAATGAAATCCCTTTGTAACAGACGAGTTTCCGTATGAAATCCTGATAATTTGAAAGAGATTGTCCGTTTTGTACACGAAGTGCATCCAGTTTTTGCCGTAACCCTCTCAACTTTCTTGCACATGCTATGTGGATGAAATGATGATACCATGCCAACTTTCAACCTTTTCAGAGTTCATTTGAAATGCTTCTCAATTTTATGGTCTTATACCTCAAAATAATTAGTAAATCCATGAAAAATAACAAATGAAGTCAGGAAGGATTGAAAAATGATGATGTGGCTTTGAATGGTGCATTTTGAACACACAAAAAGTCTGGAGTTCAAATAAGATTTAAAAAATGAAATCCCTTTGTAACAGACGAGTTTCCGTATGAAATCCTGATACTTTGAAAGAGATTGTCCGTTTTGTACACGAAGTGCATCCAGTTTTTGCCGTAACCCTCTCAACTATCTTGCACAGCTATGTGGATGAAATGATGATACCATGCCAACTCTCAACCTTTTCAGAGTTCATTTGAAATGCTTTTCAATTTTAGGGTCTTATAGCTCAAAATAATTACTAAATGCATGAAAAATAACAAATGAAGTCAGAAAGGATTGAAATATGATGATGTGGCTTTGAATGGTGCATTTTGAACACACAAAAAGTCAGGAGTTCAAATAAGTTTTAAAAAATGAAATCCCTTTGTAACAGACGAGTTTCCGTATGAAATCCTGATACTTTGAAAGAGATTGTCCGTTTTGTACACGAAATGCATCTAGTTTTTGCCGTAACCCTCTCAACTTTATTGCACATGCTATGTGGATGAAATGACGATACCATGCCAACTTTCAACCTTTTCAGAGTTCATTTGAAATGCTTTTCAATTTTAGGGTCTTATAGCTCAAAATAATTAGTAAGTGCACGAAAAATAACAAATGAAGTCAGAAAGGATTGAAAAACGATGATGTGGCTTTGAATGGTGCATTTTGAACACACAAAAAGTCAGGAGTTCAAATAAGTTTTAAAAAATGTAATCCCTTTGAAACAGACGAGTTTCCGTATGAAATCCTGATACTTTGAAAGAGATTGTCCGTTTTGTACACGAAGTGCATCCAGTTTTTGCCGTAACCCTCTCAACTTTCTTGCACATGCTATGTGGATGAAATGATGATACCATGCCAACTTTCAACCTTTTCGGAGTTCATTTGAAATGCTTTTCAATTTTAGGGTCTTATAGCTCAAAATAATTAGTAAATGCATGAAAAATAACAAATGAAGTCAGAAAGGATTGAAAAATGATGATGTGGCTTTGAATGGTGCATTTTGAACACACACAAAGTCAGGAGTTCAAATAAGTTTTAAAAAATGAAATCCCTTTTTAACAGACGAGTTTCCGTATGAAATCCTGATACTTTGAAAGAGATTGTCCGTTTTGTACACGAAGTGCATCCAGTTTTTGTCGTACCCTCTCGACTTTATTGCACATGCTATGTGGATGAAATGATGATACCATGCCAACTTTGAACCTTTTCAGAGTTCATTTGAAATGCTTTTCAATTTTAGGGTCTTATAGCTCAAAATAATTAGGAAGTGCATGAAAGATAACAAATGAAGTCAGAAAGGATTGAAAAATGATGATGTGGCTTTGAATGGTGCATTTTGAACACACAAAAAGTCAGGAGTTGAAATAAGTTTTAAAAAATGAAATCCCTTTGTAACAGACGAGTTTCCGTATGAAATCCTCATACTTTGAAAGAGATTGTCCGTTTTGTACACGAAGTGCATCCAGTTTTTTCCGTAACCCTCTCAACTTTCTTGCACATGCTATGTGGATGAAATGATGATACCATGCCGACTTTCAACCTGTTCGGAGTTCATTTGAAATGCTTTTCAATTTTATGGTCTTATAGCTCAAAATAATTAGTAAATGCATGAAAAATAACAAATGTAGTCAGAAAGGATTGAAAAATGATGATGTGGCTTTGAATGGTGCATTTTGAACACACAAAAAGTCAGGAGTTCAAATAAGTTCTAAAAAATGAAATCCCTTTGTAACAGACGAGTTTCCGTATGAAATCCTGATAATTTGAAAGAGATTGTCCGTTTTGTACACGAAGTGCATCCAGTTTTTGCCGTAACCCTCTCAACTTTCTTGCACATGCTATGTGGATGAAATGATGATACCATGCCAACTTTCAACCTTTTCAGAGTTCATTTGAAATGCTTCTCAATTTTATGGTCTTATACCTCAAAATAATTAGTAAATCCATGAAAAATAACAAATGAAGTCAGGAAGGATTGAAAAATGATGATGTGGCTTTGAATGGTGCATTTTGAACACACAAAAAGTCTGGAGTTCAAATAAGATTTAAAAAATTAAATCCCTTTGTAACAGACGAGTTTCTGTATGAAATCCTGATACTTTGAAAGAGATTGTCCGTTTTGTACACGAAGTGCATCCAGTTTTTGCCGTAACCCTCTCAACTATCTTGCATATGCTATGTGGATGAAATGATGATACCATGCCAACTTTCAACCTTTTCAGAGTTCATGTGAAATGCTTTTCAATTTTATGGTCTTATAGCTCAAAATAATTAGTAAATACATGAAAAATAACAAATGAAGTCAGAAAGGATTGAAAAATGATGATGTGGCTTTGAATGTTGCATTTTGAACACACAAAAAGTCAGGAGTTCAAATAAGTTTTAAAAAATGAAATCCCTTTGTAACAGACGAGTTTCCGTATGAAATCCTGATACTTTGAAAGAGATTGTCCGTTTTGTACACGAAGTGCATCTAGTTTTTGCCGTAACCCTCTCAACTTTATTGCACATGCTATGTGGATGAAATGATGATACCATGCCAACTCTCAACCTTTTCAGAGTTCATTTGAAATGCTTTTCAATTTTAGGGTCTTATAGCTCAAAATAATTAGTAAATGCATGAAAAATAACAAATGAAGTAAGAAAGGATTGAAAAATGATGATGTGGCTTTGAATGGTGCATTTTGAACACACAAAAAGTCAGGAGTTCAAATAAGATTTAAAAAATGAAATCCCTTTGTAACAGACAAGTTTCTGTATGAAATCCTGATACTTTGAAAGAGATTGTCCGTTCTGTACATGAAGTGCATCCAGTTTTTGCCGTAACCCTCTCAACTATCTTGCACATGCTATGTGGATGAAATGATGATACCATGCCAACTTTCAACCTTTTCAGAGTTCATTTGAAATGCTTTTCAATTTTATGGTCTTATAGCTCAAACTAATTAGTAAATGCATGAAAAATAACAAATGAAGTCAGAAAGGATTGAAAAATGATGATGTGGCTTTGAATGTTGCATTTTGAACACACAAAAAGTCAGGAGTTCAAATAAGTTTTAAAAAATGAAATCCCTTTGTAACAGACGAGTTTCCGTATGAAATCCTGATACTTTGAAAGAGACTGTCCGTTTTGTACAAGAAGTGCATCCAGTTTTTGCCGTAACCCTCTCAACTATCTTGCACATGCTATGTGGATGAAATTATGATACCATGCCAACTCTCAACCTTTTCAGAGTTCATTTGAAATGCTTTTCAATTTTAGGGTCTTATAGCTCAAAATAATTAGTAAATGCATGAAAAATAACAAATGAAGTCACAAAGGATTGAAAAATGATGATGTGGCTTTGAATGGTGCATTTTGAACACACAAAAAGTCAGGAGTTCAAATAAGTCTTAAAAAATGAAATCCCTTTTTAACAGACGAGTTTCCGTATGAAATCCTGATACTCTAAAAGAGATTGTCCGTTCTGTACACGAAGTGCATCCAGTTTTTGCCGTAACCCTCTCAACTTTATTGCACATGCTATGTGGATGAAATGATGATACCATGCCAACTTTCAACCTTTTCGGAGTTCATTTGAAATGCTTTTCAATTTTAGGGTCTTATAGCTCAAAATAATTAGTAAATGCATGAAAATAACAAATGAAGACAGAAAGGAGTGAAAAATGATGATGTGGCTTTGAATGGTGCATTTTGAACACACAAAAAGTCAGGAGTTCAAATAAGTTTTAAAATGAAATCCCTTTGTAACAGACGAGTTTCCGTATGAAATCCTGATACTCTGAAAGAGATTGTCCGTTTTGTACACGAAGTGCATCCAGTTTTTGCCGTAACCCTCTCAACTTTCTTGCACATGCTATGTGGATGAAATGATGATACCATGCCAACTTTCAACCTTTTCAGAGTTCATTTGAAATGCTTTCCAATTTTATGGTCTTATAGCTCAAAATAATAAGTAAATGCATGAAAAATAACAAATGAAGTCAGAAAGGATTGAAAAATGATGATGTGGCTTTGAATGGTGCATTTTGAACACACACAAAAGTCAGGAGTTCAAATAAGTTTTAAAAAATGAAATCCCTTTGTAACAGACGAGTTTCCGTCTGAAATCCTTATACTCTGAAAGAGATTGTCCGTTTTGTACACGAAGTGCATCCAGTTTTTGCCGTAACCCTCTCAACTTTATTGCACATGCTATGTGGATGAAATGATGATACCATGCCAAGTTTCAACCTTTTTGGAGTTCATTTGAAATGCTTTTCAATTTTAGGGTCTTATAGCTCAAAATAATTAGTAAATGCATGAAAAATAACAAATGAAGTCAGAAAGGATTGAAAAATGATGATGTGGCTTTGAATGGTGCATTTTGAACACACAAAAAGTCAGGAGTTCAAATAAGTTTTAAAAAATGAAATCCCTTTGGAACAGACGAGTTTCCGTATGAAATCCTGATACTCTGAAAGAGATTGTCCGTTTTGTACACGAAGTGCATCCAGTTTTTGCCGTAACCCTCTCAACTTTCTTGCACATGCTTTCTGGATGAAATGATGATACCATGCCAACTTTCAACCTTTTAAGAGTTCATTTGAAATGCTTTTCAATTTTATGGTCTTATAGCTCAAACTAATTAGTAAATGCATGAAAAATAACAAATGAAGTCAGAAAGGATTGAAAATGATGATGTGGCTTTGAATGTTGCATTTTGAACACACAAAAATTCAGGAGTTCAAATAAGTTTTAAAAAATGAAATCCCTTTGTAACAGACGAGTTTCCGTATGAAATCCTGATACTTTGAAAGAGATTGTCCGTTTTGTACACGAAGTGCATCCAGTTTTTGCCGCAACCCTCTCAACTTTATTGCACATGCTATGTGGATGAAATGATGATACCATGCCAACTCTCAACCTTTTCAGAGTTCATTTGAAATGCTTTTCAATTTTAGGGTCTCATAGCTCAAAATAATTAGTAAATGCATGCAAAATAACAAATGAAGTCAGAAGGATTGAAAATTGATGATGTGGCTTTGAATGGTGCATTTTGAACACACAAAAAGTCAGGAGTTCAAATAAGTTTTAAAAAATGAAATCCCTTTGTAACAGACGACTTTCCGTATGAAATCCTGATACTCTAAAAGAGATTGTCCGTTTTGTACACGAAGTGCATCCAGTTTTTGCCGTAACCCTCTCAACTTTATTGCACATGCTATGTGGATGAAATGATGATACCATGCCAAGTTTCAACCTTTTTGGAGTTCATTTGAAATGCTTTTCAATTTTAGGGTCTTATAGCTCAAAATAATTAGTAAATGCATGAAAAATAACAAATGAAGTCAGAAAGGATTGAAAAATGATGATGTGGCTTCGAATGGTGCATTTTGAACACACAAAAAGTCAGGAGTTCAAATAAGTTTTAAAAAATGAAATCCCTTTGGAACAGACGAGTTTCCGTATGAAATCCTGATACTCTGAAAGAGATTGTCCGTTTTGTACACGAAGTGCATCCAGTTTTTGCCGTAACCCTCTCAACTTTCTTGCACATGCTATGTGGATGAAATGATGATACCATGCCAACTTTCAACCTTTTCAGAGTTCATTTGAAATGCTTTCCAATTTTATGGTCTTATAGCTCAAAATAATAAGTAAATGCATGAAAAATAACAAATGAAGTCAGAAAGGATTGAAAAATGATGATGTGGCTTTGAATGGTGCATTTTGAACACACAAAAAGTCAGGAGTTCAAATAAGTTTTAAAAAATGAAATCCCTTTGTAACAGACGACTTTCCGTCTGAAATCCTGATACTTTGAAAGAGATTGTCCGTTTTGTACACGAAGTGCATCCAGTTTTTGCCGTAACCCTCTCAAGTTTATTGCACATGCTATGTGGATGAAATGATGATACCATGCCAACTCTCAACCTTTTCAGAGTTCATTTGAAATGCTTTTCAATTTTAGGGTCTTATAGCTCAAAATAATTAGTAAATGCATGAAAAATAACAAATGAAGTCAGAAAGGATTGAAAAATGATGATGTGGCTTTGAATGGTGCATTTTGAACACACAAAAAGTCAGGAGTTCAAATAAGTTTAAAAAAATTGAAATCCCTTTGTAACAGACGAGTTTCCGTATGAAATCCTGATACTCTGAAAGAGATTGTCCGTTTTGTACACGAAGTGCATCCAGTTTTTGCCGTAACCCTCTCAACTTTCTTGCACATGCTATGTGGATGAAATGATGATACCATGCCAACTTTCAACCTTTTTGGAGTTCATTTGAAATGCTTTCCAATTTTATGGTCTTATAGCTCAAAATAATTAGTAAATGCATGAAAAATAACAAATGAAGTCAGAAAGGATTGAAAAATGATGATGTGGCTTTGAGTGGTGCATTTTGAACACACAAAAAGTCAGGAGTTCACATAAGTTTTAAAAAATGAAATCCCTTTGTAACAGACGAATTTCCGTATGAAATCCTGATACTTTGAAAGAGATTGTCCGTTTGTACACGAAGTGCATCCAGTTTTTCCCGTAACCCTCTCCACTTTATTGCACATGCTATGTGGTTGAAATGATGATACCATGCCAACTTTCAACCTTTTCATAGTTCATTTGAAATGCTTTTCAATTTTATGGTCTTATACCTCAAAATAATTAGTAAATCCATAAAAATAACAAATGAAGTCAGAAAGGATTGAAAACTGATGGTGTGGCTTTGAATGGTGCATTTTGAACACACAAAAAGTCTGGAGTTCAAATAAGATCTAAAAAACGAAATCCCTTTGTAACAGACGAGTTTCTGTATGAAATCCTGATACTTTGAAAGAGATTGTCCGTTTTGTACACGAAGTGCATCCAGTTTTTGTCGTAACCCTCTCAACTATCTTGCACATGCTATGTGGATGAAATGATGATACCGTGCCAACTTTCAACCTTTTCAGAGTTCATTTGAAATGCTTTTCAATTTTATGGTCTTATACCTCAAAATAATTAGTAAATGCATGAAAAATAACAAATGAAGTCAGAAAGGATTGAAAATTGATGATGTGGCTTTGAATGGTGCATTTTGAACACACAAAAAGTCAGGAGTTCAAATAATTTTAAAATATGAAATCCCTTTGTAACAGACGAGTTTCCGTATGAAATCCTTATACTCTGAAAGAGATTGTCCGTTTTGTACACGAAGTGCATCCAGTTTTTGCCGTAACCCTCTCAACTTTCTTGCAAATGCTATGTGGATGAAATGATGATACCATGCCAACTTTCAACCTTTTCAGAGTTCATTTGAAATGCTTTTCCATTTAATGGTCTTATACCTCAAAATAATTAGTAAATCCATGAAAAATAACAAATGAAGTCAGAAAGGATTGAAAAATGATGATGTGGCTTTGAATGGTGCATTTTGAACACACAAAAAGTCAGGAGTTCAAATAAGATTTAAAAAATGAAATCCCTTTGTAACAGACGAGTTTCTGTATGAAATCCTAATACTTTGAAAGAGATTGTCCGTTTTGTACACGAAGTGCATCCAGTTTTTGCCGTAACCCTCTCAACTATCTTGCACATGCTATGTGGATGAAATGATGATACCATGCCAACTTTCAACCTTTTCAGAGTTCATTTGAAATGCTTTTCAATTTTATGGTCTTATAGCTCAAAATAATTAGTAAATGCATGAAAAATAACAAATGAAGTTAGAAAGGATTGAAAAATGATGATGTGGCTTTGAATGGTGCATTTTGAACACACAAAAAGTCAGGAGTTAGAATAAGTTTTAAAATATGAAATCCCTTTGTAACAGACGAGTTTCTGTATGAAATCCTGATACTCTGAAAGAGATTGTCCGTTTTGTACACGAAGTGCATCCTGTTTTTGCCGTAACCCTCTCATCTTTCTTGCACATGCTATGTGGATGAAATGATGACAGCATGCCAACTTTCAACCTTTTCAGAATTCATTTGAAATGCTTTCCAATTTTATGGTCTTATAGCTCAAAATAATAAGTAAATGCATGAAAAATAACAAATGAAGTCAGAAAGGATTGAAAAATGATGATGTGGCTTTGAATGGTGCATTTTGAACACACAAAAAGTCAGGAGTTCAAATAAGTTTTAAAAAATGAAATCCCTTTGTAACAGACGAATTTCCGTATGAAATCCTGATACTTTGAAAGAGATTGTCCGTTTGTACACGAAGTGCATCCAGTTTTTGTCGTAACCCTCTCCACTTTATTGCACATGCTATGTGGTTGAAATGATGATACCATGCCAACTTTCAACCTTTTCATAGTTCATTTGAAATGCTTTTCAATTTTATGGTCTTATACCTCAAAATAATTAGTAAATCCATAAAAATAACAAATGAAGTCAGAAAGGATTGAAAACTGATGGTGTGGCTTTGAATGGTGCATTTTGAACACACAAAAAGTCTGGAGTTCAAATAAGATCTTTATAAACGAAATCCCTTTGTAACAGACGAGTTTCTGTATGAAATCCTGATACTTTGAAAGAGATTGTCCGTTTTGTACACGAAGTGCATCCAGTTTTTGCCGTAACCCTCTCAACTTTCTTGCACATGCTATGTGGATGAAATGATGATACCATGCCAACTTTCAACCTTTTCAGAGTTCATTTGAAATGCTTTCCAATTTTATGGTCTTATAGCTCAAAATAATTAGTAAATGCATGAAAAATAACAAATGAAGTCAGAAAGGATTGAAAAATGATGATGTGGCTTTGAATGGTGCATTTTGAACACACACAATGTCAGGAGTTCAAATAAGTTTTAAAAAATGAAATCCCTTTGTAACAGACGAGTTTCCGTATAAAATCCTGATACTTTGAAAGAGATTGTCCGTTTTCTACACGAAGTGCATCCAGTTTTTGTCGTACCCTCTCGACTTTATTGCACATGCTATGTGGATTAAATGATGATACCATGCCAACTTTCAACCTTTTCAGAGTTCATTTGAATGCTTTTCAATTTTAGGGTCTTATAGCTCAAAATAATTAGTAAGTGAATGAAAGATAACAAATGAAGTCAGAAAGGATTGAAAAATGATGATGTGGCTTTGAATGGTGCATTTTGAACACACAAAAAGTCAGGATTTCAAATAGGTTTTAAAAAATGAAATCCCTTTGTAACAGACGAGTTTCCGTATGAAATCCTGATACTTTGAAAGAGATTGTCCGTTTTGTACACGAAGTGCATCCAGTTTTTCCCGTAACCCTCTCAACTTTCTTGCACATGCTATGTGGACGAAATGATGATACCATGCCAACTTTCAACCTTTTCAGAGTTCATTTGAAATGCTTTTCAATTTTATGGTCTTATAGCTCAAAATAATTAGTAAATACATGAAAAATAACAAATGAAGTCAGAAAGGATTGAAAAATGATGATGTGGCTTTGAGTGGTGCATTTTGAACACACAAAAAGTCAGGAGTTCACATAAGTTTTAAAAAATGAAATCCCTTTGTAACAGACGAATTTCCGTATGAAATCCTGATACTTTGAAAGAGATTGTCCGTTTGTACACGAAGTGCATCCAGTTTTTGTCGTAACCCTCTCCACTTTATTGCACATGCTATGTGGTTGAAATGATGATACCATGCCAACTTTCAACCTTTTCAGAGTTCATTTGAAATGCTTTTCAATTTTATGGTCTTATACCTCAAAATAATTAGTAAATCCATAAAAATAACAAATGAAGTCAGAAAGGATTGAAAACTGATGGTGTGGCTTTGAATGGTGCATTTTGAACACACAAAAAGTCTGGAGTTCAAATAAGATCTAAAAAACGAAATCCCTTTGTAACAGACGAGTTTCTGTATGAAATCCTGATACTTTGAAAGAGATTGTCCGTTTTGTACACGAAGTGCATCCAGTTTTTGTCGTAACCCTCTCAACTATCTTGCACATGCTATGTGGATGAAATGATGATACCATGCCAACTTTCAACCTTTTCAGAGTTCATTTGAAATGCTTTTCAATTTTATGGTCTTATACCTCAAAATAATTAGTAAATGCATGAAAAATAACAAATGAAGTCAGAAAGGATTGAAAATTGATGATGTGGCTTTGAATGGTGCATTTTGAACACACAAAAAGTCAGGAGTTCAAATAATTTTAAAATATGAAATCCCTTTGTAACAGACGAGTTTCCGTATGAAATCCTTATACTCTGAAAGAGATTGTCCGTTTTGTACACGAAGTGCATCCAGTTTTTGCCGTAACCCTCTCAACTTTCTTGCACATGCTATGTGGATGAAATGATGATACCATGCCAACTTTCAACCTTTTCAGAGTTCATTTGAAATGCTTTTCAATTTAATGGTCTTATACCTCAAAATAATTAGTAAATCCATGAAAAATAACAAATGAAGTCAGAAAGGATTGAAAAATGATGATGTGGCTTTGAATGGTGCATTTTGAACACACAAAAAGTCAGGAGTTCAAATAAGATTTAAAAAATGAAATCCCTTTGTAACAGACGAGTTTCTGTATGAAATCCTGATACTTTGAAAGAGATTGTCCGTTTTGTACACGAAGTGCATCCAGTTTTTGCCGTAACCCTCTCAACTATCTTGCACATGCTATGTGGATGAAATGATGATACCATGCCAACTTTCAACCATTTCAGAGTTCATTTGAAATGCTTTTCAATTTTATGGTCTTATAGCTCAAAATAATTAGTAAATGCATGAAAAATAACAAATGAAGTTAGAAAGGATTGAAAAATGATGATGTGGCTTTGAATGGTGCATTTTGAACACACAAAAAGTCAGGAGTTAGAATAAGTTTTAAAATATGAAATCCCTTTGTAACAGACGAGTTTCTGTATGAAATCCTGATACTCTGAAAGAGATTGTCCGTTTTGTACACGAAGTGCATCCTGTTTTTGCCGTAACCCTCTCAACTTTCTTGCACATGCTATGTGGATGAAATGATGACAGCATGCCAACTTTCAACCTTTTCAGAATTCATTTGAAATGCTTTCCAATTTTATGGTCTTATATCTCAAAATAATTAGTAAATGCATGAAAAATAACAAATGAAGTCAGAAAGGATTGAAAAATGATGATGTGGCTTTGAATGGTGAATTTTGAACACACAAAAAGTCAGGAGTTCAAATAAGTTTTAAAAAATGAAATCCCTTTGTAACAGACGAATTTCCGTATGAAATCCTGATACTTAGAAAGAGATTGTCCGTTTTGTACACGAAGTGCATCCAGTTTTTGCCGTAACCCTCTCAACTATCTTGCACATGCTTTGTGGATGAAATGATGATACCATGCCAACTTTCAACCTTTTCAGAGTTCATTTGAAATGCTTTTCAATTTTATGGTCTTATAGCTCAAACTAATTAGTAAATGCATGAAAAATAACAAATTAAGTCAGAAAAGATTGAAAAATGATGATGTGGCTTTGAATGTTGCATTTTGAACACACAAAAAGTCAGGAGTTCAAATAAGTTTTAAAAATGAAATCCCTTTGTAACAGACGACTTTCCGTATGAAATCCTGATACTTTGAAAGAGATTGTCCGTTTTGTACATGAAGTACATCCAGTTTTTGCCGTAACCCTCTCAACTTTATTGCACATGCTATGTGGATGAAATGATGATACCATGCCAACTCTCAACCTTTTCAGAGTTCATTTGAAATGCTTTTCAATTTTTGGGTCTTATAGCTCAAAATAATTAGTAAATACATGAAAAATAACAAATGAAGTCAGAAAGGATTGAAAAATGATGATGTGGCTTTGAATGGTGCATTTTGAACACACAAAAAGTCAGGAGTTCAAATAAGTTTTAAAAAATGGAATCCCTTTGTAACAGACGAGTTTCCGTATGAAATCCTGATACTCTGAAAGAGATTGTCCGTTTTGTACACGAAGTGCATCCAGTTTTTGCCGTAACCCTCTAAACTTTATTACACATGCTATGTGGATGAAATGATGATACCATGCCAACTTTCAACCTTTTCAGAGTTCATTTGAAATGTTTTTCAATTTTAGGGTCTTATAGCTCAAAATAATTAGTAAATGCATGAAAAATAACAAATGAAGTCAGAAAGGAGTGAAAAATGATGATGTGGCTTTGAATGGTGCATTTTGAACACACAAAAAGTCAGGAGTTCAAATAAGTTTTAAAAAATGAAATCCCTTTGTAATAGACGAGTTTCCGTATGAAATCCTGATACTCTGAAAGAGATTGTCCGTTTTGTACACGAAGTTCATCCAGTTTTTGCCGTAACCCTCTCAACTTTCTTGCACATGCTATGTGGATGAAATGATGATACTATGCCAACTTTCAACCTTTTCAGAGTTCATTTGAAATGCTTTCCAATTTTATGGTCTTATATCTCAAAATAATTAGTAAATGCATGAAAAATAACAAATGAAGTCAGAAAGGATTGAAAAATGATGATGTGGCTTTGAATGGTGCATTTTGAACACACAAAAAGTCATGAGTTCAGATAAGTTTTAAAAAATGAAATCCCTTTGTAACAGACGAATTTCCGTATGAAATCCTGATACTCCGAAAGAGATTGTCCGTTATGTACACGAAGTGCATCCAGTTTTTGCCGTAACCCTCTCAACTATCTTGCACATGCTTTGTGGATGAAATGATTATACCATGCCAACTTTCAACCTTTTCAGAGTTCATTTGAAATGATTTTCAATTTTATGGTCTTATAGCTCAAACTAATTAGTAAATGCATGAAAAATAACAAATGAAGTCAGAAAGGATTGAAAAATGATGATGTGGCTTTGAATGTTGCATTTTGAACACACAAAAAGTCAGGTGTTCAAATAAGTTTTAAAAAATGAAATCCCTTTGTAACAGACGAGTTTCCGTATGAAATCCTGATACTTTGAAAGAGATTGTCCGTTTTGTACACAAAGTGCATCCAGTTTTTTCCGTAACCCTCTCAACTATCTTGCACATGCTTTGTGGATGAAATGATGATACCATGCCAACTTTCAACCTTTTCAGAGTTCATTTGAAATGCTTTTCAATTTTATGGTGTTATAGCTCAAACTAATTAGTAAATGCATGAAAAATAACAAATGAAGTCGGAAAGGATTGAAAAATGATGATGTGGCTTTGAATGTTGCATTTAGAGCACACAAAAAGGCAGGAGTTCAAATAAGTTTTAAAAAATGTAATCCCTTTGTAACAGACGACTTTCCGTATGAAATCCTGATACTTTTAAAGAGATTGTCCGTTTTGTACACGAAGTGCATCCAGTTTTTGCCGTAACCCTCTCAACTTTATTGCACATGCTATGTGGATGAAATGATGATACCATGCCAACTCTCAACCTTTTCAGAGTTCATTTGAAATGCATTTCAATTTTAGGGTCTTATAGCTCAAAATAATTAGTAAATGCAGGAAAAATAACAAATGAAGTCAGAAAGGATTGAAAAATGATGATGTGGCTTTGAATGGTGCATTTTGAACACACAAAAAGTCAGGAGTTCAAATCAGTTTTAAAAAATGAAATCCCATTGTAACATACGAGTTTCCGTATGATATCCTGATACTCTGAAAGAGATTGTCCGTTTTGTACACGAAGTGCATCCAGTTTTTGCCGTAACCCTCTCAAATTTCTTGCACATGCTATGTGGATGAAATGATGACACCATGCCAACTTTCAACCTTTTCAGAGTTCATTTGAAATGCTTTCCAATTTTATGGTCTTATAGCTCAAAATAATTAGTAAATGCATGCAAAATAACAAATGAAGTCAGAAAGGATAGAAAAATGATGATGTGGCTTTGAATGGTGCATTTTGAACACACAAAAAGTCACGAGTTCAAATAAGTTTTTAAAAAAAATGAAATCCCTTTGTAACATACGAGTTTCCGTATGATATCCTGATACTTTGAAAGAGATTGTCCGTTTTGTACACGAAGTGCATCCAGTTTTTGCCGTAACCCTCTCAACTGTCTTGCACATGCTATGTGGATGAAATGATGATACCATGCAAACTTTCAACCTTTTCGGAGTTCATTTGAAATGCTTTTCAATTTTATGGTCTTATAGCTCAAAATAATTAGTAAATGCATGAAAAATAACAAATGAAGTCAGAAAGGATTGAAAAATGATGATGTGGCTTTGAATGGTGCATTTTGAACACACAAAAAGTCAGGAGCTCAAATAAGATTTAAAAAATGAAATCCCTTTGTAACAGATGAGTTTCTGTATGAAATCCTGATACTTTGAAAGAGATTGTCCGTTTTGTATACGAAGTGCATCCAATTTTTGCCGTAACCCTCTCAACTATCTTGCACATGCTATGTGGATGAAATGATGATACCATGCCAACTTTCAACCTTTTCAGAGTTCATTTGAAATGCTTTTCAATTTTATGGTCTTATAGCTCAAAATAATTAGTAAATGCATGAAAAATAACAAATGAAGTCAGAAAGGATTGAAAAATGACGATGCGGCTTTGAATGTTGCATTTTGAACACACAAAAAGTCAGGAGTTCAAATAAGTTTTAAAAAATGAAATCCCTTTGTAACAGACGAGTTTCCGTATGAAATCCTGATACTTTGAAAGAGATTGTCCGTTTTGTACATGAAATGCATCCAGTTTTTGCCGTAACCCTCTCAACTATCTTGCACATGCTATGTGGATGAAATGATGATACCATGCCAACTTTCAACCTTTTCAGAGTTCATTTGAAATGCTTTCCAATTTTATGGTCTTATAGCTCAAAATAATTAGTAAATGCATGAAAAATAACGAATGAAGTCGGAAAGGATTGAAAAATGATGATGTGTCTTTGAATGGTGCATTTTGAACACACAAAAAGTCAGGAGTTCAAATAAGTTTTAAAAAATGAAATCCCTTTGTACCAGACGAGTTTCCGTATGAAATCCTGATACTTTGAAAGATATTGTCCGTTTTGTACACGAAGTGCATCCAGTTTTTGCCGTAACCCTCTCAACTTTCTTGCACATGCTATGTGGATGAAATGATGATACCATGCCAACTTTCAACCTTTTCAGAGTTCATTTGAAATGCTTTCCAATTTTATGGTCTTATAGCTCAAAATAAATAGTAAATGCATGACAAATAACAAATGAAGTCAGAAAGGATTCAAAAATGATGATGTGGCTTTGAATGGTGCATTTTGAACACACACAAACTCAGGAGTTCAAATAAGTTTTAAAAAATGAAATCCCTTTGTAACAGACGAGTTTCCGTATGAAATCCTGATACTCTGAAAGAGATTGTCTGTTTTGGTACACGAAGTGCATCCAGTGTTTGCCGTAACCCTCTCAACTATCTTGCACATGCTATGTGGATGAAATGATGATACCATGCCAACTTTCAACCTTTTCAGAGTTCATTTGAAATGATTTTCAATTTTATGGTCTTATAGCTCAAAATAATTAGTAAATGCATGAAAAATAACAAATGAAGTCAGAAAGGATTGAAAAATGATGATGTGGCTTTGAATGTTGCATTTTGAACACACAAAAAGTCAGGAGTTCAAATAAGTTTTAAAAAATGAAATCCCTTTGTAACAGACGACTTTCCGTATGAAATCCTGATACTTTGAAAGAGATTGTCCGTTTTGTACACGAAATGCATCTAGTTTTTGCTGTAACCCTCTCAACTTTATTGCACATGCTATGTGGATGAAATGATGATACCATGCCAACTTTCAACCATTTCAGAGTTCATTTGAAATGCTTTCCAATTTTATGGCCTTATAGCTCAAAATAATTAGTAAATGCATGAAAAATAACAAATGAAGTCAGAAAGGATTGAAAAATGATGAAGTGGCTTTGAATGGTGCGTTTTGAACACACACAAAGTCAGGAGTTCAAATAAGTTTTAAAAAATGAAATCCCTTTGTAACAGACGAGTTTCCGTATGAAATCCTGATACTCTGAAAGAGATTGTCCGTTTTGTACACGAAGTGCATCCAGTTTTTGCCGTAACCCTCTCAACTTTCTTGCACATGCTATGTGGATGAAATGATGATACCATGCCAACTTTCAACCTTTTCAGAGTTCATTTGAAATGCTTTCCAAATTTATGGCCTTCTAGCTCAAAATAATTAGTAAATGCATGAAAAATAACAAATGAAGTCAGAAAGGATTGAAAAATGATGATGTGGCTTTGAATGTTGCATTTTGAACACACAAAAAGTCAGGAGTTCAAATAAGTTCAAAAAATGAAATCCCTATGTAACAGACGACTTTCCGTATGAAATCCTGATACTTTGAAAGAGATTGTCCGTTTTGTACACGAAATGCATCTAGTTTTTGCCGTAACCCTCTCAACTTTATTGCACATGCTATGTGGATGAAATGATGATACCATGCCAACTTTCAACCTTTTCAGAGTTCATTTGAAATGCTTTCCAATTTTATGGCCTTATAGCTCAAAATAATTAGTAAATGCATGAAAAATAACAAATGAAGTCAGAAAGGATTGAAAAATGATGATGTGGCTTTGAATGGTGCATTTTGAACACACATAAAGTCAGGAGTTCAAATAAGTTTTAAAAAATGAAATCCCTTTGTAACAGACGAGTTTCCGTATGAAATCCTGATAATTTGAAAGAGATTGTCCGTTTTGTACGCGAAGTGCATCCAGTTTTTGTCGTAACCCTCTCGACTTTATTGCACATGCTATGTGGATGAAATGATGATACCATGCCAACTTTCAACCTTTTCAGAGTTCATTGAAATGCTTTTCAATTTTATGGTCTTATAGCTCAAAATAATTAGTAAATGCATGAAAAATAACTAATGAAGTCAGAAAGGATTGAAAAATGATGATGTGGCTTTGAATAGTGCATTTTGAACACACACAAAGTCAGGAGTTCAAATAAGTTTTAAAAAATGAAATCCCTTTGTAACAGACGACTTTCCGTATGAAATCCTGATACTTTGAAAGAGATTGTCCGTTTTGTACACGAAGTGCATCCAGTTTTTGTCGTAACCCTCTCAACTTTCTTGCACATGCTATGTGGATGAAATGATGATACCATGCCAACTTTCAACCTTTTCAGAGTTCATTTGAAATGCTTTTCAATTTAAGGGTCTTATAGCTCAAAATAATTAGTAAGTGCATGAAAGATAACAAATGAAGTCAGAAAGGATTTAAAAATGATGATGTGGCTTTGAATGGTGCATTTTGAACACACAAAAAGTCAGGAGTTCAAATAAGTTTTAAAATATGAAATCCCTTTGTAACAAACGAGTTTCCGTATGAAATCCTGATACTCTGAAAGAGATTGTCCGTTTTGTACACGAAGTGCATCCAGTTTTTGCCGTAACCCTCTCAACTTTCTTGCACATGCTATGTGGATGAAATGATGATACCATGCCAACTTTCAACCTTTTCAGAGTTCATTTGAAATGCTTTCCAAATTTATGGCCTTATAGCTCAAAATAATTAGTAAATGCATGAAAAATAACAAATGAAGTCAGAAAGGATTGAAAAATGATGATGTGGCTTTGAATGTTGCATTTTGAACACACAAAAAGTCAGGAGTTCAAATAAGTTTAAAAAAAATGAAATCCCTTTGTAACAGACGACTTTCCGTATGAAATCCTGATACTTTGAAAGAGATTGTCCGTTTTGTACACGAAATGCATCTAGTTTTTGCCGTAACCCTCTCAACTTTATTGCACATGCTATGTGGATGAAATGATGATACCATACCAACTTTCAACCTTTTCAGAGTTCATTTGAAATGCTTTCCAATTTTATGGCCTTATACCTTAAAATAATTAGTAAATGCATGAAAAATAACAAATGAAGTCAGAAAGGATTGAAAAATGATGATGTGGCTTTGAATGGTGCATTTTGAACACACATAAAGTCAGGAGTTCAAATAAGTTTTAAAAAATGAAATCCCTTTGTAACAGACGAGTTTCCGTATGAAATCCTGATAATTTGAAAGAGATTGTCCGTTTTGTACGCGAAGTGCATCCAGTTTTTGTCGTAACCCTCTCGACTTTATTGCACATGCTATGTGGATGAAATGATGATACCATGCCAACTTTCAACCTTTTCAGAGTTCATTGAAATGCTTTTCAATTTTATGGTCTTAGAGCTCAAAATAATTAGTAAATGCATGAAAAATAACAAATGAAGTCAGAAAGGATTGAAAAATGATGATGTGGCTTTGAATAGTGCATTTTGAACAACACACAAAGTTAGGAGTTCAAATAAGTTTTAAAAAATGAAATCCCTTTATAACAGACGACTTTCCGTATGAAATCCTGATACTTTGAAAGAGATTGTCCGTTTTGTACACGAAGTGCATCCAGTTTTTGTCGTAACCCTCTCAACTTTCTTGCACATGCTATGTGGATGAAATGATGATACCATGCCAACTTTCAACCTTTTCAGAGTTCATTTGAAATGCTTTTTCAATTTAAGGGTCTTATAGCTCAAAATAATTAGTAAGTGCATGAAAGATAACAAATGAAGTCAGAAAGGATTGAAAAATGATGATGTGGCTTTGAATGGTGCATTTTGAACACACAAAAAGTCAGGAGTTCAAATAAGTTTTAAAGTATGAAATCCCTTTGTAACAGACGAGTTTCCGTATGAAATCCTGATACTCTGAAAGAGATTGTCCGTTTTGTACACGAAGTGCATCCAGTTTTTCCCGTAACCTCTCAACTTTCTTGCACATGCTATGTGGATGAAATGATGATACCATTGCCAACTTTCAACCTTTTCAGAATTCATTTGAAATGCTTTCCAATTTTATGGTCTTATAGCTCAAAATAATTAGTAAATGCATGAAAAATAACAAATGAAGTCAGAAAGGATTGAAAAATGATGATGTGGCTTTGAATGGTGCATTTTGAACACACACAAAAATTCAGGAGTTCAAATAAGTTTTAAAAAATGAAATCCCTTTGTAACAGACGAGTTTCCGAATGAAATCCTGATACTTTGAAAGAGATTGTCCGTTTTGTACACGAAGTGCATCCAGTTTTTGTCGTAACCCTCTCAACTTTATTGCACATGCTATGTGGATGAAATGATGATACCATGCCAACTTTCAACCTTTTCAGAGTTCATTTGAAATGCTTTTCAATTTTAGGGTCTTATAGCTCAAAATAATTAGTAAAATGCATGAAAATAACAAATGAAGTCAGAAAGGATTGAAAAATGATGATGTGGCTTTGAATGGTGCATTTTGAACACACAAAAAGTCAGGAGTTCAAATAAGTTTTAAAAAATCAAATCCCTTTGTAACTAGACGAGTTTCCGTATGAAATCCTGATACTTTGAAAGAGATTGTCCGTTTTGTACACGAAGTGCATCCAGTTTTTGCCGTAACCCTCTCAACTTTCTTGCACATGCTATGTCGATGAAATGATGATACCATGCCAACTTTCAACCATTTCGGAGTTCATTTGAAATGCTTTTCAATTTTATGGTCTTATAGCTCAAAATAATTAGTAAATGCATGAAAATTAACAAATGAAGTCAGAAAGGATTGAAAAATGATGATGTGGCTTTGAATGGTGCATTTTGAACACACAAAAAGTTAGGAGCTCAAATAAGATTTAAAAACTGAAATCCCTTTGTAACAGACGAGTTTCTGTATGAAATCCTTATACTTTGAAAGAGATTGTCCGTTTTGTACACAAAGTGCATCCAGTTTTTGCCGTAACCCTCTCAACTATCTTGCACATGCTATGTGGATGAAATGATGATACCATGCCAACTTTCAACCCTTTTCAGAGTTCATTTGAAATGCTTTTCAATTTTATGGTCTTATACCTCAAAATAATTAGTAAATGCATGAACAATAACAAATAAAGTCAGAAAGGATTGAAAAATGATGATGTGGCTTTGGAATGTTGCAGTTTGAACACACAAAAAGTCAGGAGTTCAAATAAGTTTTAAAAAATGAAATCCCTTTGTAACAGACGAGTTTCCGTATGAAATCCTGATACTCTGAAGAGAGATTGTCCGTTTCGTACACGAAGTGCATCCAGTTTTTTGCCGTAACCCTCTCAACTTTCTTGCACATGCTATGTGGAAGAAATGATGAAACCATGCCAACTTTCAACCTTTTCAGAGTTCATTTCAAATGCTTTCCAATTTTATGGCCTTATAGCTCAAAATAATTAGTAATTGCATGAAAAATAAACAAATGAAGTCAGAAAGGATTGAAAAATGATGATGTGGCTTTGAATGGTGCGTTTTGAACACACACAAAGTCAGGAGTTCAAATAAGTTTTAAAAAAATGAAATCCTTTGTAACAGACGAGTTTCCGTATGAAATCCTGATACTCTGAAAGAGATTGTCCGTTTTGTACACGAAGTGCATCCAGTTTTTGCCGTAACCCTCTCAACTTTCTTGCACATGCTATGTGGATGAAATGATGATACATGCCAACTTTCAACCTTTTCAGAGTTCATTTGAAATGCTTTCCAAATTTATGGCCTTATAGCTCAAAATTAATTAGTAAATGCATGAAAAATAACAAATGAAGTCAGAAAGGATTGAAAAATGATGATGTGGCTTTGAATGTTGCATTTGAACACATAAAAAGTCAGGAGTTCAAATAAGTTTAAAAAAATGAAATCCCTTTGTAACAGACGACTTTCCGTATGAAATCCTGATACTTTGAAAGAGATTGTCCGTTTTGTACACGAAATGCATCTAGTTTTTGCCGTAACCCTCTCAACTTTATTGCACATGCTATGTGGATGAAATGATGATACCATGCCAACTTTCAACCTTTTGAGAGTTCATTTGAAATGCTTTCCAATTTTATGGCCTTATAGCTCAAAATAATTAGTAAATGCATGAAAAATAACAAATGAAGTCAGAAAGGATTGAAAAATGATGATTGTGGCTTTGAATGGTGCATTTTGAACACACATAAAGTCAGGAGTTCAAATAAGTTTTAAAAAATGAAATCCCTTTGTAATAGACGAGTTTCCGTATGAAATCCGATAATTTGAAAGAGATTGTCCGTTTTGTACGCGAAGTGCATTCAGTTTTTGTCGTAACCCTCTCGACTTTATTGCACATGCTATGTGGATGAAATGATGATACCATGCCAACTTTCAACCTTTTCAGAGTTCATTGAAATGCTTTTCAATTTTATGGTCTTAGAGCTCAAAATAATTTAGTAAATGCATGAAAAATAACAAATGAAGTCAGAAAGGATTGAAAAATTGATGATGTGGCTTTGAATAGTGCATTTTGAACACACACAAAGTCAGGAGTTCAAATAATGTTTTAAAAAATGAAATCCCTTTATAACAGACGACTTTCCGTATGAAATCCTGATACTTTGAAAGAGATTGTCCGTTTTGTACAACGAAGTGCATCCAGTTTTTGTCGTAACCCTCTCAACTTTCTTGCACATGCTATGTGGATGAAATGATGATACCATGCCAACTTTCAACCTTTTCAGAGTTCTATTTGAAATGCTTTTCAATTTAAGGGTCTTATAGCTCAAAATAATTAGTAAGTGCATGAAAGATAACAAATGAAGTCAGAAAGGATTGAAAAATGATGATGTGGCTTTGAATGGTGCATTTTGAACACACAAAAAGTCAGGAGTTCAAATAAGTTTTAAAGTATGAAATCCTTTGTAACAGACGAGTTTCCGTATGAAATCCTGATACTCTGAAAGAGATTGTCCGTTTTGTACACGAAGTGCATCCCAGTTTTTCCCGTAACCCTCTCAACTTTCTTGCACATGCTATGTGGATGAAATGATAATACCATGCCAACTTTCAACCTTTTCAGAGTTCATTTGAAATGCTTTCAATTTTATGGTCTTATAGCTCAAAATAATTAGTAAATGCATGAAAAATAACAAATGAAGTCAGAAAGGATTGAAAAATGATGATGTGGCTTTGAATGGTGCATTTTGAACACACAAAAATTCAGGAGTTCCAAATAAGTTTTAAAAAATGAAATCCCTTTGTAACAGACGAGTTTCCGAATGAAATCCTGATACTTTGAAAGAGATTGTCCGTTTTGTACACGAAGTGCATCCAGTTTTTGTCGTAACCCTCTCAACTTTATTGCACATGCTATGTGGATGAAATGATGATACCATGCCAACTTTCAACCTTTTCAGAGTTCATTTGAAATGCTTTTCAATTTTAGGGTCTTATAGCTCAAAATAATTAGTAAATGCATGAAAATAACAAATGAAGTCCGAAAGGATTGAAAAATGATGATGTGGCTTTGAATGGTGCATTTTGAACACACAAAAAGTCAGGAGTTCAAATAAGTTTTAAAAAATCAATTCCCTTTGTAACAGACGAGTTTCCGTATGAAATCCTGATACTTTGAAAGAGATTGTCCGTTTTGTACACGAAGTGCATCCAGTTTTTGCCGTAACCCTCTCAACTTTCTTGCACATGCTATGTCGATGAAATGATGATACCATGCCAACTTTCAACCTTTTCGGAGTTCATTTGAAATGCTTTTCAATTTTATGGTCTTATAGCTCAAAATAATTAGTAAATGCATGAAAATTAACAAATGAAGTCAGAAAGGATTGAAAAATGATGATGTGGCTTTGAATGGTGCATTTTGAACACACAAAAAGTTAGGAGCTCAAATAAGATTTAAAAACTGAAATCCCTTTGTAACAGACGAGTTTCTGTATGAAATCCTGATACTTTGAAAGAGATTGTCCGTTTTGTACACAAAGTGCATCCAGTTTTTGCCGTAACCCTCTCAACTATCTTGCACATGCTATGTGGATGAAATGATGATACCATGCCAACTTTCAACCTTTTCAGAGTTCATTTGAAATGCTTTTCAATTTTATGGTCTTATACCTCAAAATAATTAGTAAATGCATGAACAATAACAAATAAAGTCAGAAAGGATTGAAAAATGATGATGTGGCTTTGAATGTTGCAGTTTGAACACACAAAAAGTCAGGAGTTCAAATAAGTTTTAAAAAATGAAATCCCTTTGTAACAGACGAGTTTCCGTATGAAATCCTGATACTCTGAAAGAGATTGTCCGTTTCGTACACGAAGTGCATCCAGTTTTTGCCGTAACCCTCTCAACTTTCTTGCACATGCTATGTGGAAGAAATGATGAAACCATGCCAACTTTCAACCTTTTCAGAGTTCATTTCAAATGCTTTCCAATTCTATGGCCTTATAGCTCAAAATAATTAATAATTGCATGAAAAATAACAAATGAAGTCAGAAAGGATTGAAAAATGATGATGTGGCTTTGAATGGTGCGTTTTGAACACACACAAAGTCAGGAGTTCAAATACGTTTTAAAAAATGAAATCCCTTTGTAACAGACGAGTTTCCGTATGAAATCCTGATACTCTGAAAGAGATTGTCCGTTTTGTACACGAAGTGCATCCAGTTTTTGCCGTAACCCTCTCAACTTTCTTGCACATGCTATGTGGATGAAATGATGATACCATGCCAACTTTCAACCTTTTCAGAGTTCATTTGAAATGCTTTCCAAATTTATGGCCTTATAGCTCAAAATAATTAGTAAATGCATGAAAAATAACAAATGAAGTCAGAAAGGATTGAAAAATGATGATGTGGCTTTGAATGGTGCATTTTGAACACACAAAAAGTTAGGAGCTCAAATAAGATTTAAAAACTGAAATCCCTTTGTAACAGACGAGTTTCTGTATGAAATCCTGATACTTTGAAAGAGATTGTCCGTTTTGTACACAAAGTGCATCCAGTTTTTGCCGTAACCCTCTCAACTATCTTGCACATGCTATGTGGATGAAATGATGATACCATGCCAACTTTCAACCTTTTCAGAGTTCATTTGAAATGCTTTTCAATTTTATGGTCTTATACCTCAAAATAATTAGTAAATGCATGAACAATAACAAATAAAGTCAGAAAGGATTGAAAAATGATGATGTGGCTTTGAATGTTGCAGTTTGAACACACAAAAAGTCAGGAGTTCAAATAAGTTTTAAAAAATGAAATCCCTTTGTAACAGACGAGTTTCCGTATGAAATCCTGATACTCTGAAAGAGATTGTCCGTTTCGTACACGAAGTGCATCCAGTTTTTGCCGTAACCCTCTCAACTTTCTTGCACATGCTATGTGGAAGAAATGATGAAACCATGCCAACTTTCAACCTTTTCAGAGTTCATTTCAAATGCTTTCCAATTCTATGGCCTTATAGCTCAAAATAATTAATAATTGCATGAAAAATAACAAATGAAGTCAGAAAGGATTGAAAAATGATGATGTGGCTTTGAATGGTGCGTTTTGAACACACACAAAGTCAGGAGTTCAAATAAGTTTTAAAAAATGAAATCCCTTTGTAACAGACGAGTTTCCGTATGAAATCCTGATACTCTGAAAGAGATTGTCCGTTTTGTACACGAAGTGCATCCAGTTTTTGCCGTAACCCTCTCAACTTTCTTGCACATGCTATGTGGATGAAATGATGATACCATGCCAACTTTCAACCTTTTCAGAGTTCATTTGAAATGCTTTCCAAATTTATGGCCTTATAGCTCAAAATAATTAGTAAATGCATGAAAAATAACAAATGAAGTCAGAAAGGATTGAAAAATGATGATGTGGCTTTGAATGTTGCATTTTGAACACATAAAAAGTCAGGAGTTCAAATAAGTTTAAAAAAATGAAATCCCTTTGTAACAGACGACTTTCCGTATGAAATCCTGATACTTTGAAAGAGATTGTCCGTTTTGTACACGAAATGCATCTAGTTTTTGCCGTAACCCTCTCAACTTTATTGCACATGCTATGTGGATGAAATGATGATACCATGCCAACTTTCAACCTTTTGAGAGTTCATTTGAAATGCTTTCCAATTTTATGGCCTTATAGCTCAAAATAATTAGTAAATGCATGAAAAATAACAAATGAAGTCAGAAAGGATTGAAAAATGATGATGTGGCTTTGAATGGTGCATTTTGAACACACATAAAGTCAGGAGTTCAAATAAGTTTTAAAAAATGAAATCCCTTTGTAATAGACGAGTTTCCGTATGAAATCCCGATAATTTGAAAGAGATTGTCCGTTTTGTACGCGAAGTGCATTCAGTTTTTGTCGTAACCCTCTCGACTTTATTGCACATGCTATGTGGATGAAATGATGATACCATGCCCACTTTCAACCTTTTCAGAGTTCATTGAAATGCTTTTCAATTTTATGGTCTTATAGCTCAAAATAATTAGTAAATGCATGAAAAATAACAAATGAAGTCAGAAAGGATTGAAAAATGATGATGTGGCTTTGAATAGTGCATTTTGAACACACACAAAGTCAGGAGTTCAAATAAGTTTTAAAAAATGAAATCCCTTTGTAACAGACGACTTTCCGTATGAAATCCTGATACTTTGAAAGAGATTGTCCGTTTAGTACACGAAGTGCATCCAGTTTTTGTCGTAACCCTCTCAACTTTCTTGCACATGCTATGTGGATGAAATGATGATACCATGCCAACTTTCAACCTTTTCAGAGTTCATATGAAATGCTTTTCAATGTAAGGGTCTTATAGCTCAAAATAATTAGTAAGTGCATGACAGATAACAAATGAAGTCAGAAAAGATTGAAAAATGATGATGTGGCTTTGAATGGTGCATTTTGAACACACAAAAAGTAAGGAGTTCAAATAAGTTTTATAATATGAAATCCCTTTGTAACAGACGAGTTTCCGTATGAAATCCTGATACTCTGAAAGAGATTGTCCGTTTTGTACACGAAGTGCATCCAGTTTTTCCCGTAACCCTCTCAACTTTCTTGCACATGCTATGTGGATGAAATGATGATACCATGCCAACTTTCAACCTTTTCAGAGTTCATTTGAAATGCTTTCCAATTTTATGGTCTTATAGCTCAAAATAATTAGTAAATGCATGAAAAATAACAAATGAAGTCAGAAAGGATTGAAAAATGATGATGTGGCTTTGAATGGTGCATTTTGAACACACAAAAATTCAGGAGTTCAAATAAGTTTTAAAAATGAAATCCCTTTGTAACAGACGAGTTTCCGAATGAAATCCTGATACTTTGAAAGAGATTGTCCGTTTTGTACACGAAGTGCATCCAGTTTTTGTCGTAACCCTCTCAACTTTATTGCACATGCTATGTGGATGAAATGATGATACCATGCCAACTTTCAACCTTTTCAGAGTTCATTTGAAATGCTTTTCAATTTTAGGGTCTTATAGCTCAAAATAATTAGTAAATGCATGAAAATAACAAATGAAATCAGAAAGGATTGAAAAATGATGATGTGGCTTTGAATGGTGCATTTTGAACACACAAAAAGTCAGGAGTTCAAATAAGTTTTAAAAAATCAAATCCCTTTGTAACAGACGAGTTTCCGTATGAAATCCGGATACTTTGAAAGAGATTGTCCGTTTTGTACACGAAGTGCATCCAGTTTTTGCCGTAACCCTCTCAACTTTCTTGCACATGCTATGTCGATGAAATGATGATACCATGCCAACTTTCAACCTTTTCGGAGTTCATTTGAAATGCTTTTCAATTTTATGGTCTTATAGCTCAAAATAATTAGTAAATGCATGAAAATTAACAAATGAAGTCAGAAAGGATTGAAAAATGATGATGTGGCTTTGAATGGTGCATTTTGAACACACAAAAAGTTAGGAGCTCAAATAAGATTTAAAAACTGAAATCCCTTTGTAACAGACGAGTTTCTTTATGAAATCCTGATACTTTGAAAGAGATTGTCTGTTTTGTACACAAAGTGCATCCAGTTTTTGCCGTAACCCTCTCAACTATCTTGCACATGCTATGTGGATGAAATGATGATACCATGCCAACTTTCAACCTTTTCAGAGTTCATTTGAAATGCTTTTCAATTTTATGGTCTTATAGCTCAAAATAATTAGTAAATGCATGAAAAATAACAAATAAAGTCAGAAAGGATTGAAAAATGATGATGTGTCTTTGAATGGTGCATTTTGAACACACAAAAAGTCAGGAGCTCAAATAAGATTTAAAAAATGAAATCCCTTTGTAACAGACGAGTTTCTGTCTGAAATCCTGATACTTTGAAAGAGATTGTCCCTTTTGTACACAAAGTGCATCCAGTTTTTGCCGTAACCCTCTCAACTATCTTGCACATGCTATGTGGATGAAATGATGATACCATGCCAACTTTCAACCTTTACAGAGTTCATTTGAAATGCTTTTCAATTTTATGGTCTTATAGCTCAAAATAATTAGTAAATGCATGAAAAATAACAAATGAAGTCAGAAAGGGTTGAAAAATGATGATGTGGCTTTGAATGTTGCATTTTCAACACACAAAAAATCAGGAGTTCAAATAAGTTTTAAAAAATGAAATCCCTTTGTAACAGACGAGTTTCCGTATGTAATCCTGATACTTTGAAAGAGATTGCCGTTTTGTACACGAAGTGCATCCAGTTTTTGCCGTAACCCTCTCAACTTTATTGCACATGCTATGTGGATGAAATGATGATACCATGCCAACTCTCAACCTTTTCAGAGTTCATTTGAAATGCTTTTCAATTTTAGGGTCTTATAGCTCAACATAATTAGTAAATGCGGGAAAAATAACAAATGAAGTCAGAAAGGATTGAAAAATCATGATGTGGCTTTGAATGGTATATTTTGAACACACAAAAAGTCAGGAGTTCAAATAAGTTTTAAAAAATGAAATCCCTTTGCAACAGACGAGTTTCCGTATGAAATCCTGATACTCTGAAAGAGATTGTCCGTTTTGTACACGAAGTGCATCCAGTTTTTGCCGTAACCCTCTCAAACTTCTTGCACATGCTATGTGGATGAAATGATGATACCATGCCAACTTTCAACCTTTTCAGAGTTCATTTGAAATGCTTTCCAATTTTATGGTCTTATAGCTCAAAATAATTAGTAAATGCATGAAAAATAAGAAATGAAGTCAGAAAGGATTGAAAAATGATGATGTGGCTTTGAATGGTGCATTTTGAACACACAAAAAGTCAGGAGTTCAAATAAGTTTTAAAAAAATGAAATCCCATTGTAACATATGAGTTTCCGTATGATATCCTGATACTTTGAAAGAGATTGTCCGTTTTGTACACGAAGTGCATCCAGTTTTTGCCGTAACCCTCTCAACTGTCTTGCACATGCTATGTGGATGAAATGATGATACCATGCAAACTTTCAACCTTTTCAGAGTTAATTTGAAATGCTTTTCAATTTTATGGTCTTATAGCTCAAAATAATTAGTAAATGCATGAAAAATAACAAATGAAGTCAGAAAGGATTGAAAAATGATGATGTGGGTTTGAATGGTGCATTTTGAACACACAAAAAGTCAGGAGCTCAAATAAGATTTTAAAAATGAAATCCCTTTGTAACAGACGAGTTTCTGTATGAAATCCTGATACTTTGAAAGAGATTGTCCGTTTTGTACACGAAGTGCATCCAATTTTTGCCGTAACCCTCTCAACTATCTTGCACATGCTATGTGGATGAAATGATGATACCATGCCAACTTTCAACCTTTTCAGAGTTCATTTGAAATGCTTTTCAATTTTATGGTCTTATAGCTCAAAATAATTAGTAAATGCATGAAAAATAACAAATGAAGTCAGAAAGGATTGAAAAATGATGATGTGGCTTTGAATGTTGCATTTTGAACACACAAAATGTCAGGAGTTCAAATAAGTTTTAAAAAATGAAATCCCTTTGTAACAGACGAGTTTCCGTATGAAATCCTGATACTTTGAAAGAGATTGCCCGTTTTGTACACGCAATGCATCCAGTTTTTGCCGTAACCCTCTCAACTATCTTGCACATGCTATGTGGATGAAATGATGATACCATGCCAACTTTCAACCTTTTCAGAGTTCATTTGAAATGCTTTCCAATTTTATGGTCTTATAGCTCAAAATAATTAGTAAATGCATGAAAAATAACAAATGATGTCGGAAAGGATTGAAAAATGATGATGTGGCTTTGAATGGTGCATTTTGAACACACAAAAACTCAGGAGTTCAAATAAGTTTAAAAAAATGAAATCCCTTTGTACCAGACGAGTTTCCGTATGAAATCCTGATACTTTGAAAGAGATTGTCCGTTTTGTACACGAAGTGCATCCAAGTTTTGCCGTAACCCTCTCAACTTTCTTGCACATGCTATTTGGATGAAATGATGATGCCATGCCAACTTTCAACCTTTTCAGAGTTCATTTGAAATGCTTTCCAATTTTATGGTCTTATAGCTCAAAACAATTAGTAAATGCATGAAAAATAACAAATGAAGTCAGAAAGGATTGAAAAATGATGATGTGGCTTTGAATGGTGCATTTTGAACACACACAAACTCAGGAGTTCAAATAAGTTTTAAAAAATGAAATCCCTTTATAACAGACGAGTTTCCGTATGAAATCCTGATACTCTGAAAGAGATTGTCCGTTTTGTACACGATGTGCATCCAGTTTTTGCCGTAACCCTCTCAACTATCTTGCACATGCTATGTGGATGAAATGATGATACCATGCCAACTTTCAACCTTTTCAGAGTTCATTTGAAATGATTTTCAATTTTATGGTCTTATAGCTCAAAATAATTAGTAAATGCATGAAAAATAACAAATGAAGTCAGAAAGGATTGAAAAATGATGATGTGGCTTTGAATGTTGCATTTTGAACACACAAAAAGTCAGGAGTTCAAATAAGTTTTAAAAAATGAAATCCCTTTGTAACAGACGACTTTCCGTATGAAATCCTGATACTTTGAAAGAGATTGTCCGTTTTGTACACGAAATGCATCTAGTTTTTGCTGTAACCCTCTCAACTTTATTGCACATGCTATGTGGATGAAATGATGATACCATGCCAACTTTCAACCTTTTCAGAGTTCATTTGAAATGCTTTCCAATTTTATGGCCTTATAGCTCAAAATAATTAGTAAATGCATGAAAAATAACAAATGAAGTCAGAAAGGATTGAAAAATGATGATGTGGCTTTGAATGGTGCGTTTTGAACACACACAAAGTCAGGATTTCAAATAAGTTTAAAAAAATGAAATCCCTTTGTAACAGACGAGTTTCCGTATGAAATCCTGATACTCTGAAAGAGATTGTCCGTTTTGTACATGAAGTGCATCCAGTTTTTGTCGTAACCCTCTCAACTTTCTTGCACATGCTATGTGGATGAAATGATGATACCATGCCAACTTTCAACCTTTTCAGAGTTCATTTGAAATGCTTTCCAAATTTATGGCCTTATAGCTCAAAATAATTAGTAAATGCATGAAAAATAACAAATGAAGTCAGAAAGGATTGAAAAATGATGATGTGGCTTTGAATGGTGAATTTTGAACACACACAAAGTCAGGAGTTCAAATAAGTTTTAAAAAATGAAATCCCTTTGTAACAGACGACTTTCCGTATGAAATCCTGATATTTTGAAAGAGATTGTCCGTTTTGTACACGAAATGCATCTAGTTTTTGCCGTAACCCTCTCAACTTTATTGCACATGCTATGTGGATGAAATGATGATACCATGCCAACTTTCAACCTTTTCAGAGTTCATTTGAAATGCTTTCCAATTTTATGGCCTTATAGCTCAAAATAATTAGTAAATGCATGAAAAATAACAAATGAAGTCAGAAAGGATTGAAAAATGATGATGTGGCTTTGAATGGTGCGTTTTGAACACACACAAAGTCAGGAGTTCAAATAAGTTTTAAAAAATGAAATCCCTTTGTAACAAACGAGTTTCCGTATGAAATGCTGATACTCTGAAAGAGATTGTCCGTTTTGTACACGAAGTGCATCTAGTTTTTGCCGTAACCCTCTCAACTTTCCTGCACATGCTATGTGGATGAAATGATGATACCATGCCAACTTTCAACCTTTTTAGAGTTCATTTGAAATGCTTTCCAATTTTATGGCCTTATAGCTCAAAATAATTAGTAAATGCATGAAAAATAACAAATGAAGTCAGAAAGGATTGAAAAATGATGATGTGGCTTTGAATGTTGCATTTTGAACACACGCAAAGTCAGGAGTTCAAATAAGTTTTAAAAAATGAAATCCCTTTGTAACAGACGAGTTTCCGTATGAAATCCTGATACTTTGAAAGAGATTGTCCGTTTTGTACACGAAGTGCATCCAGTTTTTGCCGTAACCCTCTCAACTTTCTTGCACATGCTATGTGGATGAAATGATGATACCATGCCAACTTTCAACCTTTTCAGTGTTCATTTGAAATGCTTTCCAATTTTATGGTCTTATAGCTCAAAATAATTAGTAAATGCATGAAAAATAACAAATGAAGTCAGAAAGGATTGAAAAATGATGATGTGGCTTTGAATGGTGCATTTTGAACACACACAAACTCAGGAGTTCAAATAAGTTTTAAAAAATGAAATCCCTTTGTAACAGACGAGTTTCCGTATGAAATCCTGATACTCTGAAAGAGATTGTCCGTTTTGTACACGAAGTGCATCCAGTTTTTGCCGTAGCCCTCTCAACTATCTTGCACATGCTAAGTGGATGAAATGATGATACCATGCCAACTTTCAACCTTTTCAGAGTTCATTTGAAATGCTTTTCAATTTTATGGTCTTATAGCTCAAAATAATTAGTAAATGCATGAAAAATAACAAATGAAGTCAGAAAGGATTGAAAAATGATGATGTGGCTTTGAATGTTGCATTTTGAACACACAAAATGTCAGGAGTTCAAATAAGTTTTAAAAAATGAAATCCCTTTGTAACAGACGAGTTTCCGTATGAAATCCTGATACTTTGAAAGAGATTGCCCGTTTTGTACACGCAATGCATCCAGTTTTTGCCGTAACCCTCTCAACTATCTTGCACATGCTATGTGGATGAAATGATGATACCATGCCAACTTTCAACCTTTTCAGAGTTCATTTGAAATGCTTTCCAATTTTATGGTCTTATAGCTCAAAATAATTAGTAAATGCATGAAAAATAACAAATGAAGTCGGAAAGGATTGAAAAATGATGATGTGGCTTTGAATGGTGCATTTTGAACACACAAAAACTCAGGAGTTCAAATAAGTTTAAAAAAATGAAATCCCTTTGTACCAGACGAGTTTCCGTATGAAATCCTGATACTTTGAAAGAGATTGTCCGTTTTGTACACGAAGTGCATCCAAGTTTTGCCGTAACCCTCTCAACTTTCTTGCACATGCTATTTGGATGAAATGATGATGCCATGCCAACTTTCAACCTTTTCAGAGTTCATTTGAAATGCTTTCCAATTTTATGGTCTTATAGCTCAAAATAATTAGTAAATGCATGAAAAATAACAAATGAAGTCCGAAAGGATTGAAAAATGATGATGTGGCTTTGAATGGTGCATTTTGAACACACACAAACTCAGGAGTTCAAATAAGTTTTAAAAAATGAAATCCCTTTATAACAGACGAGTTTCCGTATGAAATCCTGATACTCTGAAAGAGATTGTCCGTTTTGTACACGATGTGCATCCAGTTTTTGCCGTAACCCTCTCAACTATCTTGCACATGCTATGTGGATGAAATGATGATACCATGCCAACTTTCAACCTTTTCAGAGTTCATTTGAAATGATTTTCAATTTTATGGTCTTATAGCTCAAAATAATTAGTAAATGCATGAAAAATAACAAATGAAGTCAGAAAGGATTGAAAAATGATGATGTGGCTTTGAATGTTGCATTTTGAACACACAAAAAGTCAGGAGTTCAAATAAGTTTTAAAAAATGAAATCCCTTTGTAACAGACGACTTTCCGTATGAAATCCTGATACTCTGAAAGAGATTGTCCGTTTTGTACACGAAGTGCATCCAGTTTTTGCCGTAACCCTCTCAAATTTCTTGCACATGCTATGTGGATGAAATGATGATACCATGCCAACTTTCAACCTTTTCAGAGTTCATTTGAAATGCTTTCCAATTTTATGGCCTTATAGCTCAAAATAATTAGTAAATGCATGAAAAATAACAAATGAAGTCAGAGAGGATTGAAAAATGATGATGTGGCTTTGAATGGTGTGTTTTGAACACACACAAAGTCAGGATTTCAAATAAGTTTAAAAAAATGAAATCCCTTTGTAACAGACGAGTTTCCGTATGAAATCCTGATACTCTAAAAGAGATTGTCCGTTCTGTACACGAAGTGCATCCAGTTTTTGCCGTAACCCTCTCAACTTTATTGCACATGCTATGTGGATGAAATGATGATACCATGCCAACTTTCAACCTTTTCAGAGTTCATTTGAAATGCTTTCCAAATTTATGGCCTTATAGCTCAAAATAATTAGTAAATGCATGAAAAATAACAAATGAAGTCAGAAAGGATTGAAAAATGATGATGTGGCTTTGAATGGTGAATTTTGAACACACACAAAGTCAGGAGTTCAAATAAGTTTTAAAAAATGAAATCCCTTTGTAACAGACGACTTTCCGTACGAAATCCTGATATTTTGAAAGAGATTGTCCGTTTTGTACACGAAATGCATCTAGTTTTTGCCGTAACCCTCTCAACTTTATTGCACATGCTATGTGGATGAAATGATGATACCATGCCAACTTTCAACCTTTTCAGAGTTCATTTGAAACGCTTTCCAATTTTATGGCCTTATAGCTCAAAATAATTAGTAAATGCATGAAAAATAACAAATGAAGTCAGAAAGGATTGAAAAATGATGATGTGGCTTTGAATGGTGCGTTTTGAACACACACAAAGTCAGGAGTTCAAATAAGTTTTAAAAAATGAAATCCCTTTGTAACAAACGAGTTTCCGTATGAAATGCTGATACTCTGAAAGAGATTGTCCGTTTTGTACACGAAGTGCATCTAGTTTTTGCCGTAACCCTCTCAACTTTCCCGCACATGCTATGTGGATGAAATGATGATACCATGCCAACTTTCAACCTTTTTAGAGTTCATTTGAAATGCTTTCCAATTTTATGGCCTTATAGCTCAAAATAATTAGTAAATGCATGAAAAATAACAAATGAAGTCAGAAAGGATTGAAAAATGATGATGTGGCTTTGAATGTTGCATTTTGAACACACGCAAAGTCAGGAGTTCGAATAAGTTTTAAAAAATGAAATCCCTTTGTAACAGACGAGTTTCCATATGAAATCCTGATACTTTGAAAGAGATTGTCCGTTTTGTACACGAAGTGCATCCAGTTTTTGCCGTAACCCTCTCAACTTTCTTGCACATGCTATGTGGATGAAATGATGATACCATGCCAACTTTCAACCTTTTCAGTGTTCATTTGAAATGGTTTCCAATTTTATGGTCTTATAGCTCAAAATAATTAGTAAATGCATGAAAAATAACAAATGAAGTCAGAAAGGATTGAAAAATGATGATGTGGCTTTGAATGGTGCATTTTGAACACACACAAACTCAGGAGTTCAAATAAGTTTTAAAAAATGAAATCCCTTTGTAACAGACGAGTTTCCGTATGAAATCCTGATACTCTGAAAGAGATTGTCCGTTTTGTACACGAAGTGCATCCAGTTTTTGCCGTAGCCCTCTCAACTATCTTGCACATGCTATGTGGATGAAATGATGATACCATGCCAACTTTCAACCTTTTCAGAGTTCATTTGAAATGATTTTCAATTTTATGGTCTTATAGCTCAAAATAATTAGTAAATGCATGAAAAATAACAAATGAAGTCAGAAAGGATTGAAAAATGATGTGTGGCTTTGAATGTTGCATTTTGAACACACAAAAAGTCAGGAGTTCAAATAAGTTTGAAAAAATGAAATCCCTTTGTAACAGACGACTTTCCGTATGAAATCGTGATACTTTGAAAGAGATTGTCCGTTTTGTACACGAAATGCATCTAGTTTTTGCCGTAACCCTCTCAACTTTATTGCATATGCTATGTGGATGAAATGATGATACCATGCCAACTTTCAACCTTTTCAGAGTTCATTTGAAATGCTTTCCAATTTTATGGCCTTATAGCTCAAAATAATTAGTAAATGCATGAAAAATAACAAATGATGTCAGAAAGGATTGAAAAATGATGATGTGGCTTTGAATGGTGCATTTTGAACACACAAAAAGTCAGGAGTTCAAATAAGTTTTAAAAAAATGAAATCCCATTGTAACATACGAGTTTCCGTATGATATCCTGATACTTTGAAAGAGATTGTCCGTTTTGTACACGAAGTGCATCCAGTTTTTGCCGTAACCCCCTCAACTGTCTTGCACATGCTATGTGGATGAAATGATGATACCATGCAAACTTTCAACCTTTTCAGAGTTCATTTGAAATGCTTTTCAATTTTATGGTCTTATAGCTCAAAATAATTAGTAAATGCATGAAACATAACAAATGAAGTCAGAAAGGATTGAAAAATGATGATGTGGCTTTGAATGGTGCATTTTGAACACACAAAAAGTCAGCAGCTCAAATAAGATTTTAAAAATGAAAAACCTTTGTAACAGACGAGTGTCTGTATGAAATCCTGATACTTTGAAAGAGATTGTCCGTTTTGTACACAAAGTGCATCCAGTTTTTGCCGTAACCCTCTCAACTATCTTGCACATGCTATGTGGATAAAATGATGATACCATGCCAACTTTCAACCTTTTCAGAGTTCATTTGAAATGCTTTTCAATTTTATGGTGTTATAGATCAAAATAATTAGTAAATGCATGAAAAATAACAAATGAAGTCAGAAAGGATTGAAAAATGATGGTGTGGCTTTGAAAGAGATTGTCCGTTTTGTACACGAAGTGCATCCAGTTTTTCCCGTAACCCTCTCAACTTTCTTGCACATGCTATGTGGATGAAATGATGATACCATGCCAACTTTCAACCTTTTCAGAGTTCATTTGAAATGCTTTTCAATTTTATGGTCTTATACCTCAAAATAATTAGTAAATGCATGAAAAATAAGAAATGAAGTCAGAAAGGATTGAAAAATGATGATGTGGCTTTGAATGTTTAATTTTGAACACACAAAAAGTCAGGAGTTCAAATAAGTTTAAAAAAATGAAATCCCTTTGTAACAGACGAGTTTCCGTATGAAATCTTGATACTCTGAAAGAGATTGTCCGTTTTGTACACGAAATGCATCCAGTTTTTGCCGTCACCCTCTCAACTATCTTGCACATGCTATGTGGATGAAATGATGATACCATGCCAACTTTCAACCTTTTCAGAGTTCATTTGAAATGCTTTCCAATTTTATGGTCTTATAGCTCAAAATAATTAGTAAATGCATGAAAAATAACAAATGAAGTCAGAAAGGATTGAAAAATGATGATGTGGCTTTGAATGGTGCATTTTGAACACACACAAACTCAGGAGTTCAAATAAGTTTTAAAAAATGAAATCCCTTTGTAACAGACAAGTTTCCGTATGAAATCCTGATACTTTGAAAGAGATTGTCCGTTTTGTACACGAAGTGCATCCAGTTTTTGCCGTAACCCTCTCAACTATCTTGCACATGCTATGTGGATGAAATGATGATACCATGCCAACTTTCAACCTTTTCAGAGTTCATTTGAAATGATTTTCAATTTTATGGTCTTATAGCTCAAAATAATTAGTAAATGCATGAAAAATAACAAATGAAGTCAGAAAGGATTGAAAAATGATGTGTGGCTTTGAATGTTGCATTTTGAACACACAAAAAGTCAGGAGTTCAAATAAGTTTGAAAAAATGAAATCCCTTTGTAACAGACGACTTTCCGTATGAAATCCTGATACTTTGAAAGAGATTGTCCGTTTTGTACACGAAATGCATCTAGTTTTTGCCGTAACCCTCTCAACTTTATTGCATATGCTATGTGGATGAAATGATGATACCATGCCAACTTTCAACCTTTCAGAGTTCATTTGAAATGCTTTCCAATTTATGGCCTTATAGCTCAAAATAATTAGTAAATGCATGAAAAATAACAAATGAAGTCAGAAAGGATTGAAAAATGATGATGTGGCTTTGAATGGTGCATTTTGAACACACAAAAAGTCAGGAGTTCAAATAAGTTTAAAAAAAAATGAAATCCCATTGTAACATACGAGTTTCCGTATGATATCCTGATACTTTGAAAGAGATTGTCCGTTTTGTACACGAAGTGCATCCAGTTTTTGCCGTAACCCCCTCAACTGTCTTGCACATGCTATGTGGATGAAATGATGATACCATGCAAACTTTCAACCTTTTCAGAGTTCATTTGAAATGCTTTTCAATATTATGGTCTTATAGCTCAAAATAATTAGTAAATGCATGAAACATAACAAATGAAGTCAGAAAGGATTGAAAAATGATGATGTGGCTTTGAATGGTGCATTTTGAACACACAAAAAGTCAGCAGCTCAAATAAGATTTTAAAAATGAAAAACCTTTGTAACAGATGAGTTTCTGTATGAAATCCTGATACTTTGAAAGAGATTGTCCGTTTTGTACACAAAGTGCATCCAGTTATTGCTGTAACCCTCTCAACTATCTTGCACATGCTATGTGGATAAAATGATGATACCATGCCAACTTTCAACCTTTTCAGAGTTCATTTGAAATGCTTTTCAATTTTATGGTGTTATAGATCAAAATAATTAGTAAATGCATGAAAAATAACAAATGAAGTCAGAAAGGATTGAAAAATGATGGTGTGGCTTTGAAAGAGATTGTCCGTTTTGTACACGAAGTGCATCCAGTTTTTGCCGTAACCCTCTCAACTTTCTTGCACATGCTATGTGGATGAAATGATGATACCATGCCAACTTTCAACCTTTTCAGAGTTCATTTGAAATGCTTTTCAATTTTATGGTCTTATACCTCAAAATAATTAGTAAATGCATGAAAAATAAGAAATGAAGTCAGAAAGGATTGAAAAATGATGATGTGGCTTTGAATGTTTAATTTTGAACACACAAAAAGTCAGGAGTTCAAATAAGTTTTAAAAAATGAAATCCCTTTGTAACAGACGAGTTTCCGTATGAAATCCTGATACTCTGAAAGAGATTGTCCGTTTTGTACACGAAGTGCATCCAGTTTTTGCCGTAACCCTCTCAACTATCTTGCACATGCTATGTGGATGAAATGATGATACCATGCCAACTTTCAACCTTTTCAGAGTTCATTTGAAATGCTTTTCAATTTTATGGTCTTATAGCTCAAAATAATTAGTAAATGCATGAAAAATAACAAATGAAGTCAGAAAGGATTGAAAATGATGATGTGGCTTTGAATGTTGCATTTTGAACACACAAAATGTCAGGAGTTCAAATAAGTTTTAAAAAATGAAATCCCTTTGTAACAGACGAGTTTCCGTATGAAATCCTGATACTTTGAAAGAGATTGCCCGTTTTGTACATGAAATGCATCCAGTTTTTGCCGTAACCCTCTCAACTATCTTGCACATGCTATGTGGATGAAATGATGATACCATGCCAACTTTCAACCTTTTCAGAGTTCATTTGAAATGCTTTCCAATTTTATGGTCTTATAGCTCAAAATAATTAGTAAATGCATGAAAAATAACAAATGAAGTCGGAAAGGATTGAAAAATGATAATGTGGCTTTGAATGGTGCATTTTGAACACACAAAAAGTCAGGAGTTCAAATAAGTTTAAAAAAATGAAATCCCTTTGTACCAGACGAGTTTCCGTATGAAATCCTGATACTTTGAAAGAGATTGTCCGTTTTGTACACGAAGTGCATCCAGTTTTTGCCGTAACCCTCTCAAATTTCTTGCACATGCTATGTGGATGAAATGATGATGCCATGCCAACTTTCAACCTTTTCAGAGTTCATTTGAAATGCTTTCCAATTTTATGGTCTTATAGCTCAAAATAATTAGTAAATGCATGAAAAATAACAAATGAAGTCAGAAAGGATTGAAAAATGATGATGTGGCTTTGAATGGTGCATTTTGAACACACACAAACTCAGGAGTTCAAATAAGTTTTGAAAAATCAAATCCCTTTGTAACAGACGAGTTTCCGTATGAAATCCTGATACTCTGAAAGAGATTGTCCGTTTTGTACACGATGTGCATCCAGTTTTTGCCGTAACCCTCTCAACTATCTTGCACATGCTATGTGGATGAAATGATGATACCATGCCAACTTTCAACCTTTTCAGAGTTCATTTGAAATGATTTTCAATTTTATGGTCTTATAGCTCAAAATAATTAGTAAATGCATGAAAAATAACAAATGAAGTCAGAAAGGATTGAAAAATGATGATGTGGCTTTGAATGTTGCATTTTGAACACACAAAAAGTCAGGAGTTCAAATAAGTTTTAAAAAATGAAATCCCTTTGTAACAGACGACTTTCCGTATGAAATCCTGATACTTTGAAAGAGATTGTCCGTTTTGTACACGAAATGCATCTAGTTTTTGCTGTAACCCTCTCAACGTTATTGCACATGCTATGTGGATGAAATGATGATACCATGCCAACTTTCAACCTTTTCAGAGTTCATTTGAAATGCTTTCCAATTTTATGGCCTTATAGCTCAAAATAATTAGTAAATGCATGAAAAATAACAAATGAAGTCAGAAAGGATTGAAAAATGATGATGTGGCTTTGAATGGTGCATTTTGAACACACACAAAGTCAGGAGTTCAAATAAGTTTTAAAAAATGAAATCCCTTTGTAACAGACGAGTTTCCGTATGAAATCCTGATACTCTGAAAGAGATTGTCCGTTTTGTACATGAAGTGCATCCAGGTTTTGCCGTAACCCTCTCAACTTTCTTGCACATGCTATGTGGATGAAATGATGATACCATGCCAACTTTCAACCTTTTCAGAGTTCATTTGAAATGCTTTCCATATTTATGGCCTTATAGCTCAAAATAATTAGTAAATGCATGAAAAATAACAAATGAAGTCAGAAAGGATTGAAAAATGATGATGTGGCTTTGAATGGTGCATTTTGAACACACACAAAGTCAGGAGTTCAAATAAGTTTTAAAAAATGAAATCCCTTTGTAAGAGACGACTTTCCGTATGAAATCCTGATACTTTGAAAGAGATTGTCCGTTTTGTACACGAAATGCATCTAGTTTTTGCCGTAACCCTCTCGACTTTATTGCACATGCTATGTGGATGAAATGATGATACCATGCCAACTTTCAACCTTTTCAGAGTTCATTTGAAATGCTTTCCAATTTTATGGCCTTATAGCTCAAAATAATTAGTAATTGCATGAAAAATAACAAATGAAGTTAGAAAGGATTGAAAAATGATGATGTGGCTTTGAATGATGCATTTTGAACACACACAAAGTCAGGAGTTTAAATAAGTTTTAAAAAATGAAATCCCTTTGTAACAGACGAGTTTCCGTATGAAATCCTGATACTTTGAAAGAGATTGTCCGTTTTGTACACGAAGTGCATCCAGTTTTTGCCGTAACCCTGTCAACTTTCTTGCACATGCTATGTGGATGAAATGATGATACCATGCCAACTTTCAACCTTTTCAGAGTTCATTTGAAATGCTTTCCAATTTTATGGTCTTATAGCTCAAAATAATTAGTAAATGCATGAAAAATAACAAATGAAGTCAGAATGGATTGAAAAATGATGATGTGGCTTTGAATGGTGCATTTTGAACACACACAAACTCAGGAGTTCAAATAAGTTTTAAAAAATGAAATCCCTTTGTAACAGACGAGTTTCCGTATGAAATCCTGATACTCAGAAAGAGATTGTCCGTTTTGTACACGAAGTGCATCCAGTTTTTGCCATAACCCTCTCAACTATCTTGCACATGCTATGTGTATGAAATGATGATACCATGCCAACTTTCAACCTTTTTAGAGTTCATTTGAAATGATTTTCAATTTTATGGTCTTATAGCTCAAAATAATTAGTAAATGCATGAAAAATAACAAATGAAGTCAGAAAGGATTGAAAAATGATGATGTGGCTTTGAATGTTGCATTTTGAACACACAAAAAGTCAGGAGTTCAAATAAGTTTTAAAAAATGAAATCCCTTTGTAACAGACGACTTTCCGTATGAAGTCCTGATACTTTGAAAGAGATTGTCCGTTTTGTACACGAAATGCATCTAGTTTTTGCCGTAACCCTCTCAACTTTATTGCATATGCTATGTGGATGAAATGATGATACCATGCCAAGTTTCAACCTTTTCAGAGTTCATTTGAAATGCTTTCCAATTTTATGGCCTTATAGCTCAAAATAATTAGTAAATGCATGAAAAATAACAAATGAAGTCAGAATGGATTGAAAAATGATGATGTGGCTTTGAATGGTGCATTTTGAACACACAAAAAGTCAGGAGTTCAAATAAGTTTTAAAAAAATGAAATCCCATTGTAACATACGAGTTTCCGTATGATATCCTGATACTTTGAAAGAGATTGTCCGTTTTGTACACGAAGTGCATCCAGTTTTTGCCGTAACCCTCTCAACTGTCTTGCACATGCTATGTGGATGAAATGATGATACCATGCAAACTTTCAACCTTTTTAGAGTTCAATTGAAATGCTTTTCAATTTTATGGTCTTATAGCTCAAAATAATTAGTAAATGCATGAAACATAACAAATGAAGTCAGAAAGGATTGAAAAATGATGATGTGGCTTTGAATGGTGCATTTTGAACACACAAAAAGTCAGGAGCTCAAATAAGATTTTAAAAATGAAATCCCTTTGTAACAGACGAGTTTCTGTATGAAATCCTGATACTTTGAAAGAGATTGTCCGTTTTGTACACAAAGTACATCCAGTTTTTGCCGTTACCCTCTACACATGCTAAGTGGATGAAATGATGATACCATGCCAACTTTCAACCTTTTCAGAGTTCATTTGAAATGCTTTTCAATTTTATTGTCTTATAGCTCAAAATAATTAGTAAATGCATGAAAAATAACAAATAAAGTCAGAAAGGATTGAAAAATGATGATGTGGCTTTGAATGTTGCATTTTGAGCACACACAAAATCAGGAGTTCAAATAAGTTTAAAAAAATGAAATCCCTTTGTAACAGACGAGTTTCCGTATGAAATCCTCATACTTTGAAAGAGATTGTCCGTTTTGTACACGAAGTGCATCCAGTTTTTGCCGTAACCCTCTCAGCTTTCTTGCACATGCTATGTGGATGAAATGATGATACCATGCCAACTTTCAACCTTTTCGGAGTTCATTTGAAATGCTTTTCAGTTTTATGATCTTATAGCTCAAAATAATTAGTAAATGCATGAAAAATAAGAAATGAAGTCAGAAAGGATTGAAAAATGATGATGTGTCTTTGAATGGTGCATTTTGAACACACAAAAAGTCAGGAGCTCAAATAAAATTTAAAAAAGGAAATCCCTTTGTAACAGACGAGTTTCTGTATGAAATCCTGATACTTTGAAAGAGATTGTCCGTTTTGTACACAAAGTGCATCCAGTTTTTGCCGTAACCCTGTCAACTATCTTGCACATGCTATGTGGATGAAATGATGATACCATGCCAAATTTCAACCTTTTCAGAGTTCATTTGAAATGCTTTTCAATTTTATGGTCTTATAGCTCAAAATAATTAGTAAATGCATGAAAAATAACAAATGAAGTCAGAAAGGATTGAAAAATGATGATGTGGCTTTGAATGTTGCATTTTGAACACACAAAAAATCAGGAGTTCAAATAAGTTTTAAAAAATGAAATCCCTTTGTAACAGACGAGTTTCCGTATGAAATCCTGATACTTTGAAAGAGATTGTCCGTTTTGTACACGAAGTGCATCTAGTTTTTGCCGTAACCCTCTCAACTTTATTGCACATGCTATGTGGATGAAATGATGATACCATGCCAACTCTCAACCTTTTCAGAGTTCTTTTGAAATGCTTTTAAATTTTAGGGTCTTATAGCTCAAAATAATTAGTAAATGCAGGAAAAATAACAAATGAAGTCAGAAAGGATTGAAAAATGATGATGTGGCTTTGAATGGTATATTTTGAACACACAAAAAGTCAGGAGTTCAAATAAGTTTTAAAAAATGAAATCCCTTTGTAACAGACGAGTTTCCGTATGAAATCCTGATACTCTGAAAGAGATTGTCCGTTTTGTACACGAAGTGCATCCAGTTTTTGCCGTAACCCTCTCAAATTTCTTGCACATGCTATGTGGATGAAATGATGATACCATGCCAACTTTCAACCTTTTCAGAGTTCATTTGAAATGTTTTTCAATTTTATGGTCTTATAGCTCAAAATAATTAGTAAATGCATGAAAAATAACAAATGAAGTCAGAAAGGATTGAAAAATGATGATGTGGCTTTGAATGGTGCATTTTGAACACACAAAAAGTCAAGAGTTCAAATAAGTTTTAAAAAAATGAAATCCCATTGTAACATACGAGTTTCCGTATGATATCCTGATACTTAGGAAGAGATTGTCCGTTTTGTACACGAAGTGCATCCAGTTTTTGCCGTAACCCTCTCAACTTTCTTGCTCATGCTATGTGGATGAAATGATGATACCATGCAAACTTTCAACCTTTTCAGAGTTCATTTGAAATGCTTATCAATTTTATGGTCTTATAGCTCAAAATAATTAGTAAATGCATGAAAAATAACAAATGAAGTCAGAAAGGATTGAAAAATGATGATGTGGCTTTGAATGGTGCATTTTGAACACACAAAAAGTCAGGAGCTCAAATAAGATTTTAAAAATGAAATCCCTTTGTAATAGACGAGTTTCTGTATGAAATCCTGATACTTTGAAAGAGATTGTCCGTTTTGTACACGAAGTGCATCCAATTTTTGCCGTAACCCTCTCAACTATCTTGCACATGCTATGTGGATGAAATGATGATACCATGCCAACTTTCAACCTTTTCAGAGTTCATTTGAAATGCTTTTCAATTTTATGGTCTTATAGCTCAAAATAATTAGTAAATGCATGAAAAATAACAAATGAAGTCAGAAAGGATTGAAAAATGGTGATGTGGCTTTGAATGTTGCATTTTGAACACACAAAATGTCAGGAGTTCAAATAAGTATTAAAAAATGAAATCCCTTTGTAACAGACGAGTTTCCATATGAAATCCTGAGACTTTGAAAGAGATTGCGCGTTTTGTACACGAAATGCATCCAGTTTTTGCCGTAACCCTCTAAACTATCTTGCACATGCTATGTGGATGAAATGATGATACCATGCCAACTTTCAACCTTTTCAGAGTTCATTTGAAATGCTTTCCAATTTTATGGTCTTATAGCTCAAAATAATTAGTAAATGCATGAAAAATAACAAATGAAATCGGAAAGGATTGAAAAATGATGATGTGGCTTTGAATGGTGCATTTTGAACACACAAAAAGTCAGGAGTTCAAATAAGTTTTAAAAAATGAAATCCCTTTGAACCAGACGAGTTTCCGTATGAAATCCTGATACTTTGAAAGAGATTGTCCGTTTTGTACACGAAGTGCATCCAGTTTTTGCCGTAACCCTCTCAACTTTCTTGCACATGCTATGTGGATGAAATGATGATGCCATGCCAACTTTCAACCTTTTCAGAGTTCATTTGAAATGCTTTCCAATTTTATGGTCTTATAGCTCAAAATAATTAGTAAATGCATGAAAAATAACAAATGAAGTCAGAAAGGATTGAAAAATGATGATGTGGCTTTGAATGGTACATTTTGAACACACACAAACTCAGGAGTTCAAATAAGTTTTAAAAAATGAAATCCCTTTGTAACAGACGAGTTTCCGTATGAAATCCTGATACTCTGAAAGAGATTGTCCGTTTTGTACACGAAGTGCATCCAGTTTTTGCCGTAACCCTCTCAACTATCTTGCACATGCTATGTGGATGAAATGATGATACCATGCCTACTTTCAACCTTTTCAGAGTTCATTTGAAATGATTTTCAATTTTATGGTCTTATAGCTCAAAATAATTAGTAAATGCATGAAAAATAACAAATGAAGTCAGAAAGGATTGAAAAATGATGATGTGGCTTTGAATGTTGCATTTTGAACACACAAAAAGTCAGGAGTTCAAATAAGTTTTAAAAAATGAAATCACTTTGTAACAGACGACTTTCCGTATGAAATCCCTTTCTAACAGACGATTTTCCGTATGAAATCCTGATACTTTGAAAGAGATTGTCCGTTTTGTACACGAAATGCATCTAGTTTTTGCTGTAACCCTCTCAACTTTATTGCACATGCTATGTGGATGAAATGATGATACCATGCCAACTTTCAACCTTTTCAGAGTTCATTTGAAATGCTTTCCAATTTGATGGCCTTATAGCTCAAAATAATTAGTAAATGCATGAAAAATAACAAGTGAAGTCAGAAAGGATTGAAAAATGATGATGTGGCTTTGAATGGTGCGTTTTGAACACACACAAAGTCAGGAGTTCAAATAAGTTTTAAAAAATGAAATCCCTTTGTAACAGACGACTTTCCGTATGAAATCCTGATACTCTGAAAGAGATTGTCCGTTTTGTACATGAAGTGCATCCAGTTTTTGCCGTAACCCTCTCAACTTTCTTGCACATGCTATGTGGATGAAATGATAATACCATGCCAACTTTCAACCTTTTCAGAGTTCATTTGAAATGCTTTCCAAATTTATGGCCTTATAGCTCAAAATAATTAGTAAATGCATGAAAAATAACAAATGAAGTCAGAAAGGATTGAAAAATGATGATGTGGCTTTGAATGGTGCATTTTGAACACACACAAAGTCAGGAGTTCAAATAAGTTTTAAAAAATGAAATCCCTTTGTAACAGACGACTTTCCGTATGAAATCTTGATACTTTGAAAGAGATTGTCCGTTTTGTACACGAAATGCATCTAGTTTTTGCCGTAACCCTCTCAACTTTATTGCACATGCTATGTGGATGAAATGATGATACCATGCCAACTTTCAACCTTTTCAGAGTTCATTTGAAATGCTTTCCAATTTTATGGTCTTATAGCTCAAAATAATTAGTAAATGCATGAAAAATAACAAATGAAGTCAGAAAGGATTGAAAAATGATGATGTGGCTTTGAATGGTGCATTTTGAACACACACAAAGTCAGGAGTTCAAATAAGTTTTAAAAAATGAAATCCCTTTGTAACAGACGAGTTTCCGTATGAAATCCTGATACTTTGAAAGGGATTGTCCGTTTTGTACACGAACTGCATCCAGTTTTTGCCGTAACCCTCTCAACTTTCTTGCACATGCTATGTGGATGAAATGATGATACCATGCCAACTTTCAACCTTTTCAGAGTTCATTTGAAATGCTTTCCAATTTTATGGCCTTATAGCTCAAAATAATTAGTAAATGCATGAAAAATAACAAATGAAGTCAGAAAGGATTGAAAAATGATGATGTGGCTTTGAATGGTGCGTTTTGAACACACACAAAGTCAGGAGTTCAAATAAGTTTTAAAAAATGAAATCCCTTTGTAACAGACGACTTTCCGTATGAAATCCTGATACTTTGAAAGAGATTGTCCGTTTTGTACACGAAATGCATCTAGTTTTTGCCGTAACCCTCTCAACTTTATTGCACATGCTATGTGGATGAAATGATGATACCATGCCAACTTTCAACCTTTTCAGAGTTCATTTGAAATGCTTTCCAATTTTATGGTCTTATAGCTCAAAATAATTAGTAAATGCATGAAAAATAACAAATGAAGTCGGAAAGGATTGAAAAATGATGATGTGGCTTTGAATGGTGCATTTTGAACACACAAAAAGTCAGGAGTTCAAATAAGTTTTAAAAAATGAAATCCCTTTGAACCAGACGAGTTTCCGTATGAAATCCTGATACTTTGAAAGAGATTGTCCGTTTTGTACACGAAGTGCATCCAGTTTTTGCCGTAACCCTCTCAACTTTCTTGCACATGCTATGTGGATGAAATGATGATGCCATGCCAACTTTCAACCTTTTCAGAGTTCATTTGAAATGCTTTCCAATTTTATGGTCTTATAGCTCAAAATAATTAGTAAATGCATGAAAAATAACAAATGAAGTCAGAAAGGATTGAAAAATGATGATGTGGCTTTGAATGGTGCATTTTGAACACACACAAACTCAGGAGTTCAAATAAGTTTTAAAAAATGAAATCCCTTTGTAACAGACGAGTTTCCGTATGAAATCCTGATACTCTGAAAGAGATTGTCCGTTTTGTACACGAAGTGCATCCAGTTTTTGCCGTAACCCTCTCAACTATCTTGCACATGCTATGTGGATGAAATGATGATACCATGCCAACTTTCAACCTTTTCAGAGTTCATTTGAAATGATTTTCAATTTTATGGTCTTATAGCTCAAAATAATTAGTAAATGCATGAAAAATAACAAATGAAGTCAGAAAGGATTGAAAAATGATGATGTGGCTTTGAATGTTGCATTTTGAACACACAAAAAGTCAGGAGTTCAAATAAGTTTTAAAAAATGAAATCACTTTGTAACAGACGACTTTCCGTATGAAATCCCTTTGTAACAGACGACTTTCCGTATGAAATCCTGATACTTTGAAAGAGATTGTCCGTTTTGTACACGAAATGCATCTAGTTTTTGCTGTAACCCTCTCAACTTTATTGCACATGCTATGTGGATGAAATGATGATACCATGCCAACTTTCAACCTTTTCAGAGTTCATTTGAAATGCTTTCCAATTTTATGGCCTTATAGCTCAAAATAATTAGTAAATGCATGAAAAATAACAAATGAAGTCAGAAAGGATTGAAAAATGATGATGTGGCTTTGAATGGTGCGTTTTGAACACACACAAAGTCAGGAGTTCAAATAAGTTTTAAAAAATGAAATCCCTTTGTAACAAACGAGTTTCCGTATGAAATCCTGATACTCTGAAAGAGATTGTCCGTTTTGTACACGAAGTGCATCCAGTTTTTGCCGTAACCCTCTCAACTATCTTGCACATGCTATGTGGATGAAATGATGATACCATGCCAACTTTCAACCTTTTCAGAGTTCATTTGAAAAGCTTTCCAATTTTATGGTCTTATAGCTCAAAATAATTAGTAAATGCATGAAAAATAACAAATGAAGTCGGAAAGGATTGAAAAATGATGATGTGGCCTTGAATGGTGCATTTTGAACACACAAAAAGTCAGAAGTTCAAATATGTTTTAAAAAATGAAATCCCTTTGAACCAGACGAGTTTCCGTATGAAATCCTGATACTTTGAAAGAGATTGTCCGTTTTGTACACGAAGTGCATCCAGTTTTTGCCGTAACCCTCTCAACTTTCTTGCACATGCTATGTGGATGAAATGATGATGCCATGGCCAACTTTCAACCTTTTCAGAGTTCATTTGAAATGCTTTCCAATTTTATGGTCTTATAGCTCAAAATAATTAGTAAATGCATGAAAAATAACAAATGAAGTCAGAAAGGATTGAAAAATGATGATGTGGCTTTGAATGGTGCATTTTGAACACACACAAACTCAGGAGTTCAAATAAGTTTTAAAAATGAAATCCCTTTGTAACAGACGAGTTTCCGTATGAAATCCTGATACTCTGAAAGAGATTGTCCGTTTTGTACACGAAGTGCATCCAGTTTTTGCCGTAACCCTCTCAACTATCTTGCACATGCTATGTGGATGAAATGATGATACCATGCCAACTTTCAACCTTTTCAGAGTTCATTTGAAATGATTTTCAATTTTATGGTCTTATAGCTCAAAATAATTAGTAAATGCATGAAAAATAACAAATGAAGTCAGAAAGGATTGAAAAATGATGATGTGGCTTTGAATGTTGCATTTTGAACACACAAAAAGTCAGGAGTTCAAATAAGTTTTAAAAAATGAAATCACTTTGTAACAGACGACTTTCCGTATGAAATCCCTTTGTAACAGACGACTTTCCGTATGAAATCCTGATACTTTGAAAGAGATTGTCCGTTTTGTACACGAAATGCATCTAGTTTTTGCTGTAACCCTCTCAACTTTATTGCACATGCTATGTGGATGAAACGATGATACCATGCCAACTTTCAACCTTTTCAGAGTTCATTTGAAATGCTTTCCAATTTTATGGCCTTATAGCTCAAAATAATTAGTAAATGCATGAAAAATAACAAATGAAGTCAGAAAGGATTGAAAAATGAATATGTGGCTTTGAATGGTGCGTTTTGAACACACACAAAGTCAGGAGTTCAAATAAGTTTTAAAAAATGAAATCCCTTTGTAACAGACTAGTTTCCGTATGAAATCCTGATACTTTGAAAGAGATTGTCTGTTTTGTACACGAAGTGCATCCAGTTTTTGCCGTAACCCTCTCAACTATCTTGCACATGCTATGTGGATGAAATGATGATACCATGCCAACTTTCAACCTCTTCGGAGTTCATTTGAAATGCTTTCCAATTTTATGGTCTTATAGCTCAAAATAATTAGTAAATGCATGAAAAATAACAAATGAAGTCAGAAAGGATTGAAAAATGATGATGTGGCTTTGAATGGTGCGTTTTGAACACACACAAAGTCAGGAGTTCAAATAAGTTTTAAAAAATGAAATCCCTTTGTAACAGACGACTTTCCGTATGAAATCCTGATACTCTGAAAGAGATTGTTCGTTTTGTACATGAAGTGCATCCAGTTTTTGCCGTAACCCTCTCAACTTTCTTGCACATGCTATGTGGATGAAATGATAATACCATGCCAACTTTCAACCTTTTCAGAGTTCATTTGAAATGCTTTCCAAATTTATGGCCTTATAGCTCAAAATAATTAGTAAATGCATGAAAAATAACAAATGAAGTCAGAAAGGATTGAAAAATGATGATGTGGCTTTGAATGGTGCATTTTGAACACACACAAAGTCAGGAGTTCAAATAAGTTTTAAAAAATGAAATCCCTTTGTAACAGACGACTTTCCGTATGAAATCCTGATACTTTGAAAGAGATTGTCCGTTTTGTACACGAAATGCATCTAGTTTTTGCCGTAACCCTCTCAACTTTATTGCACATGCTATGTGGATGAAATGATGATACCATGCCAACTTTCAACCTTTTCAGAGTTCATTTGAAATGCTTTCCAATTTTATGGTCTTATAGCTCAAAATAATTAGTAAATGCATGAAAAATAACAAATGAAGTCAGAAAGGATTGAAAAATGATGATGTGGCTTTGAATAGTGCGTTTTGAACACACACAAAGTCAGGAGTTCAAATAAGTTTTAAAAAATGAAATCCCTTTGTAACAAACGAGTTTCCGTATGAAATCCTGATACTCTAAAAGAGATTGTCCGTTTTGTACACGAAGTGCATCCAGTTTTTGCCGTAACCCTCTCAACTTTCTTGCACAAGCTATGTGGATGAAATGATGATACCATGCCAACTTTCAACCTTTTCAGAGTTCATTTGAAATGCTTTCCAATTTTATGGCCTTATAGCTCAAAATAATTAGTAAATGCATGGAAAATAACAAATGAAGTCAGAAAGGATTGAAAAATGATGATGTGGCTTTGAATGGTGCGTTTTGAACACACACAAAGTCAGGAGTTCAAATAAGTTTTAAAAAATGAAATCCCTTTGTAACAAACAAGTTTCCGTATGAAATCCTGATACTCTGAAAGAGATTGTCCGTTTTGTACATGAAGTGCATCCAGTTTTTGCCGTAACCCTCTCAACTTTCTTGCACATGCTATGTGGATGAAATGATGATACCATGCCAACTTTCAACCTTTTCAGAGTTCATTTGAAATGCTTTCCAATTTATGGCCTTATAGCTCAAAATAATTAGTAAATGCATGAAAAATAACAAATGAAGTCAGAAAGGATTGAAAAATGATGATGTGGCTTTGAATGATGCATTTTGAACACACACAAAGTCAGGAGTTCAAATAAGTTTTAAAAAATGAAATCCCTTTGTAACAGACGAGTTTCCGTATGAAATCCTGATACTTTGAAAGGGATTGTCCGTTTTGTGCACGAACTGCATCCGGTTTTTGCCGTAACCATCTCAACTTTCTTGCACATGCTATGTGGATGAAATGATGATACCATGCCAACTTTCAACCTTTTCAGAGTTCATTTGAAATGCTTTCCAATTTTATGGTCTTATAGCTCAAAATAATTAGTAAATGCATGAAAAATAACAAATGAAGTCAGAAAGGATTGAAAAATGATGATGTGGCTTTGAATGGTGCATTTTGAACACACACAAAGTCAGGAGTTCAAATAAGTTTTAAAAAATGAATTCCCTTTGTAACAGACGAGTTTCCGTATGAAATCCTGATACTTTGAAAGGGATTGTCCGTTTTATACACGAACTGCATCCAGTTTTTGCCGTAACCCTCTCAACTTTCTTGCACATGCTATGTGGATGAAATGATGATACCATGCCAACTTTCAACCTTTTCAGAGTTCATTTGAAATGCTTTCCAATTTTATGGCCTTGTAGCTCAAAATAATTAGTAAATGCATGAAAAATAACAAATGAAGTCAGAAAGGATTGAAAAATGATGATGTGGCTTTGAATGATGCATTTTGAACACACACAAAGTCAGGAGTTCAAATAAGTTTTAAAAAATGAAATCCCTTTGTAACAGACGAGTTTCCGTATGAAATCCTGATACTTTGAAAGGGATTGTCCGTTTTGTGCACGAACTGCATCCAGTTTTTGCCGTAACCATCTCAACTTTCTTGCACATGCTATGTGGATGAAATGATGATACCATGCCAACTTTCAACCTTTTCAGAGTTCATTTGAAATGCTTTCCAATTTTATGGTCTTATAGCTCAAAATAATCAGTAAATGCATGAAAAATAACAAATGAAGTCAGAAAGGATTGAAAAATGATGATGTGGCTTTGAATGGTGCATTTTGAACACACACAAAGTCAGGAGTTCAAATAAGTTTTTAAAAATGAAATCCCTTTGTAACAGACGAGTTTCCGTATGAAATCCTGATACTTTGAAAGGGATTGTCCGTTTTGTACACGAACTGCATCCAGTTTTTGCCGTAACCCTCTCAACTTTCTTGCACATGCTATGTGGATGAAATGATGATACCATGCCAACTTTCAACCTTTTCAGAGTTCATTTGAAATGCTTTCCAATTTTATGGCCTTGTAGCTCAAAATAATTAGTAAATGCATGAAAAATAACAAATGAAGTCAGAAAGGATTGAAAAATGATGATGTGGCTTTGAATGGTGCGTTTTGAACACACACAAAGTCAGGAGTTCAAATAAGTTTTAAAAAATGAAATCCCTTTGTAACAGAGGAGTTTCCGTATGAAATCCTGATACTCTGAAAGAGATTGTCCGTTTTGTACACGAAGTGCATCCAGTTTTTTCCGTAACCCTCTCAACTATCTTGCACATGCAATGTGGATGAAATGATGATACCATGCCAACTTTCAACCTTTTCAGAGTTCATTTGAAATGCTTTCCAAATTTATGGCCTTATAGATCAAAATAATTAGTAAATGCATGAAAAATAACAAATGAAGTCAGAAAGGATTGAAAAATGATGATGTGGCTTTGAATGGTGCATTTTGAACACACACAAAGTCAGGAGTTCAAATAAGTTTTAAAAAATGAAATCCCTTTGTAACAGACGACTTTCCATATGAAATCCTGATACTTTGAAAGAGATTGTCCGTTTTGTACACGAAATGCATCTAGTTTTTGCCGTAACCCTCTCAACTTTATTGCACATGCTATGTGGATGAAATGAGGATACCATGCGAACTTTCAACCTTTTCAGAGTTCATTTGAAATGCTTTCCAATTTTATGGCCTTATAGCTCAAAATAATTTGTAAATGCATGAAAAATAACAAATGAAGTCAGAAAGGATTGAAAAATGATGATGTGGCTTTGAATGGTGCGTTTTGAACACACACAAAGTCAGGAGTTCAAATAAGTTTTAAAAAATGAAATCCCTTTGTAACAGACGAGTTTCCGTATGAAATCCTGATACTCTGAAAGAGATTGTCCGTTTTGTACACGAAGTGCATCCAGTTTTTGCCGTAACCCTCTCAACTTTCTTGCACATGCTATGTGGATGAAATGATGATACCATGCCAACTTTCAACCTTTTCAGAGTTCATTTGAAATGCTTTCCAATTTTATGGCCTTATAGCTCAAAATAATTAGTAAATGCATGAAAAATAACAAATGAAGTCAGAAAGGATTGAAAAATGATGATGTGGCTTTGAATGATGCATTTTGAACACACACAAAGTCAGGAGTTCAAATAAGTTTTAAAAAATGAAATCCCTTTGTAACAGACGAGTTTCCGTATGAAATCCTGATACTTTGAAAGGGATTGTCCGTTTTGTGCACGAATTGCATCCAGTTTTTGCCGTAACCATCTCAACTTTCTTGCACATGCTATGTGGATGAAATGATGATACCATGCCAACTTTCAACCTTTTCAGAGTTCATTTGAAATGCTTTCCAATTTTATGGTCTTATAGCTCAAAATAATTAGTAAATGCATGAAAAATAACAAATGAAGTCAGAAAGGATTGAAAAATGATGATGTGGCTTTGAATGGTGCATTTTCAACACACACAAACTCAGGAGTTCAAATAAGTTTTAAAAAATGAAATCCCTTTGTAACAGACGAGTTTCTGTATGTAATCCTGATACTCTGAAAGAGATTGTCCGTTTTGTACACGAAGTGCATCCAGTTTTTGCCGTAACCCTCTCAACTATCTTGCACATGCTATGTGGATGAAATGATGATACCATGCCAACTTTCAACCTTTTCAGAGTTCATTTGAAATGATTTTCAATTTTATGGTCTTATAGCTCAAAATAATTAGTAAATGCGTGAAAAATAACAAATGAAGTCAGAAAGGATTGAAAAATGATGATGTGGCTTTGAATGTTGCATTTTGAACACACAAAAAGTCAGGAGTTCAAATAAGTTTTAAAAAATGAAATCCCTTTGTAACAGACGACTTTCCGTATGAAATCCTGATACTCTGAAAGAGATTGTCCGTTTTGTACACGAAGTGCATCCAGTTTTTGCCGTAACCCTCTCAACTTTCTTGCACATGCTATGTGGATGAAATGATGATACCATGCCAACTTTCAACCTTTTCAGAGTTCATTTGAAATGCTTTCCTATTTTATGGCCTTATAGCTCAAAATAATTAGTAAATGCATGAAAAATAACAAATGAAGTCAGAAAGGATTGAAAAATGATGATGTGGCTTTGAATGTTGCATTTTGAACACACAAAAAGTCAGGAGTTCAAATAAGTTTTAAAAATGAAATCCCTTTGTAACAGACGACTTTCCGTATGAAATCCTGACAATTTGAAAGAGATTGTCCGTTTTGTACACGAAATGCATCTAGTTTTTACCGTAACCCTCTCAACTTTATTGCACATGCTATGTGGATGAAATGATGATACCATGCCAACTTTCAACCTTTTCAGAGTTCATTTGAAATGCTTTCCAATTTTATGGCCTTATAGCTCAAAATAATTAGTAAATGCATGAAAAATAACAAATGAAGTTAGAAAGATTGAAAAATGATGATGTGGCTTTGAATGGTGCGTTTTGAACACACAAAAAGTCAGGAGTTCAAATAAGTTTTCAAAAATGAAATCCCTTTGTAACAGAGGAGTTTCCGTATGAAATCCTGATACTCTGAAAGAGATTGTCCGTTTTGTACACGAAGTGCGTCCAGTTTTAGCCGTAACCCTCTCAACTTTCTTGCACATGCTATGTGGATGAAATGATGATACCATGCCAACTTTCAACCTTTTCAGAGTTCATTTGAAATGATTTTCAATTTTATGGTCTTATAGCTCAAAATAATTAGTAAATGCATGAAAAATAACAAATGAAGTCAGAAAGGATTGAAAAATGATGATGTGGCTTTGAATGTTGCATTTTGAACACACAAAAAGTCAGGAGTTCAAATAAGTTTTAAAAAATGAAATCCCTTTGTAACAGACGAGTTTCCGTATGAAATCCTGATACTCTGAAAGAGATTGTCCGTTTTGTACACGAAGTGCATCCAGTTTTTGCCGTAACCCTCTCAACTTTCTTGCACATGCTATGTGGATGAAATGATGATACCATGCCAACTTTCAACCTTTTCAGAGTTCATTTGAAATGCTTTCCTATTTTATGGCCCTATAGCTCAAAATAATTAGTAAATGCATGAAAAATAACAAATGAAGTCAGAAAGGATTGAAAAATGATGATGTGGCTTTGAATGTTGCATTTTGAACACACAAAAAGTCAGGAGTTCAAATAAGTTTTAAAAATGAAATCCTTTTGTAACAGACGACTTTCCGTATGAAATCCTGACAATTTGAAAGAGATTGTCCGTTTTGTACACGAAATGCATCTAGTTTTTACCGTAACCCTCTCAACTTTATTGCACATGCTATGTGGATGAAATGATGATACCATGCCAACTTTCAACCTTTTCAGAGTTCATTTGAAATGCTTTCCAATTTTATGGCCTTATAGCTCAAAATAATTTGTAAATGCATGAAAAATAACAAATGAAGTCAGAAAGATTGAAAAATGATGATGTCGCTTTGAATGGTGCGTTTTGAACACACAAAAAGTCAGGAGTTCAAATAAGTTTTAAAAAATGAAATCCCTTTGTAACAGAGGAGTTTCCGTATGAAATCCTGATACTCTGAAAGAGATTGTCCGTTTTGTACACGAAGTGCGTCCAGTTTTAGCCGTAACCCTCTCAACTTTCTTGCACATGCTATGTGGATGAAATGATGATACCATGCCAACTTTCAACCTTTTCAGAGTTCATTTGAAATGCTTTCCAATCCTATGGCCTTATAGCTCAAAATAATTAGTAAATGCATGAAAAATAACAAATGAAGTCAGAAAGGATTGAAAAATGATGATGTGGCTTTGAATGGTGCATTTTGAACACACACAAAGTCAGGAGTTCAAATAAGTTTTAAAAAATGAAATCCCTTTGTAACAGACGAGTTTCCGTATGAAATCCTGATACTTTGAAAGAGATTGTCCGTTTTGTACATGAAGTGCATCCAGTTTTTGCCGTAACCCTCTCAACTTTCTTGCACATGCTATGTGGATGAAATGATAATACCATGCCAACTTTCAACCTTTTCAGAGTTCATTTGAAATGCTTTCCAAATTTATGGCCTTATAGCTCAAAATAATTAGTAAATGCATGAAAAATAGCAAATGAAGTCAGAAAGGATTGAAAATGATGATGTGGCTTTGAATGGTGCATTTTGAACACACACAAAGTTCAGGAGTTCAAATAAGTTTTAAAAATGAAATCCCTTTGTAACAGACGACTTTCCGTATGAAATCCTGATACTTTGAAAGAGATTGTCCGTTTTTACACGAAATGCATCTAGTTTTTGCCGTAACCCTCTCAACTTTATTGCACATGCTATGTGGATGAAATGAGGATACCATGCCAACTTTCAACCTTTTCAGAGTTCATTTGAAATGCTTTCCAATTTTATGGCCTTATAGCTCAAAATAATTAGTAAATGCATGAAAAATAACAAATGAAGTCAGAAAGGATTGAAAAATGATGATGTGGCTTTGAATGGTGCGTTTTGAACACACACAAAGTCAGGAGTTCAAATAAGTTTTAAAAAATGAAATCCCTTTGTAACAAACGAGTTTCCGTATGAAATCCTGATACTCTGAAAGAGATTGTCCGTTTTGTACACGAAGTGCATCCAGTTTTTGCCGTAACCCTCTCAACTTTCTTGCACATGCTATGTGGATGAAATGATGATACCATGCCAACTTTCAACCTTTTCAGAGTTCATTTGAAATGCTTTCCAATTTATGGCCTTATAGCTCAAGATAATTAGTAAATGCATGAAAAATAACAAATGAAGTCAGAAAGGATTGAAAAATGATGATGTGGCTTTGAATGATGCATTTTGAACACACACAAAGTCAGGAGTTCAAATAAGTTTTAAAAAATGAAATCCCTTTGTAACAGACGAGTTTCCGTATGAAATCCTGATACTTTGAAAGGGATTGTCCGTTTTGTGCACGAACTGCATCCAGTTTTTGCCGTAACCATCTCAACTTTCTTGCACATGCTATGTGGATCAAATGATGATACCATGCCAACTTTCAACCTTTTCAGAGTTCATTTGAAATGCTTTCCAATTTTATGGTCTTATAGCTCAAAATAATTAGTAAATGCATGAAAAATAACAAATGAAGTCAGAAAGGATTGAAAAATGATGATGTGGCTTTGAATGGTGCATTTTGAACACACACAAACTCAGGAGTTCAAATAAGTTTTTAAAAATGAAATCCCTTTGTAACAGACGAATTTCGTATGAAATCCTGATACTCTGAAGGACATTGTCCGTTTTGTACACGAAGTGCATCCAGTTTTTGTCGTAACCCTCTCAACTATCTTGCACATGCTATGTGGATGAAATGATGATACCATGCCAACTTTCAACCTTTTCAGAGTTCATTTGAAATGATTTTCAATTTTATGGTCTTATAGCTCAAAATAATTAGTAAATGCATGAAAAATAACAAATGAAGTCAGAAAGGATTGAAAAATGATGATGTGGCTTTGAATGGTGCATTTTGAACACACACAAACTCAGGAGTTCAAATAAGTTTTAAAAAATGAAATCCCTTTGTAACAGACGAGTTTCCGTATGAAATCCTGATACTCTGAAAGAGATTGTCCGTTTTGTACATGAAGTGCATCTAGTTTTTGCCGTAACCCTCTCAACTTTCTTGCACATGCTATGTGGATGAAATGATAATACCATGCCAACTTTCAACCTTTTCAGAGTTCATTTGAAATGCTTTCCAAATTTATGGCCTTATAGCTCAAAATAATTAGTAAATGCATGAAAAATAACAAATGAAGTCAGAAAGGATTGAAAAATGATGATGTGGATTTCAATGGTGCATTTTGAACACACACAAAGTCAGGAGTTCAAATAAGTTTTAAAAAATGAAATCCCTTTGTAACAGACGACTTTCCGTATGAAATCTTGATACTTTGAAAGAGATTGTCCGTTTTGTACACGAAATGCATCTAGTTTTTGCCGTAACCCTCTCAACTTTATTGCACATGCTATGTGGATGAAATGAGGATACCATGCCAACTTTCAACCTTTTCAGAGTTCATTTGAAATGCTTTCCAATTTTATGGCCTTATAGCTCAAAATAATTAGTAAATGCATGAAAAATAACAAATGAAGTCAGAAAGGATTGAAAAATGATGATGTGGCTTTGAATGGTGCGTTTCGAACACACACAAAGTCAGGAGTTCAAATAAGTTTTAAAAATGAAATCCCTTTGTAACAAACGAGTTTCCGTATGAAATCCTGATACTCTGAAAGAGATTGTCCGTTTTGTACACGAAGTGCATCCAGTTTTTTGCCGTAACCCTCTCAACTTTCTTGCACATGCTATGTGGATGAAATGATGATACCATGCCAACTTTCAACCTTTTCAGAGTTCATTTGAAATGCTTTCCCATTTTATGGCCTTATAGCTCAAAATAAATAGTAAATGCATGAAAAAATAACAAATGAAGTCAGAAAGGATTGAAAAATGATGATGTGGCTTTGAATGATGCATTTTTAACACACACAAAGTCAGGAGTTCAAATAAGTTTTAAAAATGAAATCCCTTTGTAACAGACGAGTTTCCGTATGAAATCCTGATACTTTGAAAGGGATTGTCCGTTTTGTGCACGAACTGCATCCAGTTTTTGCCGTAACCATCTCAACTTTCTTGCACATGCTATGTGGATGAAATGATGATACCATGCCAACTTTCAACCTTTTCAGAGTTCATTTGAAATGCTTTCCAATTTTGTGGTCTTATAGCTCAAAATAATTAGTAAATGCATGAAAAATAACAAATGAAGTCAGAAAGGATTGAAAAATGATGATGTGGCTTGAATGGTGCATTTTGAACACACACAAACTCAGGAGTTCAAATAAGTTTTAAAAAATGAAATCCCTTTGTAACAGACGAGTTTCTGTATGAAATCCTGATACTCTGAAAGAGATTGTCCGTTTTGTACCCGAAGTGCATCCAGTTTTTGCCGTAACCCTCTCAACTATCTTGCACATGCTATGTGGATGAAATGATGATACCATGCCAACTTTCAACCTTTTCAGAGTTCATTTGAAATGATTTTCAATTTTATGGTCTTATAGCTCAAAATAATTAGTAAATGCATGAAAAAATAACAAATGAAGTCAGAAAGGATTGAAAAATGATGATGTGGCTTTGAATGTTGCATTTTGAACACACAAAAAGTCAGGAGTTCAAATAAGTTTTAAAAAATGAAATCCCTTTGTAACAGACGAGTTTCCGTATGAAATCCTGATACTCTGAAAGAGATTGTCCGATTTGTACACGAAGTGCATCCAGTTTTTGCCGTAACCCTCTCAACTTTCTTGGACATGCTATGTGGATGAAATGATGATACCATGCCAACTTTCAACCTTTTCAGAGTTCATTTGAAATGGTTTCCTATTTTATGGCCTTATAGCTCAAAATAATTAGTAAATGCATGAAAAATAACAAATGAAGTCAGAAAGGATTGAAAAATGATGATGTGGCTTTGAATGTTGCATTTGAACACACAAAAAGTCAGGAGTTCAAATAAGTTTTAAAAATGAAATCCCTTTGTAACAGACGACTTTCGTATGAAATCCTGACACTTTGAAAGAGATTGTCCGTTTTGAACACGAAATGCATCTAGTTTTTACCGTAACCCTCTCAACTTTATTGCACATGCTATGTGGATGAAATGATGATACCATGCCAACTTTCAACCTTTTCAGAGTTCATTTGAAATGCTTTTCAATTTTAGGGTCTTATAGCTCAAAATAATTAGTAAGTGCATGAAAGATGACAAATGAAGTCAGAAAGGATTGAAAAATGATGATGTGGCTTTGAATGATGCATTTTGAACACTTAAAAAGTCAGGAGTTCAAATAAGTTTTAAAAAATGAAATCCCTTTGTAACAGACTAGTTTCCGTATGAAATCCTGATACTTTGAAAGAGATTGTCTGTTTTGTACACGAAGTGCATCCAGTTTTTGCCGTAACCCTCTCAACTATCTTGCACATGCTATGTGGATGAAATGATGATACCATGCCAACTTTCAACCTCTCGGAGTTCATTTGAAATGCTTTCCAATTTTATGGTCTTATAGCTCAAAATAATTAGTAAATGCATGAAAAATAACAAATGAAGTCAGAAAGGATTGAAAAATGATGATGTGGCTTTCAATGGTGCATTCTGAACACACAAAAAGTCAGGAGTTCAAATAATTTTTAAAACATGAAATCCCTTCTGTATGAAATCCTGATACTTTGAAAGAGATTGTCCGTTTTGTACACGAAGTGCATCCAGTTTTTGCGTAATCCTCTCAACTATCTTGCACATGCTATGTGGATGTAATGATGATACCATGCCAACTTTCAACCTATTCAGAGTTCATTTGAAATGCTTTTCAATTTTATGGTCTTATAGCTCAAAATAATTAGTAAATGCATGAAAAATAACAAATGAAGTCAGAAAGGATTGAAAAATGATGATGTGGCTTTGAATGGTGCATTTTGAACACACACAAAGTCAGGAGTTCAAATAAGTTTTAAAAAATGAAATCCCTTTGTAATAGACGAGTTTCCGTATGAAATCCTGATACTTTGAAAGAGATTGTCCGTTTTGTACACGAAGTGCATCCAGTTTTTGTCGTAACCCTCTCAACTTTCTTGCACATGCTATGTGGTTGAAATGATGATACCATGCCAACTTTCAGCCTTTTCAGAGTTCATTTGAAATGCTTTTCAATTTTAGGGTCTTATAGCTCAAAATAATTAGTAAGTGCATGAAAGATAACAAATGAAGTTAGAAAGGATTGAAAAATGATGATGTGGCTTTGAATGATGCATTTTGAACACACAAAAAGTCAGGAGTTCAAATAAGTTTTAAAAAATGAAATCCCTATGTAACAGACTAGTTTCCGTATGAAATCCTGATACTTTGAAAGAGATTGTCTGTTTTGTACACGAAGTGCATCCAGTTTTTGCCGTAACCCTCTAAACTATCTTGCACATGCTATGTGGATGAAATGATGATACCATGCCAACTTTCAACGTCTTCAGAGTTCATTGAAATGCTTTCCAATTTTATGGTCTTATAGCTCAAAATAATTAGTAAATGCATGAAAAATAACAAATGAAGTCAGAAAGGATTGAAAAATGATGATGTGGCTTTGAATGTTGCATTTTGAACACACAAAAAGTCAGGAGTTCAAATAAAGTTTTAAAAAATGAAATTCCTTTGTAACAGACGAGTTTCCGTATGAAATCCTGATACTCTGAAAGAGATTGTCCGTTTTGTACAAGAAGTGCATCCAGTTTTTGCCGTAACCCCTCTCAACTTTCTTGCACATGCTATGTGGATGAAATGATGATACCATGCCAACTTTCAACCTTTTCAGAGTTCATTTGAAATGCTTTCCTATTTTATGGCCTTATAGCTCAAAATAATTAGTAAATGCATGAAAAATAACAAATGAAGTCAGAAAGGATTGAAAAATGATGATGTGGCTTTGAATGTTGCATTTTGAACACACAAAAAGTCAGGAGTTCAAATAAGTTTTAAAAAATGAAATCCCTTTGTAACAGACGACTTTCCGTATGAAATCCTGACACTTTGAAAAAGATTGTCCGTTTTGTACACGAAATGCATCTAGTTTTACCGTAACCCTCTCAACTTTATTGCACATGCTATGTGGATGAAATGACGATACCATGCCAACTTTCAACCTTTTCAGAGTTCATTTGAAATGCTTTCCAATTTTATGGCCTTATGGCTCAAAATAATTAGTAAATGCATGAAAAATAACAAATGAAGTCAGAAAGATTGAAAAATGATGATGTGGCTTTGAATGGTGCGTTTTGAACACACAAAAAGTCTGGAGTTCAAATAAGTTTTAAAAAATGAAATCCCTTTGTAACAGAGGAGTTTCTCGTATGAAATCCTGATACTCTGAAAGAGATTGTCCGTTTTGTACACGAAGTGCATCCAGTTTTTGCCGTAACCCTCTCAACTTTCTTGCACATGCTATGTGGATGAAATGATGATACCATGCCAACTTTCAACCTTTTCAGAGTTCATTTGAAATGCTTTCCTATTTAATGGCCTTATAGCTCAAAATAATTAGTAAATGCATGAAAAATAACAAATGAAGTCAGAAAGGATTGAAAAATGATGATGTGGCTTTGAATGTTGCATTTTGAACACACAAAAAGTCAGGAGTTCAAATAAGTTTTAAAAAATGAAATCCCTTTGTAACAGACGACTTTCCGTATGAAATCCTGACACTTTGAAAAAGATTGTCCGTTTTGTACACGAAATGCATCTAGTTTTTACCGTAACCCTCTCAACTTTATTGCACATGCTATGTGGATGAAATGACGATACCATGCCAACTTTCAACCTTTTCAGAGTTCATTTGAAATGCTTTCCAATTTTATGGCCTTATGGCTCAAAATAATTAGTAAATGCATGAAAAATAACAAATGAAGTCAGAAAGATTGAAAAATGATGATGTGGCTTTGAATGGTGCGTTTTGAACACACAAAAAGTCAGGAGTTCAAATAAGTTTTAAAAAATGAAATCCCTTTGTAACAGAGGAGTTTCCGTATGAAATCCTGATACTCTAAAAGAGATTGTCCGTTTTGTACACGAAGTGCATCCAGTTTTTGCCGTAACCCTCTCAACTTTCTTGCACATGCTATGTGGATGAAATGATGATACCATGCCAACTTTCAACCTTTTCAGAGTTCATTTGAAATGCTTTCCAATTCTATGGCCTTATAGCTCAAAATAATTAGTAAATGCATGAAAAATAACAAATGAAGTCAGAAAGGATTGAAAAATGATGATGTGGCTTTGAATGGTGCATTTTGAACACACACAAAGTCAGGAGTTCAAATAAGTTTTAAAAAATGAAATCCCTTTGTAAGAGACGAGTTTCGTATGAAATCCTGATACTTTGAAAGAGATTGTCCGTTTTGTACACGAAGTGCATCCAGTTTTTGTCGTAACCCTCTCAACTTTATTGCACATGCTATGTGGATGAAATGATGATACCATGCGAACTTTCAACCTTTTCAGAGTTCATTTGAAATGCTTTTCAATTTTAGGGTCTTATAGCTCAAAATAATTAGTAAGTGCATGAAAGATAACAAATGAAGTCAGAAAGGATTGAAAATGATGATGTGGCTTTGAATGGTGCATTTTGAACACACAAAAAGTCAGACGAATTTCCGTATGAAATCCTGATACTTTGAAAGAGATTGTCCGTTTTGTACACGAAGTGCATCCAGTTTTTGCCGTAATCCTCTCAACTATCTTGCACATGCTATGTGGATGTAATGATGATACCATGCCAACTTTCAACCTTTTCAGAGTTCATTTGAAATGCTTTTCAATTTTATGGTCTTATAGCTCAAAATAATTAGTAAATGCATGAAAATAACAAATGAAGTCAGAAAGGATTGAAAAATGACAAATGAAGTCAGAAAGGATTGAGAAATGATGATGTGGCTTTGAATGTTGCATTTTGAACACACAAAAAGTCAGGAGTTCAAATAAGTTTTAAAAAATGAAATCCCTTTGTAACAGACGAGTTCCGTATGAAATCCTGATACTTTGAAAGAGATTGTCCGTTTTGTACACGAAATGCATCTAGTTTTTGCCGTAACCCTCTCAACTTGATTGCACATGCTATGTGGATGAAATGATGATATCATGCCAACTTTCAACCTTTTCAGAGTTCATTTGAAATGCTTTTCAATTTAGGGTCTTATAGCTCAAAATAATTAGTAAGTGCATGAAAAATAACAAATGAAGTCAGAAAAGGATTAAAAATGATGATGTGGCTTTGAATGGTGCATTTTGAACACACAAAAAGTCAGGAGTTCAAATATGTTTTAAAAAATGAAATCCCTTTGTAACAGACGAGTTTCCGTATGAAATCCTAATACTCTGAAAGAGATTGTCCGTTTTGTACACGAAGTGCATCCAGTTTTTGCCGTAACCCTCTCAACTTCTTGCACATGCTATGTGTATGAAATGATGATACCATGCCAACTTTCAACCTTTTCAGAGTTCATTTGAAATGCTTACCAATTTATGGTCTTATAGCTCAAAATAATTAGTAAATGCATGAAAAATAACAAATGAAGTCCGAAAGGATTGAAAAATGATGATGTGGCTTTGAATGGTGCATTTTGAACACACAAAAAGTCAGGAGTTCAAATAAGTTTTAAAAAATGAAATCCCTTTGTAACAGACGAGTTTCCGTATGAAATCCTGATACTTTGAAAGAGATTGTCCGTTTTGTACACGAAATGCATCTAGTTTTTGCCGTAACCCTCTCAACTTGATTGCACATGCTATGTGGATGAAATGATGATATCATGCCAACTTTCAACCTTTTCAGAGTTCATTTGAAATGCTTTTCAATTTTAGGGTCTTATAGCTCAAAATAATTAGTAAGTGCATGAAAAATAACAAATGAAGTCAGAAAGGATTAAAAATGATGATGTGGCTTTGAATGGTGCATTTTGAACACACAAAAAGTCAGGAGTTCAAATAAGTTTTAAAAAATGAAATCCCTTTGTAACAGACGAGTTTCCGTATGAAATCCTAATACTCTGAAAGAGATTGTCCGTTTTGTACACGAAGTGCATCCAGTTTTTGCCGTAACCCTCTCAACTTTCTTGCACATGCTATGTGTATGAAATGATGATACCATGCCAACTTTCAACCTTTTCAGAGTTCATTTGAAATGCTTACAAATTTTATGGTCTTATAGCTCAAAATAATTAGTAAATGCATGAAAAATAACAAATGAAGTACGAAAGGATTGAAAAATGATGATGTGGCTTTGAATGGTGCATTTTGAACACACAAAAAGTCAGGAGTTCAAATAAGATTTAAAAATGAAATCCCTTTGTAACAGACGAGTTTCTGTATGAAATCCTGATACTTTGAAAGAGATTGTCTGTTTTGTACACGAAGTGCATCCAGTTTTTGCCGTAACCCTCTCAACTATCTTGCACATGCTATGTGGATAAAATGATGATACCATGCCAACTTTCAACCTTTTCAGAGTTCATTTGAAATGCTTTTCAATTTTATGGTGTTATAGATCAAAATAATTAGTAAATGCATGAAAAATAACAAATGAAGTCAGAAAGGATTGAAAAATGATGGTGTGGCTTTGAAAGAGATTGTCCGTTTTGTACACGAAGTGCATCCAGTTTTTGCCGTAACCCTCTCAACTTTCTTGCACATGCTATGTGGATGAAATGATGATACCATGCCAACTTTCAACCTTTTCAGAGTTCATTTGAAATGCTTTTCAATTTTATGGTCTTATAGCTCAAAATAATTAGTAAATGCATGAAAAATAACAAATGAAGTCAGAAAGGATTGAAAAATGATGATGTGGCTTTGAATGTTGCATTTTGAAAACACAAAAAGTCAGGAGTTCAAATAAGTTATAAAAAACGAAATCCCTTTGTAACAGACGAGTTTCCGTATGAAATCCTGATACTTTGAAAGAGATTGTCCGTTTTGTACACGAAGTGCATCCAGTTTTTGCCGTAATCCTCTCAACTTTCTTGCATATGCTATGTGGCTGAAATGATGATACCATGCCAACTTTCAACCTTTTCAGAGTTCATTTGAAATGCTTTTCAATTTTATGGTCTTATAGGTCAAAATAATTAGTAAGTGCATGAAAAATAACAAATGAAGTCAGAAAGGATTGAAAAATGATGATGTGGCTTTGAATGGTGCATTTTGAACACACAAAAAGTCAGGAGTTCAAATAAGTTTAAAAAAAATGAAATCCCTTTGTAACCTACGAGTTTCCGTATGAAATCCTGATACTTTGAAAGAGATTGTCCGTTTTGTACACGAAGTGCATCCAGTTTTTGCCGTAACCCTCTCAACTTTCTTGCACATGCTATCTGGATGAAATGATGATTCCATGCCAAATTTCAACCTTTTCAGAGTTCATTTGAATGCTTTTCAATTTTATGGTCTTATAGCTCAAAATAATTAGTAAGTGCATGAAAAATAACAAATGAAGTCAGAAAGGATTGAAAAATGATGATGTGGCTTTGAATGGTGCATTTTGAACACAAGAAAAGTTAGGAGTTCAAATAAGATTTAAAAAATGAAATCCCTTTGTATTAGACGAGTTTCTGTATGAAATCTTGATACTTTGAAAGAGATTGTCCGTTTTGTACATGAAGTGCATCCAGTTTTTGCCGTAACCCTCTCAACTATCTTGCACATGCTATGTGGATGAAATGATGATACCATGCCAACTTTCAACCTTTTCAGAGTTCATTTGAAATGCTTTTCAATTTTATGGTCTTATAGCTCAAAATAATTAGTAAATGGATGAAAAATAACAAATGAAGTCAGAAACGATTGAAAAATGATGATGTGGCTTTCAATGTTGCATTTTGAACACACAAAAAGTCAGGAGTTCAAATAAGTTTTAAAAAATGAAATCCCTTTGTAACAGACGAGTTTCCGTATGAAATCCTGATACTCTGAAAGAGATTGTCCGTTTTGTACACGAAGTGCATCCAGTTTTTGCCGTAACCCTCTCAACTTTCTTGCACATGCTATGTGGATGAAATGATGATACCATGCCAACTTTCAACCTTTTCAGAGTTCATGTGAAATGCTTTCCAATTTTCTGGTCTTATAGCTCAAAATAATTAGTAAATGCATGAAAAATGACAAATGAAGTCAGAAAGGTTGAAAAATGATGATGTGGCTTTGAATGGTGAATTTTGAACACACACAAAGTCAGGAGTTCAAATAAGTTTTAAAAAATGAAATCCCTTTGTAACAGACGACTTTCCGTATGAAATCCTGATACTTTGAAAGAGATTGTCCATTTTGTACACGAAGTGCATCCAGTTTTTGTCGTAACCCTCTGAACTTTATTGCGCATGCTATGTGGATGAAATGATGATACCATGCCAACTTTCAACCTTTTCAGAGTTCATTTGAAATGCTTTTCAATTTTAGGGTCTTATAGCTCAAAATAATTAGTAAATGCATGAAAAATAACAAATGAAGTCAGAAAGGATTGAAAAATGAAGATGTGGCTTTGAATGGTGCATTTTGAACAGACAAAAAGTCAGGAGTTCAAATAAGTTTTAAAAAATGAAATCCCTTTGTAACAGACGAGTTTCCGTATGAAATCCTGATACTTTGAAAGAGATTGTCCATTTTGTACACGAAGTGCATCCAGTTTTCCCCGTAACCCTCTCAACTTTCTTGCACATGCTATGTGGATGAAATGATGATACCATGCCAACTTTCAACCTTTTCAGAGTTCATTTGAAATGCTTTTCAATTTTAGGGTCTTATAGCTCAAAATAATTAGTAAGTGCATGAAAGATAACAAATGAAGTCAGAAAGGATTGAAAAATGATGATGTGGCTTTGAATGATGCGTTTTGAACACTTAAAAAGTCAGGAGTTCAAATAAGTTTTAAAAAATGAAATCCCTTTGTAACAGACTAGTTTCCGTATGAAATCCTGATACTTTGAAAGAGATTGTCTGTTTTGTACACGAAGTGTATCCAGTTTTTGCCGTAACCCTCTCAACTATCTTGCACATGCTATGTGGATGAAATGATGATACCATGCCAACTTTCAACCTCTTCGGAGTTCATTTGAAATGCTTTCCAATTTTATGGTCTTATAGCTCAAAATAATTAGTAAATGCATGAAAAATAACAAATGAAGTCAGAAAGGATTGAAAAATGATGATGTGGCTTTCAATGGTGCATTCTGAACACACAAAAAGTCAGGAGTTCAAATAATTTTTAAAACATGAAATCCCTACTGTATGAAATCCTGATACTTTGAAAGAGATTGTCCGTTTTGTACACGAAGTGCATCCAGTTTTTGCCGTAATCCTCTCAACTATCTTGCACATGCTATGTGGATGTAATGATGATACCATGCCAACTTTCAACCTATTCAGAGTTCATTTGAAATGCTTTTCAATTTTATGGTCTTATAGCTCAAAATAATTAGTAAATGCATGAAAAATAACAAATGAAGTCAGAAAGGATTGAAAAATGATGATGTGGCTTTGAGTGGTGCATTTTGAACACACACAAAGTCAGGAGTCCAAATAAGTTTTAAAAAATGAAATCCCTTTGTAACAGACGAGTTTCCGTATGAAATCCTGATACTTTGAAAGAGATTGTCCGTTTTGTACACGAAGTGCATCCAGTTTTTGTCGTAACCCTCTCAACTTTCTTGCACATGCTATGTGGTTGAAATGATGATACCATGCCAACTTTCAACCTTTTCAGAGTTCATTTGAAATGCTTTTCAATTTTAGGGTCTTATAGCTCAAAATAATTAGTAAGTGCACGAAAGATAACAAATGAAGTTAGAAAGGATTGAAAAATGATGATGTGGCTTTGAATGATGCATTTTGAACACACAAAAAGTCAGGAGTTCAAATAAGTTTTAAAAAATGAAATCCCTTTGTAATAGACTAGTTTCCGTATGAAATCCTGATACTTTGAAAGAGATTGTCTGTTTTGTACACGAAGTGCATCCAGTTTTTGCCGTAACCCTCTAAACTATCTTGCACATGCTATGTGGATGAAATGATGGTACCATGCCAACTTTCAACGTCTTCAGAGTTCATTTGAAATGCTTTCCAATTTTATGGTCTTATAGCTCAAAATAATTAGTAAATGCATGAAAAATAACAAATGAAGTCAGAAAGGATTTAAAAATGATGATGTGGCTTTGAATGTTGCATTTTGAACACACAAAAAGTCAGGAGTTCAAATAAGTTTTAAAAAATGAAATTCCTTTGTAACAGACGAGTTTCCGTATGAAATCCTGATACTCTGAAAGAGATTGCCCGTTTTGTACACGAAGTGCATCCAGTTTTTGCCGTAACCCTCTCAACTTTCTTGCACATGCTATGTGGATGAAATGATGATACCATGCCAACTTTCAACCTTTTCAGAGTTCATTTGAAATGCTTTCCTATTTTATGGCCTTATAGCTCAAAATAATTAGTAAATGCATGAAAAATAACAAATGAAGTCAGAAAGGATTGAAAAATGATGATGTGGCTTTGAATGTTGCATTTTGAACACACAAAAAGTCAGGAGTTCAAATAAGTTTTAAAAAATGAAATCCCTTTGTAATAGACGACTTTCCGTATGAAATCCTGACACTTTGAAAAAGATTGTCCGTTTTGTACACGAAATGCATCTAGTTTTTACCGTAACCCTCTCAACTTTATTGCACATGCTATGTGGATGAAATGACGATACCATGCCAACTTTCAACCTTTTCAGAGTTCATTTGAAATGCTTTCCAATTTTATGGCCTTATGGCTCAAAATAATTAGTAAATGCACGAAAAATAACAAATGAAGTCAGAAAGATTGAAAAATGATGATGTGGCTTTGAATGGTGCGTTTTGAACACACAAAAAGTCAGGAGTTCAAATAAGTTTTAAAAAATGAAATCCCTTTGTAACAGAGGAGTTTCCGTATGAAATCCTGATACTCTGAAAGAGATTGTCCGTTTTGTACACGAAGTGCATCCAGTTTTTGCCGTAACCCTCTCAACTTTCTTGCACATGCTATGTGGATGAAATGATGATACCATGCCAACTTTCAACCTTTTCAGAGTTCATTTGAAATGCTTTCCTATTTTATGGCCTTATAGCTCAAAATAATTAGTAAATGCATGAAAAATAACAAATGAAGTCAGAAAGGATTGAAAAATGATGATGTGGCTTTGAATGGTGCATTTTGAACAGACAAAAAGTCAGGAGTTCAAATAAGTTTTAAAAAATGAAATCCCTTTGTAACAGACGAGTTTCCGTATGAAATCCTGATACTTTGAAAGAGATTGTCCATTTTGTACACGAAGTGCATCCAGTTTTCCCCGTAACCCTCTCAACTTTCTTGCACATGCTATGTGGATGAAATGATGATACCATGCCAACTTTCAACCTTTTCAGAGTTCATTTGAAATGCTTTCTAATTTTATGGTCTTATAGCTCAAAATAATTAGTAGATGCGTGAAAAATAACAAATGAAGTCAGAAAGGATTGAAAAATGATGATGTGGCTTTGAATGGTGCATTTTGAACACACAAAAAGTCAGGAGTTCAAATAAGTTTAAAAAAATGAAATCCCTTTGAAACATACGAGTTTCCGTATGAAATCCTGATACTTTGAAAGAGATTGTCCGTTTTGTACACGAAGTGCATCCAGTTTTCCCCGTAACCCTCTCAACTTTGTTGCACATGCTATGTGGATGAAATGATGATACCATGCCAACTTTCAACCTTTTCAGAGTTCACTTGAAATGCTTTTCAATTTTATGGTCTTATAGCTCAAAATAATTAGTAGATGCATGAAAAATAACAAATGAAGTCAGAAAGGATTGAAAAATGATGATGTGGCTTTGAATGGTGCATTTTGAACACACAAAAAGTCAGGAGTTCGAATAAGTTTAAAAAAATGAAATCCCTTTGAAACATACGAGTTTCCGTATGAAATCCTGATACTTTGAAAGAGATTGTCCGTTTTGTACACGAAGTGCATCCAGTTTTTGCCGTAACCCTCTCAACTTTCTTGCACATGCTATGTGGATGAAATGATGATACCATGCCAACTTTCAACCTTTTCAGAGTTCATTTGAAATGCTTTTCAATTTTATGGTCTTATAGCTGAAAATAATTAGTAAGTGCATGAAAAATAACAAATGAAGTCAGAAAGGATTGAAAAATGATGATGTGGCTTTGAATGGTGCATTTTGAACACACAAAAAGTCAGGAGTTCAAATAAGATTTAAAAAAAGAAATCCCTTTGTAACAGACGAGTTTCCGTATGAAATCCTGATACTCTGAAAGAGATTGTCCGTTTTGTACACGAAGTGCATCCAGTTTGTGCCGTAACCCTCTCAACTATCTTGCACATGCAATGTGGATGAAATGATGATACCATGCCAACTTTCAACCTTTTCAGAGTTCATTTGAAATGCTTTTCAATTTTATGGTCTTATAGATCAAAATAATTAGTAAATGCATGAAAAATAACAAATGAAGTCAGAAAGGATTGAAAAATGATGGTGTGGCTTTGAATGGTCCATTTTGAACACACAAAAAGTCAGGAGTTCAAATAAGTTTTAAAAAATGAAATCCCTTTGTAACAGAGGAGTTTCCGTATGAAATCTTGATACTCTGAAAGAGATTGTCCGTTTTGTACACGAAGTGCATCCAGTTTTTGCCGTAACCCTCTCAACTATCTTGCACATGCAATGTGGATGAAATGATGATACCATGCCAACTTTCAACCTTATCAGAGTTCATTTGAAATGCTTTTCAATTTTATGGTCTTATAGCTCAAAAGAATTAGTAAATGCATGAAAAATAACAAATGAAGTCAGAAAGGATTGAAAAATGATGATGTGGCTTTGAATGGTGCATTTTGAACACACAAAAAGTCAGGAGTTCAAATAAGATTTAAAAAATGAAATCCCTTTGTAACAGACGAGTTTCTGTGTGAAATACTGATACTTTGAAAGAGATTGTCTGTTTTGTACACGAAGTGCATCCAGTTTTTGCCGTAACCCTCTCAACTATCTTGCACATGCTATGTGGATAAAATGATGATACCATGCCAACTTTCAACCTTTTCAGAGTTCATTTGAAATGCTTTTCAATTTTATGGTCTTATAGATCAAAATAATTAATAAATGCATGAAAAATAACAAATGAAGTCAGAAAGGATTGAAAAATGATGGTGTGGCTTTGAAAGAGATTGTCCGTTTTGTACACGAAGTGCATCCAGTTTTTGCCGGAACCCTCTCAACTTTCATGCACATGCTATGTGGATGAAATGATGATACCATGCCAACTTTCAACCTTTTCAGAGTTCATTTGAAATGCTTTTCAATTTTATGGTCTTATACCTCAAAATAATTAGTAAATGCATGAAAAATAACAAATGAAGTCAGAAAGGATTGAAAAATGATGATGTGGCTTTGAATGTTTAATTTTGAACACACAAAAAGTCAGGAGTTCAAATAAGTTTTAAAAAATGAAATCCCTTTGTAACAGACGAGTTTCCGTATGAAATCCTGACACTCTGAAAGAGATTGTCCATTTTGTACACGAAGTGCATCCAGTTTTTGCCGTAACCCTCTCAACTTTCTTGCACATGCTATGTGGATGAAATGATGACACCATGCCAACTTTCAACCTTTTCAGAGTTCATTTGAAATGCTTTTAAATTTTACGGTCTTATAGCTCAAAATAATTAGTAAATGCATGAAAAATAACAAATGAAGTCAGAAAGGATTGAAAAATGATGATATGGCTTTGAATGGAGCATTTTGAACACACAAGAAGTCAGGAGTTCAAATAAATTTTAAAAAATGAAATCCCTTTGTAACAGACGAGTTTCCGTATGAAATCCTGATACTTTGAAAGAGATTTTCCGTTTTGTACACGAAGTGCATCCAGTTTTTGCCGTAACCCTCTCAATTTCTTGCACATGCTATGTGGATGAAATGATGATACCATGCCAACTTTCAACCTTTTCAGAGTTCATTTGAAATGCTTTTCAATTTTATGGTCTTATAGCTCAAAATAATTAGTAAATGCATGAAAAATAACAAATGAAGTCAGAAAGGATTGAAAAATGATGATGTGGCTTTGAATGGTGCATTTTGAACACACAAAAAGTCAGGAGTTCAAATAAGTTTTAAAAAATGAAATCCCTTTGTAACATACGAGTTTCCGTATGAAATCCTGATACTTTGAAAGAGATTATCCATTTTGTACACGAAGTGCATCCAGTTTTTGCCGTAACCCTCTCAACTTTCTTGCACATGCTATGTGGATGAAATGATGATACCATGCCAACTTTCAACCTTTTCAGAGTTCATTTGAAATGCTTTTCAATTTTAGGGTCTTATAGCTCAAACTAATTAGTAAATGCATGAAAAATAACAAATGAAGTCAGAAAGGATTGAAAAATGATGATGTGGCTTTGAATGGTGCATTTTGAACACACAAAAAGTCAGGAGTTCAAATAAGTTTTAAAAAATGAAATCCCTTTGTAACAGACGAGTTTCTGTATGAAATCCTGATACTCTGAAAGAGATTGTCCGTTTTGTACACGAAGTGCATCCAGTTTTTGCCGTAACCCTCTCAACTATCTTGCACATGCAATGTGGATGAAATGATGATACCATGCCAACTTTCAACCTTTTCAGAGTTCATTTGAAATGATTTTCAATTTTATGGTCTTATAGCTCAAAATAATTAGTAAATGCATGAAAAATAACAAATGAAGTCAGAAAGGATTGAAAAATGATGATGTGGCTTTGAATGGTGCATTTTGAACACACAAAAAGTCAGGAGTTCAAATAAGATTTAAAAAATGAAATCCCTTTGTAACAGACGAGTTTCTGTATGAAATCCTGATACTTTGAAAGAGATTGTCCGTTTTGTACACGAAGTGCATCCAGTTTTTGCCGTAACCCTCTCAACTATCTTGCACATGCTATGTGGATGAAATGATGATACCATGCCAACTTTCAACCATTTCAGAGTTCATTTGAAATGCTTTTCAATTTTATGGTCTTATAGCTCAAAATAATTAGTAAATGCATGAAAAATAACAAATGAAGTCAGAAAGGATTGAAAAATGATGATGTGGCTTTGAATGGTGCATTTTGAACACACAAAAAGTCAGGAGTTCAAATAAGATTTAAAAAATGAAATCCCTTTGTAACAGACGAGTTTCTGTATGAAATCCTGATACTTTGAAAGAGATTGTCCGTTTTGTACACGAAGTGCATCCAGTTTTTGCCGTAACCCTCTCAACTATCTTGCACATGCTATGTGGATGAAATGATGATACCATGCCAACTTTCAACCATTTCAGAGTTCATTTGAAATGCTTTTCAATTTTATGGTCTTATAGCTCAAAATAATTAGTAGATGCATGAAAAATAACAAATGAAGTCAGAAAGGATTGAAAAATGATGATGTGGCTTTGAATGGTGCATGTTGAACACACAAAAAGTCAGGAGTTCGAATAAGTTTAAAAAAATGAAATCCCTTTGAAACATACGAGTTTCCGTATGAAATCCTGATACTTTGAAAGAGATTGTCCGTTTTGTACACGAAGTGCATCCAGTTTTTGCCGTAACCCTCTCAACTTTCTTGCACATGCTATGTGGATGAAATGATGATACCATGCCAACTTTCAACCTTTTCAGAGTTCATTTGAAATGCTTTTCAATTTTATGGTCTTATAGCTGAAAATAATTAGTAAGTGCATGAAAAATAACAAATGAAGTCAGAAAGGATTGAAAAATGATGATGTGGCTTTGAATGGTGCATTTTGAACACACAAAAAGTCAGGAGTTCAAATAAGATTTAAAAAAAGAAATCCCTTTGTAACAGACGAGTTTCTGTATGAAATCCTGATACTTTGAAAGAGATTGTCCGTTTTGTACACGAAGTGCATCCAGTTTTTGCCGTAACCCTCTCAACTATCTTGCACATGCTATGTGGATGAAATGATGATACCATGCCAACTTTCAACCTTTTCAGAGTTAATTTGAAATGCTTTTCAATTTTATGGTCTTATAGATCAAAATAATTAGTAAATGCATGAAAAATAACAAATGAAGTCAGAAAGGATTGAAAAATGATGGTGTGGCTTTGAATGGTCCATTTTGAACACACAAAAAGTCAGGAGTTCAAATAAGTTTTAAAAAATGAAATCCCTTTGTAACAGAGGAGTTTCCGTATGAAATCTTGATACTCTGAAAGAGATTGTCCGTTTTGTACACGAAGTGCATCCAGTTTTTGCCGTAACCCTCTCAACTATCTTGCACATGCAATGTGGATGAAATGATGATACCATGCCAACTTTCAACCTTATCAGAGTTCATTTGAAATGCTTTTCAATTTTATGGTCTTATAGCTCAAAAGAATTAGTAAATGCATGAAAAATAACAAATGAAGTCAGAAAGGATTGAAAAATGATGATGTGGCTTTGAATGGTGCATTTTGAACACACAAAAAGTCAGGAGTTCAAATAAGATTTAAAAAATGAAATCCCTTTGTAACAGACGAGTTTCTGTGTGAAATACTGATACTTTGAAAGAGATTGTCTGTTTTGTACACGAAGTGCATCCAGTTTTTGCCGTAACCCTCTCAACTATCTTGCACATGCTATGTGGATAAAATGATGATACCATGCCAACTTTCAACCTTTTCAGAGTTCATTTGAAATGCTTTTCAATTTTATGGTCTTATAGATCAAAATAATTAATAAATGCATGAAAAATAACAAATGAAGTCAGAAAGGATTGAAAAATGATGGTGTGGCTTTGAAAGAGATTGTCCGTTTTGTACACGAAGTGCATCCAGTTTTTGCCGGAACCCTCTCAACTTTCTTGCACATGCTATGTGGATGAAATGATGATACCATGCCAACTTTCAACCTTTTCAGAGTTCATTTGAAATGCTTTTCAATTTTATGGTCTTATACCTCAAAATAATTAGTAAATGCATGAAAAATAACAAATGAAGTCAGAAAGGATTGAAAAATGATGATGTGGCTTTGAATGTTTAATTTTGAACACACAAAAAGTCAGGAGTTCAAATAAGTTTTAAAAAATGAAATCCCTTTGTAACAGACGAGTTTCCGTATGAAATCCTGACACTCTGAAAGAGATTGTCCATTTTGTACACGAAGTGCATCCAGTTTTTGCCGTAACCCTCTCAACTTTCTTGCACATGCTATGTGGATGAAATGATGACACCATGCCAACTTTCAACCTTTTCAGAGTTCATTTGAAATGCTTTTAAATTTTACGGTCTTATAGCTCAAAATAATTAGTAAATGCATGAAAAATAACAAATGAAGTCAGAAAGGATTGAAAAATGATGATATGGCTTTGAATGGAGCATTTTGAACACACAAGAAGTCAGGAGTTCAAATAAATTTTAAAAAATGAAATCCCTTTGTAACAGACGAGTTTCCGTATGAAATCCTGATACTTTGAAAGAGATTTTCCGTTTTGTACACGAAGTGCATCCAGTTTTTGCCGTAACCCTCTCAATTTCTTGCACATGCTATGTGGATGAAATGATGATACCATGCCAACTTTCAACCTTTTCAGAGTTCATTTGAAATGCTTTTCAATTTTATGGTCTTATAGCTCAAAATAATTAGTAAATGCATGAAAAATAACAAATGAAGTCAGAAAGGATTGAAAAATGATGATGTGGCTTTGAATGGTGCATTTTGAACACACAAAAAGTCAGGAGTTCAAATAAGTTTTAAAAAATGAAATCCCTTTGTAACATACGAGTTTCCGTATGAAATCCTGATACTTTGAAAGAGATTATCCATTTTGTACACGAAGTGCATCCAGTTTTTGCCGTAACCCTCTCAACTTTCTTGCACATGCTATGTGGATGAAATGATGATACCATGCCAACTTTCAACCTTTTCAGAGTTCATTTGAAATGCTTTTCAATTTTAGGGTCTTATAGCTCAAACTAATTAGTAAATGCATGAAAAATAACAAATGAAGTCAGAAAGGATTGAAAAATGATGATGTGGCTTTGAATGGTGCATTTTGAACACACAAAAAGTCAGGAGTTCAAATAAGTTTTAAAAAATGAAATCCCTTTGTAACAGAGGAGTTTCTGTATGAAATCCTGATACTCTGAAAGAGATTGTCCGTTTTGTACACGAAGTGCATCCAGTTTTTGCCGTAACCCTCTCAACTATCTTGCACATGCAATGTGGATGAAATGATGATACCATGCCAACTTTCAACCTTATCAGAGTTCATTTGAAATGCTTTTCAATTTTATGGTCTTATAGCTCAAAAGAATTAGTAAATGCATGAAAAATAACAAATGAAGTCAGAAAGGATTGAAAAATGATGATGTGGCTTTGAATGGTGCATTTTGAACACACAAAAAGTCAGGAGTTCAAATAAGATTTAAAAAATGAAATCCCTTTGTAACAGACGAGTTTCTGTATGAAATCCTGATACTTTGAAAGAGATTGTCCGTTTTGTACACGAAGTGCATCCAGTTTTTGCCGTAACCCTCTCAACTATCTTGCACATGCTATGTGGATGAAATGATGATACCATGCCAACTTTCAACCATTTCAGAGTTCATTTGAAATGCTTTTCAATTTTATGGTCTTATAGCTCAAAATAATTAGTAAATGCATGAAAAATAACAAATGAAGTCAGAAAGGATTGAAAAATGATGATGTGGCTTTGAATGTTGCATTTTGAACACACAAAAAGTCAGGAGTTCAAATAAGTTTTAAAAAATGTAATCCCTTTGTAACAGACGAGTTTCCGTATGAAATACTGATACTCTGAAAGAGATTGTCCGTTTTGTACACGAAGTGCATCCAGTCATTGCCGTAACCCACTCAACTTTCTTGCACATGCTATGTGGATGAAATGATGATACCATGCCAACTTTCAACCTTTTCAGAGTTCATTTGAAATGCTTTTCAATTTTATGGTCTTATAGCTCAAAAGAATTAGTAAATGCATGAAAAATAACAAATGAAGTCAGAAAGGTTGAAAAATGATGATGTGGCTTTTAATGGTGCATTTTGAACACACACAAAGTCAGGAGTTCAAATAAGTTTTAAAAAATGAAATCCCTTTGTAACAGACGACTTTCCGTATGAAATCGTGATACTTTGAAAGAGATTGTCCATTTTGTACACGAAGTGCATCCAGTTTTTGTCGTAACCCTCTGAACTTTATTGCGCATGCTATGTGGATGAAATGATGATACCATGCCAACTTTCAACCTTTTAGAAGTTCATTTGAAATGCTTTTCAATTTTAGGGTGTTATAGCTCAAAATAATTAGTAAATGCATGAAAAATAACAAATGAAGTCAGAAAGGATTGAAAAATGAAGATGTGGCTTTGAATGGTGCATTTTGAACAGACAAAAAGTCAAGAGTTCAAATAAGTTTTAAAAAATGAAATCCCTTTGTAACAGACGAGTTTCCGTATGAAATCCTGATACTTTGAAAGAGATTGTCCGTTTTGTACATGAAGTGCATCCAGTTTTCCCCGTAACCCTCTCAACTTTGTTGCACCTGCTATGTGGATGAAATAATGATACCATGCCAACTTTCAACCTTTTCAGAGTTCATTTGAAATGCTTTCTAATTTTATGGTCTTATAGCTCAAAATAATTAGTAGATGCATGAAAAATAACAAATGAAGTCAGAAAGGATTGAAAAATGATGATGTGGCTTTGAATGGTGCATTTTGAACACACAAAAAGTCAGGAGTTCGAATAAGTTTAAAAAAAATGAAATCCCTTTGTAACATACGAGTTTCCGTATGAAATCCTGATACTTTGAAAGAGATTGTCCGTTTTGTACACGAAGTGCATCCAGTTTTTGCCGTAACCCTCTCAACTTTCTTGCACATGCTATGTGGATGAAATGATGATACCATGCCAACTTTCAACCTTTTCAGAGTTCATTTGAAATGCTTTTCAATTTTATGGTCTTATAGCTCAAAATAATTAGTAAGTGCATGAAAAATAACAAATGAAGTCAGAAAGGATTGAAAAATGATGATGTGGCTTTGAATGGTGCATTTTGAAGACACAAAAAGTCAGGAGTTCAAATAAGATTTTAAAAAAGAAATCCCTTTGTAACAGACGAGTTTCTGTATGAAATCCTGATACTTTGAAAGAGATTCTCCGTTTTGTACACGAAGTGCATCCAGTTTTTGCCGTAACCCTCTCAACTATCTTGCACATGCTATGTGGATGAAATGATGATACCATGCCAACTTTCAACCTTTTCAGAGTTAATTTGAAATGCTTTTCAATTTTATGGTCTTATAGATCAAAATAATTAGTAAATGCATGAAAAATAACAAATGAAGTCAGAAAGGATTGAAAAATGATTGTGTGGCTTTGAATGGTCCATTTTGAACACACAAAAAGTCAGGAGTTCAAATAAGTTTTAAAAAATGAAATCCCTTTGTAACAGAGGAGTTTCCGTATGAAATCCTGATACTCTGAAAGAGATTGTCCGTTTTGTACACGAAGTTCATCCAGTTTTTGCCGTAACCCTCTCAACTATCTTGCACATGCAATGTGGATGAAATGATGATACCATGCCAACTTTCAACCTTATCGGAGTTCATTTGAAATGCTTTTCAATTTTATGGTCTTATAGCTCAAAAGAATTAGTAAATGCATGAAAAATAACAAATGAAGTCAGAAAGGATTGAAAAATGATGATGTGGCTTTGAATGGTGCATTTTGAACACACAAAAAGTCAGGAGTTCAAATAAGATTTAAAAAATGAAATCCCTTTGTAACAGACGAGTTTCTGTGTGAAATACTGATAATTTGAAAGAGATTGTCTGTTTTGTACACGAAGTGCATCCAGTTTTTGCCGTAACCCTCTCAACTATCTTGCACATGCTATGTGGATAAAATGATGATACCATGCCAACTTTCAACCTTTTCAGAGTTCATTTGAAATGCTTTTCAATTTTATGGTCTTATAGATCAAAATAATTAGTAAATGCATGAAAAATAACAAATGAAGTCAGAAAGGATTGAAAAATGATGGTGTGGCTTTGAAAGAGATTGTCCTTTTTGTACACGAAGTGCATCCAGTTTTTGCCGTAACCCTCTCAACTTTCTTGCACATGCTATGTGGATGAAATGATGATACCATCCCAACTTTCAACCTTTTCAGAGTTCATTTGAAATGCTTTTCAATTTTATGGTCTTATACCTCAAAATAATTAGTAAATGCATGAAAAATAACAAATGAAGTCAGAAAGGATTGAAAAATGATGATGTGGCTTTGAATGTTTAATTTTGAACACACAAAAAGTCAGGAGTTCAAATAAGTTTTAAAAAATGAAATCACTTTGTAACAGACGAGTTTCCGTATGAAATCCTGATACTCTGAAAGAGATTGTCCATTTTGTACACGAAGTGCATCCAGTTTTTGCCGTAACCCTCTCTACTTTCTTGCACATGCTATGTGGATGAAATGATGACACCATGCCAACTTTCAACCTTTTCAGAGTTCATTTGAAATGCTTTTAAATTTTATGGTCTTATAGCTCAAAATAATTAGTAAATGCATGAAAAATAACAAATGAAGTCAGAAAGGATTGAAAAATGATGATATGGCTTTGAATGGTGCATTTTGAACACACAAGAAGTCAGGAGTTCAAATAAATTTTAAAAAATGAAATCCCTTTGTAACAGACGAGTTTCCGTATGAAATCCTGATACTTTGAAAGAGATTTTCCGTTTGGTACACGAAGTGCATCCAGTTTTTGCCGTAACCCTCTCAATTTCTTGCACATGCTATGTGGATGAAATGATGATACCATGCCAACTTTCAACCTTTTCAGAGTTCATTTGAAATGCTTTTCAATTTTATGGTCTTATAGCTCAAAATAATTAGTAAATGCATGAAAAATAACAAATGAAGTCAGAAAGGATTGAAAAATGATGATGTGGCGTTGAATGGTGCATTTTGAACACACAAAAAGTCAGGAGTTCAAATAAGTTTTAAAAAATGAAATCCCTTTGTAACATACGAGTTTCCGTATGAAATCCTGATACTTTGAAAGAGATTATCCATTTTGTACACGAAGTGCATCCAGTTTTTGCCGTAACCCTCTCAACTTTCTTGCACATGCTATGTGGATGAAATGATGATACCATGCCAACTTTCAACCTTTTCAGAGTTCATTTGAAATGCTTTTCAATTTTCGGGTCTTATAGCTCGAACTAATTAGTAAATGCATGAAAAATAACAAATGAAGTCAGAAAGGATTGAAAAATGATGATGTGGCTTTGAATGGTGCATTTTGAACACACAAAAAGTCAGGAGTTCAAATAAGTTTTAAAAAATGAAATCCCTTTGTAACAGACGAGTTTCTGTATGAAATCCTGATACTCTGAAAGAGATTGTCCGTTTTGTACACGAAGTGCATCCAGTTTTTGCCGTAACCCTCTCAACTATCTTGCACATGCAATGTAGATGAAATCATGATACCATGCCAACTTTCAACCTTTTCAGAGTTCATTTGAAATGATTTTCAATTTTATGGTCTTATAGCTCAAAATAATTAGTAAATGCATGAAAAATAACAAATGAAGTCAGAAAGGATTGAAAAATGATGATGTGGCTTTGAATGGTGCATTTTGAACACACAAAAAGTCAGGAGTTCAAATAAGATTTAAAAAATGAAATCCCTTTGTAACAGACGAGTTTCTGTATGAAATCCTGATACTTTGAAAGAGATTGTCCGTTTTGTACACGAAGTGCATCCAGTTTTTGCCGTAACCCTCTCAACTATCTTGCACATGCTATGTGGATGAAATGATGATACCATGCCAACTTTCAACCTTTTCATAGTTCATTTGAAATGCTTTTCAATTTTATGGTCTTATAGCTCAAAATAATTAGTAAATGCATGAAAAATAACAAATGAAGTCAGAAAGGATTGAAAAATGATGATGTGGCTTTGAATGTTGCATTTTAAACACACAAAAAGTCAGGAGTTCAAATAAGTTTTAAAAAATGTAATCCCTTTGTAACAGACGAGTTTCCGTATGAAATCCTGATACTCTGAAAGAGATTGTCCGTTTTGTACACGAAGTGCATCCAGTTTTTGCCGTAACCCACTCAACTTTCTTGCACATGCTATGTGGATGAAATGATGATACCATGCCAACTTTCAACCTTTTGAGAGTTCATTTGAAATGCTTTTCAATTTTATGGTCTTATAGCTCAAAAGAATTAGTAAATGCATGGAAAATAACAAATGAAGTCAGAAAGGTTGAAAAATGATGATGTGGCTTTGAATGGTGCATTTTGAACACATACAAAGTCAGGAGTTCAAATAAGTTTTAAAAAATGAAATCCCTTTGTAACAGACGACTTTCCGTATGAAATCCTGATACTTTGAAAGAGATTGTCCATTTTGTACACGAAGTGCCTCCATTTTTTGTCGTAACCCTCTGAACTTTATTGCGCATGCTATGTGGATGAAATGATGATACCATGCCAACTTTCAACCTTTTAGAAGTTCATTTGAAATGCTTTTCAATTTTAGGGTCTTATAGCTCAAAATAATTAGTAAATGCATGAAAAATAACAAATGAAGTCAGAAAGGATTGAAAAATGAAGATGTGGCTTTGAATGGTGCATTTTGAACAGACAAAAAGTCAAGAGTTCAAATAAGTTTTAAAAAATGAAATCCCTTTGTAACAGACGAGTTTCCGTATGAAATCCTGATACTTTGAAAGAGATTGTCCGTTTTGTACATGAAGTGCATCCAGTTTTCCCCGTAACCCTCTCAACTTCGTTGCACCTGCTATGTGGATGAAATAATGATACCATGCCAACTTTCAACCTTTTCAGAGTTCATTTGAAATGCTTTCTAATTTTATGGTCTTATAGCTCAAAATAATTAGTAGATGCATGAAAAATAACAAATGAAGTCAGAAAGGATTGAAAAATGATGATGTGGCTTTGAATGGTGCATTTTGAACACACAAAAAGTCAGGAGTTCGAATAAGTTTAAAAAAAATGAAATCCCTTTGTAACATACGAGTTTCCGTATGAAATCCTAATACTTTGAAAGAGATTGTCCGTTTTGTACACGAAGTGCATCCAGTTTTTGCCGTAACCCTCTCAACTTTCTTGCACATGCTATGTGGATGAAATGATGATACCATGCCAACTTTCAACCTTTTCAGAGTTCATTTGAAATGCTTTTCAATTTTAGGGTCTTATAGCTCAAAATAATTAGTAAGTGCATGAAAAATAACAAATGAAGTCAGAAAGGATTGAAAAATGATGATGTGGCTTTGAATGGTGCATTTTGAACAAACAAAAAGTCAGGAGTTCAAATAAGATTTAAAAAAAGAAATCCCTTTGTAACAGACGAGTTTCTGTATGAAATCCTGATACTTTGAAAGAGATTGTCCGTTTTGTACACGAAGTGCATCCAGTTTTTGCCGTAACCCTCTCAACTATCTTGCACATGCTATGTGGATGAAATGATGATACCATGCCAACTTTCAACCTTTTCAGAGTTAATTTGAAATGCTTTTCAATTTTATGGTCTTATAGATCAAAATAATTAGTAAATGCATGAAAAATAACAAATGAAGTCAGAAAGGATTGAAAAATGATGGTGTGGCTTTGAATGGTCCATTTTTAACACACAAAAAGTCAGGAGTTCAAATAAGTTTTAAAAAATGAAATCCCTTTGTAACAGAGGAGTTTCCGTATGAAATCCTGATACTCTGAAAGAGATTGTCCGTTTTGTACACGAAGTGCATCCAGTTTTTGCCGTAACCCTCTCAACTATCTTGCACATGCAATGTGGATGAAATGATGATACCATGCCAACTTTCAACGTCTTCAGAGTTCATTTGAAATGCTTTTCATTTTTATGGTCTTATAGCTCAAAAGAATTAGTAAATGCATGAAAAATAACAAATGAAGTCAGAAAGGATTGAAAAATGATGATGTGGCTTTGAATGGTGCATTTTGAACACACAAAAAGTCAGGAGTTCAAATAAGATTTAAAAATGAAATCCCTTTGTAACAGACGAGTTTCTGTGTGAAATACTGATACTTTGAAAGAGATTGTCTGTTTTGTACACGAAGTGCATCCAGTTTTTGCCGTAACCCTCTCAACTATCTTGCACATGCTATGTGGATAAAATGATGATACCATGCCAACTTTCAACCTTTTCAGAGTTCATTTGAAATGCTTTTCAATTTTATGGTCTTATAGATCAAAATAATTAGTAAATGCATGAAAAATAACAAATGAAGTCAGAAAGGATTGAAAAATGATGGTGTGGCTTTCAAAGAGATTGTCCGTTTTGTACACGAAGTGCATCCAGTTTTTGCCGGAACCCTCTCAACTTTCTTGCACATGCTATGTGGATGAAATGATGATACCATGCCAACTTTCAACCTTTTCAGAGTTCATTTGAAATGCTTTTCAATTTTATGGTCTTATACCTCAAAATAATTAGTAAATGCATGAAAAATAACAAATGAAGTCAGAAAGGATTGAAAAATGATGATGTGGCTTTGAATGTTTAATTTTGAACACACAAAAAGTCAGGAGTTCAAATAAGTTTTAAAAAATGAAATCCCTTTGTAACGGACGAGTTTCCGTATGAAATCCTGATACTCTGAAAGAGATTGTCCGTTTTGTACACGAAGTGCATCCAGTTTTTGCCGTAACCCTCTCAACTTTCTTGCACATGCTATGTGGATGAAATGATGACACCATGCCAACTTTCAACCTTTTCAGAGTTCATTTGAAATGCTTTTCAATTTTATGGTCTTATAGCTCAAAATAATTAGTAAATGCATGAAAAATAACAAATGAAGTCAGAAAGGATTGAAAAATGATGATATGGCTTTGAATGGTGCATTTTGAACACACAAGAAGTCAGGAGTTCAAATAAGTTTTAAAAAATGAAATCCCTTTGTAACAGACGAGTTTCCGTATGAAATCCTGATACTTTGAAAGAGATTTTCCGTTTTGTACACGAAGTGCATCCAGTTTTTGCCGTAACCCTCTCAATTTCTTGCACATGCTATGTGGATGAAATGATGATACCATGCCAACTTTCAACCTTTTCAGAGTTATTTGAAATGCTTTTCAAGTTTATGATCTTATAGCTCAAAATAATTAGTAAATGCATGAAAAATAACAAATGAAGTCAGAAAGGATTGAAAAATGATGATGTGGCATTGAATGGTGCATTTTGAACACACAAAAAGTCAGGAGTTCAAATAAGTTTTAAAAAATGAAATTCCTTTGTAACATACGAGTTTCCGTATGAAATCCTGATACTTTGAAAGAGATTATCCATTTTGTACACGAAGTGCATCCAGTTTTTGCCGTAACCCTCTCAACTTTCGTGCACATGCTATGTGGATGAAATGATGATACCATGCCAACTTTCAACCTTTTCAGAGTTCATTTGAAATGCTTTTCAATTTTAGGGTCTTATAGCTCAAACTAATTAGTAAATGCATGAAAAATAACAAATGAAGTCAGAAAGGATTGAAAAATGATGATATGGCTTTGAATGGTGCATTTTGAACACACAAGAAGTCAGGAGTTCAAATAAGTTTTAAAAAATGAAATCCCTTTGTAACAGACGAGTTTCCGTATGAAATCCTGATACTTTGAAAGAGATTTTCCGTTTTGTACACGAAGTGCATCCAGTTTTTGCCGTAACCCTCTCAATTTCTTGCACATGCTATGTGGATGAAATGATGATACCATGCCAACTTTCAACCTTTTCAGAGTTCATTTGAAATGCTTTTCAATTTTATGGTCTTATAGCTCAAAATAATTAGTAAATGCATGAAAAATAACAAATGAAGTCAGAAAGGATTGAAAAATGATGATGTGGCATTGAATGGTGCATTTTGAACACACAAAAAGTCAGGAGTTCAAATAAGTTTTAAAAAATGAAATCCCTTTGTAACATACGAGTTTCCGTATGAAATCCTGATACTTTGAAAGAGATTATCCATTTTGTACACGAAGTGCATCCAGTTTTTGCCGTAACCCTCTCAACTTTCGTGCACATGCTATGTGGATGAAATGATGATACCATGCCAACTTTCAACCTTTTCAGAGTTCATTTGAAATGCTTTTCAATTTTAGGGTCTTATAGCTCAAACTAATTAGTAAATGCATGAAAAATAACAAATGAAGTCAGAAAGGATTGAAAAATGATGATGTGGCTTTGAATGGTGCATTTTGAACACACAAAAAGTCAGGAGTTCAAATAAGTTTTAAAAAAATGAAATCCCTTTGTAACAGACGAGTTTCTGTATGAAATCCTGATACTCTGAAAGAGATTGTCCGTTTTGTACACGAAGTGCATCCAGTTTTTGCCGTAACCCTCTCAACTATCTTGCACATGCAATGTGGATGAAATGATGATACCATGCCACCTTTCAACCTTTTCAGAGTTCATTTGAAATGATTTTCAATTTTATGGTCTTATAGCTCAAAATAATTAGTAAATGCATGAAAAATAACAAATGAAGTCAGAAAGGATTGAAAAATGATGATGTGGCTTTGAATGGTGCATTTTGAACACACAAAAAGTCAGGAGTTCAAATAAGATTTAAAAAATGAAATCCCTTTGTAACAGACGAGTTTCTGTATGAAATCCTGATACTTTGAAAGAGATTGTCCGTTTTGTACACGAAGTGCATCCAGTTTTTGCCGTAACCCTCTCAACTATCTTGCACATGCTATGTGGATGAAATGATGATACCATGCCAACTTTCAACCATTTCAGAGTTCATTTGAAATGCTTTTCAATTTTATGGTCTTATAGCTCAAAATAATTAGTAAATGCATGAAAAATAACAAATGAAGTCAGAAAGGATTGAAAAATGATGATGTGGCTTTGAATGTTGCATTTTGAACACACAAAAAGTCAGGAGTTCAAATAAGTTTTAAAAAATGTAATCCCTTTGTAACAGACGAGTTTCCGTATGAAATCCTGATACTCTGAAAGAGATTGTCCGTTTTGTACACGAAGTGCATCCAGTTTTTGCCGTAACCCACTCAACTTTCTTGCACATGCTATGTGGATGAAATGATGATACCATGCCAACTTTCAACCTTTTCAGAGTTCATTTGAAATGCTTTTCAATTTTATGGTCTTATAGCTCAAAATAATTAGTAAATGCATGAAAAATAACAAATGAAGTCAGAAAGGATTGAAAAATGATGATGTGGCTTTGAATGGTGCATTTTGAACACACAAGAAGTCAGGAGTTCAAATAAGTTTTAAATAATGAAATCCCTTTGTAACAGACGAGTTTCCGTATGAAATCCTGATACTTTGAAAGAGATTATCCGTTTTGTACACGAAGAGCATCCAGTTTTTGCCGTAACCCTCTCAACTTTCTTGCACATGCTATGTGGATGAAATGATGATACCATGCCAACTTTCAACCTTTTCAGAGTTCATTTGAAATGCTTTTCAATTTTATGGTCTTATAGCTCAAAATAATTAGTAAATGCATGAAAAATAACAAATGAAGTCAGAAAGGATTGAAAAATGATGATGTGGCTTTGAATGGTGCATTTTGAACACACAAAAAGTCAGGAGTTCAAATAACTTTTAAAAAATGAAATCCCTTTGTAACAGACGAGTTTCTGTATGAAATCCTGATACTTTGAAAGAGATTGTCCGTTTTGTACACGAAGTGCATCCAGTTTTCCCCGTAACCCTCTCAACTTTCTTGCACATGCTATGTGGATGAAATGATGATACCATGCCAACTTTCAACCTTTTCAGAGTTCATTTGAAATGCTTTCCAATTTTATGGTCTTATAGCTCAATATAATTAGTAGATTCATGAAAAATAACAAATGAAGTCAGAAAGGATTGAAAAATGATGATGCGGCTTTGAATGGTGAATTTTGAACACACACAAAGTCAGGAGTTCAAATAAGTTTTAAAAAATGAAATCCCTTTGTAACAGACGAGTTGCCGTATGAAATCCTGATAATTTGAAAGAGATTGTCCGTTTTGTACACGAAGTGCATCCAGTTTTTGCCGTAACCCTCTCAACTTTCTTGCACATGCTATGTGGATGAAATGATGATACCATGCCAACTTTCAACCTTTTCAGAGTTCATTTGAAATGCTTTTCAATTTTATGGTCTTATAGCTCAAAATAATAAGTAAATGTATGAAAAATAACAAATGAAGTCAGAAAGGATTGAAAAATGATGATGTGGCTTTGAATGGTGCATTTTGAACACACAAAAAGTTAGGAGTTCAAATAAGTTTTAAAAAAATGAAATCCCTTTGTAACATACAAGTTTAAGTATGAAATCCTGATACTTTGAAAGAGATTGTCCGTTTTGTACACGAAGTGCATCCAGTTTTTGCCGTAACTCTCTCCACTTTCTTGCACATGCTATGTGGATAAAATGATGATACCATGCCAACTTTCAACCTTTTCAGAGTTCATTTTAAATGCTTTTCAATTTTATGGTCTTATAGATCAAAATAATTAGTAAATGCATGAAAAATAACAAATGAAGTCAGAAAGGATTGAAAAATGATGGTGTGCCTTTGAATGGTCCATTTTGAACACACAAAAAGTCAGGAGTTCAAATAAGTTTTAAAAAATGAAATCCCTTTGTAACAGAGGAGTTTCCGTATGAAATCCTGATACTTTGAAAGAGATTGTCCGTTTTGTACACGAAGTGCATCCAGTTTTTGCCGTAACCCTCTCAACTTTCTTGCACATGCTATGTGGATGAAATGATGATACCATGCAAACTTTCAACCTTTTCAGAGTTCATTTGAAATGCTTTTCAATTTTATGGTCTTATAGCTCAAAATAATTAGTAAATGCATGAAAAATAACAAATGAAGTCAGAAAGGGTTGAAAAATGATAATGTGGCTTTGAATGGTGCATTTTGAACACACAAAATGTAAGGAGTTCAAATAAGTTTTAAGAAATGAAATCCCTTTGTAATAGATGAGTTCCCGTATGAAATCCTGATACTTTGAAAGAGATTGTCCGTTTTGTACACGAAGTGCATCCAGTTTGTGCCGTAACCCTCTCAACTTTCTTGCACATGCTATGCAGATGAAATGATGATACCATGCCAACTTTCAACCTTTTCAGAGTTCATTTGAAATGCTTTTCAATTTTATGGTCTTATAGCTCAAAATAATTACTAAATGCATGAAAAATAACAGATGAAGTCAGAAAGGATTGAAAAATGATGATGTGGCTTTGAATGGTGCATTTTGAACACACAAAAAGTCTGGAGTTCAAATAAGATTTAAAAAATGAAATCCCTTTGTAACAGATGAGTTCCCGTATGAAATCCTGATACTCTGAAAGAGATTGTCCGTTTTGTACACGAAGTGCATCCAGTTTTTGCCGTAACCCTCTCAACTATCTTGCACATGCTATGTGGATAAAATGATGATACCATGCCAACTTTCAACCTTTTCAGAGTTCATTTGAAATGCTTTTCAATTTTATGGTCTTATAGCTCAAAATAATTAGTAAATGCATGAAAAATAACAAATGAAGTCAGAAAGGATTGAAAAATGATGATGTGGCTTTGAATGTTGCATTTTGAACACACAAAAAGTCAGGAGTTCAAATAAGTTTTAAAAAATGAAATCCCTTTGTAACAGACGAGTTTCCTTATGAAATCCTGATACTCTGAAAGAGATTGTCCGTTTTGTACACGAAGTGCATCCAGTTTTTGCCGTAACCCTCTCAACTTTCTTGCACATGCTATGTGGATGAAATGATAATACCATGCCAACTTTCAACCTTTTAAGAGTTCATTTGAAATGCTCTTCAATTTTATGGTCTTATAGGTCAAAATAATTAGTAAATGCATGAAAAATAACAGATGAAGTCAGAAAGGATTGAAAAATGATGATGTTGCTTTGAATGGTGCATTTTGAACACACAAGAAGTCAGGAGTTCAAATAAGTTTTAAAAAATGAAATCCCTTTGTAACAGACGAGTTTCCGTATGAAATCCTGATACTGTGAAAGAGATTTTCCGTTTTGTACACGAAGTGCATCCAGTTTTTGCCGTAACCCTCTCAACTTTGTTGCACATGCTATGTGGATGAAATGATGATACCATGCCAACTTTCAACCTTTTCAGAGTTCATTTGAAATACTTTTCAATTTTATGGTCTTATAGCTCAAAATAATTAGTAAATGCATGAAAAATAACAAATGAAGTCAGAAAGGATTGAAAAATGATGATGTGGCTTTGAATGGTGCATTTTGAACACACAAAAAGTCAGGAGTTCAAATAAGTTTTAAAATATGAAATCCCTTTGTAACAGACGAGTTTTCGTATGAAATCCTGATACTTTGAAAGAGATTATCCGTTTTGTACACGAAGAGCATCCAGTTTTTGCCGTAACCCTCTCAACTTTCTTGCACATGCTATGTGGATGAAATGATGATACCATGCCAACTCTCAACCTTTTCAGAGTTCATTTGAAATGCTTTCCAAATTTATGGCCTTATAGGTCAAAATAATTAGTAAATGCATGAAAAATAACAAATGAAGTCAGAAAGGATTGAAAAATGATGATGTGGCTTTGAATGTTTAATTTTGAACACACAAAAAGTCAGGAGTTCAAATAAGTTTTAAAAAATGAAATCCCTTCGTAACAGACGAGTTTCCGTATGAAATCCTGATACTCTGAAAGAGATTGTCCGTTTTGTACACGAAGTGCATCCAGTTTTTGCCGTAACCCTCTCAACTTTCTTGCACATGCTATGTGGATGAAATGATAATACCATGCCAACTTTCAACCTTTTAAGAGTTCATTTGAAATGCTTTTCAATTTTATGGTCTTATAGCTCAAAATAATTAGTAAATGCATGAAAAATAACAGATGAAGTCAGAAAGGATTGAAAAATGATGATGTTGCTTTGAATGGTGCATTTTGAACACACAAGAAGTCAGGAGTTCAAATAAGTTTTAAAAAATGAAATCCCTTTGTAACAGACGAGTTTCCGTATGAAATCCTGATACTGTGAAAGAGATTTTCCGTTTTGTACACGAAGTGCATCCAGTTTTTGCCGTAACCCTCTCAACTTTGTTGCACATGCTATGTGGATGAAATGATGATACCATGCCAACTTTCAACCTTTTCAGAGTTCATTTGAAATACTTTTCAATTTTATGGTCTTATAGCTCAAAATAATTAGTAAATGCATGAAAAATAACAAATGAAGTCAGAAAGGATTGAAAAATGATGATGTGGCTTTGAATGGTGAATTTTGAACACACAAAAAGTCAGGAATTCAAATAAGTTTTAAAATATGAAATCCCTTTGTAACAGACGAGTTTTCGTATGAAATCCTGATACTTTGAAAGAGATTATCCGTTTTGTACACGAAGTGCATCCAGTTTTTGCCGTAACCCTCTCAACTTTCTTGCACATGCTATGTGGATGAAATGATGATACCATGCCAACTTTCAACCTTTTCAGAGTTCATTTGAAATGCTTTCCAAATTTATGGCCTTATAGCTCAAAATAATTAGTAAATGCATGAAAAATAACAAATGAAGTCAGAAAGGATTGAAAAATGATGATGTGGCTTTGAATGGTGCATTTTGAACACACAAAAAGTCAGGAGTTCAAATAAGTTTTAAAAAATGAAATCCCTTTGTAACAGACGAGTTTCCGTATGAAATCCTGATACTTTGAAAGAGATTGTCCGTTTTGTACACGAAGTGCATCCAGTTTTTGCCGTAACCCTCTCAACTTTTTTGCACATGCTATGTGGATGAAATGATGCTACCATGCCAACTTTCAACCTTTTCAGAGTTCATTTGAAATGCTTTTCAATTTTATGGTCTTATAGCTCAAAATAATTAGTAAATGCATGAAAAATAAAAAATGAAGTCGGAAAGGATTGAAAAATGATGATGTGGCTTTGAATGGTGCATTTTGAACACACAAGAAGTCAGGAGTTCAAATAAGTTTTAAAAAATGAAATCCCTTTGTAACAGACGAGTTTCCGTATGAAATCCTGATACTTTGAAAGAGATTATCCATTTTGTACACGAAGTGCATCCAGTTTTTGCCGTAACCCTCTCAACTTTCTTGCACATGCTATGTGGATGAAATGATGATACCATGCCAACTTTCAACCTTTCAGAGTTCATTTGAAATGCTTTCCAAATTTATGGCCTTATAGCTCAAAATAATTAGTAAATGCATGAAAAATAAAAAATGAAGTCAGAAAGGATTGAAAAATGATGATGTGGCTTTGAATGGTGCATTTTGAACACACAAGAAGTCAGAAGTTCAAATAAGTTTTAAAAAATGAAATCCCTTTGTAACAGACGAGTTTCCGTATGAAATCCTGATACTTTGAAAGAGATTATCCATTTTGTACACGAAGTGCATCCAGTTTTTGCTGTAACCCTCTCAACTTTCTTGCACATGCTATGTGGATGAAATGATGATACCATGCCAACTTTCAACCTTTTCAGAGTTCATTTGAAATGCTTTCCAAATTTACGGCCTTATAGCTCAAAATAATTAGTAAATGCATGAAAAATAAAAAATGAAGTCAGAAAGGATTGAAAAATGATGATGTGGCTTTGAATGGTGCATTTTGAACACACAAGAAGTCAGGAGTTCAAATAAGTTTTAAAAAATGAAATCCCTTTGTAACAGACGAGTTTCCGTATGAAATCCTGATACTTTGAAAGAGATTATCCATTTTGTACACGAAGTGCATCCAGTTTTTGCCGTAACCCTCTCAACTTTCTTGCACATGCTATGTGGATGAAATGATGATACCGTGCCAACTTTCAACCTTTCAGAGTTCATTTGAAATGCTTTCCAAATTTATGGCCTTATAGCTCAAAATAATTAGTAAATGCATGAAAAATAACAAATGAAGTCAGAAAGGATTGAAAAATGATGATGTGGCTTTGAATGTTTAATTTTGAACACACAAAAAGTCTGGAGTTCAAATAAGTTTTAAAAAATGAAATCCCTTTGTAACAGACGAGTTTCCGTATGAAATCCTGATACTCTGAAAGAGATTGTCCGTTTTGTACACGAAGTGCATCCAGTTTTTGCCGTAACCCTCTCAAGTTTCTTGCACATGCTATGTGGATGAAATGATGATACCATGCCAACTTTCAACCTTTTAAGAGTTCATTTGAAATGCTTTTCAATTTTATGGTCTTATAGCTCAAAATAATTAGTAAATGCATGAAAAATAACAAATGAAGTCAGAAAGGATTGAAAAATGATGATGTGGCTTTGAATGGTGCATTTTGAACACACAAGAAGTCAGGAGTTCAAATAAGTTTTAAAAAATGAAATCCCTTTGTAACAGACGAGTTTCCGTATGAAATCCTGATACTGTGAAAGAGATTTTCCGTTTTGTACACGAAGTGCACCCAGTTTTTGCCGTAAACCTCTCAACTTTCTTGCACATGCTATGTGGATGAAATGATGATACCATGCCAACTTTCAACCTTTTCAGAGTTCATTTGAAATGCTTTTCAATTTTATGGTCTTATAGCTCAAAATAATTAGTAAATGCATGAAAAATAACAAATGAAGTCAGAAAGGATTGAAAAATGATGATGTGGCTTTGAATGGTGCATTTTGAACACACAAAAAGTCAGGAGTTCAAATAAGTTTTAAAAAATGAAATCCCTTTGTAACAGACGAGTTTCCGTATGAAATCCTGATACTTTGAAAGAGATTGTCCGTTTTGTACACGAAGTGCATCCAGTTTTTGCCGTAACCCTCTCAACTTTTTTGCACATGCTATGTGGATGAAATGATGCTACCATGCCAACTTTCAACCTTTTCAGAGTTCATTTGAAATGCTTTTCAATTTTATGGTCTTATAGCTCAAAATAATTAGTAAATGCATGAAAAATAAAAAATGAAGTCGGAAAGGATTGAAAAATGATGATGTGGCTTTGAATGGTGCATTTTGAACACACAAGAAGTCAGGAGTTCAAATAAGTTTTAAAAAATGAAATCCCTTTGTAACAGACGAGTTTCCGTATGAAATCCTGATACTTTGAAAGAGATTATCCATTTTGTACACGAAGTGCATCCAGTTTTTGCCGTAACCCTCTCAACTTTCTTGCACATGCTATGTGGATGAAATGATGATACCATGCCAACTTTCAACCTTTCAGAGTTCATTTGAAATGCTTTCCAAATTTATGGCCTTATAGCTCAAAATAATTAGTAAATGCATGAAAAATAAAAAATGAAGTCAGAAAGGATTGAAAAATGATGATGTGGCTTTGAATGGTGCATTTTGAACACACAAGAAGTCAGAAGTTCAAATAAGTTTTAAAAAATGAAATCCCTTTGTAACAGACGAGTTTCCGTATGAAATCCTGATACTTTGAAAGAGATTATCCATTTTGTACACGAAGTGCATCCAGTTTTTGCCGTAACCCTCTCAACTTTCTTGCACATGCTATGTGGATGAAATGATGATACCATGCCAACTTTCAACCTTTTCAGAGTTCATTTGAAATGCTTTCCAAATTTACGGCCTTATAGCTCAAAATAATTAGTAAATGCATGAAAAATAAAAAATGAAGTCAGAAAGGATTGAAAAATGATGATGTGGCTTTGAATGGTGCATTTTGAACACACAAGAAGTCAGGAGTTCAAATAAGTTTTAAAAAATGAAATCCCTTTGTAACAGACGAGTTTCCGTATGAAATCCTGATACTTTGAAAGAGATTATCCATTTTGTACACGAAGTGCATCCAGTTTTTGCCGTAACCCTCTCAACTTTCTTGCACATGCTATGTGGATGAAATGATGATACCATGCCAACTTTCAACCTTTCAGAGTTCATTTGAAATGCTTTCCAAATTTATGGCCTTATAGCTCAAAATAATTAGTAAATGCATGAAAAATAACAAATGAAGTCAGAAAGGATTGAAAAATGATGATGTGGCTTTGAATGTTTAATTTTGAACACACAAAAAGTCTGGAGTTCAAATAAGTTTTAAAAAATGAAATCCCTTTGTAACAGACGAGTTTCCGTATGAAATCCTGATACTCTGAAAGAGATTGTCCGTTTTGTACACGAAGTGCATCCAGTTTTTGCCGTAACCCTCTCAAGTTTCTTGCACATGCTATGTGGATGAAATGATTATACCATGCCAACTTTCAACCTTTTAAGAGTTCATTTGAAATGGTTTTCAATTTTATGGTCTTATAGCTCAAAATAATTAGTAAATGCATGAAAAATAACAAATGAAGTCAGAAAGGATTGAAAAATGATGATGTGGCTCTGAATGGTGCATTTTGAACACACAAGAAGTCAGGAGTTCAAATAAGTTTTCAAAAATGAAATCCCTTTGTAACAGACGAGTTTCCGTATGAAATCCTGATACTCTGAAAGAGATTGTCCGTTTTGTACACGAAGTGCATCCAGTTTTTGCCGTAACCCTCTCAACTTTCTTGCACATGCTATGTGGATGAAATGATGATACCATGCACACTTTCAACCTTTTCAGAGTTCATTTGAAATGCTTTTCAATTTTATGGTCTTATAGCTCAAAATAATTAGTAAATGCATGAAAAATAACAAATGAAGTCAGAAAGGATTGAAAAATGATGATGTGGCTTTGAATGGTGCATTTTGAACACACAAAAAGTCAGGAGTTCAAATAAGTTTTAAAATATGAAATCCCTTTGTAACAGACGAGTTTTCGTATGAAATCCTGATACTTTGAAAGAGATTATCCGTTTTGTACACGAAGTGCATCCAGTTTTTGCCGTAACCCTCTCAACTTTCTTGCACATGCTATGTGGATGAAATGATGATACCATGCCAACTTTCAACCTTTTCAGAGTTCATTTGAAATGCTTTTCAATTTTAGGGTCTTATAGCTCAAACTAATTAGTAAATGCATGAAAAATAACAAATGAAGTCAGAAAGGATTGAAAAATCATGATGTGGCTTTGAATGGTGCATTTTGAACACACAAAAAGTCAGGAGTTCAAATAAGTTTTAAAAAATGAAATCCCTTTGTAACAGACGAGTTTCCGTATGAAATCCTGATACTTTGAAAGAGATTGTCCGTTTTGTACACGAAGTGCATCCATTTTTTGCCGTAACCCTCTCAACTATCTTTCACATGCTATGTGGATGAAATGATGATACCATGCCAACTTTCAACCTTTTCAGAGTTTATTTGAAATGCTTTTCATTTTTATGGTCTTATAGCTCAAAATAATTAGTAAATGCATGAAAAATAACAAATGAAGTCAGAAAGGATTGAAAAATGATGATGTGGCTTTGAATGGTGCATTTTGAACACACAAAAAGTCAGGAGTTCAAATAAGTTTTAAAAAATGAAATTCCTTTGTAACAGACGAGTTTCCGTATGAAATCCTGATACTTTGAAAGAGATTGTCCGTTTTGTACACGAAGTGCATCCAGTTTTTGCCGTAACCCTCTCAACTTTTTTGCACATGCTATGTGGATGAAATGATGATACCATGCCAACTTTCAACCTTTTCAGAGTTCATTTGAAATGCTTTTCAATTTTATGGTCTTATAGCTCAAAATAATTAGTAAATGCATGAAAAATAAAAAATGAAGTCAGAAAGGATTGAAAAATGATGATGTGGCTTTGAATGGTGCATTTTGAACACACAAAAAGTCAGGAGTTCAAATAAGTTTTAAAAAATGAAATCCCTTTGTAACAGACGAGTTTCCGTATGAAATCCTGATACTTTGAAAGAGATTGTCCGTTTTGTACACGAAGTGCATCCAGTTTTTGCCGTAACCCTCTCAACTATCTTTCACATGCTATGTGGATGAAATGATGATACCATGCCAACTTTCAACCTTTTCAGAGTTCATTTGAAATGCTTTTCAATTTTATGATCTTATAGCTCAAAATAATTAGTAAATGCATGAAAAATAACAAATGAAGTCAGAAAGGATTGAAAAATGATGATGTGGCATTGAATGGTGCATTTTGAACACACAAAAAGTCAGGAGTTCAAATAAGTTTTAAAAAATGAAATCCCTTTGTAACAGACGAGTTTCCGTATGAAATCCCGATACTTTGAAAGAGATTATCCATTTTGTACACGAAGTGCATCCAGTTTTTGCCGTAACCCTCTCAACTTTCTTGCACATGCTATGTGGATGAAATGATGATACCATGCCAACTCTCAACCTTTTCAGAGTTCATTTGAAATGCTTTTCAATTTTATGGTCTTATAGCTCAAAATAATTAGTAAATGCATGAAAAATAACAAATGAAGTCAGAAAGGCTTGAAAAATGATGATGTGGCTTTTAATGGTGCATTTTGAACACACAAAAAGTCAGGAGTTCAAATAAGATTTAAAAAATGAAATCCCTTTGTAACAGACGAGTTTCTGTATGAAATCCTGATACTTTGAAAGAGATTGTCCGTTTTGTACACGAAGTGCATCCATTTTTTGCCGTAACCCTCTCAACTATCCTGCACATGCTATGTGGATGAAATGATGATACCAAGCCAACTTTCAACCTTTTCAGAGTTCATTTGAAATGCTTTTCAATTTTATGGTCTTATAGCTCAAAATAATTAGTAAATGCATGAAAAATAACAAATGAAGTCAGAAAGGATTGAAAATGATGATGTGGCTTTGAATGTTGCATTTTGAACACACAAAAAGTCAGGAGTTCAAATAAGTTTTAAAAAATGAAATCCCTTTGTAACAGACGAGTTTCCGTATGAAATCCTGATACTCTGAAAGAGATTGTCCGTTTTGTACACGAAGTGCATCCAGTTTTTGCCGTAACCCTCTCAACTTTCTTGCACATGCTATGTGGATGAAATGATGATACCATGCCAACTTTCAACCTTTTCAGAGTTCATTTGAAATGCTTTTCAATTTTATGGTCTTATAGCTCAAAATAATTAGTAAATGCATGAAAAATAACAAATGAAGTCAGAAAGGATTGAAAAATGATGATGTGGCTCTGAATGGTGCATTTTGAACACACAAGAAGTCAGGAGTTAAAATAAGTTTTCAAAAATGAAATCCCTTTGTAACAGACGAGTTTCCGTATGAAATCCTGATACTCTGAAAGAGATTGTCCGTTTTGTACACGAAGTGCATCCAGTTTTTGCCGTAACCCTCTCAACTTTCTTGCACATGCTATGTGGATGAAATGATAATACCATGCCAACTTTCAACCTTTTAAGAGTTCATTTGAAATGCTTTTCAATTTTATGGTCTTATAGCTCAAAATAATTAGTAAATGCATGAAAAATAACAGATGAAGTCAGAAAGGATTGAAAAATGATGATGTTGCTTTGAATGGTGCATTTTGAACACACAAGAAGTCAGGAGTTCAAATAAGATTTAAAAAATGAAATCCCTTTGTAACAGACGAGTTTCCGTATGAAATCCTGATACTGTGAAAGAGATTTTCCGTTTTGTACACGAAGTGCATCCAGTTTTTGCCGTAACCCTCTCAACTTTGTTGCACATGCTATGTGGATGAAATGATGATACCATGCCAACTTTCAACCTTTTCAGAGTTCATTTGAAATACTTTTCAATTTTATGGTCTTATAGCTCAAAATAATTAGTAAATGCATGAAAAATAACAAATGAAGTCAGAAAGGATTGAAAAATGATGATGTGGCTTTGAATGGTGAATTTTGAACACACAAAAAGTCAGGAGTTCAAATAAGTTTTAAAATATGAAATCCCTTTGTAACAGACGAGTTTTCGTATGAAATCCTGATACTTTGAAAGAGATTATCCGTTTTGTACACGAAGTGCATCCAGTTTTTGCCGTAACCCTCTCAACTTTCTTGCACATGCTATGTGGATGAAATGATGATACCATGCCAACTTTCAACCTTTTCAGAGTTCATTTGAAATGCTTTCCAAATTTATGGCCTTATAGCTCAAAATAATTAGTAAATGCATGAAAAATAACAAATGAAGTCAGAAAGGATTGAAAAATGATGATGTGGCTTTGAATGGTGCATTTTGAACACACAAAAAGTCAGGAGTTCAAATAAGTTTTAAAAAATGAAATCCCTTTGTAACAGACGAGTTTCCGTATGAAATCCTGATACTTTGAAAGAGATTGTCCGTTTTGTACACGAAGTGCATCCAGTTTTTTGCCGTAACCCTCTCAACTATCTTTCACATGCTATGTGGATGAAATGATGATACCATGCCAACTTTCAACCTTTTCAGAGTTTATTTGAAATGCTTTTCATTTTTATGGTCTTATTGCTCAAAATAATTAGTAAATGCATGAAAAATAACAAATGAAGTCAGAAAGGATTGAAAAATGATGATGTGGCTTTGAATGGTGCATTTTGAACACACAAAAAGTCAGGAGTTCAAATAAGTTTTAAAAAATGAAATTCCTTTGTAACAGACGAGTTTCCGTATGAAATCCTGATACTTTGAAAGAGATTGTCCGTTTTGTACACGAAGTGCATCCAGTTTTTGCCGTAACCCTCTCAACTTTTTTGCACATGCTATGTGGATGAAATGATGCTACCATGCCAACTTTCAACCTTTTCAGAGTTCATTTGAAATGCTTTTCAATTTTATGGTCTTATAGCTCAAAATAATTAGTAAATGCATGAAAAATAAAAAATGAAGTCAGAAAGGATTGAAAAATGATGATGTGGCTTTGAATGGTGCATTTTGAACACACAAGAAGTCAGGAGTTCAAATAAGTTTTAAAAAATGAAATCCCTTTGTAACAGACGAGTTTCCGTATGAAATCCTGATACTTTGAAAGAGATTATCCATTTTGTACACGAAGTGCATCCAGTTTTTGCCGTAACCCTCTCAACTTTCTTGCACATGCTATGTGGATGAAATGATGATACCATGCCAACTTTCAACCTTTCAGAGTTCATTTGAAATGCTTTCCAAATTTATGGCCTTATAGCTCAAAATAATTAGTAAATGCATGAAAAATAAAAAATGAAGTCAGAAAGGATTGAAAAATGATGATGTGGCTTTGAATGGTGCATTTTGAACACACAAGAAGTCAGAAGTTCAAATAAGTTTTAAAAAATGAAATCCCTTTGTAACAGACGAGTTTCCGTATGAAATCCTGATACTTTGAAAGAGATTATCCATTTTGTACACGAAGTGCATCCAGTTTTTGCCGTAACCCTCTCAACTTTCTTGCACATGCTATGTGGATGAAATGATGATACCATGCCAACTTTCAACCTTTTCAGAGTTCATTTGAAATGCTTTCCAAATTTATGGCCTTATAGCTCAAAATAATTAGTAAATGCATGAAAAATAAAAAATGAAGTCAGAAAGGATTGAAAAATGATGATGTGGCTTTGAATGGTGCATTTTGAACACACAAGAAGTCAGGAGTTCAAATAAGTTTTAAAAAATGAAATCCCTTTGTAACAGACGAGTTTCCGTATGAAATCCTGATACTTTGAAAGAGATTATCCATTTTGTACACGAAGTGCATCCAGTTTTTGCCGTAACCCTCTCAACTTTCTTGCACATGCTATGTGGATGAAATGATGATACCATGCCAACTTTCAACCTTTCAGAGTTCATTTGAAATGCTTTCCAAATTTATGGCCTTATAGCTCAAAATAATTAGTAAATGCATGAAAAATAACAAATGAAGTCAGAAAGGATTGAAAAATGATGATGTGGCTTTGAATGTTTAATTTTGAACACACAAAAAGTCTGGAGTTCAAATAAGTTTTAAAAAAATGAAATCCCTTTGTAACAGACGAGTTTCCGTATGAAATCCTGATACTCTGAAAGAGATTGTCCGTTTTGTACACGAAGTGCATCCAGTTTTTGCCGTAACACTCTCAAGTTTCTTGCACATGCTATGTGGATGAAATGATGATACCATGCCAACTTTCAACCTTTTAAGAGTTCATTTGAAATGCTTTTCAATTTTATGGTCTTATAGCTCAAAATAATTAGTAAATGCATGAAAAATAACAGATGAAGTCAGAAAGGATTGAAAAATGATGATGTGGCTTTGAATGGTGCATTTTGAACACACAAGAAGTCAGGAGTTCAAATAAGTTTTAAAAAATGAAATCCCTTTGTAACAGACGAGTTTCCGTATGAAATCCTGATACTGTGAAAGAGATTTTCCGTTTTGTACACGAAGTGCACCCAGTTTTTGCCGTAAACCTCTCAACTTTCTTGCACATGCTATGTGGATGAAATGATGATACCATGCCAACTTTCAACCTTTTCAGAGTTCATTTGAAATGCTTTTCAATTTTATGGTCTTATAGCTCAAAATAATTAGTAAATGCATGAAAAATAACAAATGAAGTCAGAAAGGATTGAAAAATGATGATGTGGCTTTGAATGGTGCATTTTGAACACACAAAAAGTCAGGATTTCAAATAAGTTTTAAAATATGAAATCCCTTTGTAACAGACGAGTTTTCGTATGAAATCCTGATACTTTGAAAGAGATTATCCGTTTTGTACACGAAGTGCATCCAGTTTTTGCCGTAACCCTCTCAACTTTCTTGCACATGCTATGTGGATGAAATGATGATACCATGCCAACTTTCAACCTTTTCAGAGTTCATTTGAAATGCTTTTCAATTTTAGGGTCTTATAGCTCAAACTAATTAGTAAATGCATGAAAAATAACAAATGAAGTCAGAAAGGATTGAAAAATGATGATGTGGCTTTGAATGGTGCATTTTGAACACACAAAAAGTCAGGAGTTCAAATAAGTTTTAAAAAATGAAATCCCTTTGTAACAGACGAGTTTCCGTATGAAATCCTGATACTTTGAAAGAGATTGTCCGTTTTGTACACGAAGTGCATCCAGTTTTTGCCGTAACCCTCTCAACTATCTTTCACATGCTATGTGGATGAAATGATGATACCATGCCAACTTTCAACCTTTTCAGAGTTTATTTGAAATGCTTTTCATTTTTATGGTCTTATAGCTCAAAATAATTAGTAAATGCATGAAAAATAACAAATGAAGTCAGAAAGGATTGAAAAATGATGATGTGGCTTTGAATGGTGCATTTTGAACACACAAAAAGTCAGGAGTTCAAATAAGTTTTAAAAAATGAAATTCCTTTGTAACAGACGAGTTTCCGTATGAAATCCTGATACTTTGAAAGAGATTGTCCGTTTTGTACACGAAGTGCATCCAGTTTTTGCCGTAACCCTCTCAACTTTTTTGCACATGCTATGTGGATGAAATGATGATACCATGCCAACTTTCAACCTTTTCAGAGTTCATTTGAAATGCTTTTCAATTTTATGGTCTTATAGCTCAAAATAATTAGTAAATGCATGAAAAATAAAAAATGAAGTCAGAAAGGATTGAAAAATGATGATGTGGCTTTTAATGGTGCATTTTGAACACACAAGAAGTCAGGAGTTCAAATAAGTTTTAAAAAATAAAATCCCTTTGTAACAGACGAGTTTCCGTATGAAATCCCGATACTTTGAAAGAGATTATCCATTTTGTACACGAAGTGCATCCAGTTTTTGCCGTAACCCTCTCAACTTTCTTGCACATGCTATGTGGATGAAATGATGATACCATGCCAACTCTCAACCTTTTTAGAGTTCATTTGAAATGCTTTTCAATTTTATGGTCTTATAGCTCAAAATAATTAGTAAATGCATGAAAAATAACAAATGAAGTCAGAAAGGATTGAAAAATGATGATGTGGCTTTTAATGGTGCATTTTGAACACACAAAAAGTCAGGAGTTCAAATAAGATTATAAAATGAAATCCCTTTGTAACAGACGAGTTTCTGTATGAAATCCTGATACTTTGAAAGAGATTGTCCGTTTTGTACACGAAGTGCATCCATTTTTTGCCGTAACCCTCTCAACTATCTTGCACATGCTATGTGGATGAAATGATGATACCAAGCCAACTTTCAACCTTTTCAGAGTTCATTTGAAATGCTTTTCAATTTTATGGTCTTATAGCTCAAAATAATTAGTAAATGCATGAAAAATAACAAATGAAGTCAGAAAGGATTGAAAAATGATGATGTGGCTTTTAATGGTGCATTTTGAACACACAAGAAGTCAGGAGTTCAAATAAGTTTTAAAAAATGAAATCCCTTTGTAACAGACGAGTTTCCGTATGAAATCCCGATACTTTGAAAGAGATTATCCATTTTGTACACGAAGTGCATCCAGTTTTTGCCGTAACCCTCTCAACTTTCTTGCACATGCTATGTGGATGAAATGATGATACCATGCCAACTCTCAACCTTTTTAGAGTTCATTTGAAATGCTTTTCAATTTTATGGTCTTATAGCTCAAAATAATTAGTAAATGCATGAAAAATAACAAATGAAGTCAGAAAGGATTGAAAAATGATGATGTGGCTTTTAATGGTGCATTTTGAACACACAAAAAGTCAGGAGTTCAAATAAGATTATAAAATGAAATCCCTTTGTAACAGACGAGTTTCTGTATGAAATCCTGATACTTTGAAAGAGATTGTCCGTTTTGTACACGAAGTGCATCCATTTTTTGCCGTAACCCTCTCAACTATCTTGCACATGCTATGTGGATGAAATGATGATACCAAGCCAACTTTCAACCTTTTCAGAGTTCATTTGAAATGCTTTTCAATTTTATGGTCTTATAGCTCAAAATAATTAGTAAATGCATGAAAAATAACAAATGAAGTCAGAAAGGATTGAAAAATGATGATGTGGCTTTGAATGTTGCATTTTGAACACACAAAAAGTCAGGAGTTCAAATAAGTTTTAAAAAATGAAATCCCTTTGTAACAGACGAGTTTCCGTATGAAATCCTGATACTTTGAAAGAGATTATCCGTTTTGTACACGAAGTGCATCCAGTTTTTGCCGTAACCCTCTCAACTTTCTTGCACATGCAATGTGGATGAAATGATGATACCATGCCAACTTTCAACCTTTTCAGAGTTCATTTGAAATGCTTTTCAATTTTATGGTCTTATAGCTCAAAATAATTAGTAAATGCATGAAAAATAACAAATGAAGTCAGAAAGGATTGAAAAATGATGATGTGGCTCTGAATGGTGCATTTTGAACACACAAGAAGTCAGGAGTTCAAATAAGTTTTCAAAAATGAAATCCCTTTGTAACAGACGAGTTTCCGTATGAAATCCTGATACTCTGAAAGAGATTGTCCGTTTTGTACACGAAGTGCATCCAGTTTTTGCCGTAACCCTCTCAACTTTCTTGCACATGCTATGTGGATGAAATGATGATACCATGCCAACTTTCAACCTTTTCAGAGTTCATTTGAAATGCTTTCCAATTTTATGGTCTTATAGCTCAAAATAATTAGTAAATGCATGAAAAATGACAAATGGAGTCAGAAAGGTTGAAAAATGATGATGTGGCTTTGAATGGTGCATTTTTAACACACACAAAGTCAGGAGTTCATATAAGTTTTAAAAAATGAAATCCCTTTGTAACAGACGAGTTTCCGTATGAAATCCTGATACTTTGAAAGAGATTGTCCGTTTTGTACACGAAGTGCATCCAGTTTTTGCCGTAACCCTCTGAACTTTATTGCACATGATATGTGGATGAAATGATGATACCATGCCAACTTTCAACCTTTTCAGAGTTCATTTGAAATGCTTTTCAATTTTAGGGTCTTGTAGCTCAAAATAATTAGTAAATGCATGAAAAATAACAAATGAACTCAGAAAGGATTGAAAAATGAGGATGTGGCTTTGAATGGTGCATTTTGAACACACAAAAAGTCAGGAGTTCAAATAAGTTTTAAAAAATGAAATCCCTTGGTAACGAACGAGTTTCCGTATGAAATCCTGATACTTTGAAAGAGATTGTCCGTTTTGTACACGAAGTGCATCCAGTTTTCCCCGTAACCCTCTCAACTTTCTTGCACTTGCTATGTGGATGAAATGATGATACCATGCCAACTTTCAACCTTTTCAGAGTTCATTTGAAATGCTTTCCAATTTTATGGTCTTATAGCTCAAAATAATTAGTAGAAGCATGAAAAATAACAAAGGAAGTCAGAAAGGATTGAAAAATGATGATGTGGCTTTGAATGGTGCATTTTGAACACACACAAAGTCAGGAGTTCAAATAAGTTTTAAAAAATGAAATCCCTTTGTAACAGACGAGTTGCCGTATGAAATCCCCATAATTTGAAAGAGATTGTCCGTCTTGTACACGAAGTTCATCCAGTTTTTGCCGTAACCCTCTCAACTTGCTTGCACATGCTATGTGGATGAAATGATGATACCATGCCAACTTTCAACCTTTTCAGAGTTCATTTGAAATGATTTTCAATTTTATGGTCTTATAGCTCAAAATAATTACTAAATGCATGAAAAATAACAAATGAAGTCAGAAAGGATTGAAAAATGATGATGTGGCTTTGAATGTTGCATTTTGAACACACAAAAAGTCAGGAGTTCAAATAAGATTTAAAAAATGAAATCCCTTTGTAACAGACGAGTTTCTGTATGAAATCCTGATACTTTGAAAGAGATTGTCCGTTTTGTACACGAAGTGCATCCAGTTTTTGCCGTAACCCTCTCAACTATCTTGCACATGCTATGTGGATGAAATGATGATACCATGCCAACTTTCAACCTTTTCAGAGTTCATTTGAAATGCTTTTCAATTTTAGGGTCTTATAGCTCAAAATAATTAGTAAATGCATGAAAAATAACAAATGAAGTCAGAAAGGATTGAAAAATGATGATGTGGTTTTGAATGTTGCATTTTGAACACACAAAAAGTCAGGAGTTCAAATAAGTTTTAAAAAATGAAATCCCTTTGTAACAGACGAGTTTCCGTATGAAATCCTGATACTCCGAAAGAGATTGTCCGTTTTGTACACGAAGTGCATCCAGTTTTTGCCGTAACCCTCTCAACTTTCTTGCACATGCTATGTGGATGAAATGATGATACCATGCCAACTTTCAACCTTTCAGAGTTCATTTGAAATGCTTTCCAAATTTATGGCCTTATAGCTCAAAATAATTAGTAAATGCATGAAAAATAACAAATGAAGTCAGAAAGGATTGAAAATTGATGATGTGGCTTTGAATGTTTAATTTTGAACACACAAAAAGTCAGGAGTTCAAATAAGTTTTAAAAAATGAAATCCCTTTGTAACAGACGAGTTTCCGTATGAAATCCTGATACTCTGAAAGAGATTGTCCGTTTTGTACACGAAGTGCATCCAGTTTTTGCCGTAACCCTCTCAACTTTCTTGCACATGCTATGTGGATGAAATGATGATACCATGCCAACTTTCAACCTTTTCAGAGTTCATTTGAAATGTTTTCCAATTTTATGGTCTTATAGCTCAAAATAATTAGTAAATGCATGAAAAATGACAAATGAAGTCAGAAAGGTTGAAAAATGATGATGTGGCTTTGAATGGTGCATTTTTAACACACACAAAGTCAGGAGTTCAAATAAGTTTTAAAAAATGAAATCCCTTTGTAACAGACGAGTTTCCGTATGAAATCCTGATACTTTGAAAGAGATTGTCCGTTTTGTACACGAAGTGCATCCAGTTTTTGCCGTAACCCTCTGAACTTTATTGCACATGATATGTGGATGAAATGATGATACCATGCCAACTTTCAACCTTTTCAGAGTTCATTTGAAATGCTTTTCAATTTTAGGGTCTTGTAGCTCAAAATAATTAGTAAATGCATGAAAAATAACAAATGAACTCAGAAAGGATTGAAAAATGAGGATGTGGCTTTGAATGGTGCATTTTGAACACACAAAAAGTCAGGAGTTCAAATAAGTTTTAAAAAATGAAATCCCTTGGTAACGAACGAGTTTCCGTATGAAATCCTGATACTTTGAAAGAGATTGTCCGTTTTGTACACGAAGTGGATCCAGTTTTCCCCGTAACCCTCTCAACTTTCTTGCACTTGCTATGTGAATGAAATGATGATACCATGCCAACTTTCAACCTTTTCAGAGTTCATTTGAAATGCTTTCCAATTTTATGGTCTTATAGCTCAAAATAATTAGTAGAAGCATGAAAAATAACAAAGGAAGTCAGAAAGGATTGAAAAATGATGATGTGGCTTTGAATGGTGCATTTTGAACACACACAAAGTCAGGAGTTCAAATAAGTTTTAAAAAATGAAATCCCTTTGTAACAGACGAGTTGTCGTATGAAATCCTCATAATTTGAAAGAGATTGTCCGTCTTGTACACGAAGTTCATCCAGTTTTTGCCGTAACCCTCTCAACTTGCTTGCACATGCTATGTGGATGAAATGATGATACCATGCCAACTTTCAACCTTTTCAGAGTTCATTTGAAATGATTTTCAATTTTATGGTCTTATAGCTCAAAATAATTAGTAAATGCATGAAAAATAACAAATGAAGTCAGAAAGGATTGAAAAATGATGATGTGGCTTTGAATGTTGCATTTTGAACACACAAAAATTCAGGAGTTCAAATAAGATTTAAAAAATGAAATCCCTTTGTAACAGACGAGTTTCTGTATGAAATCCTGATACTTTGAAAGAGATTGTCCGTTTTGTACATGAAGTGCATCCAGTTTTTGCCGTAACCCTCTCAACTATCTTGCACATGCTATGTGGATGAAATGATGATACCATGCCAACTTTCAACCTTTTGAGAGTTCATTTGAAATGCTTTTCAATTTTAGGGTCTTATAGCTCAAAATAATTAGTAAATGCATGAAAAATAACAAATGAAGTCAGAAAGGATTGAAAAATGATGATGTGGCTTTGAATGTTGCATTTTGAACACACAAAAAGTCAGGAGTTCAAATAAGTTTTAAAAAATGAAATCCCTTTGTAACAGACGAGTTTCCGTATGAAATCCTGATACTCTGAAAGAGATTGTCCGTTTTGTACACGAAGTGCATCCAGTTTTTGCCGTAACCCTCTCAACTTTCTTGCACATGCTATGTGGATGAAATGATGATACCATGCCAACTTTCAACCTTTTAGAGTTCATTTGAAATGCTTTCCAAATTTATGGCCTTATAGCTCAAAATAATTAGTAAATGCATGAAAAATAACAAATGAAGTCAGAAAGGATTGAAAAATGATGATGTGGCTTTGAATGTTTAATTTTGAACACACAAAAAGTCAGGAGTTCAAATAAGTTTTAAAAAATGAAATCCCTTTGTAACAGACGAGTTTCCGTATGAAATCCTGATACTCTGAAAGAGATTGTCCGTTTTGTACACGAAGTGCATTCAGTTTTTGCCGTAACCCTCTCAACTTTCTTGCACATGCTATGTGGATGAAATGATGATACCATGCCAACTTTCAACCTTTTCAGAGTTCATTTGAAATGCTTTCCAATTTTATGGTCTTATAGCTCAAAATAATTAGTAAATGCATGAAAAATGACAAATGAAGTCAGAAAGGTTGAAAAATGATGATGTGGCTTTGAATGGTGCATTTTTAACACACACAAAGTCAGGAGTTCAAATAAGTTTTAAAAAATGAAATCCCTTTGTAACAGACGAGTTTCCGTATGAAATCCTGATACTTTGAAAGAGATTGTCCGTTTTGTACACGAAGTGCATCCAGTTTTTGCCGTAACCCTCTGAACTTTATTGCACATGATATGTGGATGAAATGATGATACCATGCCAACTTTCAACCTTTTCAGAGTTCATTTGAAATGCTTTTCAATTTTAGGGTCTTGTAGCTCAAAATAATTAGTAAATGCATGAAAAATAACAAATGAACTCAGAAAGGATTGAAAAATGAGGATGTGGCTTTGAATGGTGCATTTTGAACACACAAAAAGTCAGGAGTTCAAATAAGTTTTAAAAAATGAAATCCCTTGGTAACGAACGAGTTTCCGTATGAAATCCTGATACTTTGAAAGAGATTGTCCGTTTTGTACACGAAGTGGATCCAGTTTTCCCCGTAACCCTCTCAACTTTCTTGCACTTGCTATGTGGATGAAATGATGATACCATGCCAACTTTCAACCTTTTCAGAGTTCATTTGAAATGCTTTCCAATTTTATGGTCTTATAGCTCAAAATAATTAGTAGAAGCATGAAAAATAACAAAGGAAGTCAGAAAGGATTGAAAAATGATGATGTGGCTTTGAATGGTGCATTTTGAACACACACAAAGTCAGGAGTTCAAAGAAGTTTTAAAAAATGAAATCCCTTTGTAACAGACGAGTTGCCGTATGAAATCCTCATAATTTGAAAGAGATTGTCCGTCTTGTACACGAAGTTCATCCAGTTTTTGCCGTAACCCTCTCAACTTGCTTGCACATGCTATGTGGATGAAATGATGATACCATGCCAACTTTCAACCTTTTCTGAGTTCATTTGAAATGATTTTCAATTTTATGGTCTTATAGCTCAAAATAATTACTAAATGCATGAAAAATAACAAATGAAGTCAGAAAGGATTGAAAAATGATGATGTGGCTTTGAATGTTGCATTTTGAACACACAAAAAGTCAGGAGTTCAAATAAGATTTAAAAAATGAAATCCCTTTGTAACAGACGAGTTTCTGTATGAAATCCTGATACTTTGAAAGAGATTGTCCGTTTTGTACACGAAGTGCATCCAGTTTTTGCCGTAACCCTCTCAACTATCTTGCACATGCTATGTGGATGAAATGATGATACCATGCCAACTTTCAACCTTTTGAGAGTTCATTTGAAATGCTTTTCAATTTTAGGGTATTATAGCTCAAAATAATTAGTAAATGCATGAAAAATAACAAATGAAGTCAGAAAGGATTGAAAAATGATGATGTGGCTTTGAATGTTGCATTTTGAACACACAAAAAGTCAGGAGTTCAAATAAGTTTTAAAAAATGAAATCCCTTTGTAACAGACGAGTTTCCGTATGAAATCCTGATACTCTGAAAGAGATTGTCCGTTTTGTACACGAAGTGCATCCAGTTTTTGCCGTAACCCTCTCAACTTTCTTGCACATGCTATGTGGATGAAATGATGATACCATGCCAACTTTCATCCTTTTCAGAGTTCATTTGAAATGCTTTTCAATTTTATGGTCTTATAGCTCAAAATAATTAGTAAATGCATGAAAAAAAACAAATGAAGTCAGAAAGGATTGAAAAATGATGATGTGGCTTTGAATGGTGCATTATGAACACACAAGAAGTCAGGAGTTCAAATAAGTTTTAAATAATGAAATCACTTTGTAACAGATAAGTTTCCGTATGAAATCCTCATACTTTGAAAGAGATTGTCCGTTTTGTACACGAAGAGCATCCAGTTTTTGCGGTAACCCTCTCAACTTTCTTGCACATGCTATGTGGATGAAATGATGATACCATGCCAACTTTCAACCTTTTCAGAGTTCATTTGAAATGCTTTTCAATTTTATGGTCTTATAGCTCAAAATATTTAGTAATTGCATGAAAAATAACAAATGAAGTCAGAAAGGATTGAAAAATGATGATGTGGCTTTGAATGGTGCATTTTGAACACACAAAAAGTCAGGAGTTCAAATAAGATTTAAAAAATGAAATCCCTTTGTAACAGACGAGTTTCTGTATGAAATCCTGATACTTTGAAAGAGATTGTCCGTTTTGTACACGAAGTGCATCCAGTTTTTGCCATAACCCTCTCAACTTTCTTGCACATGCTATGTGGATGAAATGATTATACCATGCCAACTTTCAACCTTTTCAGAGTTCATTTGAAATGCTTTTCAATTTTATGGTCTTATAGCTCAAAATAATTAGTAAATGCATGAAAAATAGCAAATGAAGTCAGAAAGGATTGAAAAATGATGATGTGGCTCGGAATGGTGCATTTTGAACACACAAGAAGTCAGGAGTTCAAATAAGTTTTAAAAAATGAAATCCCTTTGTAACAGACGAGTTTCTGTATGAAATCCTGATACTCTGAAAGAGATTGTCCGTTTTGTACACGAAGTGCATCCAGTTTTTGCCGTAACCCTGTCAACTTTCTTGCACATGCTATGTGGATGAAATGATGATACCATGCCAACTTTCAACCTTTTCAGAGTTCATTTGAAATGCTTTTCAATTTTATGGTCTTATAGCTCAAAATAATTAGTAAGTGCATGAAAAATAACAAATGAAGTCAGAAAGGATTGAAAAATGATGATGTGGCTTTGGATGGTGCATTTTGAACACACAAAAAGTCAGGAGTTCAAATAAGATTTAAAAAATGAAATCCCTTTGTAACAGACGAGTTTCTGTATGAAATCCTGATACTTTGAAAGAGATTGTCCGTTTTGTACACGAAGTGCATCCAGTTTTTGCCATAACCCTCTCAACTTTCTTGCACATGCTATATGGATGAAATGATTATACCATGCCAACTTTCAACCTTTTCAGAGTTCATTTGAAATGGTTTTCAATTTTATGGTCTTATAGCTCAAAATAATTAGTAAATGCATGAAAAATAACAAATGAAGTCAGAAAGGATTGAAAAATGATGATGTGGCTCTGAATGGTGCATTTTGAACACACAAGAAGTCAGGAGTTCAAATAAGTTTTCAAAAATGAAATCCCTTTGTAACAGACGAGTTTCCGTATGAAATCCTGATACTCTGAAAGAGATTGTCCGTTTTGTACACGAAGTGCATCCAGTTTTTGCCGTAACCCTCTCAACTTTCTTGCACATGCTATGTGGATGAAATGATGATACCATGCCAACTTTCAACCTTTTCAGAGTTCATTTGAAATGCTTTCCAATTTTATGGTCTTATAGCTCAAAATAATTAGTAAATGCATGAAAAATGACAAATGAAGTCAGAAAGGTTGAAAAATGATGATGTGGCTTTGAATGGTGCATTTTTAACACACACAAAGTCAGGAGTTCAAATAAGTTTTAAAAAATGAAATCCCTTTGTAACAGACGAGTTTCCGTATGAAATCCTGATACTTTGAAAGAGATTGTCCGTTTTGTACACGAAGTGCATCCAGTTTTTGCCGTAACCCTCTGAACTTTATTGCACATGATATGTGGATGAAACGATGATACCATGCCAACTTTCAACCTTTTCAGAGTTCATTTGAAATGCTTTTCAATTTTAGGGTCTTATAGCTCAAAATAATTAGTAAATGCATGAAAAATAACAAATGAACTCAGAAAGGATTGAAAAATGAGGATGTGGCTTTGAATGGTGCATTTTGAACACACAAAAAGTCAGGAGTTCAAATAAGTTTTAAAAAATGAAATCCCTTGGTAACGAACGAGTTTCCGTATGAAATCCTGATACTTTGAAAGAGATTGTCCGTTTTGTACACGAAGTGCATCCAGTTTTCCCCGTAACCCTCTCAACTTTCTTGCACATGCTATGTGGATGAAATGATGATACCATGCCAACTTTCAACCTTTTCAGAGTTCATTTGAAATGCTTTCCAATTTTATGGTCTTATAGCTCAAAATAATTAGTAGAAGCATGAAAAATAACAAAGGAAGTCAGAAAGGATTGAAAAATGATGATGTGGCTTTGAATGGTGCATTTTGAACACACACAAAGTCAGGAGTTCAAATAAGTTTTAAAAAATGAAATCCCTTTGTAACAGACGAGTTGCCGTATGAAATCCTCATAATTTGAAAGAGATTGTCCGTCTTGTACACGAAGTTCATCCAGTTTTTGCCGTAACCCTCTCAACTTTCTTGCACATGCTATGCGGATGAAATGATGATACCATGCCAACTTTCAACCTTTTCAGAGTTCATTTGAAATGATTTTCAATTTTATGGTCTTATAGCTCAAAATAATTAGTAAATGCATGAAAAATAACAAATGAAGTCAGAAAGGATTGAAAAATGATGATGTGGCTTTGAATGGTGCATTTTGAACACACAAAAAGTCAGGAGTTCAAATAAGATTTAAAAAATGAAATCCCTTTGTAACAGACGAGTTTCTGTATGAAATCCTGATACTTTGAAAGAGATTGTCCGTTTTGTACACGAAGTGCATCCAGTTTTTGCCATAACCCTCTCAACTTTCTTGCACATGCTTTGTGGATGAAATGATTATACCATGCCAACTTTCAACCTTTTCAGAGTTCATTTGAAATGGTTTTCAATTTTATGGTCTTATAGCTCAAAATAATTAGTAAATGCATGAAAAATAACAAATGAAGTCAGAAAGGATTGAAAAATGATGATGTGGCTCGGAATGGTGCATTTTGAACACACAAGGAGTCAGGATTTCAAATAAGTTTTAAAAAATGAAATCCCTTTGTAACAGACGAGTTTCTGTATGAAATCCTGATACTCTGAAAGAGATTGTCCGTTTTGTACACGAAGTACATCCAGTTTTTGCCGTAACCCTCTCAACTTTCTTGCACATGCTATGTGGATGAAATGATGATACCATGCCAACTTTCAACCTTTTCAGAGTTCATTTGAAATGCTTTCCAATTTACGGTATTATAGCTCAAAATAATTAGTAAATGCATGAAAAATGACAAATGAAGTCAGAAAGGTTGAAAAATGATGATGTGGCTTTGAATGGTGCATTTTTAACACACACAAAGTCAGGAGTTCAAATAAGTTTTAAAAAATGAAATCCCTTTGTAACAGACGAGTTTCCGTATGAAATCCTGATACTTTGAAAGAGATTGTCCGTTTTGTACACGAAGTGCATCCAGTTTTTGCCGTAACCCTCTGTACTTCATTGCACATGCTATGTGGATGAAATGATGATACCATGCCAACTTTCAACCGTTTCAGAGTTCATTTGAATTGCTTTTCAATTTTAGGTTCTTATAGCTCAAAATAATTACTAAATGCATGAAAAATAACAAATGAACTCTGAAAGGATTGAAAAATGATGAGGTGGCTTTGAATGGTGCATTTTGAACACACAAAAAGTCAGGAGTTCAAATAAGTTTTAAAAAATGAAATCCCTTGGTAACAAACGAGTTTCCGTATGAAATCCTGATACTTTGAAAGAGATTGTCCGTTTTGTACACGAAGTGCATCCAGTTTTCCCCGTAACCCTCTCAACTTTCTTGCACATGCTATGTGGATGAAATGATGATACCATGCCAACTTTCAACCTTTTCAGAGTTCATTTGAAATGCTTTCCAATTTTATGGTCTTATAGCTCAAAATAATTAGTAGATGCATGAAAAATAACAAAGGAAGTCAGAAAGGATTGAAAAATGATGATGTGGCTTTGAATGGTGCATTTTGAACACACACAAAGTCAGGAGTTCAAATAAGTTTTAAAAAATGAAATCCCTTTGTAACAGACGAGTTGCCGTATGAAATCCTGATAATTTGAAAGAGATTGTCCATTTTGTACACGAAATTCATCCAGTTTTTGCCGTAACCCTCTCAACTTTCTTGCACATGATATGTGGATGAAATGATGATACCATGCCAACTTTCAACATTTTCAGAGTTCATTTGAAATGCTTTTCAATTTTACGGTCTTATAGCTCAAAATAATTAGTAAATGCATGAAAAATAACAAATGAAGTCAGAAAGGATTGAAAAATGATGATGTGGCTTTGGATGGTGCATTTTGAACACACAAAAAGTCAGGAGTTCAAATAAGATTTAAAAAATGAAATCCCTTTGTAACAGACGAGTTTCTGTATGAAATCCTGATACTTTGAAAGAGATTGTCCGTTTTGTACACGAAGTGCATCCAGTTTTTGCCATAACCCTCTCAACTTTCTTGCACATGCTATGTGGATGAAATGATTATACCATGCGAACTTTCAACCTTTTCAGAGTTCATTTGAAATGCTTTTCAATTTTATGGTCTTATAGCTCAAAATAATTAGTAAATGCATGAAAAATAACAAATGAAGTCAGAAAGGATTGAAAAATGATGATGTGGCTCGGAATGGTGCATTTTGAACACACAAGAAGTCAGGAGTTCAAATAATTTTTAAAAAATGAAATCCCTTTGTAACAGACGAGTTTCCGTATGAAATCCTGATACTCTGAAAGAGATTGTCCGTTTTGTACACGAAGTGCATCCAGTTTTTGCCGTAACCCTCTCAACTTTCTTGCACATGCTATGTGGATGAAATGATGATACCATGCCAACTTTCAACTTTTTCAGAGTTCATTTGAAATGCTTTCCAATTTTATGGTCTTATAGCTCAAAATAATTAGTAAATGCATGACAAATGAAGTCAGAAAGGTTGAAAAATGATGATGTGGCTTTGAATGGTGCATTTTTAACACACACAAAGTCAGGAGTTCAAATAAGTTTTAAAAAATGAAATCCCTTTGTAACAGACGAGTTTCCGTATGAAATCCTGATACTTTGAAAAAGATTGTCCGTTTTGTACACGAAGTACATCCAGTTTTTGCCGTAACCCTCTGAACTTTATTGCACATGCTATGTGGATGAAATGATGATACCATGCCAACTTTCAACCTTTTCAGAGTTCATTTGAAATGCTTTTCAATTTTAGGGTCTTATAGCTCAAAATAATTAGTAAATGCATGAAAAATAACAAATGAACTCAGAAAGGATTGAAAAATGATGATGTGGCTTTGAATGGTACATTTTGAACACACAAAAAGTCAGGAGTTCAAATAAGTTTAAAAAAATGAAATCCCTTGGTAACAAACGAGTTTCCGTATGAAATCCTGATACTTTGAAAGAAATTGTCCGTTTTGTACACGAAGTGCATCCAGTTTTCCCCGTAACCCTCTCAACTTTCTTGCACATGCTATGTGGATGAAATGATGATACCATGCCAACTTTCAACCTTTTCAGAGTTCATTTGAAATGCTTTCCAATTTTATGGTCTTATAGCTCAAAATAATTAGTAGATGCATGAAAAATAACAAAGGAAGTCAGAAAGGATTGAAAAATGATGATGTGGCTTTGAATGGTGCATTTTGAACACACACAAAGTCAGGAGTTCAAATAAGTTTTAAAAAATGAAATCCCTTTGTAACAGACGAGTTGCCGTATGAAATCCTGATAATTTGAAAGAGATTGTCCGTTTTGTACACGAAGTTCATCCAGTTTTTGCCGTAACCCTCTCAACTTTCTTGCGCATGTTATGTGGATGAAATGATGATACCATGCCAACTTTCAACCTTTTCAGAGTTCATTTGAAATGCTTTTCAATTTTATGGTCTTATAGCTCAAAATAATTAGTAAATGCATGAAAAATAACAAATAAAGTCAGAAAGGATTGAAAAATGATGATGTGGCTTTGAATGGTGCATTTTGAACTCACAAAAAGTCAGGAGTTCAAATAAGTTTTAAAAAATGAAATCCCTTTGTAACAGACGAGTTTCCGTATGAAATCCTGATACTTTGAAAGAGATTGTCCGTTTTGTACACGAAGTGCATCTAGTTTTTGCCGTAACCCTCTCAACTTTATTGCACATGCTATGTGGATGAAATGATGATACCATGCCAACTTTCAACCTTTTCAGAGTTCATTTGAAATGCTTTTCAATTTTAGGGTCTTATAGCTCAAAATAATTACTAAATGCATGAAAAATAACAAATAAAATAAATAAGTAATTGAAAACAAAATAATATAAACTTTATTAAAATATATAAGTAGAAACAAAATAAAATAAACTTTAATAAAATTTATGAAACCATAATTAACAAAGTATTTTCTGTTCAAAACATTATAAGAAACCTCTAGTATTATTGAAACTAAAATCATATAAAATTGATGCAACTAAAATTATCAAAGTATTTTCTATTCAAAATCATTAAAAGCAAAAAGAATTTACATAAAGAACTTTTTTTGGTACAAACTTTAATAGCAAAAAGAATTATCATAAAGTAAAATAAATAAGTAATTAGAAAAAAAATAAGTATTTTGTTGTAAGTAGAAACAAAATAAAATAAATAAAGCAAAAAGAAAACAAAATAAGTGGGAAAAATTAAAAAAATGCCACCTACTGGGCCACCACGGCCTGAATACGACTAGAAACCTATCCATGGGCCAGGATTCATGCCCGCAGAAGGCCCAGCAGGCCCACAGGCATAGCAGTGCAAGATTAGGCCCAGAGGCCTGCAGTTCAGAGGAGTTCAATGGAGATGGCGGGGCAGGGCTTATAAACAGGTCCTGCCGCTCCTCGGCTAGTGAGGTGGGACTAAACATCCCACCGCACCGCGGCTTTGGCAGGTGCAGGACATTGGTCCCGGTTGGTGCCACGAACCGGGACCAATGCCCCCCTTTGGTCCCGGTTGGTGCCACGAACCGGGACCAATGCCCCCCTTTAGTCCCGGTCGGTGCTACCAACCGGGTCCAAAGCCCTCTGCTTCCCGCCCTTTGGGCTGCTGAAAAGAGGCCTTTGGTCTCGGTTGGTGGTACCAACCGGGACCAAAGAGGGGCATTTGTCCCGGTCCGTGACAAGAACCGGGATTAAAGCTTCATGTATATAAGGCACACTTGTGAAAACTTTGGTTTGCATCTTGCAGTTCGCCCCCGACGATGCGCGCGGAGAGGACGCCGCCAGGCTGTCGGACGCCGTCGCCATCGCCCCCGCCCCGGAGCCCACGCCGACGCCGTCCGCCGCCCACGCCGTCGCCGTCGCCCGTGCCCTGCTCCGCACGCCCGCCCGGATCCTCTGCACGCCAACACCGTCCGCCGCTCCCACCGTCACCGTCGTCGACGCCGTCGCCGCCCCCGCCGTCGCCCTAGCCGGCCGGCCCCGCTGTGAGCCGCCACCGCCCCGAATCCTTTTTTTCATTTTTTTGTATATGTATTTTTCCATGTATATATACTAGTAAGTGTTTAATAAAATTAGTTAGATTAGTTGAATTAGATGTTTTTCCATGTATTTTAGATTAGTTGAATTAGATGTTTTTTTGTCAATTTATGTATATATATGTGCATATTTAGAAAAAAAAAATTGTGTTGAACTAGTTAAATATAATAGAACTAATTAAACAACTTTATTTTTAGTAAGTGCTTAGTAGTTGAACTAGTTGATTTAATAAAACTAATTTATTTTACTATAGAAGTAGTTTATTTTAGTAAGTACTACTTTATTTTATTTATAGTAAGTGCTTAATTAGTAGTTGAACTAGTTGATTTAATAAAACTACTTTATTTTACTATATATAGAAGTAGTTTATTTTTAGTAAGAACTACTTTATTTTATTTATTTATAGTAAGTGCTTAGTAGTTGAACTAGTTGAACTACTTTATTTTAGCAAGAAAATTAATAGAAATAGTTTATTTTTTTTAATTCAAGCAATTAATCCCGCATCGACATCGACGATGCCTATCCCGCATCCTCGTCGTCGACTCGGCGGAGGAGGCCGGCTTGATCAGAGGGGCCATGTCCGGGACTGGGCTCCGCCGGGCTGGTTTTGGGAGGTGCTACCTTCTGGTGGGCGTAGGTTGGTGAGGAGCCAGCCCGTCGTTGACCCGATCCTTGTTTGGTGGCGGTCGCGTGGGCCAGTGACGGTGCCGAGGCTTCCGGACACCGCGGAGGTGGTACGTCACCGTGCCAGCGAGGAGGACCAGCACGTCCGTCGCTACATGGTTGCGTTGGAGGGCAGGTTCGACAATACCTGGCAGGTTCTTCAGGGATCTCACTGGAGCTATGATCCTGTGATGGTTCCGTCCCTTTGGGTGTCCACCGCCCGCGTCGATACCCGTCGGGTGCTACTGTTCTAGCTATACTAGCGATGCTATATGTATGATAGTATTCGAGGTGTATTAGTGATAATATTCGACGATGTACGGACGCATGGAGATGATGTAGTTTTGCTTATAATTGAATGCATCCTAATTTGAATACTACTTTATTTTGTGATTTGATTTTGCTTATTGAATGCTCAAAGTGTAAAACTACTCCTACTTTGAATGCTAAAATTGGAGAGCACTATGCAAGGCGTATGCATATGATTAGTTGATAGCTTATAGGGTTTTTGTTTTCGCAGAAATCTAGGAGCCCCCGGCACCTCCATCATCCCCGCTGTCGTCCCCGTCACCGCCCCCTCCGACATCGAGGTGAGACTAGCCAAATCCTCTTTTAGAAAGATAATTAAACGATATTTCGGGTTGACTGTAAGTCTGTCGAGTCTCCACCATATATGAGAGGACGAAGAATCCCGACTGTTGTCGTGGGGGTCGCTTCTCCTTTGTTCCCGTGTGCTAGACATTTTGGTGTAATGCACTCGGGGACAAATGGAGGAGCGACCATCACCAACGGTCGAATGTATACACCACGTGAGCTGAGAGTTTTCAAGAAAAGACTCGACAAACCGATAGTCAACCCGTGATGAATAATAATGATCTAACTTAGGTTTTCTAGTACATATATTTAATTGTAGACGTTTAATATTTGAATTATGAACATAGGAAATGTCGTACTCGGACGACGAAAGTCTCCTGGGGGAGTGCGACTGGTGCCATGACGACCGAGGTCAATGCGACAGGCCTCACCTAGACGAAGATCGGCGCTTCAGTATTAAGCTGGAGGAGACCTTCGATGTTGAAACGGTACGCAACGACGACAAGTGTTATTTTTTCGTAATTAAGCACGACTTCAACTATTTCAACGTGTACTTTTCATCTTTTACAATTCGGCTAGCTTATCCCATGCCATGCAAGACGCTACGTCTTGGAGAGGATGGGTTTTGAAGACCATGAAAGTATGGAAACAAAGAAAATTCACCTAAGGACCCATCATGATATAGATTTTGAAGTAAATCTGTATAATTCTGAGAGCGTAACCCATTTTGGTTGCAAAAATTGGGAAGCATTTTGCAAGATGTATGGTTTTGATGAGGGTATGCTTGTCACCATGGATCTTGGTGATCCTGACATCGAGCAAGACAATATGGACATTTGGGTCCTTGTTGATACGCCTCCAATTCTACCACTATGTGAGTTTCTCAAACATAGTTATTAGCTAATTTATATTGTTCATTTCAAAATAGTTGACAGCTTATTTTCATTGACAGCTTATTTTGATTGTTCAAACAATGTGCGGAACATGGTAGACAGAACCTACTACACCGATGGCTCTGAGTTAACTTATAAGGAGAAAACTCATCTGGTCGGATTTTGTACTGATCTTGAGAATTACAATATCTATTGTAAAACTCCTCCACATTATGGTCAATACGTGCCACTAGTGCACGTGTTGAACTATGGTAACTACTATGGAGATACCCTGGTAAGATTTCTTACGATTACGACATCCGTGCATCTTTTGCATACTTCTAAAACTAGTACATCATTGCTAACTATGAAGTTATTACTATGTTTTTCAACAGATAATCCCAGAGGATTGTGTGCCTCATTTGATGTATCAGAATGGTAGGCTTGATGTTTTGAACATACAACCAGGTCATCCTATGAATCTCAACTGTCCATACCGGATTTCTAAAAGAAGTGGAGACATGCAAATCAAAGAATGGAAAAAATGTATGGACAGTCGCAAGGAGGTTCTTGGAAGCAAAAGGAAGCGAAGCGCAAGAATTGGAGACAGGATGATCTCCATTCTCCATAATGGAGAGTCAGGGTCTATATTGTTTTATGCTATTTTACCTTAAAGAGGGTATTTCGGTCCTACCTAATACTGATGATCATGTGCTAAGAACAATTAAGTAGGGTTGGTTCGATGACTATGAGAATGATGATCGTATGACTGGTTATTAATAACGAGTAGAAGTTGTATGATGATGATTAGTAGGACTTGTTATTATATATGATGATGCATGATGCGCGCATGAAGAGTTATTATATATCAGCGGGTGAAATGAACATGGATTGGATTGAAGTGAAGGCAACATGCATGTGGTGCATGTCGAAAGTAGTACAATCCAAACTTGATCAAGTTAGGATTAGTATTACTTTCGCCATGCACCACATGTTGCCTTCACTTCAATCTAAGCCATGTTTAGGCATAGCAGTACGTAGCGTTGGTAAACCAAGCACGGAGATATAAGAGAGGACACTTCTCTCTAATAGCTACCTAATAACAACCTAAATTAACCCCCAAAACCCCTAAATCAGCCCCTTTCAAAAAAACAAAAACCTCAGCTCCAGCCAGATGCTGACGCGTGGATGCCTATTGGTCCCGGTTGGTGTCACCAACCGGGACCAAAGGCCCCCCGGCCTGGGCTGGCCGTAGCGGCCACGTGGAGGCCCATCTGTCCCGGTTCGTGTAAGAACCGGGACTAAAGGGTTAGGGCATTAGTAACGACCCTTTAGTCTCGGTTCAAAAACCGGGACAAAAGGCCCTTACCAACCGGGACAATAGGCCCTTTTTCTACTAGTGTTCATATCTCAAAACAATCATCAAGCATCAAACTTCTTATAGTATTCAATGCACTTTATATGAAAGTTTTTATTATATCCCTCTTGGATGCCCATCATATTAGGACTAAATTCATAACCAAAGAAAATTACCATGCTGTTCTACAAGACTCTCAAAATAATATAAGTGAAGCATGAGAGATCAATAATTTCTATAAAATAAAACCACCACCATGCTCTAAAAAGATATAAGTGAAGTAATAGAGCAAACGACGAACTACTCCGAAAAATATAAGTGAAGATCAATGAGTAGTTGAATAATTATGTAACTATGTGAAGACTCTCTAACATTTAGGAATTTCAGATCTTGGTATTTTATTCAAACAGCAAGCAAAACAAAAGAAAATAAAATGACGCTCCAAGCAAAACACATATCATGTGGTGAATAAAAATATAGCTCCAAGTAAAGTTACCGATGAACGAAGACGAAAGAGGGGATGCCATCCGGGGCATCCCCAAGCTTAGGCTCTTGGTTGTCCTTGAATATTACCTTGGTGTGCCTTGGGCATCCCAAAGCTTAGGCTCTTGCCACTCCTTATTCCATAGTCCATCGAATCTTTACCCAAAACTTGAAAACTTCACAACACAAAACTTAACAGAAAACTCGTAAGCTCCATTAGTATAAGAAAATAAATCACCACTTAGATACTGTTGTGAACTCATTATAAATTCATATTGGTATAATATATATTGTATTCCAACTTCTCTATGGCTCATACCCTCCAATACTACTCATAGATTCGTCAAAATAAGCAAACAACACATAGAAAACAGAACAGTCTGTAGTAATCTGTATCATTCGAATACTTATGTAACTCCAAAAATTATGAAATAAATTGGTGGACCTGAGTAAGTTGTCTATTAATCTTGTGCAAAAAGAATCAGCTTAAAAGCACTCTTCTGTAAAAAAAGACAGCCAATCTCGTGAGCGCAAAGTTTCTATATTTTACAGCAAGATCACATTAACTTTCACCCAAGTCTTCCCAAAGGTTCTACTTGGCACTTTATTGAAACAAAAGATATAAAACATGATTAATACAGTAGCTTAATCATGTGAACACACAAAAGCAGTAAAGGTAAATATTGGGTTGTCTCCCAACAAGCGCTTTTCTTTAATGCCTTTTTAGCTAGGCATGATGATTTCAATGATGCTCGCATAAAAGATAAGAATTAAAACATAAAGAGAGCATCATGAAGCATATTACTAACACATTTAAGTCTAACCCACTTCCTATGCATAGGGATTTTGTGATCAAACAACTTATGGGAACAATAATCAACTAGCATAGGAAGGCAAAACAAGCAAATCTTCAAGATTTTCAACACATAGAGAGGAAACTTGATATTATTGCAATATGTAGAAGCATATGATCCTCTCTCATAATAATTTTCAGTAGCATCATGAATGAATTCAACCATATAACTAGCACAAAAAGCATTATTTTCATGATCTACTTGCATAGAAATTTTACTACTCTCCACATAAGCAAATTTATTCTCATCAATAGTAGTGGGAGCGAACTCAACAAAATAACTATCATGTGAGGCATAGTCCAATTGAAAATTATAATCATGATGACAAGTTTCATGGTTATCCTTATTCTTTATCGCATATGTGTCATCACAATAATCATCATAAATAGGAGGCATGCTTTCATCATAATAAATTTGCTCATCAAAACTTGGGGGACTAAACATATCATCTTCATCAAACATAGCATCACCAAGCTTGTGGCTTTGCATATCATTAGCATCATGGGTATTCAAAGAATTCATACTAACAACATTGCAATCATGCTCATCATTCACATATTTTATGCCAAGCATTCTATTTAATTCTTCTTCTAGTACTTGAGCACAATTATCGGAATCCTTATTTTCACGAAAGACATTAAAAAGATGAAGCATATGAGGCATCCTCAATTCCATTTTTTTAGTTTTCTTTTATAAACTAAACTAGTGATAAAACAAGAAACTAAAAGTTTTGATTGCAAGATCTAAAGATATACCTTCAAGCACTCACCTCCCCGGCAACGGCGCCACAAATTGCTTGATGTCTACTACGCAACCTCTTCTTGTAGACGTTGTTGGGCCTCCAAGTGCAGAGGTTTATAGGACAGTAGCAAATTTCCCTCAAGTGGATGACCTAAGGTTTATCAATCCACGGGAGGCGTAGGATGAAGATGGTATCTCTCAAGCAACCCTGCAACCAAATAACAAAGAGTCTCTTGTGTCCCCAACACACCCAATACAATGGTAAATTGTATAGGTGCACTAGTTCGGCGAAGAGATGGTGATACAAGTGCAATATGGATGGTAGATATAGGTTTTTGTAATCTGAAAATAGAAAACAGCAAGGTAACTAATGATAAAAGTGAGCGTAGACGGTATTGCAATGCTAGGAAACAAGGCCTAGGGTTCATACTTTCACTAGTGCAAGTTCTCTCAATAATAATAACATAATTGGATCATGTAACTATCCCTCAACATGCAACAAAGAGTCACTCCAAAGTCACTAATAGCGGAGAACAAACAAAGAGATTATTCTAGGGTACGAAACCACCTCAAAGTTATCCTTTCTGATCGATCTATTCACGAGTCCATAGTAAAATAACATGAAGCTATTCTTTCCATTCGATCTATCATAGAGTTTGTACTAGAATAACACCTTAAGACACAAATCAACCAAAACCCTAATGACACCTAGATACTCCAATGTCACCTCAAGTATCCATGGGTATGATTATACGATATGCATCACACAATCTCAGATTGATCTATTCAACCAACACAAAGAACTTCAAAGAGTGCCCCAAAGTTTCTACCGGAGAGTCAAGACGAAAATGTGTGCCAACCCCTATGCATAAGTTCACAACACTACTGGAATCAGCTTCTTTGCCGTCCGCCATGGCGGACGGCAAAGGCATAGTTCACGGATGACAAAATTCTTTGCCGTCCGCCAGCGGACGGCAAACTTTCCGGATGAACACGTGCCAGCAAAGGCCTTCTTTGCCGTCCGCTTCTTAGGAACGGACGGCAAAGGATTATGCCGTCCGCCATCCGTGGCCAGCAGACGGCAAAGACAGCGAACGGCAGTGCGATGGCATGACAGCCGTTAGGGGGTTAACGGCGCTCTTTGCCGTTCACTGACAGACGGCAAAGAGCCTAGCTAGGCAACACTGGGAAGCTGCCACGTGGCCAGCTATGTCGTCCGCCAGCGGACGGCAAAGAGCTTTGACTCTTTGTCGACGGCAAAGTGACCAAATAGGCAGCCAGTGTTCCCAGGTTTTACAGGTAGCTACCACGTGTCCTTTTTGCCGTGTGCTAGCAGACAGCGAAGCTCTTTGCCTTCTGCTAGCGGACGTCAAAGATGCTACATATCCCCTGTTTTTATTTGAATCCATTTAATTTCACAGGAATTCACACACAGATATACATATATATATTTTCACATGCACAGCAGACATATGATGTATCCAACACATAGCTCCATCCATGACAACATACATACATCATAAGAAACAGAGTTCCATCCATACATATTACAGTAACATCACAATGTTCATCCAACACATTGTTCCATGCATCCATATAACAAGTTCTGTCGTGGAATTGTCACGGCAGATGTCCTCGAGCTAGGACTTAGTCGCAGAGCCATCGCAGCTAGGAAGCTTGAAGGGGTTAAACGGGACAAGGAACACGAGGGTTATACTGGTTCGGCCCCTTACGGTGAAGGTAAAAGCCTACGTCCAGTTGAGGTGGTATTGATTAGGGTTTCGATGACCAGGGAGCTTAACTGATATGCCTGGCTCTCGACGAGATCTTACTTGTCCCTAAACCGCCGCCGGGTCGTCCCTTTATATAGAGAGGTTGACGCCCAGCAGCTCTCAGAGTCCCGGCCGGCTCATAAGAGTGTCCGGCTCGGACTCTCAACTATTCTTGCCTTACACTACAAGTTCTACCATAATGGCGGTTGTAACTACGGGCCTTAAGCCATCTCCGGGTCTTAAGCCCATCTTTGGCCCGCCGTCTTCAAGCTTGGCGCCGGGCTTCATGCGATGACCATTATGAGTAACCCGGCCCCTCCTGGCGGGTGACTCTAAGGTTTATATCCTCAACATTAGGCCCCAGATTGATTTGAGCCGGCTCATGTCAATCTTCAATCCTTCCGATAGAAAATCTTCCGGCTTACAATTGTGTGAAGGCTATAACCCGTCGTGACGTCATCTTCTGGATCCGGGTAACCCGCCGTGACGTCATCTTCCATTAAGTTAATTTTTTATTCTATCGCATCTCCAACGGATCTTTCTTTAATGGTCATCCCAAAAATCGAGGCGCCTTTGTGGTGAGATAATCACGCCGTGGCCTCCTCGTTTCTCGCGCCCACTTATGAGCCTCCCTTTATAAATAGCCTGGCCCGATGAGCCTCCAGTCACCCGTCGTCTCCATCTTCTTCTTCCTCTCACCACTGTGCTCCCGCTCGAGCTCCACTGCCGCCGCCGCCGCGGGTCTTCTTGTCTTCACCAACTCAGGCCGCTGCATCAACCTGACGTGACCAGATAACGGCGGCGACCTCCGCAACTCTCCTGCACCCGTAAGCCCTTGCCACTCCATAGCATAGATCTGCATTAGGGTTCTTTCCTGTTCTTCCCGTGTTCATCGCCGTTCATCGCGAGCTTCTTGGTAGATTTCATTATTACCAACCTTTCTTGATCTTTGGACTGCATAGAACTGTTGCGGTAGTTGTTTCACACCCGTTCCCAATGTATATAGATCCCTTTTCATTGCATAAAAGCTCCGTTCGAACCTATGAACTTCTTCTGCGCCTGTTTTAGGTCTAGAAACTTTCCCTTTCTAGTCGATCGTTTGATCCAGAATAATTACTGTGATCTGTGAAACTTGTTTGCGCCACACTTAGTCAAAAATTGCATCTGTTTAGCTATGGCGGCTCATATCTCCGGCTTAAAGAAGCCACGCGCCGTAAAATTTTCCGGCTCATTTATGATAAAGCTGCAGACAATTTGAATTACTCTCGATACCTCCAGCGGCTTAGATAACCCGATGCACTTAACCATATGTCATTAGGCCCCTTCATAAGCCGCCACTTTAAACATTGAACTGTAAACTTCCTCCGGCTTATAATTGAACCGGACATTTCCTTTTATCATAGGCTTCCGTCTTTCACCATGCCTCCCAAAGCTCCCAAGGCACCCATCACGTGCAACTCGATGAGATCCACTGTTACTGACGAAACCTTAGCGGACTTCGTGAAGACGGGTTATCTGCCCAAGAAGGATGTCATGTCTTACCGTGCCCCTGACCCGTCAGAGGAGAGACCGCAACCACGGGATGGGGAGGTGGTGATATTTGCGGATCACATGAGCCGGGGCTTCGCACCGCCCGGCTCAAAGTTCTTTAGAGATGTGCTGAATTTCTTTGATCTACGGCCACAAGACATAGGACCCAATTCGGTGTCGAATATATGCAACTTCCAAGTATTCTGCGAAGTCTACCTTGGAGAAGAGCCCAGCCTTCTGCTCTTTAGAGAGCTATTCTATTTGAACCGCCAGAATGAGTGCGCCAACGGACCGAGCCTGGAACTTGGTGGAATTTCCATTCAACGCCGGAGAGACTGCCTCTTTCCTTATGCTGAGCCGCCCAGCCATCCAAAGGACTGGAACCAGACGTGGTTTTATTGCCAGGACACGTCTCTGGCTGACGAGAGCCCTCTGCCCGGCTTTCGTGCCGTGCGTCTGGAACCAAACCACCCTCTGCCACACAAACTATCTCAGGCGGAGCGTCAACCTCTGATCCCCACCATCAACAAGATCAAGGCTCTCCTGGGCAACGGCCTCAACGGCATTGATCTGGTCCGGGTTTGGATCTCCTGGCGGGTGATCCCTTTGAGCCGCCGCCCCGGCTTAATGTGTGCTTATACGGGCCGGAAGGATGACCCTCTGCGGCACAGTCCCAATGATCTTCCTGAAGATGTTGTGGACGACATGACCAAGTCTCTCCTGAATGAGAGCCTAGCCGACTGTGGGAGGACCGGCTTGAATCCCTTCTGCCAAGCTAACCCGGCTCCGGCGGTAAGTCCCTGACCTGAACACCTTGGTTTTCCTTTGAATAATTTCCCTCTGAACTTTAAGAAATCTTTGTTGTATATTTCAGGCTAATGACAAGTTCTGGAAGGTCAAATATGACCATGAGGCGGCCAAGAAGGCCAGGAAGGCTAAGAAAGCCGCCAGGAGAGCCGCTCCTCGCAAGAAGGGAAGCAGGCCTACTGCCTCAGAGCTGCTTCAGCTAAGCGATAGCTCCGAGTCAGAGGTAAACCCCTGAATCTGTAGGCTCTTGTTTTTGTTTCCGCTTTTCTGCTATCTTTTGGCCACCTTATTAACTTGACTATCCACAGGATGACACCGAAGCAAGTAACCCGGTGACTGAAGAGGTAATGACACTTTCCTCCGACTCGGAGCCCTTGCTAAGGCTGAAAGTCCAAAGAGTAACCCGGAAAGTAAGATTTTCACATCCTTTAGCTTATCAAGATCCTCAATTTCTTTTGAAGCAACAGATTCATGAGAGCCGGCGGCACACCCGGACCAACAAAGATGCAGACCTCTCCTCCGGCTTACCTGAAGCGTCGAGGAAGCGCCGGACCGAGGTTATCTCCAACTTATATCCTTTTCATCCTTTGGCGGGTGTTACACGTCAACCGCTCAATTCTTCTGATTCAAACTATCAGGAAACTTCACCTTCCTCTGGTGACTCGATGCAATCGAACCTGCCGGCTTTCAAGACCGTACCCGGGTAATGATGATCATCTCTTGTTGTGCTTATCTTTACTCATGTTTTTGTACTAACCTTTTGTTCTTTCAGTGCCCAGGCAAAGCTCAGTAAAAGAGCGAAGAAGAATAAGCCGGTCGAAGAGCCGGTCTTGCCTGAGCCGGAGGTTTCAGCCCAAGAGCTGCCAGCTGCCTCTGCTCCTGAAGCCACCACTCCAACCGACGAGCCAGCCATGGAGACTTCCACCAACCCGGACATCTCCAGCCCGGCTCAGCCGGCCGATGACCCGGACGTGGTAATCACCCAGACGGAGTTTGTCGAGCCGGGGAGACCCACTGCGCTGGCTAAGTGCTCTGCGAAGGAGGAGTTGCTAGAGCGCCGCCGGGCCAAGCTGAACATCACCAACTACGCCAACCTGAGCATTGGAGAGATCATCTCCGGCTATGTCAATCAAGTGCACAGCAGCCGGGACTTGGAGATTGACATGGTGAAGCAGATACAGCAGAAGTCTGAGGTACCACTCTACTGCTTACTGCATAATCATCTTTACCATACTAGCCCCCAAGTCTACGACTTATGATAGAATATGTTGTAGACTTGATTTCCGGCTTACTTCCATGAACCGGTAATTTGTAGATAGAAAGTTTCGACATGCATTAGCCCCCAAGTGCCAAGTGTCTTTGCTTGGAAAGTGCTTGGGACTTTAAAATTGCATAATAATTGTTCATACTATAACCCGGAAATTGTGCAGGCTGCTTGCAAAAAATTTGAGGCTAATATCTCTGAGTTGAACAACCGCCTGAAGACTCAGGAAACTGAGACCCGGAAGGCCAACGCCAAATTTGAGTCCAGTATTGCTGCTCAAGAGAAGCTGAAGAAGTTTGAGGCTGAAAGGAAAACTTGGGTCGAAGAGAAAGCTGCTCTGGTAAGCCGGGCTGAACAGGCGGAGAAGACTCTGACGGAGAGAACCGCTGAACTCTCCGGCTTAAAGCGCCACGTGTCACAGATGGTCGCCGCAATCTTCGGTAAGTCATTCCGCCGGCTCTCGACAAGTTTATAGTCTTTATGTCTCATAACTCCCATCATTGCCAGCGGCTTATCTTACTTTGTTAAACAGGTCCCAGAAGCGCCAACCTTAATCAAAATGTGCTGACCAAGTTGAAGGCCGTGTACACTCTGGTGGAGCAACTCTACACCGGGTCACAGCGCGCCTTGGCCGTGGTAGCCCTATCCAATGAGGTTCCGACTCACCTGGCAAACGTGCTTCGCCGGCTTGCCGTTCTTCCTCAGCGTTTCCAAGAGCTGCGGCGAGCTTCTGCAAGAGCCGGAGACATAGCTGCTCTGAGCCGGGCCAAGGCTTTTCTTCCAGAGCTAGACCCGGCTGACATTGCACTTGGTTACCCCAGCTTGAAGGAAGACGGCACCCCCTTCGACCAAAAGGACTTTGCTGCCTGTGTGAAGATCGTGCGCCCGGTGGCCACCCTGATTGGGAATGACACCGATCTGACCAAGTACCAACCGGGCTACAACGCAGAGAATCAGAGGATCCCCACTCCGCGTTATGAAGCCATCAGCTTAGTCCCGCCGACTCGTAAGCACACCTTTGCCCCGGAAATTGACCCGGCCGGGTTAATTGACGAGGAAGCTCAATTTGAAGCTTTGAGCGGCATTGACTGGAAATCGTCAACCTTCCAGGTCTTGGGAACAGCCGGAGGAGCGGAGAGGGATGAGCCGGAAGCTTCGACCTGGCAAGCATCTTGACTCTTTAGGCGGCTTGTTAAACAATGCTTCACCCTTTTGGACTCGGGGAGTCTTGTAATAGAATAGGACCAACATTTTAACTTTGTCGTGCCATCGTGCACGTGTTGAATGCTTAATTCCATTGAAGTTGCTTCCTTATATTCTTCCGGGTCATAATTGATCATTTATTTTCCTTAAGCTCAAATAGATGTCTTTAACTATCCTGCATAGAAAAACAAGTCACAAGTCTCTAGGCGGCTTACCGCACTGAGAATCATAGTCTCATACATATAACCCGGAATATGAATCTAAGTCACCAAAGACTGGTCCTCAATTATGTCCTTGATATAACCGTAATAACCTACTTACAGGCCTTCAAGTACACTTCCGGCTTATATAACCCGGATAATAAGGTTGGTACCTCAACTCCGGTTTACCAGTCTTGATAGTGCTGATTGTGTGCGACTAGCACTGTGAATCAAAGTTAAGCCGGCGGAATAAGAACCGCCGTGTACACTATTGATATAACCAGAAGAACTTGTTGTAAATCAGAAAATCAAAACTTAGGGGCTTCCAGTTCGAATACGACCAGAGACCCGTCCCAAAGGGGTTAAGCCAAGATTCGAATGTGATCATATAGCCCCCAGTGGGTTTGGCGATGCCGATCAAGAGGGTACCGACAGCTATGTTCTCTTTGGTTCGAATACGACCCATGTTTGAACAGGAAGCCCCCAAATGACCTTAAGAGTTGTTTAACGACGCTGATTCGAATACGATCCACGTCGGTTCCCAAAGGGGGTTGAGCTATGATTCAAATATGATCAAAGAAAACTCCCCAATGAGCTCGGCACTTTGCCAATCAAATGGGTATCGACAGCTATGTTCTCTTTGGTTCGAATATGACCTATGTTTGAACAGGAAGCCCCCAAGTGACTATATTACGTACGGCTAGATTCGAATACGATCATAAGCCAGATCCACCTCTAAGTTACCATGTGATCTTGTAATGGAAACAATACATTTACCTTTGGAGGAGAAAAAAGGACAGAGGTCCTGCTTTATTGCTTATCATAATATATACATGGCTATAGAAATATGTACATTATGAAAGCCGGTGGCTCAAGTGTAATAAGGCCGAAGTTGAGCTATGTTCCACGGCCGACGGGTCTCTTCCTCCGACTTTCGTGAATCCTTATGCTCCCGAACGTCAATAAGGTAGTATGACCCGTTGTGCAAATTCTTGCTGACCACAAAGGGCCCTTCCCAAGGCGGGGATAGCTTGTGTGCATCTGTTTGATCCTGGATGAGCCGGAGCACCAGATCACCTTCCTGGAAGACCCGGGATCTAACCCGGCGACTGTGATAACGGCGCAGGTCTTGTTGGTAAATCGCTGATCGAGCTGCTGCCACATCACGTTGTTCGTCCAACAAGTCAAGAGCATCTTGGCGCGCCTGTTCATTATCCGCCTCAACATAAGCCGCCACTCGGGGCGAGTCATGACGGATGTCACTGGGGAGGACTGCTTCCGCTCCATAAACCATGAAGAAAGGTGTGTAACTCGTAGATCTATTAGGAGTAGTATTGATGCTCCATAACACGGAGGGTAACTCCTCCACCCAACAACCCGGCGTCCGTTGCAAAGGGACCAAAAGCCGGGGCTTGATACCCTTCAAAATCTCCTGATTAGCCCTCTCAGCTTGACCATTGGATTGAGGATGAGCCACTGAGGAAACGTCAAGTCGAATATGCTCACGTTGACAAAACTCCTCCATGGCGCCTTTAGACAGATTAGTCCCATTGTCAGTTATAATGATGTGCGGAAAACCAAAGCAAAAAAATCACCCTTTTCATGAACTGAACCGCCGTGGCTGCGTCACACTTGCTAACGGGCTCTGCCTCAACCCACTTTGTGAACTTGTCAACTGCCACCAAAAGGTGAGTCTTCTTATCCTTGGACCTTTTAAAAGGCCCAACCATATCAAGCCCCCAGACCGCAAATGGCCAAGTGATTGGTATCATCCTCAGCTCCTGAACCGGCACATGAGCCCGTCACGAGAACCTCTGGCAACCATCACATTTACTGACCAAGTCCTCCGCATCAGCATGAGCCGTCAGCCAATAAAAACCATGACGAAAAGCCTTGGCCACAAGGGATTTTGAGCCGGCATGATGGCCACAATCCCCTTCGTGAATCTCTCGCAAGATTTCTTGACCTTCCTCAGGGGAGACACAACGCTGGAACACTCCCGTAACACTGCGGCGATGGAGCTCACCATTAATAACAACCATTGACTTAGACCGCCGGGTTATTTGTCTGCCCAAAGTTTCATCCTCAGGCAAATCTCCCGGGGTCATGTAAGCCAAGTATGGTACCGTCCAGTCCGGGGTGATGTGGAGAGCCGCCACCAACTGTGCCTCCGGGTCAGGGACAGCCAAATCTTCCTCTGTAGGTACCTTAACAGAAGGGTTATGCAAGACGTCCAGGAAAGTATTAGGCGGCACCGGTTTTCGCTGAGAGCCCAGCCGGCTTAATGCATCAGCCGCCTCGTTCTTCCTGCGATCGATGTGCTCTACTTGGTAACCCTGAAAGTGTCCAGCAATGGCATCAACTTCACGGCGATAAGCCGCCATGAGAGGGACCTTGGAGTCCCACTTGCCTGATACTTGTTGAGCCACTAAGTCTGAGTCGCCGAAGCACCTTACCCGGCTCAAGCTCATCTCCTTAGCCATCCGAAGACCATGGAGCAAAGCCTCGTATTCAGCCGCATTGTTAGTGCAAGGAAACATCAACCCTAGCACATAATGAAACTTGTCACCTTTAGGGGAAGCCAATACAACTCCAGCCCCCAAGCCCTCCAATTGCCTGGACCCATCGAAGTGAATAGTCCAATATGTGTTATCCGGCTTTTCTTCGGGCACTTGTAGCTCTGTCCAATCATTGATGAAATCCACCAAGGCTTGAGATTTAACAGCAGTGCGTGGTACATATTTCAGACCATGAGGCCCGAGCTCTATAGCCCACTTAGCTACTCTCCCTGTGGCTTCTCTGTTTTGGATGATATCTCCAAGGGGAGCAGAACTAACCACAGTGATTGGGTGACCCTGGAAATAATGCTTAAGCTTCCGGCTTACCATGAATACACCATAAACAAGCTTCTGCCAATGTGGATACCACTGTTTGGACTCGATGAGCACTTCACTGACGTAATAAACCGGCCGCTGAACTGGATACTCCTTACCCTCTTCCTTGCGCTCCACCACCACAACCACACTGACGGCTCGTGTGTTAGCAGCTACATACAGTAATAAGGGCTCTTTGTCAACCGAAGCAGCAAGGACTGGGAGCTCAGCCAGCTGTCTCTTCAAATCCTCAAAAGCAGTATTAGCAGCATCATTCCAGACAAAGTCATCAGTTTATTCATCAACTGGTACAACGGCATGGCCTTCTCACCCAAACGGCTTATAAACCGGCTTAAAGCAGCGATACGACCCGTCAGGCGCTGGACGTCGTTTATACATGCCGGCTTAGCCAGAGAGGTGATTGCCTTGATCTTCTCCGGGTTAGCTTCAATGCCTCTGTTAGAAACCAAGAAACCCAAGAGCTTGCCTGCAGGAACACCAAAAACGCACTTGGCCGGGTTAAGCATCATTTTGTAGACCCGGAGATTATCAAAGGTTTCCCTCAGATCATCTATCAAGGTTTCCTTCTCCCTGGACTTAACCACAATATCATCCACATAGGCATGAACATTGCGCCCAATCTGGTTATGAAGACAGTTCTGCACGCAACGCTGATAAGTCGCCTGTGCACTCTTGAGTCCAAAAGGCATAGACACATAATAGAAGGCTCCAAAGGGAGTGATGAACGCCGTCTTCTCCTGGTCCTTAACTGCCATTTTAATCTGATGGTATCCAGAATAAGCATCCAAGAAACTTAAGCGCTCGCAACCCGCCGTAGAATCAATGATTTGATCAATACGGGGAAGGGCAAAAGGATCAGCCGGACATGCTTTGTTGAAGTCCGTGTAGTCCACACACATCCGCCAGGTGCCATTCTTCTTGAGTACGAGCACCGGGTTAGCTAACCACTCTAGGTGAAAGACTTCAACAATAAATCCGGCCGCCAAGAGCCGGGCCACCTCTTCACCAATGGCTTTCCGCCTCTCTTCATTAAACCGCCGAAGGAATTGCCTAACCGGCTTAAATTTCGGATCAACATTGAGAGTGTGCTCAGCAAGTTCTCTAGGTACACCTGGCATGTCAGAAGGCTTCCATGCAAAGATGTCCCTGTTCTCATGGATGAACTCGATGAGCGCGCTTTCCTATTTCGGATCCAAATTGGCACTGATGCTAAACTGCTGAGATGAGTCACCTGGAACAAAATCAACAAGTTTAGTCTCATCAGCCGACTTAAATTTCATTGCCGGCTCATGCTCCGTAGTCGGCTTTTTCAGAGAGGTCATATCTGTTGGGTCGACATTGTCCTTGTAAAATTTCAACTCCTCTGTTGCACAAACAGATTCTGCATAAGCCGCATCGCCTTCCTCACACTCCAAGGCCACCTTCCGGCTGCCATGAACCGTGATGGTCCCATTGTGACCCGGCATCTTAAGCTGCAAATACACGTAACACGGCCGTGCCATGAACTTGGCGTAAGCCGGCCGCCCAAATATGGCATGATACGGACTTCTTATCTTGACCACCTCAAAGGTCAATTTTTCCACCCTGTAGTTGTACTCGTCCCCAAAGGCCACTTCCAACTCGATCTTACCAACTGGATAAGCCGACTTACCAGGCACCACACCATGGAAAATAGTATTGGACTGGCTGAGGTTCTTATCAATCAACCCCATACGACGGAAAGTCTCATAATAGAGGATGTTGATGCTGCTGCCTCCATCCATGAGCACCTTAGTGAACTTATATCCTCCCACCTGAGGGGCCACCACCAGGGCTAAGTGACCTGGATTATCAACCCGGGGAGGGTGATCCTCCCTACTCCACACAATAGGCTGCTCAGACCATCTTAAATAGCGTGGAACCGCCGGCTCAACAGCATTCACAGCCCTCTTATGAAGCTTCTGATCTCGCTTACACAGACTGGTGGTAAATACGTGATACTGTCCACCGTTAAGCTGCTTTGGATTGGTCTGATAACCCCCCTGCTGCTGTTGATGACCCTGGCCAGACTGCTGATTAAAGCCCCCTTGACCGTTCTGAGGATTAGAGTTTGAGCCGCCGCCCGGGCCATGAAAACCGCCAGCGCCTGAGCCGCCGCCCGGGCCATTGTTGCCATTAAAGGCATTGGAATTCTTAAAGGCCTTCATGATTGCGCAATCCTTCCATAGATGAGTAGCTGGCTTCTCCCTAGAGCCATGCCTTGGACAAGGCTCATTCAACAGCTGCTCCAGCGTCGGGCCTGAGCCGCCGGCTCGGGGAGGTGGCCTCCCCTTGCGTCGCTGGTTATTACCCTGTGAGCTAGCGTTGGCCACGAACTCTAGGCTGCCGTTGGCCTTACGCTTGCCACCTCCTTGGTTCCCCGGGTTATGCTGAGGACCCTTGCCATTGCCGTTCTTCTTTCCCTTCCCTGTCCTTTCATCATCTGAAGCGGGGTCCTTGGTACTATCAGAGTCGGCGTACTTGACGAGAGCCGCCATCAGCGTACCCATGTCATTGCAGTCGCACTTAAGCCGCCCGAGTTTCATCTTCAGGGGCAGGAAACGACAATTCTGCTCCAACATTAAGACTGCAGAGCCGGCATCCATCTTATCAGATGAATGTATTATCTCTTTGACTCGGCGAACCCAATGTGTCATAGACTCACCCTCCTGCTGTTTACAGTTAGTCAAATCCACAATTGACATAGACTGCCTACAGGTATCTTTGAAGTTTTGGATGAACCGGGCTTTCAGCTCAGCCCAAGACCCGATGGAATTCGGTGGTAGCCCTTTCAACCAAGTGCGGGCAGCCCCATCTAACATCATGGTGAAGTACTTGGCCATCGCCACTTCACTGACCTCCAGCAATTCCATGGCCATCTCGTAACTCTCGATCTAGGCTCCGGGTTGTAAATCAGCCATGTAATTAGGCACCTTCCTAGGCCCTTTGAAGTCCTTGGGTAGACGTTCATTGCGGAGAGCCGGCACTAAACAAGGGACACTTCCAGTCCTCGTAGGGATACCCACGTCGACGAAAGTCGTCGGATAAGCCGGGGGTGTCTGGTAAGCCGTCAACTGAGGCACCTGCTCCGCCTCTTGCCGCGCTCTGTCTTGGTCTGTTGCGTGAAAGGCTCCGTTATGAGCCGGGCCATGGCCAGGGGGCAAGTCATGGCGTCGGACATTACTTGAGCCGGTCACTGAGACCATGTGTCTGCTATAACTCGGGCTCCGACCTGGACGAGGGGTTGAGTGGATCATGTCCCGGCTGTAAGAGTACGCCTTGCTGCGCCAGCACTATCTGAAGGAGCTCTCTGACCCGGCGGGTTTCAACAGCCATTGGAGAGTCGCCGTCAATTGGGAGAGCCGCCAACCGTGCTGCCGCGGCGACCATGTTTTCCAGCAGGTTAGCATAATGACCCGGTGGTATTGGCACGTACTGAGGCAGGGCAGGGTTCACCCGGGGAGGCCCCATCACTTGTGGCTGAATAGGTGTCCCAGCCCCGGGCACTATGATCTCTGGTGGGTTACTAGACCCTGCACCTGGCGTGTTGAAGAGGTTTCGAGGATCGTAGACCGGAGGGAGTCGAGATTGGGCCTTTTGATGCCTCCTTCTCATGACCTCATTGGATGCGTTCTGATCCATCGTGAGCCGGAAGGACTGCGCCTGAATCAACTGAGTCTGGGCGTCAAGAGCCGCCCTCTCCGCAGCCATCCTGATCCCTTCCGCCGCCAGATCCTCCTTGGCTTTCACTAGATCTGACTTTAACTGCGCCACCTCCGCGTCATGCTGAGCTTGATCCGCCGGGTCAATCGTGGCGGTCAACAGGGTCGTCATCTTGTCCGTGAGATCCATCAGCACTTGAGCCGGCGAGGGTACCGGGTTTCCTGACCCAGCGGCAGGGTTTTGAACAGGCTGTGCGCCGGCCATGAAGATTCCAACCCGGCTCGGTGGCTCAAAAGGGTCCGGAATACTGTCGCCATCGGAACAACCCCTGAGCCTGCCATCTTGAAGTTGATACAACGAGTTGGACTCATCTGTGGACGACTCGCCGTCAGAGCCGGCGGCCGTCCCATCACCAGATCCAGATCCATCACAGAGCCCTCCATGGACACATCCCACAAAAGCATGCTTCAAGGCAGGTAGTGCCCGGGCGGGTCGTGCGCGCTGAGCCGTCTCGATGAGATCGGCGTAGAGATCCGGCTCAGGGCCCGGCTCACCAATCTTGCCAATGAACACATGAATTCCGCCAAAGGGGACCCGGTACCCGTACTCAATTGTGCCGGCGTCGGGGCCCCAGTTTGCATCGTCGATGTAGAGCTTGCCGCGACGACTCTTGGTCATCCGGCCCACAGCGTATCCCTTGAGCCCTTCGAAGCTGCCCTTCAAGAACTCAAATCCACCGTGCGCTGGCCCCATGGTGGGCGCCAACTGTCGTGGAATTGTCACGGCAGATGTCCTTGAGCTAGGACTTAGTCGCGGAGCCATCGCAGCTAGGAAGCTTGAAGGGGTTAAACGGGACAAGGAACACGAGGGTTATACTGGTTCGGCCCCTTACGGTGAAGGTAAAAGCCTACGTCCAGTTGAGGTGGTATTGATTAGGGTTTCGATGACCAGGGAGCTTAACTGCTATGCTTGGCTCTCGACGAGATCTTACTTGTCCCTAAACCGCCGCCGGGTCGTCCCTTTATATAGAGAGGTTGACGCCCAGCAGCTCTCAGAGTCCCGGCCGGCTCAGAAGAGTGTCCGGCTCGGACTCTCAACTATTCTTGCCTTACACTACAAGTTCTACCATAATGGCGGTTGTAACTATGGGCCTTAAGCCATCTCCGGGTCTTAAGCCCATCTTTGGCCCGCCGTCTTCAAGCTTGGCGCCGGGCTTCGTGCGATGACCATTATGAGTAACCCGGCCCCTCCTGGCGGGTGACTCTAAGGTTTATATCCTCAACAAGTTCCACATTTTTCATCGATACAAACGAAAAAAAGAAAAGGGAAACAAGCACTCCATCCATGCAACCTTCCATATAGTGAATTAAATCTGCAAAATGGGATACAAGAAAGTTAGAAGAAGAAGACTAGAATCAGAAGAAGAAGAAGAAGAAGAAGAAAATGAAGAAGAAGAAGAAGTAAGCATACTTAGGTAAAATGGAGCTAACCTAGCTAATTGTGCCATTTTTGAGTGAACTAAGCATATTACGCCATTTTTGATATAACTTAGAGCTAACTTCATTTTGGAGAAGAAGAAGAAAACTAGAAGAAGAAGAAAAAAAAGAAGAACTTCTTCTTATTCTTCTTCTTTTCTTCCTATTCCTTCTTTTCTTCCTCTTCCTTGATTTTCTTCATCTTATTATGTCATTTGTGGACTAAATAGGCTAAATTATGTCATAAATGGACTAAATAGGCTTAATAAGAAGAAAAATGCCATTTTTGAGCTTACCTAGCTAATTATGCCATTTTTGACCTAACTAAGCATATTATGAGATATAACTTAATTAGATCTAACTTCATTTTCTTCTTCTTCTTATTCTTCTTCTTCTTTTCTTCCTATTCCTTCTTTTCTTCCTCTTCCTTGATTTTCTTCATCTTATTATGTCATTTGTGGACTAAATAGGCTAAATTATGTCAAAAATGGACTAAATAGGCTAAATAAGAAGAAAAATGCCATTTTTGAGCTTACCTAGCTAATTATGCCATTTTTGACCTAACTAAGCATATTATGCCATTTTTTATATAACTTAGAGCTAACTTCATTTTGGAGAAGAAGAAGAAGAAGAAGAAGAAGAAAACTAGAAGAAGAAGAAGAAGTAGAAGAATAAGAAGTAGAAGAATAAGAAGAAGTAGAAGAAGAACTAGAAGAAGAAGTAGAAGCATATTATGATCATCTTCTTCTTCTAGTCTTCTTCTTCTTCTTTTCTTCCTATTCCTTCTTTCCTTCCTCTTCCTTGATTTTCTTCATCTTATTATGTCATTTGTGGACTAAATAGGCTAAATTATGTCATAAATGGACTAAACACGCTAAATAAGAAGAAAAATACCGTTATCATGGAGGTGTAGGAATGGTCGGGGCTGCGCCAGTGCCAGACGGATGTGAAGGACCGGTCAGGGTTCCGGCATTGGCAGAAGGAGTGGTCGATGCTTGTCGGGAGCCATGCTGCACCAAAGATCATTTCCAATAATATCTCATTAGCAAGTTCGCAAACTGAAATGTGAATAGTAGTAAGCAACGACCATTCAAATCAAACTCACCGTGGTCGCTGGAGCAATCTGGGGCATCGGCGGAGCGGCCTGACCATTTTTCTCGCAAATGGTCTGCACATTTGGTTCGCACGAGTCAGTCATATTAGATAGTAATGCGAACATTACGGTAATGTTGGGCTAATATGCACGAGAAACGTACCACGATGAGCTCGTATAGGGCCCGGGTAGCGCTGTCGTTCCGGTTCCTCTCCTCCTCCAACATCCGTCCTCTCCTCCATCTCCCTCTCCCTCTCTGCCGCCTCCCTTTGTGCCTCCCTTTTTGCCTCCTCCACAAGCTCCTTCATCTTCAATTTCTCTTTCTCAACAATAGCCTACAACACACCACTCCTCGTTAGCATTGTAATCATCGACGGACGCACACACAATGTAATGGAGGAAAGGTGAGAGAGTCCGTATAACTAACCGCCATGGCGATCTCTACGGGCCGTGCACGAGGCGTTATCTCAGGATCAGAGCTACTCAGGCGCTTCTTGATCTGCGGGAGAGTCTTAGGACAACGTATCAGTCCATCACCAATGGCTAGAGAGCCATGGGACCTCCCACCAGCAGATATCATCACCAGCTCTGTATCAAAAGGATCCTGGCTCGGGTTAAAGTCCTCCCCTTTCCTCGCCTTCCCTTCGTGTCTGTACTTCACAAGCTTGTGGTGGGAGGTCTTGTTGGTGAAGTTCTCTGGATCATCTAGGTCAGACTCCGTGAATGGCTTGGCCTTCATCTACGGGGCCATATGGGCCATGCCATAGAGGTCGAACATACCTGGCACAGGCTTCTTGTGGTGGTGCGCCTGAGAGAGAGGAACTAAATATTAGTTAAGGGCTCAAGCTAGCATGAAGAATGATATTGCTATGTAAATAGGTCATTTTGGAGCTAAGACAGGTTATTATGTCATTTTCGAGGAAAATAAGCTAAGTTTAGGTCATTTTCGAGGTAACCAAGATTATTATGCCATTTTTGACCAAAGTATGCTAATTATGTCGTTATTGAGCTATCCAAGGTTATTATGTCATTTTAGAGCTAACTATAGCATATTTAGGCATTCTATAGAGCTATCTAAGGTTATTATGTCATTTTAGAGCTAATTATGTCATGAATGAACTAACTAAGATTAGTTTAGGTCGTTATTGAGCTATCGAAGGTAGTTATGCCATTTTTTAACTGACTAAAGCATATTAAGTCATTTTATAGAGCTATCTAAGGTTATTATGTCATTTGAGAGCTAAATACGTCATAAATGAACTATCTAGCATGAAGAATGAATTGCATGAATCATGTAGCAAACCACATACCCAGTTATCCCCGTATTCAAACAGGTTGGAGCTCCCTTGATGGTGTGGCACACCTTCCATTTGGTCGCGCTTATCCTTGGCCCTTTGGTGTCCGACTTTCGATTGGGCAGAGCAGCACGCATCCACCAACGCCTCCCAACAGTCCATCTTATCCACACACCTGTAGAGGAACGCAGCAGAAAACAAAAAATTTCCGACCTACGCACCAGCCCAGGACCACTATGGAGACTGCATACATGGTTTGATCTTTTTCGTTACCGACTCGTAGCGCAGCGGGAAGTAGAGTCGGTGACGATCGGCGGTGCAGATCCCCGCAGCTAGGATTTACAACCTCCCAACCGCGAGGATGTATACCCTCATCTACTCCTCAGACAGCCCTCCGGGAGGCGGTCAAACAGCCCCCCGGACGGTGTCGCGGACAGCCCTTCGGGAGGACCTTCGAAACTCGAACGGTCACTCGGACAGCCCTTCGGGAGGACCTTCGAAACTCGAACGGTCACACGGACAGCCCTTCGGGAGGCACTCACGAACTAAGACCGAAACTACGATCTCTCTACAGAGTTGCACACATACGGTGTCATCTATCCGGCACGGCTTCGCCGTCCAGAACTAGTTCCTGCCAGAACCCAGACAGCCTTACGGCTCTACGAAACTCTTTTCGTGGGAGGGAGAGAAGAAGCCAGATAATGCATGGCATGTGTATGAGAGCAAGGGATGAGTGTGGAGGGCTGCCCCTCCACCTCTATTTATAGGAAATCCCAAGGGGGTAGGGTAGTTTCACAAAAAACCCAAAATGCACATGAATGAAGTCCTTCCACAAGGACCTAGGAGTGAAACCAAGGAACAAGAGGGTCCCCAAGGGGGAATACCCCATGTGGCCGGCCACACCCCCATGAGGGGCCCAAAAAATGGCTCCTATCCATCCATGTCATCCCCAAGATCTTTTGGAGCAAAGCCCCAAAAGGTGGCTTTCCATAAAGTAACCATAAAGCTGATTTTCACTATTCACGATGACATTTTTCAGCGTCTGATCGAACTGAAAATATTTATGTGGGCTAAGAACATTTCCAGTACCCACTAAAATGATTTTCAACGCATTTCGAAACAATTCCGGTTTTAGTGATTTTCATCTGCGAAACGCATCTGAAGTGGCTCCGGCAGCTCCGGAACATTTCCGGTTTTTATCTCAGAAAATTCCAAAAAGCTTCCAGAATGATTCTGGCATCCTCCAAGAATTATCAGGCATGTGCCGAAACCAATTTGACTTAATGGTGTATCCCGAAACAACTTTTCGGTATCATCGAAACTTATCCGATGACCTCTCTCTGCGGTACGATTCCGCTATCCGAAACTTTTCGGTGTCCGAAACTTTTTCGGTGATTTTCTCTCAGACTCCCTGTCTAGTATTCAGCAGATAGATGACCCTTAAGCGTGTGACCCTATAGGTTCGGTGAAGTATAGACATGACCCGGAACCCCTTCCGATCAATGATCAACATCGGAGCCGTGGACACCCATATTGACCCCTATACCCACACGAATAAATATTCGAGTGAACCTCCAGTTGTCGTGTGCTATTCCTATTGCTTCGCGATATGTTACAAATACCCGAGGTGAGACATGTTGGCATTCCCGTGGATCAACAACTTGTCCACTATGCTAGTTACCTCGTTACCGGTATTGTTCTCTTTTCTCGTTATCGTGTTCCGGCATCCCCGTGATCAAATCACAAAGTGTCTGGCCAGACGATGATGGATACCGTAACACCGAGAGGGCCCAGAGATATCTCTCCATCGTCGGAGGAGCAAATCCCAATCTTGAGCTATCAAGTTACTTGACACACTTTTCCATGAACCCGTAAGCCGCCGTAATAGCCACCCATTTACGGATGACATTTAACAAACCCCAAAGTTCATGAAGCAAGCATGAAGAAACTCGATACTCTCATGGTCTAAGGAATCATGCAAACATTAACCATCTCTGTGTTATGTACCAATAAACTTGTGACGAATGAATCTCATAGCATAACATCAATCCGGGTCCATTCAACACAAATGTTCTCTTAACATTGTGCCCTCAAAGTTGCTGGCATAGACATGCCCATGACCAGGAAAACAGAATCATCATGCAACACTTGAGCTAGTCTTAGAGGCCAGACTAGCAATACTTCTTACCGTTTATTATTCCACACGTGCATATGAGTCTTCCTCCGAGCCTCGTGGATATTGCAGACTCGAGAATCATTGCAGTTATAGCATGGAGCATAAACATAATTATGAACTCGGAGATAAATAATATCATTTATTATTGCCTCTAGGGCATATCTCCTACAACACCATCTCGGGGGGCACCTAAGTGAGTCAAGAGAAATTTCAGCGCTACGCCTATGAATCAAATCAAGAAAACTAAGTTCAAGGCCTTAAGAATAGGTAATTACCTGCATGTACTTCTCCTTACTCAGAAACTTACCACGACACTTCTGCTTGCCCCTCCTAATACCCTTCGAGGCTTAGTAGTCTCGAACGGCCTGCACCCGAGCCTCGTGCCTTAAGTTCTGAAGTAGGCGCTTGCACTCGTTTTCGACAACCATACACGCGGCCTCCTGCTCTCCCTCTGAAACCCTGTAGAAGGTCTGCAATCAAACAAGACAACACTAATTAGTACAATCACTAGGTAGTGTTGATTTTTAATTCCGTAAAGGAGAAATTACCCAAAACCGACGGAACACAATGTCGGCCACCGTCTCGCACAAGACACCGTCGACCCTCTCCTCCGGTGGGGCCAGGGCAACCGAGTACAGCTCCCAGGTCAGTGCTAGATGTGGAACCTGACCCTCACCGGGCAACGTGACCCACCCAGGGAAGTGCTGCCGGCAAAGCACACCAAGGATCTGGTTGGGCCTATGGGAACCACCGGGGCGTACCCAGCCCCTGCAATATGACAAGCCAACGCATTAGATATTAATTTGAAGGAACATGAAGGCAAAAGGTTAAAAAATAGTAAATGCACTTACTTCAACCCTTTAGGCGCAATCAACCACCTCTGGTCGGGGGTCGTCGACATGGGCGGGAGCTTTGTACAGCCACACTTGTAGACCTTCTTGCCCTTCTCAACCAGCTCGTCGTCGTTGTAGCTATCTTCTGAAAAGGTGTCCTCGCTACCATCCTCCGAGCCACTAGCCTCCGGAGTCTCGTGGGAAGAAGACTCCGGGATCGGAGTCTTCTGGGACGAAGACTCCGGGACCTGGGATGAAGACCCCGTGACCGGAGTCTTCTGGGACAAAGGCTCTAGGACTGGACTCACGTGGGGCGAAGGGTCGGCGACCCGAGTCTGGTGGGGCGAAGGATCAGTGACCGGAGGCTCACGGACCGGAGTCAGAGGGTCCACGTAAGATGGAGCACTCCTGTGGTCGGGTGAATCAGCTGAGGGTGGCGGCGAGGAAGGCGTAGCAGCCTTCCTACCTCTCCCACTGCCACGTCCACCTCTACCAGCCTTCTTCGTCCTCCCCCGACCTCTCCCAGCCGTAGAAGAAGCGCCCGCCGCAGCTGTCTGCATATCGTCCTGCACCGCTCTCCGGAGGGGCTGCGCTGCAATAATGCAACCACCCCTCCCAGTAGCGCTCGCAGGAGGCTCGGGGCGCTCTGGACCGTTGCCCACCATCCTGTCAACACCTGCAATGACAAAAAGTAAACGAAATTAGTACAACATAAAAAAATTGGATACCTGACATGAACATAAAAATATGTATATAATTTAAGTGTATCATAATCATGAACATAATAAAAGTACACCCGATCAACACAAATATATATGGGGTCGGGGTGTGGTGTCAGGGTGTCGGGGTCGGGGTGTCGTGTCGGGGTCGGGGTCTCAGGGTGTCAAGGGTCGGGGTCGGGGTGTGGTGTCAGGGTGTCGGGGGTCGGGGGTAAGGGTGGGTGTGGTGTCAGGGTGTCGGTGGTCGGGGTGTCAGGTGTCGGGGTGTCGGTGGTCGGGGTCGGGGTCGGGGTGTGGTGTCAGGGTGTCGGGGTGTCGGGGTCGGGGTGTCGTGCCGGGGTGTCGTGTCGGGGTCGGGGTGTCGGGGTCGGGGTCGGGGTCGGGGTGTGGTGTCAGGGTGTCGGTTGGTCGGGGGTCGGGGTCGGGGTGTGGTGTCAGGGTGTCCGGGGTCGGGGTCGGGGTGTCGTGCCGAGGTGTCGGGGTGTCGGGTGTCGGGGGTCGGGTCGGGGCATCTTTTTTCCTTTTCTTCTTCTCTTCTTCTCCTTCTCCTCCTCTCCTCTTTCTTCTTCTTCTTCTCCTCCTCCTCCTCCTCTTCTCTTTCTTCTTCTTCTTCTTCTTGTTTTTCTTCTTCTTTCTTCTCCTCCTCCTCCTCTTCTTCTTCTTCTTCTTCTCCTTTTTCCTCTTCTTAAACCTAGCACTAATTAACCTAAAACAAAACAGGAAAAAACTACACCTAAACCTAGCTATTCTTCTTCTCCTCTTCTTCTAATTATTCTTAGTTTTTTTCATGAATAAACATAAACCTAAAACTAAACTAAACATAAGACCAAACTAAAAGTAATCTAAACTAAACTAAATATAGAACCAAACTAACAGTAATCTAAACTAAACTAAATATAAAACAAAACTAAAAGTAATCTAAACTAAAAAACAAAAAAAGAGGAGAAGAGGGGTGCCGCCGGGGCTCACCTACGGCAGGCCCAGGGGCGCCGGGCGGCGGGGTTGCTCGGCGGCGGAGGGGCGCTGGACGGGCGGAGGGGCGCTGGGCGGGGGTGGCGACGAGGCCGCAGGGCTTCGGGGCGGTGGGGTGGCGCTAGCCGGGCGGAAGGGGCGCCGGGTGGTGGTGGCGAAGAGGCCGCAGGGCTCCGGGGCGGCGGGGTGGTGCGGCGGCGCGGTGGGGCGGCGGCAGCGTGGGGGCGGCGGGGGGCGTCGCTGGCCAGGCGGAGGGGGCGCCGGGCGGTGGTGGCGATGGGGCCGCAGGGCTCCGGGGCGGCGGGGTGGTGCTGCGGCGGGGTGGGGTGGCGGCAGCGTCCGGGCGGCAGCGGTGTTCGACGGCGGCGTTGCGGGCGCGGGCGCAGTTGAGTTGGGAGAGAGGGGAGAGAGGGGTGGGGTCGGAGAGACAGAGAGCGAGCATAGGAGGGGAAGACGGTCGTTAGCTGGGCCATTTCTTTACCGTCTGCCAGCGGACGGCAAAGAAGCTGACCTAGCCACGCCGTGCCCTGTGGGGCCCACCTGGCCCTTTGTCGTCTGCCTTCTAGCTCTTTGCCGTCAGCTGGCTGACGGCAAAGAAACAGCGGACGACAAATAGACTTTTTGCCATCTGCACATTCTTTGCCGTCCGCTATGTGGAAGCGGACGGCAAAGAGGCTTGGCAGACGGCAAATTACCAGATTCCAGTAGTGCAAGGTCACTGAACCCGCAAGTTGATCACCAAAACATACATCAAGTAGATCACGTGAATATCCCATTGTCACCACAGATAATCACATGAAAGACATACATCAAGTGTTCTCAAATCCTTAAAGACTCAATCCGATAAGATAACTTCAAAGTGAAAACTCAATCCATTACAAGAGTGTAGAGGGGGAGAAACATCACAAGATCCAACTATAATAGCAAAGCTCGCGATACATCAAGATTGTGCCAAATCAAGAACACGAGAGAGAGAGAGAGAGAGAGAGAGAGAGAGAGAGAGATCAAACACATAGCTATTGGTACATACCCTCAGCCTCGAGGGTGAACTACTCCCTCCTCGTCATGGAGAGCGCCGGGATGATGAAGATGGCCACCGATGAGGGATGCCCCCTCCGGCAGGGTGCCAGAACAGAGTCCCGATTGGTTTTTGGTGGCTACAGAGGCTTGCGGCAGCGGAACTCCCGATCTAGGTTATGTTCTGGAAGTTTGGGTATATATAAGAGGTGTTGGAGTCAGGAACAAGTCAGGGGGTCTCCGAGGCGGCCACGGGGTAGGGGGGCGCGCCCCCACCCTCGTGGGTGCCTCGGGACTCTTCTGGCCCATCTCTGATACTTCGTGGGCTTCTTCTGGTCCAAAAATAATCTTCGTCGATTTTCAGGTTAACTGGACTCCGTTTGGTTTTCCTTTCCTGCGATACTCAAAAAAAGAAAAAACAGAAACTGGCACTAGGCTCTAGGTTAATAGGTTAGTCCCAAAAATCATATAAAATAGCATATAAATGCATATAAAAGATCCTAGAAGGATAATATAATAGCATGGAACAATAAAAAATTATAGATACGTTGGAGACGTATCACAACCCATGTTTGTAGAAGTCAGTTAATTGAGAAATGGATAGCTGAATCTTTTCCATGCACACCCACTTTTTATTTAGCTTGTTTAGGTTAAAAGAAGAAATGTCAACCGACACTTGCATATGTTCAACACTCATTGTCATTGTATTTTCCAAGCAATAATAGTCTGGGCAGGCGTACGTGTCGGTCATCCGGATTGTGCACATGAGAAGGGATTTAGCCAGGTTCAGGCCCTCGGTTCGAGGTAATACCCTACTTCCTGCTTTTCTAGAATGATTTCTATAACCATATATGAGAACTACGTTTTGTGTCTACAAAGTGGTTCGATCGGTAGATCGTATGTGGTGTACCCTGCCACACCTTATATGCTTGGTCCCATCTCAGCCTCTTCAGGTATAATAAGTCTTCCAAGCCGATGCATGGCGACAAGTGACTTGCATGTTATGTGTGGGCCGAACTTGCTCTGCCATAGATGAAACCATTAATAACACCCATGAGAGCGAGGCACATGCACACACTATGAAGCCCACTAGTTGTTGGGGCGCACCCTGGGTGCGCCACTTGAGGCGTGCATGTGCGGTGCCAGGTATGGAACATCCATGCAGCTGCATTGTTGCGTTTTTTGTTACCACATGCACATGCCAGTGATCTGTTGGGGATCGTTGCAGAACTTAAAATTTTTCCTACACATCACCAAGATCAATCTATGGAGTTTACTAGCAACGAGAGGGGACTGCATCTTCATATCTTTGAAGATCGCGATGCGGAAGCGTTGGAAGAACGCGGATGAGTCGTACACGTAGCGATTCAGATCGCGGCAAAATCCGATCCAAGCACCGAACAACGGTGCCTCCGCGTTCAACACACGTGCAGCCCGGTGACGTCTCCCGCGCCTTGATCCAGCAAGGAGGAGGGAGAGGTTCAGGAAGAAGGCTCCAACAGCAGCACGACGGCGTGGTGGTGGTGGAGTGACAGTTCTCCGGCAGGGCTTCGCCAAGCACACGCGGAGGAGGAGAGGTGTTGGGGAGGGGAGGGGTTGCGCCTTGGATGTCGTCGTTGCAGCCCTCCCACCCCCTTCTATTTATAGGGGCAAGGGAGAGGGGGCCGGCCCCCTCCAGATGGATCTAGAGGGGGGGCGGCGGCCAAGGGGGAAGACTTGCCCCCCAAGCCAAGGGGGGCGCCCCCTCCAGGGTTTCCCCCAACCCTAGGCGCATGGGCCCTAGGGGGGTTTGGCGCCCAGCCCACCTAGGGGCTGGTTCCCCTCTATATTCAGCCCATAGGGCCCTCTGGGTAAGGTGGACCCTCGCGGTGGACCCCCGGAACCCTTTCGGTGGTCCCGGTACAATACCGATATACCCCCGAACACTTCCGGCGACCGAATAAGGACTTCCCATATATAAATCTTCGTATCCGGACCATTCCGGAACTCCTCGTGACGTCCGGGATCTCATCCAGGACTCCGAACAACATTCGGTAACCACATACAAATCTTCCTTATAACCCTAGCGTCATCGAACCTTAAGTGTGTAGACCCTACGGGTTCGGGAATCATGCAGACATGACCGAGACACCTCTGTAGCCAATAACCAACATCGGGATCTGGATACCCATGTTGGCTCCCACACGTTCCACGATGATCTCATCGGATGAACCACGATGTCGAGGATTCAAGCAATCCCGTATACAATTCCCTTTGTCAATCGGTACGTTACTTGCCCGAGATTCGATCGTCGGTATCCCAATACCTCGTTCAATCTCGTTACCGGCAAGTCACTTTACTTGTTCCGTAATGCATGATCCCGTGACCAACTACTTGGTCACATTGAGCTCATTATGATGATGCATTACCGAGTGGGCCCAGAGATACCTCTCTGTCATACGGAGTGACAAATCCCAGTCTCGATCCGTGCCAACCCAACAGACACTTTCGGAGACACCTGTAGTGCACCTTTATAGCCACCCAGTTATGTTGTGACATTTGGTACACCCAAAGCATTCCTACGGTATCTGGGAGTTACACGATCTCATGGTCTAAGGAAATGATACTTGACATTAGAAAAGCTTTAGCAAACGAACTACATGATCTAGTGCTATGCTTAGGATTGGGTCTTGTCCATCACATCATTCTCCTAATGATGTGATCCCGTTATCAATGACATCCAATGTCCATGGTCAGGAAACCGTAACCATCTATTGATCAACAAGCTAGTCAACTAGAGGCTCACTAGGGACATGTTATGGTCTATGTGTTCACACATGTATTACGATTTTCGGATAATACAATTATAGCATGAACAATAGACAATTATCATGAACAAGGAAATATAATCATAACCATTTTATCATTGCCTCTAGGGCATATTTCCAACAGTCTCCCACTTGCACTAGAGTCAATAATCTAGTTACATTGTGATGAATCATACACCCATAGAGTTCTGGTGTTGATCATGTTTTGCCCGTGGAAGAGGTTTAGTCAACGGATCTGCGACATTCAAATCCGTATGCACTTTACAAATATCTATGTCTCCATTTTGAACATTTTCACGAATGGAGTTGAAGCGACGCTTGATGTGCCTGGTCTTCTTGTGAAACCTGGGCTCCTTGGCAAGGGCAATAGCTCCAGTGTTGTCACAGAAGAGAGTCATCGGCCCCGATGCATTGGGAATAACTCCTAGGTCGGCAATGAACTCCTTCATCCAGATTGCTTCATGTGCTGCCTCCGAGGCTGCCATGTACTCTGCTTCACATGTAGATCCTGCCACGACGCTTTGCTTGCAACTGCACCAGCTGACTGCCCCACCATTCAAAATATACACGTATCCGGTTTGTGACTTAGAGTCATCCAGATCTGTGTCGAAGCTAGCATCGACATAACCCTTTACGACGAGCTCTTCGTCACCTCCATAAACGAGAAACATATCCTTAGTCCTTTTCAGGTACTTCAGGATGTTCTTGACCGCTGTCTAGTGTTCCATGCCGGGATTACTTTGGTACCTTCCTACCAAACTTACGGCAAGGTTTACATCAGGTCTGGTACACAGCATGGCATACATAATAGACCCTATGGCCGAGGCATAGGGGATGACACTCATCTTTTCTTTATCTTCTGCCGTGGTCGGGCATTGAGCCGTGCTCAATCTCACACCTTGCAATACAGGCAAGAACCCCTTCTTGGACTGATCCATATTGAACTTCTTCAATATCTTATCAAGGTATGTGCTTTGTGAAAGACCTATGAGGCGTCTCGATCTATCTCTATAGATCTTGATGCCTAATATGTAAGCAGCTTCTCCAAGGTCCTTCATTGAAAAACACTTATTCAAGTAGGCCTTTATGCTTTCCAAGAATTCTATATCATTTCCCATCAATAGTATGTCATCCACATATAATATGAGAAATGCTACAGAGCTCCCACTCACTTTCTTGTAAACACAGGCTTCTCCATAAGTCTGTGTAAACCCAAACGCTTTGATCATCTCATCAAAGCGAATGTTCCAACTCCGAGATGCCTGCACCAGCCCATAGATTGAGCGCTGGAGCTTGCATACCTAGTCAGCATTCTTAGGATCGACAAAACCTTCCGGCTGCATCATATACAATTCTTCCTTAAGGAATGCCGTTTTGACGTCCATTTGCCATATCTCATAATCGTAGAATGCAGCAATTGCTAACATGATTCGGACGGACTTCAGCTTCGCTACGGGTGAGAAGGTCTCATCGTAGTCAACTCCTTGAACTTGTCGATAACCCTTAGCGACAAGTCGAGCTTTATAGATGGTAACATTTCCATCTGTGTCCGTCTTCTTCTTAAAGATCCATTTATTTTCTATCGCTCGCCGATCATCGGGCAAGTCTGTCAAAGTCCATACTTTGTTTTCATACATGATCCTATCTCGGATTGCATGGCTTCAAGCCATTTGTTGGAATATGGGCCCGTCATTGCTTCTTCATAGTTCGAAGGTTCACCGTTGTCCAACAACATGATTTCCAGGACAGGGTTGTCGTACCACTCTGGTGCGGAACGTGTCCTTGTGGACCTACGAAGTTCAGTGGTAACTTGATCATGATCGTCATCATTAACTTCCTCTCTAGTCGGTGCAGGCACCACAGAAACATTTTCTTGTGCCGCGCTACTTTCTGGTTCGAGAGGGGTCATCTCATCAAGTTCCACTTTCCTCCCACTTACTTCTTTCGAGAGAAACTCTTTCTCCACAAAGGACCCGTTCTTGGCAACAAAGATCTTGCCTTCGGATCTGAGGTAGAAGGTATACCCAATGGTTTCCTTCGAGTATCCTATGAAGACGCATTTTTCCGACTTGGGTTCGAGCTTTTCAGGTTGAAGTTTCTTGACATAAGCATCGCATCCCCAAACTTTCAGAAATGACAGCTTAGGTTTCTTCCCAAACCATAATTCATACAGTGTCGTCTCAACGGATTTCGACGGAGCCCTATTTAAAGTGAATGCGGCAGTCTCTAAGGCATAACCCCAAAATGATAGCGATAGATCGGTAAGAGACATCATAGATCGCACCATATCCAATAGAGTGCGATTACAACGTTCGGACACACCATTACGCTGAGGTGTTCCAGGCGGCGTGAGTTGTGAAACTATTCCACATTTCCTTAAGTGTGTGCCAAATTCGTGACTCAAATATTCCCCTCCATGATCTGACCGTAATAACTTTATTTTCCTGTCACGTTGATTCTCAACCTCACTCTGAAATTCCTTGAACTTTTCAAAGGTCTCAGACTTGTGTTTCATTAAGTAGACATACCCATATCTACTCAAGTCATCAGTGAGAGTGAGGACATAACGATAGCCACCGCGAGCCTCAACGCTCATTGGACCGCACACATCAGTATGTATGATTTCCAATAAGTTGGTTGCTCGCTCCATTGTTCCGGAGAACGGAGTCTTGGTCATTTTGCCCATGAGGCATGGTTCGCACGTGTCAAATGATTCATAATCAAGAGACTCCAAAAGTCCATCTGCATGGAGTTTCTTCATGCGTTTGACACCAATGTGACCAAGGCGGCAGTGCCACAAGTATGTGGGACTATCATTATCAACCTTACATTTCTTGGCATTCACACTATGAATATGTGTAACATCACGTTCGAGATTCATTAAGAATAAACCATTGACCAGCGGGGCATGACCATAAAACATATCTCTCATATAAATAGAACAACCATTATTCTCGGATTTAAATGAGTAGCCATCTCGCATCAAACGAGATCCAGATACAATGTTCATGCTCAAAGCTGGTACTAAATAACAATTATTGAGGTTTAAAACTAATCCCGTAGGTAAATGTAGAGGTAGCGTGCCGACGGCGATCACATCGACCTTGGAACCATTCCCGACGCGCATCGTCACCTCGTCCTTCGCCAGTCTCCGCTTATTCCGCAGCTCCATATTTGAGTTACAAATATGAGCAACCGCACCGGTATCAAATACCCAGGAGCTACTACGAGCGCTGGTTAGGTACACATCAATAACATGTATATCACATATACCTTTGGTATTGCCGGCCTTCTTATCCGCTAAGTACTTGGGGCAGTTCCGCTTCCAGTGACCGTTTCCCTTGCAATAAAAGCACTCAGTCTCAGGCTTGGGTCCATTCTTTGTCTTCTTCCCGGCAGCTTGCTTACCGGGCGCGGCAACTCCCTTGCCGTCTTTCTTGAAGTTCTTCTTACCCTTGCCTTTCTTGAACTTAGTGGTCTTATTCACCATCAACACTTGATGTTCCTTTTTGATCTCCACCTCCGCTGATTTCAGAATCGAATATACCTCTGGAATGGTTTTCTCCATCCCCTGCATATTGAAGTTCATCACAAAGCTTTTGTAGCTAGGTGGAAGCGACTGAAGGATTCTTTCAACGACCGCGTCATCCGGGAGATTAACTCCCAGCTGAGACAAGCGGTTGTGCAACCCAGACATTTTGAGTATGTGTTCGCTGACGGAACTATTCTCCTCCATCTTACAACTGTAGAACTTGTCGGAGACTTCATATCTCTCGACCCGGGCATGAGCTTGGAAAACCATTTTCAGCTCTTGGAACATCTCATATGCTCTGTGCTGCTCAAAACGCTTTTGGAGCCCCGGTTCTAAGCTGTAAAGCATGCCGCACTGAACCAGGGAGTAATCATCAACACGTGTTTGCCAAGCGTTCATAACGTCTTGGTTTGCTGGGACGGGTGCTTCACCTAGCGGTGCTTCAAGGACATATGCTTTCTTGGCAGCTATGAGGATGATCCTCAAGTTCCGGACCCAGTCCGTATAGTTGCTACCATCGTCTTTCAGCTTGGTTTTCTCTAGGAACGCGTTGAAGTTGAGGTTGACATTAGCGTGGGCCATTTGATCTACAAGACATATTGTAAAGATTTTAGACTAAGTTCATGATAATTAAGTTCATCTAATCAAATTATTAATGAACTCCCACTCAGACAGACATCCCTCTAGTCATCTAAGTGATACATGATCCGAGTCAACTAGGCCGTGTCCGATCATCACGTGAGACGGACTAGTCATCATCGGTGAACATCTTCATGTTGATCGTATCTGCTATACGACTCATGCTCGACCTTTCGGTCTCTTGTGTTCCGAGGCCATGTCTGTACATGCTAGGCTCGTCAAGTCAACCTAAGTGTATTGCGTCTGTAAATCTGGCTTACACCCATTGTATGCGAACGTTAGAACCTATCACATCCGATCATCACGTGGTGCTTCGGAACAACGAACCTTCGCAACGGTGCACAGTTAGGGGAAACACTTTCTTGAAATTTTAGCGAGGGATCATCTTATTTATGCTACCGTCGTTCTTAGCAAATAAGATGTAAAACATGATGAACATCACATGCAATCAAATAGTGACATGATATGGCCAATATCATTTTGCTCCTTTTGATCTCCATCTTCAGGGCGCCATGATCATCATCGTCACCGGCATGACACCATGATCTCCATCATCATGATCTCCATCATCGTGTCTTCATGAAGTTGTCTCGCCAACTATTACTTCTACTACTATGGCTAACGGTTAGCAATAAAGTAAAGTATTACATGACGTTCCAGTTGACACGCAGGTCATAAATAAATTAAGACAACTCCTATGGCTCCTGCCGGTTGTCATACTCATCTACATGCAAGTCGTGATTCCTATTACAAGAACATGATCAATCTCATATATCACATATATCATTCATCACATCCTTCTGGCCATATCACATCACATGACACTTGCTGCAAAAACAAGTTAGACGTCCTCTAATTGTTGTTGCAATTTTTTTACGTGGCTGCTATAGGTTTCTAGCAAAAACGTTTCTTACCTACGCCAAAACCACAACGTGATATGCCAATTTCTATTTACCCTTCATAAGGACCCTTTTCATCGAATCCGATCCGACTAAAGTGGGAGAGACAGACACCCGCTAGCCACCTTATGCAACTAGTGCATGTCAGTCGGTGGAACCTGTCTCACGTAAGCATACGTGTAAGGTCGGTCCGGGCCGCTTCATCCCACGATGCCGCCGAATCAAGATAAGACTAGTAACGACAAGTAAATTAACAAAATCGACGCCCACAACATCTTGTGTTCTACTCGTGCATAGAAACTACGCATAGACCTAGCTCATGATGCAACTGTTGGGGATCGTTGCAGAAATTAAAAAATTTCCTACGCATCACCAAGATCAATCTATGGAGTTTACTAGCAATGAGAGGGAAGTGCATCTTCATACCTTTGAAGATCGCGATGCGGAAGCGTTGCAAGAACACGGATGAGAGAGTCGTACACGTAGCGATTCAGATCGCGGCAAAATCCGATCCAAGCACCGAACAACGGTGCCTCCGCGTTCAACACACGTGCAGCCCGGTGACGTCTCCCGCGCCTTGATCCAGCAAGGAGGAGGGAGAGGTTGAGGAAGAAGGCTCCAACAGCAGCACGACGGCGTGGTGGTGGTGGAGTGACAGTTCTCCGGCAGGGCTTCGCCAAGCACACGCGGAGGAGGAGAGGTGTTGGGGGGGGGAGGGGCTGCGCCTTGGATGTCGTCGTTGCAGCCCTCCCACCCCCTTCTATTTATAGGGGCAAGGGAGAGGGGGCCGGCCCCCTCCAGATGGATCTAGAGGGGGGGCGGCGGCCAAGGGGGAAGACTTGCCCCCCAAGCCAAGGGGGGCGCCCCCTCCAGGGTTTCCCCCAACCCTAGGCGCATGGGCCCTAGGGGGGTTTGGCGCCCAACCCACCTAGGGGCTGGTTCCCCTCTATATTCAGCCCATAGGGCCCTCCGGGTAAGGTGGACCCTCGCGGTGGACCCCCGAAACCCTTTCGGTGGTCCCGGTACAATACCGATATACCCCCGAACACTTCCGGTGACCGAATAAGGATTTCCCATATATAAATCTTCGTCTCCAGACCATTCCGGAACTTCTCGTGACGTCCGGGATCTCATCCGGGACTCCGAACAACATTCGGTAACCACATACAAATTTTCCTGCGTCATCGAACCTTAAGTGTGTAGACCCTAGCTAATAACCAACAGCGGGATCTGGATATCCATGTTGGCTCCCACATGCTCCTCGATGATCTCATCGGATGAACCACGATGTCAAGGATTCAAGTAATCCCGTATACAATTCCCTGCCCGAGATTCGATCGTCGGTATCTCAATACCTCGTTCAATCTCGTCACCGGCAAGTCACTTTACTCGTACCGTAATGCATGATCCCGTGACCATCCTCTTGGTCACATTGAGCTCATTATGATGATGCATTACCGAGTTGGCCCAGAGATACCTCTCCGTCATACGGAGTGACAAATCCCAGTCTCGATCTGTGCCAACTCAACAGACACTTTCAGAGATACCTGTAGTGCACCTTTATAGCCATCCAGTTACGTTGTGACGTTTGGTACACTCAAAGCATTCCTACGGTATCCGGGAGTTGCACGATCTCATGGTCTAAGGAAATGATACTTGACATTAGAAAAGCTTCAGCAAACGAACTACACGATCTAGTGCTATGCTTAGGATTAGGTCTTGTCCATCACATCATTCTCCTAATGATGTGACCCGTTATCAATGACATCCAATATCCATGGTCAAGAAACCGTAACCATCTATTGATCAACAAGCTAGTTAACTAGAGGCTCACTAGAGACATTTTATGGTCTATGTGTTCACACATATATTACGATTTCCAGATAACACAATTATAGCATAAACAATAGACAATTATCATGAACAAGAAAATATAATAATAACCATTTTATCATTGCCTCTAGAGCATATTTCCAACATGATCTTACCTGCTCATGTCAAAAGGAAAGCGACAACCATCATAGGCAAAGATGCAGGATTTGGACTTTAACTCAAGTTAACTGCGCTATATAAGTCTACTTGGCAAAATATTTGTTTTTCTTGACCATATAAAAAGCTCATTTCCCATACAAAATCGTGAACTAAAACAAGATATTTCAGTTCAAACTTCTAATTAAGATTGACCACCAATGGCAGGCTACTGACATGAAAAAGATTGAGGACTTCAATCCACAATTAGAAGACAACGTGTGAGTAAGCAGGTATCATCCTTGACAACAAGCAAACATCACATGTAAGATCCGATGTAACTCTTGGATTACCTATAAAACAAAACAATTTGTAACATCTGATCATGTCATGTGTTCTCTCTCAGGAAAAGGAAGACTAATTATCCACTGAGTTTCAATACCGAAAGAAAATATGATGTTCCAAAAAAGGAAGATTCATTTATTTCCAAAGAAAGTTCAGAACCCGAGTTTCATAGTGCAATCATAAGACATATTCAAATTGAACTCAGCAACCGACATAAAAAATCAATAGCATTTTAAATCTTAGACTCTTAATACATACCCAATTAAGGTGTGGAAAAAAATCGTTATTATATTGATTTGTCCAAACAAATGAGGAAAACATTCAAGAGCCCTGCATGTAAAGAGGAAAAACCGTTATTATATTGATTAAACAAGAAAAGTAGGCCATTTCTGGGATATATATATATATATATATAGAGAGAGAGAGAGAGCACAAACTGATACAGAACAAATAAATACTAATTGTTTCACAAAGTTAGTTAGGTACCATAAGCAAATGATACTTATTAATTTATAATCTATCCTAGCCTAAACTGATAATTAATTAAAAGAAGCAAAATGATTAAGCAGATGAGATTGGATGAGGGTGTACTGTCATTGCCTCATTGGGGCCATGGAAGTGGACGGAGAACTCTTGGCCCACGCAGCTCTCTCCGGACACGCCGCTGCGGTCGCCGTTCTGCTGCACGAGCAGCAGCAGCGTGCCAGGGACTGCCCGGACCAGATCCTGCTCTCCCGCTCCCGCAGCACGTCGCTGATAACCTCATTGAGCCGGATCCGCGTGGCATTGCTCAGCCAACCCAGCACGACCAGGACACACCACCGCTTGTCCGCATCGCACGTCGGCACCGCAAACGGACGTGGCGGGGTTTGTGCACAAGGCCCTCGGCACGGCGGTGCTCGACCCGCGCTTTGGCGTCGAGGCGGAGCCGCACGGCCTTGAAGGCAGACACGTCAAACAAGGACGTCGACGAGCTCCTGGACGCCGCAGCTAGGAAGACGGTGACGGCGCCGTGGACCACTCCAGCAGGATATGGCGTTAGATGAAAGAATCAAATTATGGGTTGCAAGAAATCCCATAAGATCAACTCGAGAAGGATAGATCATTGCAACATAGCAGTGATTTCCTGTCAAAATGAAGCTTCTTCTCTATGTCCTCCATTTCGTAGCAAATGACATAACCACCGTCCCCTAATTTGAGAGCGAACATGAGCAAATCACAAGAATTTAAGCTACAAAAACAGGACCACTTTGCAACAACAACAATAGTAAATGGCAGACATCTAAAATTTCTTTATAATTATAGTAAAACATCATAAACCAACAGTTTTCAGCCGATCAGCTGTACCTATGAAGACATCTCTGTAAACTGTCCTTGCCCCAAAAAGAAAAGCATCTGAATCTGATGTAAAACAGCCTTCCTAAAATAACATAACAATAAATAAGTAACATACATGACATTCAGGTTGTTAGGAGAAGTATTGTACTTATGCACAATATCTAACAACCACACCACGGAAAATTATAAGCCAGAACTTCATATGCCCATACAATTTGTATTTGCTTAAAAAAACAAAGCAAATGAGTACACGGAGTATTGGTTAAAACACATCTAAACAGAGATGATATCTGCCCAAACAATACATCCACTTACAACAGAGCAAAAGGAAAGAAAATTACACACGATTAAGCAGTATATATCATTCATGTTGTGCACAGCGAGCCGACTAACTAACAGTGTGGTAACTAAATCATTCAATCCCTGAGACTAATTAGATGTCACTTTGTTTGTCTGCCAGTAGCTATTAGTAAATCAAACTATTAATCAAAGGAAATATTTAAGCAGCGCAATTACCTACCAGATCATTGTACTTACACTGCCTAATCGATCACTCTATAGGAGATACTATTAAGATTATTGAACATATGTTGAAGTATATGGAGTACATCATTTACAGGAATTGGCTTGTTACCATGTACGTTCTTCTGCTGCTTCCTGTACATGGCCGTCCATGTAAGTGGTTGCGGAAACAGCACTTGCCCTTTGAGTTGGAGAAAAGGAAGACTTGATTTTGGGTACGCACAAAGAATGTGCAGCACAATTTTAGCAAACTTCTACTTATTTCATTCCATTCACACTAATGATATGTGTACAAAAGTTACTTGAGATTCTGAACGATGAATCCGATACCCTTCTCAGGTATATCTTGGCACCACTGAAACGGCAGAGCTCTGTCTTGTATAAACACAATTGCAGGTACAAGTAAGATTGTAGCAAGCAGTTTTATAAATCTTTAACATTCCCACACAGAATTAAAGAGAGTAGCATACTTGAGAACCATCTTCTCCGCCCTGACAAACTTTCAAATCTCTTCCTATAAATAAAAAAATACAAAGATATCATCACTCAAAATATCAGTCAATATTATGAAATATTGCCTCTAATAACACAGCTTGAGAGACGACGCCTCACTGCAAGGACACATCGAAGAGACTAACAAACCGAACTGAATTATAGTGCATCATTATAAGTTTTATTAAACAACAGGAACAACTCATAGGAACAATGTACAGAGCTGGGGACATGGAGAAAATTTCACTCACAAGAGTAAATTAAACATAACCACAACACTCTTGAGACAAACCTAACCTAATTTATCAAAGTCAAAATGTCTATTTTTTTGTCCAATACTACAAACAAGCTTACCTAGATGGGGTTCTACTGGAACAACATGAAACATCAAGTGTACAGTGTCAAGTAATGCACACACATTGCCAGGTTCAACAACTAACCAAAAATTCAGACATTTAGTAGTAATCAACACATACATTTTCTCTTACAAAACGTGGCAAAGCAATTGACAGTTTCTTTTGGTAACTGGGTTTGGGTATGAACTCGATGATGAATGGTTGACCAATATAAATTTGTTCAAGGAATTTATTTGGCATTAGTAGGGTATAAGTGAATCTTCCCCTGATTAAAATGGGAGTAAGAAATACCATGTACCCACTTTTCTCTTCTATGTTGTTTCTTCCTTCTTTTTTTGAAATGAAAACATGGTTGCAAATGTATGAAATAAACAGTGATGCGAATAACACGTGCCTAGATTCAAAGAAGAACAAGCATCTACTGAAGTTTTTCGTGCAATAGTCACAGCTTGAGAACGAGCATGGCGATATTAACTCATAATTTGAGCTATTGACTTACAACTGTGGGAAAGTATAAGGGCATGTGACATGTGGATCATGGATGCAATCAATTATCCCAAAGTCAGCTACTTATTTGCATTTCATTCAGTTACCTCAAATTGTCGATCCGCCGTTGATAGGAGCCTCGGCAGGAGAATTGGTAGGCGTCAGACTTTTTTATTTTTGAGGCAAAAATGTCGAGCGGCATCAAACTCTTCTCAGCAATGCCAACAAAAATCACGCTAGGCAAGTAGCACCACATTGGACACGTCCTTAGAAAAAACAAAAATAATTCCTTTCAGCAACAAAAAGAAAAACTTGATCGTCTGGTGCTGGTGACATAGCAAAAACAAAATATGATCTCCATGCTTTTTTTAGATGTATCTCCAGAGTTTATATTGACCATATATTGTTCTCAACAGACAAACTAATCTCAAGGTTTTCACGAGTAAAACTTGAAACGACTGAAACCAACAAATCCTAATTCACAAGAGCCCTGTGCTTTCCACTATTGTTTATACAGCACCATGTTCCCTTGGGGACTCGACACAATACTGAACAAAGAGAGCAAGTTGGGCGGTGCCAGGTAGGAGGCACCCCTTCCATTTTCTTTTTTATAGTAGGTATTACTATTGCATCATAGGCATATTAAGCAGCAAGAAGCCAACATAAACCAGGAACAAAACTGAAAGTTCATTAGACACTTGATGGAATGAGTCTACAATTATTTTCTTGATTCATGTGCATATAGCAGTAAAAAATCAAATAACCAAATAGATTAGATGTGCTACAGATGAATAGAAACTGGAACATGTTTTCAGTAGACATGTAAATTCAGTTGCATTAAATTATTGTTTCATTATAGAGAATGGTTTCAGAAAAGGAGGATGCATGTTAATCAAAATGCAGTCAAATAAATCTGATGGAATGTTTGACAAAAAAATAAACACAAGACTCCTTCCTGGTGAAAGTACAATTCAAAAATTTATACAAAAGTAGGCTAGTTCTCTTGAAAACTGAAAACATAGTGTGAATCAAGCTGCTCTCTGAATATACTGGCCTTTGACATGGTATGACAGCAATCACAAGAAAGAAGAGAAAATAAAGAAAAGGAGCCTCACCTCATGGTCGCAGCCGAGCAACCGCTGCTCGAAGAACATCTCCCTCTTGCTCGTCGTCAGGCAGTTGGCCCACTCCAAGGCCACGTAATGACCAGCACGATCCGCGAGAACCCTACAAAATCAATGAGTTCAGGGACAGGGGCAAGATCTTAGCATAAAACGACCAACGAATCAGAGAAATCACCGCACCTCTGAGCATACTTGCAGCAGCCCATCATTGTCACGACGTTTGTGCGTGGCTACATCCTAAATATGTCGAAGCATTCAACTTTGGTCTTAATCCAAATACTAGCATCAGTTAGATTTTACAAATGAGTAGTGCTTTTCCTGTTAAATATTAGCATGGAGCAACCGACAATAGTACAAGTATTCTGCTGTAGTGCAACTACAATCTGAAAAACTTCAAGGGAATTTTACAGCAAAGCCAGCATTTTGATTGAAAAAATAGCATTTCAAAAGCAATAGTGCAGATTTCTGAGTATAGTACAATGCAAATTTCAATTAGCCTTTTAGTGGAACATATACATGGAGTTCCTAGGGAACATATACAGATTCTAGTATTCGTTTCCAAAGTACACCAAGTGGTACTTTCTGAAGACGCAGATGATTATGAAACAGTAACCCTGGATCAGGTTTGTGTGCTAAGCTCTTAATCCTAACAGGCATTCCCCAAATAAGAATAAAAGATCCTACTGCCGCAACATGCATCCACGGACATTGCTCAAGAAAAAAAAATATGGGAACTTCCACAAGCATGGCGGCCTGACAGGGGAATCCATCTGATTCTTGAAACGAAGCTATCAGCATAAATCTCCAGAATCCATCAAACCCAAGCCTAGATTAACCAAATTAATTTGGCCATGGCACAAGAAGAGGCAGGGGAAGGAGTAACCTCATACCTTACAGGGAGAACAAAACCAGATCAGGTCCGGCGGGACAACGTCGATGGCGGGCTGAGGACGAGGGCGCGTCCCCTTCTCCTCCCACTCGCACCTCAGATCAGGCAGGACGATGGCGACGGCGGCGTAGCAGCGGGCCCCGTGCTCCTTCTTCAGAGGAGGGGACAGGCAGTCAAGGAGGAGGGGACGGCGGAGGCCCGAGCTTGGCTAGGAGAGAGAGAGGAGAAGTGGCTACATATCATGGATGTCTTATCCTGTTCACCGGTGGTGATTGCAACCTCCTTGAGCTTCAGAGTGGGAGCTGTTTGGGCCTCTTCCTCGCCCGGGCGGACTTCTGTGGCGAGGTGGGATGTGGCGGCGCGGGGGGAGGGGAGGGCAGAGGCGAGGGCGAGGTAGACGAGGAGGTTGCGTGCGAGCGCCAGGGGAGGGTGTATCTGGGGGAGAATTCCTCGCGTGGGTCCAGTGCCGACGTGGAATACGCGAGCTCGATCTGACTGGCCGTGCAGCGCACAAAGTCCTGCTCCCACGACGCGATTGGGCATCCGCAAATATCTCTGGATCTAACTGAATACGTGGCAGTCGCGAGAAAGCGTCTTGTACAATGCGAGATGCTTAAGGAAACACCGGTGCTTAAGAAACACCCGGTTTATTTTTCTAAGCACCTCCCATTGTACAAGGCCTTATTGTTTTAGATTTTGCCTATTCCCATGCCCTTGCCTGTTACGATCGCCATCATCATCTCTGATCTTGGGACTCGGCATTGCAGTCACACGTACGAGAAAGTCCAATCCTGGTTGATAATTAATTATTTTAGTATATTTTTATTTTGTTTAATCACATTTGATTACAATTTTACCACTATAATGAAGGTACTCTCCCCTATTTGGAGGTGGTACTCCTTAAATTTTATGTGAGAGTACCATATAAGATTGACTATTAGCTAGATTAGGATGGATGGGTGGCTCACAACAATTTTGAGGTACTGTAAAAGACCTTGGTTCACATGGAGTAATTAGAATCAACCAAAAACATGTTAAAATTCCTCCAAACCAAAGAGAACCTAACATGACAATGACATGCAAGATACTCAAGGGAGGACTTTTCTTCCTAGTTGAAGAGTCTTTGCCTACTCAAACTATTTTATACCCTAATTAAAATGTGAGTATTTCACATGACTTCGATAGGACAATACAAGCCAAAATGAAGGAATACAAGTCTCCTATTTTCTTTCAAGATTGTCATTTGCAAATACATGAATTATTTTAGCCATGTACAAATATGCAATGACATTATACCTGTTTCAAAATTCTGTCTTAATTTCATGTACTATAGCCTAGTGAAACTTGTACTTTTCAGCCTGTTACCATATGGTAGGTAGTAAACGGGAGAGGATTTGCAGCACGGAGGCGCGGGGCACTGAGTCCCTCGTGTGTGATTTTTCTTTTGGCTTTTCATTTTCAAACTTTCATATCTTTTGAATAAAAAGTTTAAATTAAGTTCCATTTTCATATTCGTGTTTCTTGTGTTGAGGGCTTGCAAATAAGATCCATTTTGAATATGTTTGACAAATTTTAAAAATAAATGTTAAGTTCCAGCTCTTGAAACATAGTACGCACGACCGATAAAATCTCGATTTTTTTGCCTAAGACCCACAAAAATATGCTTTCAATTTTATCTATGAAACTTGAGAAAAGCGAGAGTGAAAATCACAAGTATCAGATAAAAAATTATAAGTTTTAACGATTAAAACTTAAAACTTATTATGCACTCATGCAGGATCCAACTACTTCGCCAATCCCGAGGCAATCGAATGGTCGGGCAGGGCTTGGCAGCTGTGTGCCCCTGCGAATTTCCGGTAGTAAACTCTTAGTCTACATGATCAGGAAGGAGGTACAACCATAGGATGAGGCTCGACCTAAATATGAGAGTGGTGGGGCTCGTTTTCTGCTCGGCCACGATCGCCTTTGTAAGTGGAGCAGTATCATAGTGATTGAGCATCCATTGAAAACAAATGGAAACCATGCATGGCTATGGCTGCATATGCATCGTATTTATCCTCAAAGTGGAAAGCGCCAAATGGGAAGTTGACTGCAAGTTCAGTACGTTCTTATATGTACACTAGTAGAAAAATGGTCAAATGTGAAGCACATTAGTGCCGGTTTGATTTTGGATCGGCACTAATGTGTCCATTAGTGCCGGTTCCAACGGCTAGGCGGGCGGAGATCATTAGTACCTGTTCGTGAGCAACCTTTTGTACCGGTTCGTTTCACGAACCGGTACTAATGATGCTGCGTCAGGCTGTGGTCAGGCTGGGGCCCCACGGGCACCTTTAGTACCGGTTCGTGCCATGAACCGGTACTATAGTTTCTTAGTAAGCTGTTTTTTAGTCCCACCTCGCGAAGAGAGAGGCACTAGAAGCGGTTTATAAGCCCTGAGTGCAGAGACGATGAAGGAGAGGCGCAATGCTCATCTACACGTTGCTTAGCTTTAAGCCTTGAGGAATAGTGTAGACTGCACGGAGCTATGTGCAGTGCAGTTTGCACTATTCCGAAAGGCTTGAAGCTAATTAACGAGCATTGTGCCTCTTTTTTATCTTTAATAACTTATTATAACTCCGGACTTCTTGTGTTACGGCAAAAACTGGACACACTTCGTGTACAAACTGGACAATCTCTTTCGAATTATCAGGGTTTCTGACGAGAACTCATCTGTTACATGGGCACTTCATTTTTTTAAACTTATTACAATTCCAGATTTTTTTGTGTTCCGTACACACCATTCAAAGTGACGTCATCAATTTCCAACACGTTCTGACATCATTTGCTGTTTTTCAGTTATTTGAACTCCAGCCAATTTTTGCATTCAATATGCATCATTCAAAGCGACGTCATCAATTTCCAACACGTTCGGACATCATTTGTTGTTTTTCAGTCATTTACCGATTTGTTTAGAGACCTAAATGACGGTGAAATTGAAAATCACTACAAAATGAACTCTGAAAATGTTGGAACTTGGCATGGTATCATCATTTCGCCCGCATAGCATGTGCAAAAGAGTAGAGAGGGTCACGGCGAAAACTGGACGCACCTCGTGTACAAACTGGACAATCTCTTTCGCAGTATCAGGATTTCGGACGAGAACTCATCTGTTACACGGGCACTTCAATGTTTTTTAAACTTATTTGAACTCCAGCCTATTTTTGCATTCAGTATGCATCATTCAAAGCGACGTCATCAATTTCCAACACGTTCTGACATCATTTGTTGTTTTTCAGTCATTTACCGATTTGTTTAGAGAGCTAAATGACGGTGAAATTGAAAATCACTACAAAATGAACTCTGAAAATGTTGGAACTTGGCATGGTATCATCGTTTCGCCCGCATAGCATGTGCAAAAGAGTAGAGAGGGTCACGGCGAAAACTGGACGCACCTCGTGTACAAACTGGACAATCTCTTTCGCAGTATCAGGGTTTCGGACGCGAACTCGTCTGTTACACGGGCACTTCAATGTTTTTTAAACTTATTTGAACTCCAGCGTATTTTTGCATTCAGTATGCATCATTCAAAGCAACGTCATCAATTTCCAACATGTTCTGACAAAATTTGCTGTTTTTCAGTCATTTACCGATTTGTTTAGAGAGCTAAATGACGGTGAAATTGAAAACCACTACAAAATGAACTCTGAAAATGTTGGAACTTGGCATGGTATCATCATTTCGCCCGCATAGCATGTGCAAAAGAGTAGAGAGGGTCACGGCGAAAACTGGACGCACCTCGTGTACAAACTGCACAATCTCTTTCGGAGTATCAGGGTTCCGGATGAGAACTCATCTGTTACACGGACACTTCAATGTTTTTTAAACTTATTTGAACTCCAGCCTATTTTTGCATTCAGTATGCATCATTCAAAGCGACGTCATCAATTTCCAACACGTTCTGACATCATTTGCTGTTTTTCAGTCATTTACCGATTTGTTTAGAGAGCTACATGACGGTGAAATTAAAAATCACTACAAAATGAAATCTGAAAATGTTACAACTTGGCATGGTATCATCATTTCGCCCGCATAGTATGTGCAAAAGAGTAGAGAGGGTCACGGCGAAAACTGGATGCACCTCGTGTACAAACTGGACAATCTATTTCGCAGTATCAGGGTTTCGGACGAGAACTCATCTGTTACACGGGCACTTCAATGTTTTTTAAACTTATTTGAACTCCAGCCTATTTTTGCATTCAGTATGCATCATTCAAAGCGACGTCATCAATTTCCAACACGTTCTGACATCATTTGTTGTTTTCAGTCATTTACCGATTTGTTTAGAGAGCTAAATGACTGTGAAATTGAAAATCACTACAAAATGAACTATGAAAATGTTAGAACTTGGCATGGTATCATCATTTCGCCCGCATAGCATGTGCAAAAGAGTAGAGAGGGTTACGGCGAAAACTGGACGCACCTCGTGTACAAACTGGACAATCTCTTTCGGAGTATCAGGATTTCAGACGAGAACTCATCTGTTACACGGGCACTTAAATGTTTTTTAAACTTATTTGAACTCCAGCCTATTTTTGCGTTCAATATGCATCATTCAAAGCGACGTCATCAATTTCCAACACGTTCTGACATCATTTGTTGTTTTTCAGTCATTTACCGATTTGTTTAGAGAGCTAAATGACGGTGAAATTGAAAATCACTACAAAATGAACTCTAAAAATGTTGGAACTTGGCAAGGTATCATCATTTCGCCCGCATAGCATGTGCAAAAGAGTAGAGAGGGTCACGGCGAAAACTGGACGCAGCTCGTGTACAAACTGGACAATCTCTTTCGGAGTATCAGGGTTTAGGACGAGAACTCATCTGTTACATGGGCATTTCAATGTTTTTTAAACTTATTTGAACTCCAGCCTATTTTTGCGTTCAGTATGCATCATTCAAAGCGACGTCATCAATTTCCAACACGTTCTGACATCATTTGCTGTTTTTCAGTCATTTACCGATTTGTTTAGGGAGCTAAATGACGGTGAAATTTAAAATCACTACAAAAAGAACTCTGAAAATGTTGGAACTTGGCATGGTATCATCATTTCGCCCGCATAGCATGTGCAAAAGAGTAGAGAGGGTCACGGCGAAAACTGAACGCACCTCGTGTACAAACTGCACAATCTCTTTCGGAGTATCAGCGTTTCGGACGAGAACTCATGTGTTACATGGGCACTTCAATGTTTTTTAAACTTATTTGAACTCCAGCCTATTTTTGGGTTCAGTATGCATCATTCAAAGCGATGTCATCAATTTCCAACATGTTCTGACATCATTTGCTGTTTTTCAGTTATTTACTGATTTGTTTAGAGAGCTAAATGACGGTGAAATTGAAAATCACTACAAAATGAACTCTGAAAATGTTGGAACTTGGCATGATATCATCATTTCACCCACATAGCATGTGCAAAAGAGTAGAGAGGGTCACGGCGAAAACTGGACGCACCTCGTGTACAAACTGGACAATCTCTTTCGGAGTATCAGGGTTTCGGACGAGAACTCATCTGTTACACGGGCACTTCAATATTTTTTAAACTTATTTGAACTCCAGCCTATTTTTGTGTTCAGGATGCATCATTCAAAGCGACGTCATCAATTTCCAACACGTTCTGACATCATTTGTTGTTTTTCAGTCATTTACCGATTTGTTTAGAGAGCTAAATGACGGTGAAATTGAAAATCATTACAAAATGAATAGCAGAAAATAAATAATGCAGAAAATAAAAAATATATTTTTTTATATTCACAAAGAAACTAAATACAGCAAAAAAAATTACTCGAAAATAAATAGAAGAAAATTATATAAAAAATTGTTGGGGCGCTGCCCGCTTGGCCTGCCAACCCTATGGTTTGCAAATACAGGCCCAGAAGGGCCAGCAGGCTCAACGGGCAGCGCGCCAGAGTTAGGCCCAGAAGCCTGCTATAGAGAGGAGTTCGAGACAACAGCCGCGCCGGGGCTTTTAAACTGGTGTGGGCGCCCCTCGGCTAGCGAGGTGGGACTAAACTTGCCCGCACCGCTCCTGCGCCAGCGCACACCTTTAGTACCGGGTCGTGGCTCCAACCGGTACTAAAGGGGGGCCTTTAGTACCGGTTGGAGCCACGAACCGGTACTAAAGGGGCAGTTTCCCGCCCCTTGGCCTGGCGAAAATTGGCCTTTAGTACCGGTTGGTGGCTCCAACCGGTACTAAAGGCCCCTCCTATATATATGGCACTTACGAAAAATTCAGTTTCATCGACCACCACTTCTTCTCCAACTACTTCGCGCGACATCGCCGCCGCCCTCGTCGCCCCCGCCGCGCGCTGTTGCCCCCGCCGCCCGTCGTCGCCGTCACCGCCGTCGCCCTCACCGCCCGTCGTCGCCCTCACCGGCGTCGCCCGTCGCTGCCGCCCCGTACCACGTCGCCGTCTCGATCGCGCCGTCGCCCCCGGCCTGGCGCTCGTCGTCGCGCCGTCCCCGTCGCATCGCCATCTCGCGCCGCCGCCCGTATGCCGCCGCCCCCCGCTCGTACACACACACACATATTGTTTTTACTTATTTTCTGTTTTCTGTTGTTTAGATTAATGTTAGATAAATTACGTAGATAAGAATGTTAGAATGTTAATGTTAGATGAATTATATGGAAAATATATTAAATATTAATGTCAATTTTAGATGAATTAGCTAGATATTAATTAGGTATATATATTAGATTTGAACTAGTTGAATTAATATAACTAGTTTATTTTTAGTATGAAAATTAATAGAACAAGTTTATGTTTAGTAAGAAAATTTAGGTATATGAGATTATTTAAACTAGTTGAATTAATATAACTAGTTTATTTTTAGTAAATGCTTAGTTGAACTAGTTGAACTAGTAGAACTAGTTTATTTTTAGTAAGAAAATTTAGGTATATGAGATTTGATGATCTAATTAAAATATTACTATATATATAGCTACTTTATATATTTTAGTAAGAAAATTAATAGAACTAGTTTATTTTTAGTAAATTCTTAGTTGAATTAGTTGAATTAATAGAACTAGTTTATTTTTAGTAAGAAAATTTAGATATCTGAGATTTGATGATCTAATTAAAATATTACTATATGGAACTAGCTACTTTATTTTAGTAAGAAAATTAATAGAACACGTTTATTTTTATTAAATGCTTAGTTGAATTAATATAACTAGTTGAACTAATAGAAGTAGTTGAATTAGTTGAATTAATAGAACTAGTAAGTGTTTAATGTTTCACCTATATGAACATAGGAAATGTCGTCTGACGACGAAAAAGATTTCATTAAGTGACGAATTCTGTGAAGACCAGCGCGGCCTGTGCGGCAGAAATTTCCTTGTTGATGATAGGCGCTTCAGCATCAAGCTGGATGAGACCTTCGAAGTGGATACAGTAAGTCACAACGACAAGCCTTTTTTCGTAATTAAGCATGACTTATATATGCTTCATTTGCTTCAACTTATAATTCTAAATTTTCACTATTCTACTAGCGCATCCCCTGCCATGCAAGAGTTTTTGTCTTGGATAAGATAGGTTTCAGTGCTATGGAAACTATGGAGGTAAAGAGAGTTTACCTGAAGACCGAGCAGGGTTATACTTTCAACGTCAAATTATACAATGCAGACACGTACACCTATTTTGAATGCAAAACTTGGCAAGCACTATGCAAGGCTTATGCATTTGAGCCTGATATGGTTATCACCTTTGATATTCGTCTGGAAAATGATATTGAAGGTAATAGAGACATCTGGGTCGATGTGCAGACGCCTCCAGTTCTACCATTATGTGAGTTTCTCAACCATATTTATGTCTTTGATATTGTTTATTCAAAAATAGTTCACAACTAATTTGTATTGACAGCTTATTTCCATTCAAGCAAACATGTCCGGCGCTTGGTAGACAGGACCTACTACTGTCCCGGAGCTGAACTAAACTGCGAGGAGATAAGTCATTGTGTTTCATGGCTTGAGGATCTTGATGCTGTTAAGAGAAATCATTTTCCTGAATTTGAAAATCTTAGTACTCAAAACGTGCGACCAATAGTGATCGTATTGAACTAGGGTCACATGTATTTAGGAAAGATGGTAAGATTTTACTATTAGTCCTCAGTGCATCTTTTGCATACATTATTTTTTAAGCTAAACTTTCATTGCTAAGTATATTAATTACTATACGATGTTGTTCAACAGGGACTCCCAATGACAGTTGTGCCTTAGTGGATCGAGACTAAAGGTCGCATGCCAATTGTTAGCGTACGGCCAAGATATCCTACAGTGCACATGAGTGCATTCAGGATTTCTGAAAGCGATGAATGCTTAATAGTGAAAGATTGGAGCAAAATTGTTAACGATCGCAGAGAAGTACTAGGGGCAGCAATCAGAAGCGCAACCCATGATTAGGAGACAGGTTTATCTGCATGCTCCAATACGATGAATCAGGAGAGCTATACATGTTCTATGCTATTTTACCTGAGAGAGAGCAGCCGGAGTGATTTAGCTAGTTATCATGCTCTTAGTACTTGTTGTCCTCTCATGCGTGTCCGTGTTCTTCGTCCTGAACTTAATCTCAAAGAGTGATTTGCTTTTGTGGTGTTATGAACGCTTATAATATGATGATGATGATGATGATGAGTTATTATATCATTTATGAAAGAAACCGCATGTTAGTTTCAACTGGATGGATCCTAGCTAAGTGATCAAGTATATGCCATATCCATATTACTTGATCACTTAGTGATCTAAGTAATATGGATATGGCATATACTTGATCACTTAGTGATCTAGGTAATATGGATATGGCATATACTTGATCACTTAGCTAGGATCCACATGCATCCAGTCGAAACTAATCTGCGGTACTTTCACCTAATGATTTAACAACTCATTATAATGTAAAACAATCAGTAAATTAAATTCAAAACACAAAACTAAAGAAAAAATAAAAATTAAAACCAAAACACACCCAAACATTTAGTACCGGTTGGTGTTACCAACCGGTACTAATGTCCTACACGCACCCAGGCCTGGCTCGTACCACGTGGTGGCACGTTAGCGCCGGTTCGTGCCAAACCGGTACTAAAGGGGGGCCTTTAGTCTCCACTCCATAGTGCCGGTTGCAAAACCGGCACTAAAGGCCCTTACGAACTGGTGATAAAGGCCGGTTCTGCACTAGTGGCACGTTGCTTTCTCGATCAAGGTCGCATATCTCAATTCACAGTCGTGGACGTTAATGATCAAATGCACTTGCATGCAACTTGCCCAATGGTTGCTTACAGAAATAAATCCTATACGACCGGGTCCTTCTATCCAGAGCGAACGACCCTCTCCATTGAACGCCACGTAGTTATGCCATTTTACATTGAAGACCCTAAAATATACTACAATTTTTATGGCGGCTAGCATACTTATCCCGACGAGGGAGCTGCTACCTGAGAGCACATCATGGCTGTCCAGCCGCGGGACAGCGGGAGGCCGCGCCCGGGCACTGCGAGGCGGAGCACCATCGTGTGGTTAGCACCGTCCCAGTGGCCGCAGGACTCGTCGCCGGTGGCGTGGGGGACGTCAGCGACAGTGAGATATTCCCAGCGAAGGTTCCCATCACGAGGTTGCTTGGGTGGCATGTCGTCGCCGGCGAGAGCAAGACAGAGAGCCCCAAGAAAAGGAGCACGAAGACAAGTAGTTCGCCATGAATCTCTTTAGGACTAGGTAGGGTCAGGGCACGAATCATTTGCATTTCTTTGGTACTCCTATTGCGACTCACGAACCATATGTGCGATACCGGTTGGTGAAATGGCGATAAGGTCATCGGTGCTTTACTCATGACAAGACCATGTTTCATTTACACCAACGATCGAGCAAAAAATATTAGCTGAAGTGGCAAAGAGGTTGGGTTGTAATCCGCCCACTGACTCTTAACGCTTTCCGCATGCTTTTTTGAATTGTGTTTTACACGGACTGTCTATGTTATAAATGGTATCATCATGAAGCAATATGGTGGTAGTGGATGTCCAGAAAAGATCCATTTCCAGCCCGCTGCTAGAACGGTTGGGTGGGGCAGCCTCTCCTAGTTTGCTAGTTTTCTCCATTAACTAATGACGATCGACCACTCAATCACCACTGACTGATCAACTTGCATGTCGACGGAACCCCTTTTCAGTTTACGCAGGCGCTGAGGGTCATCACATCATCTTCGTCGGCCCCAGCGGGTCGAATCGGAGGTAACAACTCGTCGCAGCCTGGCAGCACCCGAACCAGTTCAACCCTATACAAGGTGGGTGGCATCGGATTACCGTGGAACACGCGGTTGCCCGGTTGAACGATTCTGCCCTTGGCGACATCGACCAACTCGCCACCCACGAAGTGTAGGAGAGTGCAAGGAACGTCGGCGGCGCCCTGCGAAAACATGTAGGGCGTCAGGGATGCCCAGTCAAAGGCAAGGAGATGAAGTCATCGGCCAAGAGGCTTAGTTACCATGATGCCGTCGAGCTCGGCTAATGTCGAGGCACCACCAACGGCGGGCGTGCAACCGACGGAGGGTCCGCTTGCTGGCGAGGTGCCGGCCGGCGTACACCTGGGTGCATTAAGCTCCAATGCCCGTGCCGGCGCCGAAGACACCAATGGCGCCGTCTGCGCGTTGTGCGAGTTGCTGGCCGTGAAGCTGGGAATCGGGGGAGGCCCCTGTTGGCCGCCCGCAATCCACGTCGTCAGCCCCTGAATCAAGGTAGGCACAATGGCGGTGAGCGTCGTTCCCAGTTGTTGTTGCACTTGCTCTTGGACAATCTCCGGAATCCGCGCCACTTGTGCCTTGAGTTCTTGAACCTTGCGCGACTGGCTCTCCGAGCTGGTCTTTTTCTCCTTTCGCCCACCAGCGGTATAGTATGACAACCATTTTGTGGACAAGCCTTTGCCGACCACACGACCAGCTGACGACGGCTTACTGAGCTTATCCTTGTTTTTAATTACGTTCAATGCCCTATTTAAAGGGGTGTCAAAAGGGGAGCTCTGAGACGACCCCGCGCTACTGCTTTCAGCCTCCTGCGGAAGGAATGTGAACCATTTAGAAATTTGGCTTCATTAATTAGAATGCAACCATATGGAGCTAATTACGCGGGGGTGTATTCCTTACCAGAATAAGCTCAAGCGCCCTGGTCTTCGGATCCGTGGTAAGCTCCTTTGTTACCGGGTCCTCCTTGTACCGGGCCCTGACAAAGTTCCTGGTCTGCTTGTCACGGAATTTCTCGAAGCGGGGCGGTAGGCCTTGCTCGGCACGCTCCGCATCCTCCTTGTCCCATATAGGCTCCGCCACTCTGTAACCGCCGGGACCGAGTTGGTGGACCCCTAAGTTCAACTGCCGCATTTCTTGCCCCCACTGACTTGATTCGGAGGTTGCGCTGCTCTCGCACTTGATCTTGAACTCCTTGTAGTCATCTTCGCTCATCAAAGGATATTTCGCCTTGATCTTCTCATAACTATCACCTTTTTCAATCATTGCCTTCACCGTGCTTCTCCATGTAGACAGGGCCGTGCTCATCCTCGTGAGGGCGGCACTGTTCACTTTATTCCCTGAGAGGTGTGTGTTTGCAAACTCAGCGGGGAACTTGTATCGTTCGTGCACCTTCGTGAAGAGGAGGCTGCGCAAATTCCCTCTGTCCTTATGCCTTAGGTTCTCGGTGTTGATCGAGACGGTGCTCCGGAGAATGCACCCGAGCTGAACCGAGTACCCCTTGACTACTTGTTTGGGCGCCGTTGGATGCCCGTAGGAGTTCACTTCAGTAAATTCCTCCTTGATGGTGCCGAGCACGCTCGGGCGCCGGTCCTTCCGTTGCCTCTTCGGTTGGTTGCCATCTGTGCGTGCGCCGCCATCATCAGTGGTGGCATCCTTGGCGGCACCATCAGTGGTGTCATCCCCGACGCCACTAGGGGTTGTGTAGTCAGGATCGGTGTCTTCCGCGGCGTCGTCCTCATAGCGGTGAGGTTCTTCCTCCAGCTCCTGGGACAGCTCCCAGAATTGCTTGCCGCCCGAACCGCCGGCCTCATCGTTGTGGGCCATGTTTCGCTCTAAATAGGAAAAAAGTTTGGTTAAAAAGTTGGTTATTGTCAAGGAAGAAGATCATGGTCTCATCATTTAGGGTTTGTCGACACCGAGGCATCCTAAAAGCTAAGCTTTTATCATTTAGGGTTTGTCGACGCCGAGGCACCCTAAAAGCCTAAGCGTACATCATTTAGGTTCTCATCGACACCGAGGCACCCTAAAAGCTAAGCTGGGAAGGAGAATTCTAAGTTGGGCCTAATCACTTGGCTCTATTGCCACCTATGGTTTAATGCAGCAAGAATAAAGGGGCAGTTGATCCTACTTAATTAAGTACTAAGACCCCGGCCCATGCATTAGTCACAAGTACCCCATATGTCCTATTTTTAGCAAAGTCATGCTAAAATTCATGGAAAATTTCAGCATGACCTTTGCTGAAAATAGGACATATGGAGTACCCGAATTTGCCGAAACGGAAGTTAATCGACATTCCAGCAAACTCAACGGCCTCTCGGGGTACAGCAGCAGGATCACAAGTTGACAAAATTCCCAAGTAGTACAGTAGCAGCATCATAAGTAGTACCAATGAACATATAGTCCAGCACATTCTGAATTTCGATAAATGACAGCAAGTTAACTCATGCTGACAGCAACAAACTTATAACAACATAAATGAAATTGCAGTTGTACGATCATAAACTTATAACAACATAAACTCGTGCTGACAGCAACAAATTGCAATGATCAAGCTATCTGAAAACAGAGTACTTGTTGATTAACTGCCAAGCTATCTGAAAACAGAGTACTTGTTTATTAACTGGCAGGGTAGATAAGAGACTGCAAATTAAATATCCATATATCCATTTTCTGAGCTATGAGCCATGAACCATCCACCCCATGAACTAGGAGTGTCATGCAGCATAAAAACTGCCAGTGGCCAGAAGAACTGCACCAAAGCAACTGGAGTTTTGCAACTATGTGATAGTGAACAACACAAGAGGTGTTGCTGCTCAGGGCTTCAATTTGAAATACTACTGGAAGATAACTAACTAAAAATATGTGGAAGTGGAGCATTACTACTCTACAGAAAGATAACGCAATGTAACAAAAGTGTAACTCTATCTATCTACAATGAGTGGAAATGGCCAAGCCTAAACAACTTACTACTTAACCAATTCTCAGGCTGGCCATACACAACACGGTGGCTCATAACGCACCAACCAGTCAGATAACAAGAGCAGTTCAGCACCACTGATACAGTGCTCCAGCTACCAAACCAAACAAGTAAATCAATTACCACACCAGCAGAACCATACAGTCAGTCCCGTGACCCTCACCATACATGTCACTATGATAGAGCATTTGAAGGGAAAATCACATGTTAGGCACGCATAGTGATATGGTGCACATTCAGATGCATACTAGTACAACATGCACATTCAAGAAGGAAATTTTATGTGAAAATGATGCTCATGCTAAAAACACAGGCCTTCAATTTCAGTTCAGAAAGTTAGAGGGAAACAATGGTGGGGAGCCATGCAAAACTTGATTAATTAATTTGTTTCTTGGAAATGATGTTCAGGTGGTAACACTCAGAGTATAATCTCCTACCTCAGTTTTTGTTGTTGGCATTTTTGTAGTTAGGGAGGTGTTTTGCTACAAGTCTGTAAGAGAAAATGGGTGGTGTAAGGTGTTCAGATTGCTCATTACCCTCCAGTAGTTTCTTCAGATAGTTCAGTTTCACAGTAAAGGTTAAAACTTTCGTCTTTGTGGCGACTCAAGTATTCTGACAAAGCAAAATGTGATTTCAAGGTGGGGTAGAAGTAGGAGCGTTAGAGTAACTGTTTTCATTTTCTTCCTTTTTCGTGTTTGTTGTGTGTTGACACTTATCACAGTACCCAAGTGTGTATCAAAGAAGAGAATGCAGCTTGTGGAAAGGATGCCACTGCTTTCTTCAGTTTCAGTTCAGAAGGTTGGTGTCTATCTGAATCTGTGTGTTTCTTTTGCAGGCTCCCAACGCAATGGTGGATCAGATGGGGCTAACAGTGGTGCCATCAGCATATGATTCATCCAGGGGAAAATGAGCAGGGATTTTGATAAACAAAGAGAAGTGAATTTGGGTGGAGGGGTGAGACCTGGAACACTGGAGGCCGGAGGGGGTCGAAGCAGATGGTGCAGTCGTCAGTTCCCGGAGCCCCTCGACGTTGGCGATCTTGTTCCTGACAAACTGCACACATGCACGCATGAGATGCGGGAGACGAAGAAGAAAATTAGAAAGGGAAGAAGAGAAGGGGAAGATGGATTCGTACCTCTTCTTCTTCTTGAGGAGGAGAGGCTGCAGACTTGAGTCCGGGCGGCGGCCTGGATTGGGGGGAGCGGCCTGCGGCGCGTGGCCTGGCTGAGCTGAGGTAGAGGTGGTCGTCGTCTCCTCCTCCTCGTCCTCCTCCTCCGGCTCGGGGCGCGGGAGCGCGGGGGCGGCGGCGCGGGGGAGCTGCAGTGGTGGGGGGCGCGGGGGCGGCGGGGGTGGAGTCCGGCGGGGGTCGGGGCGGCGGCGTCGTGTGGGTCGGGGCAGCGCGCGGGTGGATCTGGCGAGGGAGAGGGACGAAGGGCATCTGGCGAGGGAGAGGGAGGAATTTGCTAGGGGGGAAGCTTACTAATGGCGCACCCCGCGGCGGTGCGCCATTAGAATGTTTTTTTAGATAGCAATGGCACACCCGCGATCGGTGTGCCATTAGTAATCTTTTTATATATATAGCAATGGCGCACCAGCCAGAGGTGCGCCATTAGTAATCTTTTTTATATAGCAATGGCGCACCAGCCAAAGGTGCGCCATAAGTAATTTTATTATTATTATTTTTTGTTGCATCTAATAATTTTTTAGAAAATGAATATGAATATGAAACAGTAATAATTTTTTATAAAAACAGTAATAATTTTTTATAAAATAGTAATAATTTTTTAAAAAATATCATCAAATTTGTTATTTGAAAATATTTATGAATATGAAAAAATATCATCAAATTTATTATTTAAAAATATCATCAAATTTGTTATTTGAAAATATAATCAAATTTGTTTTTTTGCAATTTTAGTTGCATTCATTTGTGATGGTGGAGCGGGCCGGGGAGGGTGCGGGGGGTCGTCGGCGGCGGTGGAGCGGGGGAGGGTGCGGTGGGTCGTCGGCGGCGGTGGAGCGGGGGAGGGTGCGGGGGTCGGCGGCGGCGGCCGGTGGAGCGGGGGAGAGGGTGTGGGGGGTGCTCGGCGGCGAGGGGGACCGGATCTGGCGAGGCGGGATAGCGATCGAGATGGAGGGGGATCGAGATCGAGTGTCCATGAAATTTAAAAATATTCATGAGTTCAAAAAGTGCCCATGAAATACAATCGAGAAATGAAGGCTACAATTTAAATACAATCGATCTTAGCTAGCTATCTGTTCACAATCTTCTTGCCCTTATTTTTCATAAATGGAGTTCTTCTCTTGAACGGACGTCCTTTAGGTAGGGTGGTCATGCTTCTTCTTGTGGTGTATGCCGGTACTTCATCGTCGTCGTCATGTTCCATCTTCGGGTCGCCGTACTTGTCGAAGTCTTGCTCATTGGCGACTCCATCCATTCCGATGATCTTCCTTTTGCATCTCCTCACGACAACACGACTGGGCTTTGACGGGTCGGTAATGAAGAAGTATTGGTCCACTTGGGAAGCCAGTACCCATGCCTCATTTTTCGTGGTGACGTTCGCGCCCGCGGTCTTGGATTTGGCTTCGGGTATAACCATGGTGGTGAAATACCGGTCTTCTTTTATGACGCTCTTGGCCCATCTGACACGGAACATCGGGACCTTCTCTCCAGCGTAGCTCAGCTCCCGGATCTCCTCGATCCTTCCATAGTATCTGTCCTTGTCGTTACCGGTGTAGGATTCCATCGTTACCCCGGAGTTCTGATAACCATCGCTCTTCATGTCCTTGTCCTCGGTGTAGAATGTGTAGCCATTGATATCGTACGCCTCATACGTCATCAGGTTGTGCTCGGCGCCCTGTGACAAGGCGAATATGAGTTATTCTTCCGCGGAAGAATCCTCATGTAAAGGGTACGACAGAAGCTTCTGCTTGAACCAACGCGTGAAACATGAGTTGTGCTCTTTGATTATATCTCCGTCCGTCCTCTGTTGGCCTCGGTCATTGTACGTCTTCTCAATAAAGGTTTTGTGCTCTACCACCCAAGGATCGACCACGTTTATGTGTTGTAGCGCGACTAGGTTTGCTCTTTCAAAGTCGGCGAGTCGACCCTCGAAGTCGACATGCATTTCGCGGCGACCCTCACGGTGACCCCATCCAGCGAGCCTGCCGAGGTGCCTGTTGACGGGCAGACCAACGGGGTTCTCGATGCCTAGATAATTCGTGTAGTAGGAGATGCACTCTTCGGTCAGAAAGCCCCTGGCTATGCTTCCCTCTGGACGTGACATGTTGCGAACGTATCCTTTGATGACACCATTCATCCTTTCGAACGGCATCATGCTGTGTAGGAACGTCGGCCCGAGTTGGATGATATCCTCCATGATATGGACCAGCAGATGCACCATAACGTCGAAGAATGCGGGCGGGAAGTACATCTCAAGCTCGCATAGTATCACCACGATCTCTTCTTGTAGCCTTCTGAGTTGCCTCACGCCAACTGACTTCCGAGAGATGACGTCGAAAAAGTTGCATAGGCCAAATAGCGTTTCACGGACGTGCGCGTCCATGATCCCACGGATTGCAACTGGAAGTATCTGCGTCATCAGCACGTGACAGTCGTGAGACTTCATCCCGCTGAACTTCTGCTTCGCTGAGTCTAGGTATCTGCTTATCTTCCCCGCGTAACCGTAAGGAAGTTTTACTCCTACGAGGCAGGTGAAAAACTGATCGATCTCCTCCTGACTTAGAGTGAAGCACGCGGGAGGGAAGTCATTTCTGGTCTTCTTGGCCTTTTTGCCTTTGCGACGACTTTCCATGTCCTGCTTCGCCTCATCATCATCATCATTAGCGTGAAGCTCCTCCCTGATGCTCGTTGATTTCAAGTCTGCCCTTGCTTTCGGCCCATCTTTGGTCCTCTCTAGCATGTTGAGCAGGGTACCAAGCAGACTCTCGCACACGTTCTTTGTGATATGCATGACATCAAGGATGTGAGGCACACGGTGGATCTTCCAGTACGACAAGTCCTAGAAAACAGACCTCGTTTTCCATACCTTCAGCAGCGGCTCTGGCGCCTTTCGCTTCTTTCCCGGCTCTGGCGCCTTTTGCTTCTTTCCCGGCAGTGGGCAATCTTTCCAATTTTTCAACAGCTCGTCTATTTCCTTGCCGCTCCTCGTACGCGGGCGTCTTCGGGGTTCGGTTTCACCATCGAACAGATCCTTGCGTTTCCTCCACGGGTCATCGTCGCGAAGCCACCTTCGATGTCCCATGAACACGGTTTTCGAAGAACCGGGATCTCTATCTAGCTGGCGATACGTTGTGTCATCCATGCACCTGACGCATCCAGAAAATCCGTGGACCACCTGCCCCGCGAGATATCCGTAACCGAGATAGTCGTGCACCGTCGTGAGCAGTGCGGCTCTCATAGGGAAATATTCTTTCTCTGCGGCGTCCCACGTATTGGCTGGCATTTTCCACAGCGTATCTAGCTCCTCTTTCAGCAGCCCCAGATACAAATTGATGTCGTTCCCTGGTTGTTTGGGCCCTTCAATTAGCATACTCATGTGAATGTACTTCCTCTTCATGCACAACCAGGGGGGAAGGTTGTACATCCACACAAACACATGCCAGGTGCTATGTGTGCTTCTCTGGCTGCCAAACAGATTGACTCCATCGGTGCTCGCGCCCAGCATGATGTTCCTTGGATCCTTCCCAAATTCTGGGTGTTCGAAGTTCAACGCTTGCCACTGGCTCCCATCCTTAGGGTGACTCAGCATCTTGTCTTTTTTATTTATCTCCGGATCATTTGCGTCATCTTCTCACTTCTTCTCCTCCCTATCCGCGTGCCAACGCAGGAGCTTTGCTACCTTAGGGTCCGCGAAATACCGCTGCAGACGAGGAGTGATCGAAAAGTACCACACCACTTTTCGAGGAGCTTTCTTCCTCTTCTTGTATCGAGTGACGCAATTGTTCCGATAAATGATGCAATTGTTCATGCACACATGGTATTTCACGTGCAGTAAATCCAGAGGACACACGATTTTCTTTGCCTCCTCGAAACTGGTCGGGCACTTGTTCCCCTTGGGAAGACGTTCGTGCTAGAATGACATGTTCTCGTCGAAGCATGCGTCGGTCATTTTGTGTTTTACCTTCATCTCCAGAGCCATGAGCGCTACTTTCAGGCGGGTATCCTCGGGCCTGCATCCTTCATACAATGGAGTAACCGCGTCTATCTCCAGTTGATCCAGCTTGGCTTTCTCTCGGGCGGCAGCTCTTGCGCTATCCGTCTGCTTGAGAAGCAGCTCTTGAATATGAGGGTCCTGCACCCAGCCCATCGATGGTCCATCGTCGTCTGCTCCGCTGGCATCTTCATCTTCATGATCATGCCCTTCGTCTGCTCCGGCATCTTCCTCATCATCATGTCCGGCATCTTCTACATGATGACTGTGTACAGCATCACCGTCGTGATCATGTCCTGGAGATTCTTCGTCTTCTCGCCCGCCCGAGCCGCGGTGGTTGTCTTGCTGCCCTTCCTCATTTCTTGCCCGGCCCCCATGGACGACTTCATAGTCATCTTCATCACCTTGCCACCGATAGCCATCCATGAAACCACGCAAGAGCAGGTGGTCCCGTACCTACCCGGAATCTGGGTCCGCAATAAGGCTCTTCAGCTTGCATCTTCGACACGGACATCTTATCTCCGTCTCGTTCTTTTCAAGCATCTCGGTCTTCGCAGAGCTCAAAAACCTATTCACGATGCCTTCGGTCATCGTGCGGACCATGGTCGCCTGCGGGGTAGAGCAAAACGATATTTTAGAACCAAGAAAAAATTTGGCATGACTTTCCCTAAAGTAGGACCAAAAAGAATGCATAGTGCCAAAATTCTCGCCGAAACGGAAATGAATCAACATTCCGGCAAAATATTGGCAACTATCGCATTTCAAATACCGGTACCTGCAAACACAAACATATATGCAACACCACAAACATACATAGATCTAGCTAGGCCATAAAAAGTGCATGTGCATGTTGTTGGAGGGAGAACAACATAAAGATAGCTTCCCCCTTACTTACCTATCAAAAAAGGTAATTTAACCACTTAATTTGGATGAATTTATGGTGCAAATGAGGTGAGGAGGAGGAGGCAGCCGAGACAAGCTTGGAGGAGGAGGTGGAGAGAATGAAGTGGGGAAAGTGAGTGGGTAGGTGTGGCTGTCCAAAATATCTAGCTGGTCCCAGGTTACTAATGGCGCACCACCTACAAATGCGCCATTAGTAACCCTGGTTACTAATGGCGCACCTGCTGGTGGTGCGCCATTAGTAGTTTTGCAAAAAAAAGAAAAAATTATAGTAGTGGCGCACTGTGCCTTGGTGCGCCATTAGTATGTTTGGAAAAAAAAATTGTTACTAGTGGCGCACCGTGTGTCTGGTGCGCCATTAGTGTCTTTCACACTAATGGCGCACCAGCACATGGTGCGCCACTGCTATATAGTAGTGGCGCACCACATGTCTGGTGCGCCATTAGTGGCCATTTCATCTATAGCCCTTTTCCTAGTAGTGAAGACAGGACTGAAGAAACGCGACAGACTGTAAAAGCAGCAGGAGTACTTAACAACCTTAACTGAAACCAGCAGGGGCACTTAACAACCAAAGCTGAAAGCAGTATGAGTACTTATACAGGTTCAACCGTACAAAGCACGCCTCGAACAGTGCTATTTTGCCTACAGTTAACCAAGGGTGAGGCCGCCAAGCCCCAGGACAAGGCCCAGGCGCCACCCCGCGCATCCACAACCTTCTGAAAGCGGCTTCATCTCGCAACGTGGTCAATAAACAGGATATTCGCTTTAGAGCCATGGAAAAGCATGGACATAATCTTCTGTCCTATTCTCCAAGATGGACGGGCCTTCATTATTTGAGACCACCCATGAATACGTATCTTTTCACCTCCAAGGGGAATTGAGTAGGTCGACACAAACATCATGTTGTGACCAAGCGCAAGTCTGACCCGGCCATGGTCAGGCATCTGTATAGGAACAATAGAACTCGACAGTTCCTGTTTCAAGAAGATCACAACTGTAAAACTGTGTATAAGCAATAGTTTATGAACAACATATATAACAGAAAACAGCTCGTACCATAAGTTTCTCGACACAGTTGGACCTGTTCAACGAGTGCAGCAGTGGCACACATATCCCATGTGGCCTTCCACCATTGAAACGCCCCACAAGGACCTCAAGACGATCAATAAAGTGTAGGAACTTGTGGATGTCGATCCAGTCAACTTCAGTGCCATTAGTAACAGCCGAGTTATTACAGAGTAACAAACGAGCAGACTGCTTAACTCTGAAAAAACCTACACGTGCCACCAATTATATGAAAATATTAGTTAGAAGTAGCATCTTCGTGAGAGATTCGTTGCTACTTCTAAAGTTAAATTGTGATTAGTGAGACAGAATAGGTGGATTAAGAAGTAATCGAGGCAACAAGCAAGAACCAGATACAAAACTAACATGGATGAACAATTGGAACGACGTCGGGGTGGAAGATCGCAGTGAAGATGAGACCAGGTTCTGCTATTTCCATCAACATTCGTGCGCCAACTTTCAGTCCGTAACACTTGAGAAAGTTTATCCAAGTTCGGCCATAAAAAAAGCAGCGATCTTCTTGGTTCATGAACCCAACTCGGAACTTATATCCATGGCTTGTCTTCACTGTGACCATTAAACTAGTGTATTCAGTTATGGCAAGGCCGAGCATCTTGAGTACATGTGTTCTGGCAGAGCAAATAATACACTGCAGGAAAAATAATATGAGAACACAGCATGTTCAAAAAAACCCCACCCTCCCGGATAGAAAAGAGGATTCTAGGAACATACTATGCGCGTTTCAAAATGCTGTGTTAGGATGAGAAGGAACAAGTGTGGCGTCTCGCCGAGGGCGCAGAAACCTGTAGGGTACTCGCACTTTGGGCACTTCAAATGAAACAGACTAGATTCAGTAGGAAGAAAAATGCATCAACGGCGGCGGCTGCCATCCTAGGATTACCTGCGACCAAGGGACTTGGATTTATCGGGGATGGATGAAGAATTCGTACCTGGTTCTCCCTAAGAAAACCCTATGCAATCGCCGAGAGGGGGTTTTCTCTGAACAAGAAGACGAGGGAGAAGGGGATTTAGGCCTAGTGAAATATTGCCGCCTCGTCCGTCCAGCTTACTGCTAAAGCTGGAAAAGGGGGTTGTGATTTGACGGCTCATTGGGCATTACTGCGGCGCTACGACTGGGGTGTTTCTACCGTGAAGTTGTGCACTCTAATTTGTGCATATGGCATGTGGACCCCATTGCCGGTTGCCCCACATATCAGCGAAAGGAAGTAGAAAGACAATAGTAACTAGTTACACATAAATATATTTTTTGACAGAGAGATACTCCCTCTGTAAAGAAATATACAAATCTTTTATATCACAGGCTCACCTTGCCGAGAAATATACTCCCTCTGCAACGCACGGGCATTATGGGGGTTCAACTTTTTTTATGGGGGTTCAGCTGAGAATATAATACTCAGATAGGCCTACTCCCACAAGCAGGACAGTCCAAAGGTCGTGACAAATCGTATGGACCGAACATCCATCGGACTGGAAATCCTGGTGGGTGCGATAAACCCTGCAATGCATACAGATATTGGAGTGTAACCATAATTGATAAACCGTCCTCACAAAAAATATGATCTGGATACTTCAAAATATACAGACTGAATTGAGTGGACAGACATTAACATAGACCGTTCACACACCAAAAGCGGCAGTACTAATAAACAATACAAGGTTCACAAACACAAATCAACTACTGAACAATAGTACTTACTACAGACAAGCAAAGTTGCACTAACTAAACTCTGCAGACTATTTCTTGCCACCGACCTACAGGATGAACCCCGCATAACTGACTAGGCCATGGACTTCGTGTGAGATGTCTACATGCACCATCACCATCTTGTCAACCTTGGAGAACCTAACAGAGTGGTCTTTCCACTCATAAACATGATGATGAAGACAGGCCGCATCAGATTTGTTGGGAAGCTTTACAAGAACCACACCCTTCGTAATCGAAGGCACAGCCAGGAAATTGTTGTGGTCAAGTACAGCCTCGAGAACACGCCTGACAACAATGCTACAGGAAAACACTAGTTCAGGACATGTGGCGACAAGGACACAACAGCTGGATAATTCAGCAGTAGAACTCATCATCAGGTCTTCCAGTTCACACGGCATGACTTTGAGAACTTCATCTCCACCGCGGACCTGGTTCTAATTCAAACAGAAACCATATTTTATTACTACCTCCGTTCAGAAATATAAGATGATTTTCGATATTATACTCCATATATGACTACATATACGCACAGAAATGAGTGAACAAAGACACTAGAACATGTCTTCAAAGGCATGAGAGCAGAGGGATTACATGCAATATCCATAACACAAGTTACTGAGGCAAATATACCCTCTTAAAAGGTAGCATTGATGTTCATAAAGTACTCCCTCCGTCCCAAAATTCTTGTCTTAGATTTGTCTAGATACGGATGTATGAAGTCACATTTTAGTATTAGATACATCCGTATCTAGACAAATCTAAGACAAGAAATTTGGGATAGAGGGAGTAGTTGAAAGTAATCTATAAGAAATGAGTGTCAACCTCTCGCATGTTTTGGTCAAAAGAGGAATTTAGAACCGTCATTTGGCACACTAAAATCACATGCAAGATCACCCAGAAAGTTGTACTACCAGTACTAGTACTGCGTGTTAGATGAAAAAACACGATCAAGATCGAGAAAAAGATCGTCAACAAGAGACATTACCTGGACTTGATTAATGAGGGATCCCGGAGAGGGGGGCTTGGACAGGGCGATGGCTTTGAGCTTGTCTGCGGTAGTCTCGGCGGGGTGCTTGCGCTTCTTCGTACCATGAGCCTTGACGGTTTTGGCCAGAGCCATAGACATCACGTTGGCCGGTGCTCCGGCGTCCATCCAAGAGAGGAAGCTGAGAGAGAAGAGTGAAAGGAGGAACAAGATGAGGGAGAAGCGAAGCGAGTGTGGGTTTTCTTCAAGAGAGGAAGCTGAGAGAGAAGAGTGAAATGATGGTTGCTTCGTCCGTCCAACTTACTGATGGAAAGGAGGGGGTTTTGTGATTTGACGGCTCATTGGGCATTACTGCGGCGGTTCGATCTGGGTAGTCTACCGTCACTCTACTACAGAGTAATTTAGTGCATGGCTGGTGGACCCAGGTGCTGGCTGTCCCACACGTCGGCGAAAGTGAGTAATTTAGTGCATGGCTGGAGGAGGATCCGCACGGTAGAGCGTGTCCACTGTTTTTCTGAAGAAAAAAATGATTAAAGCAAGCGTTTCCACTCTTACGACGGAGGAGTGCGAAACACGGCAGCCACTTGAACATACATAGTGCTCCTACTACTAGGCATGTGCAGTGGTTCATACGTCAGTACTACACAATCTTGTTGCTGGCGTAGTAAGATATGACGATAACAAATGATGTTATGCGCATGTCAACTACTCCTATATGTAACATAGTACCGCTTTTTCGACTGTCCGGTCGAGAATGAACGGTGAGATCAATGTTAACAGAACTAGGTCCACATCGCACGGAGAGTACGGTGCTACAGTACTCCACGAAACATGAACCATATGAAGCACAAATAGTGTTAGGCAGGGTGTATGAAGGGTGCACGGGATGGGAGCAAAAGTTCCCTTCTCGACCCACTTTTGGGTGTTTGGCAGAGTGCATGAAGGGTGCATGAGTCCACACTAGTAGGCTGACAAAAATACACGAAGAGGAAACAACTATATTGAGATGAGAATGCAACCAAACACACCCACACGCTTTGTGCTATAGTGACTGATCTGCACCGTCTGAGTTTGATCCAACGGTCATGTTGCGCAGAGACATGGACATGCCCATGCAGAGGGCGCCTAAACACCACCGAAGTCCCTCTGCTTCTCGAGGCACACAACGTGGGTGATGCAGGGTGCAACTGCCCGCAGAGCCCGCTCCCGGTCGACGGGAGCAGCTCGTCAAAGACGGCGTCCAATGGCACGAATGGATTCCGGTGACGGAGCCCTGAAAGGATTCGCCCGGCAACGGCGATGGCAGCCCGCAACCCCTCCTTGTCCAGCTCAGCCCCACCATCGCGCGGAGAGGGCTCAGCTCCTCGGAGATATAGGTGAAGAAGGAGACCAGGTCAGGAAGCCGCAGCTTGTTGAAGTCGATCGGGTGGTCGAACGGGTTTAGCCCGACGGCCGGCATCGTCGCGCTGGCACGATGGTAGGAATCGCGCAGCCGCAACATGTGCGTGGCAACTTGGTTCACCAAGTGGCTGAGGCGATCCTGGACCTCGTCACGATCGGCCCGCTCGCGCTCCAGCCGGCTCCCCTAACGGCCTATCGTATCTCCCGCTTTCTGCAGCAACGCCGCCGACGCCTCGAGCATCTTTGTGGTGGACGCCTGCCGCTTTTGAAGCTCCGTGAACTCCCGCACATAACGGAGGAGCATGGCACTCCTCTCCTCCTTGAGCTCACAGAGCTCCACGTCCTTGGCCCTGAGCTCCGCATCCTTGGCATGGAGCTCCTGTGTCAGGCGCCTCACCTCGGACTCCGTGATCTGCTGCACCGCCATGGCACCAGGTAGAAGCAATGGGGAGAGGAAGCAAAGGGGGCGAAACGGCTGAAAGGCAATGCAATCTACGGGAAGGCGGAGGGAGCGGGGAATCTTTTGGTTTTCACCACGGTAAAACACCAGTCGACGACTTCTCACTTCAGGGAGCAGTGGGTTTTTACAGGCGGAGTCATCGTGACTAATTGCTGCCGCGCCTGCTCCCGTCAATCAAAAAATTAAAAATCCTGCCGCGCCTGCTCCCGTCAATCAAAAAATTGAAAATCCTGCCGCACCCAAATACCAGAGCAACGCCGCGGTGGATATTTAAATTTACCTGCTGGCAAGTAGATAAAAAAAGGGGTGAAAAAACAAATGTGGCGGCGGCCTAGCTAATCGGTCGAACTAGCCCAACTAGCTAGCCACCGTGCTTCACTGATGTACTCGGCAGGAAAGGTGGTCTTTCGTGATTTGACGACTCATTTACTTGCTTCGGCGCTACGACCGAGGAGGACCCAGAAAACGCGCGGTAGGGCGTCCCACGTCAGGAAGAATGTATGCGTGCACCACCCGGGTGGACCCCGAAACCGCGCGGTAGGGTGTGCCACGTCTCGGCACGGAGGAAAAATGTGCGTGTAAAAATATACTGTATCAGACGTAGTACCTATGGTTCGACCTCGGGACCCAGCTAGTCGGTCGAAAACACCCCACTAGCCACACAACTTCATCATGCAAACGTGGCACGCAGGATAGATGTGGTTAGCTCTGTCTCGACCAGCCACAACATCTCTTGTTCTAGGCGATTCTTCTATTTTCCAAGCTTTTTTTAGTTGTAATAACACCACGGCAAGCTTGCGCCGCTCTTCGTGTGTGCCCGTGCAAAGGTTAGACGATGGAGAGAAGAGAGATTGAGATCGCAGACCTGGGACCCACCAGTAAGTGAGACAACGGTCATGCACGTGTTGACGAGGCACTCCCTCTACTCTACTCAACGCAAGTAATGTATAAAATCAAGTTATGGGACAAAGCCAACAACCGTTCGTTTTTTCAGGCTATCGACTTACGCTTTGTAGTCCAGGTTGCCAGTTCGAATCTCGTCTTTCAGATTTGTTAGTTTTAGGTCCAAATTTGATTAATGACAAGTGGGACCCCCGTGTGTTGTTCCGATATTTCAGTGTAGGATGGTTTTTTTGAACAAACACTTTGCGCGGTTAGACAAGTAATGACACGAGTTACACGTATTTTGCAAGTTTACAAACAAAAATGACAGTGGCATAGAATATCACATCCACCCCGCAACTTAGATACTATGGTGATACGAGTTTTTACACCGTTGGAAGTGACATCTCATGGCTTGGGAGTAGTCTTTGTAATTATGCGCAATTTCCAAACTCTCCAAAGGTTTTTTTGCAAATAAAACATTCAGGCCTCGTGTGTGCCGCTACATCTTCGATCCAATGGCTCCCCGGTGCTCATATTAGGTGCTCCCCGTAGCGTAATTACCCGCTACGGTGATATGAGCATCTAGGTCGTATGATCAGTGATCAGATGGCACATGCGTAGTACTTGTACTTTCTACGCATTTCCCAAACTCTATCAGCCGTATATTGCAAAAACATTCAAACCTCCTAATGTGGGCCATTAGATCTTAGTGAACTCGTATCACCATAGAATCTACGGTGCGGGAGCACCTCATACTCTCCCGTGCGAGAAAACATAAGGTGCTATCGCAGCTTGGATGCTACGATGATACGAGCTTGGAGGTCATTTGATCTGATGGCATCTGAGCAGTCTTTGTGCTTGTAAGCAGTGGCCGAACTCTTTTGGGGCTTTTCTGCAAAAAACCATTCGAACCACCGAGGAGGTGTTGGGTCACAAATCCAACGCCTCCGAAGAGCTTGTATCACCAAAGCATCTAAGGTGTGGTAGCACATGATATTATTACATACAGGAGAATATGATGTCCTCCTTCATCTTAGATGCTACGGTGATACGAGCTTCGAGGTCGTTGGATATGGGATCAAAGGGCATCTAAGTAGTTTTTGTACAAATTTTGTGCAATTCTCAAACTCATCAAGGTTTCCTGCAAAAATATTAAGACACATCATGTGAGCTGCTATATCTCAGATCTACAAGCTCCAAGCAACTCGTATCGGCATATAGAATCTAAGGTATGGGGGCACATGATAGTCTCCCGGGGAGGAGGGGTGGGGGGTGCACAACCAATCGGTGGTTGGGAGGGTGGGGACAAATATAATCTAAACAACCCTAAACAGAGCTCCACAATTTTATCTAAGGTCGAGGGGTTGACCCCCGACAATCATAGCTCCGCCTAAACACAACATTTGCATGTACTGTAGTACTAGACTTAATATTCATGTTTTAGTTTCATGTTCATTTTAAATATTGAACTGAGGACCATGGATGGCTTACATTTTACTCCCTTCATTCCTAAATATTAGTCTTTTTAGAGGCTTCAAATGACTGGCACATACGGATGTATATAGACATATTTTAGAGTCTAGATTCACTCATTTTGCTCCGTATGTAGTCACTTGTTGAACTCTCTAAAAGACTAATATTTAGGAATAGAAGGAGTATTTTTGAATTCGTGTCATACATGCATGGTTTGGAAAAATAGATGCACTATACTTATTGGATTGTTGTTGTGTTCGTGCGTGTGTGTCTCTGTGTGTGCGGTCATATGCTTGATACATACAAAGTTTTCTCACCTCCATATTGTTCATCTTTTAAATTTGAATTTGCATTGGAAAACTTACTAGGGATACCATGAAATGTGAAATCCACGTTGAGATCACTATATCACAAACTCACTCTAATTCAACAACTCATCATGAATCAATTACCACGTTGAGATTAGTATTTGCAAGGAAAATACGGGTATTGTAATACACATAGATTCGTTCGGCAATTTAAAAGGTTCCTTTCGTATTCTCGAATGGTAGGACCCAACGGCGTACCAGCCAGACCTTGTCTCGTGTTGATCCTAAAAAAAAACCGGGCTCGTGTCCTTCGGTGGCGTGCGTGGTACACACATTAGGCAACCCCAACCAGTCGAGCCTTAGCGTTTCAAGTCGAAATATCTGGCGGCCAGAATTCTAGCCCTAGGAAATTCCCCTCATGTCCCTGGTCCATAATGACTACTGATGAGCAACGGAGGGATGCTTTAGTAACTAGACAACGTTACCTACCGTGCCGAGCATGGTTCAATTCCCTCGGTCGCCGCTCGTCAAGGTCACCCGTCAACTGTTGGGGAACGTAGTAATTTCAAAAAAATTCCTACGCACACGCAAGATCATGATGATGCATAGCAACGAGAGGGGAGAGTGTTGTCCACGTACCCTCGTAGACCGACAGCGGAAGCGTTATCACAACGCGGTTGATGTAGTCGTACGTCTTCACGATCCGACCGATCAAGTACCGAACGTACGGCACCTCCGAGTTCTACACACGTTCAGCTCGATGACGTCCCTCGAACTCCGATCCAGCCGAGTGTTGAGGGAGAGTTTCGTCAGCACGACGGCGTGGTGACGATGATGATGTTCCACCGACGCAGGGCTTCGCCTAAGCTCCGCAACGGTATTATCGAGGTGTAATATGGTGGAGGGGGGCACCGCACACGGCTAAGAGATCTCAAGGATCAAATGTTGTGTCTCTGGGGTGCCCCCTGCCCCCGTATATAAAGGAGCAAGGGGGAGGCAGCCGGCCAAGGGGAGAGGCGCGCCGTAGGGGGGAGTCCTACTCCCACCGGGAGTAGGACTCCTCCTTTCCTTGTGGGAGTAGGAGAAGGGAAGGGGGAAGGAGAAAGAAGGAAGGGTGCGCCCCCCTTCCCTAGTCCAATTTGGACCAGACCATGGGGAGGGGTGCGGCCACCTTTTGAGGCCTTTCTCTCCTTTCCCGTATGGCCCATTAAGGCCCAATACGAATTCCCGTAACTTTCCGGTACTCCGAAACATATCCTTATTCCAGTAAGGATAATTTTGACCGCTGTCCAGTGATCTACTCCTAGATCACTATTGTACTCCCTTGCCAAAATCAGTGTAGGGTATACAATAGATCTGGTACACAGCATGGCATACTTTATAGAACCTATGGCCAAGGCATAGGGAATGACTTTCATTCTCTTTCTATCTTCTGCCGTGGTCGGGCTTTGAGTCTTACTCAATTTCACACCTTGTAACACAGGCAAGAACTCTTTCTTTGACTGTTCTATTTTGAACTACTTCAAAATCTTGTTAAGGTATGTACTCATTGAAAAAACTTATCAAGCGTCTTGATCTATCTCTATAGATCTTGATGCTCAATATGTAAGCAGCTTCACCGAGGTCTTTCTTTGAAAAACTCCTTTCAAACACTCCTTTATGCTTTGCAGAATAATTCTACATTATTTCCGATCAACAATATGTCATTCACATATACTTATCAGAAATGCTGTAGTGCTCCCACTCACTTTCTTGTAAATACAGGCTTCACCGCAAGTCTGTATAACACTATATCCTTTGATCAACTTATCAAAGTGTATATTCCAACTCCGAGATGCTTGCACCAGTCCATAGATGGATCGCTGGAGCTTGCATATTTTGTTAGCACCTTTCGGATTGACAAAACCTTCTGGTTGCATCATATACAACTCTTCTTTAATAAATCCATTAAGGAATGCAGTTTTGTTTATCCATTTGCCAGATTTCATAAAATGCGGCAATTGCTAACATGATTCGGACAGACTTAAGCATAGATACGAGTGAGAAACTCTCATCGTAGTCAACACCTTAAACTTGTCGAAAACCTTTTGCAACAATTCTAGCTTTGTAGATAGTAACACTACTATCAGCGTCCGTCTTCCTCCTGAAGATCCATTTAATCTTAATGGCTCGCCGATCATTGGGAAAGTCAATCAAAGTCCATACTTTGTTCTCATACATGGATCTCATCTCAGATTTCATGGCCTCAAGCCATTTCGCGGAATCTGGGCTCATCATCGCTTCCTCATAGTTCGTAGGTTCGTCATGGTCTAGTAACATAACATCCAGAACAGGATTACCGTACCACTCTGGTGCGGATCTTACTCTGGTTTACCTACGAGGTTTAGTAATAACTTGATCTGAAGTTTCATGACCATCATCATTAACTTCCTCACTCATTGGTATAGACGTCACAGGAACCGTTTCTTGTGATGAACTACTTTCCAATAAGGGAGCAGGTACAGTTACCTCATCAAGTTCTACTTTCCTCCCACTCACTTCTTTCAAGAGAAACTACTTCTCTAGAAAGGATCCATACTAAGCAACGAATGTCTTGCCTTCAGATCTGTGATAGAAGGTGTACCCAACAGTCTCCTTTGGGTATCCTATGAAGACACATTTCTCCGATTTGGGTTTGAGCTTTATCAGGACGAAACTTTTTCATATAAGCATCGCAACCCCAAACTTTAAGAAACGACAACTTTGGTTTCTTGCCAAACCACAGTTCATAAGGCGTCGTCTCAACGGATTTTGATGGTGCCCTATTTAACGTGAATGTAGCTGTCTCTAATGCATAACCCCAAAACGATAGTGGTAAATTGGTAAGAGACATCATAGATTGCACTATATCCAATAAAATACGTTTATGACGTTCGGACACACCATTATGCTGTGGTGTTCCAGGTGGCGTGAGTAGTGAAACTATTTCACATTGTTTTAACTGAAGGCCAAACTCGTAACTAAAATACTCTTCTCCACGATCAAATCGTAGAAACTTTATTTTCTTGTTACGATGATTTTCGCTTCACTCTGAAATTATATGAACTTTTCAAATGTTTCAGACTTCTGTTTCATTAAGTAGATATACCCATATCTGCTCAAATCATCTGTGAAGATCAGAAAATAATGATACCTGCTACGAGCCTCAATATTCATCGGACCACATACATCTGTATGTATGATTTCCAACAAATCTGTTGCTCTCTCCATAGTTCCGGAGAACGGCGTTTTAGTCATCTTGCCCATGAGGCACGGTTCGCAAGCATCAAGTGATTCATAATCAAGTGATTCCAAAATCCCATCAGTATGGAGTTTCTTCATGCGCTTTACACCAATATGACCTAAACGGCAGTGCCACAAATAAGTTGCACTATCATTATTAACTTTGCCTCTTTTGGCTTCATTATTATGAATATGTGTATCACTACGATCGAGATCCAACAAACCATTTATTGGGTGTATGACCATAGAAGGTTTTATTCATGTAAACAGAACAACAATTATTCTCTAATTTAAATGAATAACCGTATTGCAACAAACATGATCAAATCATATTCATGCTCAACGCAAACACCAAATAACACTTATTTAGTTTCAACACTAATCCCGAAAGTATAGGGAGTGTGCGATGATGATCATATCAATCTTGGAACTACTTCCAACACACATCGTCACCTCGCCTTTTTACTAGTCTCTATTTATTCTGCAACTCCCGTTTCGAGTTACTACTCTTAGCAACTGAACCAGTATCAAATACCGAGGGGTTGCTATAAACACTAGTAAAGTACACATCAATAACATGTATATCCAATATACCTTTGTTCACTTTGCCATCCTTCTTATCCACCAAATACTTGGGGCAGTTCCGCCTCCAGTGACCAGTTCCTTTGCAGTAGAAGCACTTAGTCTCAGGCTTAGGTACAGACTTGGGCTTCTTCACTTGAGTAGCAACTTGCTTGCCGTTCTTTTTGAAGTTCCCCTTCTTCCCTTTGCCATTTTCTTGAAACTAGTGGTTTCGTCAACCATCAACACTTGAAGTGGTCTCGTCAACCATCAACACTTGATGTTTTTCTTGATTTCTACCTTCGTCGATTTCAGCATCACGAAGAGCTCGGGAATTACTTTCGTCATCCCTTGCATATCATAGTTCATCACGAAGTTCTACTAACTTGGTGATGATGACTAGAGAATTCTGTCAATCACTATTTTATCTGGAAGATTAACTCCCACTTGATTCAAGCGATTGTAGTACCCAGACAATCTGAGCACATGCTCACTAGTTGAGCGATTCTCCTCCATCTTTTAGCTATAGAACTTGTTGGAGACTTCATATCTCTCAACTCGGGTATTTGCTTGAAATATTAACTTCAACTCCTGGAACATCTCATATGGTCCATGACGTTCAAAACGTCTTTGAAGTCCCGATTCTAAGCCGTTAAGCATGGTGCACTAAACTATCAAGTAGTCATCATATTGAGCTAGCCAAACGTTCATAACGTCTGCATCTGCTCCTGCAATAGGTCTGTCACCTAGAGGTGCATCAAGGACATAATTTTTCTGTGCAGCAATGAGGATAATCCTCAGATCACGGATCCAATCCGCATCTTTGCTACTAACATCTTTCAACATAATTTTTCTCTAGGAACACATCAAAAAATAAACACAGGGAAGCAACAACGCGAGCTATTGATCTACAACATAATTTGCAAAATACTATCAGGACTAAGTTCATGATAAATTTAATTTCAATTAATCATATTACTTAAGAACTCCCACTTAGATAGACATCCCTCTAATCCTCTAAGTGATCACGTGATCCATATCAACTAAACCATGTCCGATCATCATGTGAGATGGAGTAGTTTCAATGGGGAACATCACTTATGTTGATCATATCTACTATATGATTCACGCTCGACCTTTCGGTCTCCGTGTTCCAAGGCCATATCTGTTATATGCTAGGCTCGTCAAGTTTAACCTGAGTATTCCGCGTGTGCAACTGTTTTGCACCCGTTGTATTTGAACGTAGAGCCTATCACACCCGATCATCACGTGGTGTCTCAGCACGAAGAACTTTCGCAACGGTGCATACTCAGGGAGAACACTTATACTTTGATAATTTAGTGAAGGATCATCTTATAATGCTACCGTCAAACAAAGCAAGATAAGATGCATAAAGGATTAACATCACATGCAATCAATATAAGTGATATGATATGGCCATCATCATCTTGTGCTTGTGATCTCCATCTCCGAAGCACCGTTATGATCACCATCGTCACCGGCTCGACACCTTGATCTCCATCGTAGTATCGTTGTCGTCTCGCCAACTTATTGCTTTTACGACTATCGCTACCGCTTAGTGTTAAAGTAAAACTATTACATGGCGATTGCATCTCATACAATAAAGCGACAACCATATGGCTCCTGCCAGTTGCCGATAACTCGGTTACAAAACATGATCATCTCATACAACACATTATATCACATCATGTCTTGACCATATCACATCACAACATGCCCTGCAAAAACAAGTTAGACGTCCTCTACTTTGTTGTTGCATGTTTTACGTGGCTGCTACGGGCTTAGCAAGAACCGTTCTTACCTACGCATCGAAACCACAACGATAGTTTGTCAAGTTGGTGCTGTTTTAACCTTCGCAAGGACCGGGCGTAGCCACACACGGTTCAACTAAAGTGAGAGAGACAGACACCCGCCGGTCACCTTTAAGCAACGAGTGCTCGCAACGGTGAAACCAGTCTCGCGTAAGCGTACGCGTAATGTCGGTCCGGGTCGCTTCATCTCACAATACCGCTGAACCAAAGTATAACATGCTGGTAAGCAGTATGACTTATATCGCCCACAACTCACTTATGTTCTACTCGTGCATAGCATCAACGCATAAAACCTGGCTCTGATACCACTGTTGGGTAACGTAGTAATTTCAAAAAATTTCCTACGCACACGCAAGATCATGATGATGCATAGCAACCAGAGGGGAGAGTGTTGTCCACGTACCCTCGTAGACCGACAGCGGAAGCGTTATCACAACGCGGTTGATGTAGTCGTACGTCTTCACGATCCGACCGATCAAGTACCGAACGTACGGCACCTCCGAGTTCTACACACGTTCAGCTCGATGACGTCCCTCGAACTCCGATCCAGCCGAGTGTTGAGGGAGAGTTTCGTCAGCACGACGGCGTGGTGACGATGATGATGTTCCACCGACGCAGGGCTTCGCCTAAGCTCCGCAACGGTATTATCGAGGTGTAATATGGTGGAGGGGGGCACCGCACACGGCTAAGAGATCTCAAGGATCAAATGTTGTGTCTCTGGGGTGCCCCCTGACCCCGTATATAAAGGAGCAAGGGGGAGGCAGCCGGCCAAGGGGAGAGGCGCGCCATAGGGGGGAGTCCTACTCCCACCGGGAGTAGGACTCCTCCTTTCCTTGTGGGAGTAGGAGAAGGAAAGGGGGAAGGAGAAAGAAGGAAGGGTGCGCCCCCCTTCCCTAGTCCAATTCGGACCAGACCATGGGGAGGGGTGCGGCCACCTTTTGAGGCCTTTCTCACCTTTCCCGTATGGCCCATTAAGGCCCAACATGAATTCCCGTAACTCTCCGGTACTCCGAAAAATACCCGAATCACTCGGAACCTTTCCGAAGTCCGAATATAGTCGTCCAATATATCGATCTTTACGTCTCGACCATTTCGAGACTCCTCGTCATATCCCCAATCTCATCCAGGACTCCGAACTCCTTCGGTACATCAAAACTCAATAAAACTGTCATCGTAACGTTAAGCGTGCGGACCCTACGGGTTCGAGAACTATGTAGACATGACCGAGACACGTCTCCGGTCAATAACCAATAGCGGGACCTGGATGCCCATATTGGCTCCCACATATTCTACGAAGATCTTTATCGGTCAGACCGCATAACAACATACATTGTTCCCTTTGTCACCGGTATGTTACTTGCCCGAGATTTGATCGTCGGTATCTCGATACCTAGTTCAATCTCGTTACCGGCAAGTCTCTTTACTCGTTCCGTAACACATCATCCCGCAACTAACTCATTAGTCACAATGCTTGCAAGGCTTATAGGGATGTGCAATACCGAGTGGGCCCAGAGATACCTCTCCGACAATTGGAGTGACAAATCCTAATCTCGAAATACGCCAACCCAACAAGTACCTTTGGAGACACCTGTAGAGCACCTTTATAATCACCCATTTACGTTGTGACGTTTGGTAGCACACAAAGTGTTCCTTCGGTAAACGGGAGTTGCATAATCTCATAGTCATAGGAACATGTATAAGTCATGAAGAAAGTAATAGCAACATACTAAACGATCGAGTGCTAAGCTAACGGAATGGGTCAAGTCAATCACGTCATTCTCCTAATGAGGTGATCTCGTTAATCAAATGACAACTTATGTCTATGGCTAGGAAAATAACCATCTTTGATTAACGAGCTAGTCAAGTAGAGGCATACTAGTGACACTCTGTTTGTCTATATATTCACACATGTATCAAGTTTCCAGTTAATACAATTCTAGCATGAATAATAAACATTTATCATGATATAAGGAAATAAATAATAACTTTATTATTGCCTCTAGGGCATATTTCCTTCATCAACTGCATTGCCTAGTACTACTACTACTACACCAGGATGAGCACAGAATTGAGCCCGTTTGTTCGTGCCTAGTACTTGAGTTAATATATCAGGCAATGCACTGGTACGGAGGGATTATCCTTTTACTCTGCATATATAACGTGTCTGAAGTCTAACTAAGCAAAATGTTTAACCAAATCCTTTCTTAAGAAATACAACAGGACAGATTTACGGCTTGAAAATTTATTGCATGATGCAGGTTATGATATTGTTTCGAATCCTGGATCTTAAATTTCAGAAAATCCAAAAGTGAGCATAAATACTTGAAACTAAGCATGGTCACGTGATATGGCACAAATATTACTTCGTAAGTTTTTTCTTCAATTTGAGACAAGCTGCTTATGACAAGTTGCACAAATGAAGAGCCAAGGTATTTTGGAACAAAGACCTGTCACGTTAAGGCGAACGCTTTCACTATTGAAACCGTGGGCGTTTACGTGCCGCCACGAGTCCCCGCTTCTCATCGACAGGTGCCGTCCGAGCAAGCGTGTGAGTCGACGGGAGGCGTGCGAGCAGACCGCTGCGCCGACTGTCAGGGAGGCGTGCGAGCAGACCGCTGTGCAGGCTCACCAGGAGGCAAGCCCTTTGACCAGGCTCCGCCGCCCACCGTCGTCCCAACTGCTCCCACTTTTAATGTCGCCGGCGCCGCAGTTTAAAATCAACCCCGCACTACCCGATATCGCTACAATCCTCTCTCTTCCTCTCCGATTCTCCTGTCGTCTACCTCCAACTAGCCTGACCTAAACGTACGCCATGCCGCATCACGATGGTCTGCCCTTAGTGTTCCAGTTTCCTGAGGAAGACACCCAGCCGGAGTCTCAAGAACATAAGGCGCTTTGGGACAAGCTTGAACTGGCCTTGCGGGAAGACGCCGCGCCTGTCCCCACTCCTGTTCCGGCTCCCGTCGCCCCGACTGCGCCAGCGCCCATCCCCGTGGCATTGATGGGCTGGGAGCCACACATTGTCGCCGAGCTTGATCCCACGGGGTTCCACGTGGTCCCCGCCGACTTTCACGCGCCCGTGCACCTGCCAGCGCATGCGCCTGCGCGTGCACTGACGCGCACGCCCGTACCGGTGCCCGTGCACCTGCCAGCACATGCGCCTGCGCGTGCACTGACGTGCGCGCCCGTGCCGGTGCCCGTGCACACGAATGTCTCCACCGCGCTGTTGACAGCGCCTGTCCCCGCGCGGGTGCCAGCGCCCCCCTCAGCGGCATGGATGGCCGCCGTCGACCGCTTCCTTGCACCAACGCCAGTCGCCTCCTCCCGCCAGTTGACTCGCTCCGAATTCCAGAACATTTTGCCCTTCCTTGAAGCTAGGCCAACGTCCAGGAGTACGCCACGGCGCAAGACGCCGCCGTCGCCGTCGGTCAGTGGCCCGATGACACATAGAGCACGGCAGAGGAGCCGCTTCCCACCGCGAGACGCCCCCGCCGCCGCCGCGTAATCTAAATTTGCCATGAAAAACGTTCGGATTGCCATGCTTAAAATCTGAACGTTTATCATTTCCGTTTATTTTATATCGATCGTCGTATAATTTAAAGTCGGAGTCAGACTGAACAAAATGTATGGTTTGATCGATTGGATGTTCTGCTAGAGCCGTATCAAATTAAATATAAAACGTCATCAAGCCACATGTATTCCTTGTCATCCAACAACCTAGACTGCTTCAATGTCGAGCGCTCAACACGTTTAGCGTGCAGTTAATTTCATGCCAAAAATAGTGCTAATCACATGACAACACGCAAATAATATCCTAGTAGTTAATATCTGTTGGAAATATGCCCTAGAGGCAATAATAAATGGTTATTATTATATTTCTTTGTTCATGGTAATTGTCTATTATTCATGCTATAATTGTATTGTCCGGAAATCGTAATACATGTGTGAATACATAGACCACAACGTGTCCCTAGTAAGCCTCTAGTTGACTAGCTCGTTGATCAACAGATAGTCATGGTTTCCTGACTATGGACATTGGATGTCGTTGATAACGGGATCACATCATTAGGAGAATGATGTGATGGACAAGACCCAATCCTAAGCATAGCATAAAAGATCGTGTAGTTTCGTTTGCTAGAGCTTTTCCAATGTCAAGTATCTTTTCCTTAGACCATGAGATCGTGCAACTCCCGGATACCGTAGGACTGCTTTGGGTGTGCCAATCGTCACAACGTAATTGGGTGACTATAAAGGTGCACTACGGGTATCTCCGAAAGTGTCTGTTGGGTTGGCACGGATCGAGACTGGGATTTGTCACTCCGTGTGACGGAGAGGTATCTCTGGGCCCACTCGGTAATGCATCATCATAATGAGCTCAATGTGACTAAGGCGTTAGTCACGGGATCATGCATTGCGGTACGAGTAAAGAGACTTGCCGGTAACGAGATTGAACAAGGTATTGGGATACCGACGATCGAATCTCGGGCAAGTAACATACCGATTGACAAAGGGAATTGTATACGGGATTGACTGAATCCTCGACATCGTGGTTCATCCGATGAGATCATCATGGAACATGTGGGAGCCAACATGGGTATCCAGATCCCGCTGTTGGTTATTGACCGGAGAGGCGTCTCGGTCATGTCTGCATGTCTCCCGAACCCGTAGGGTCTACACACTTAAGGTTCGGTGACGCTAGGGTTGTAGAGATATGTGTATGCGGAAACCCGAAAGTTGTTCGGAGTCCTGGATGAGATCCCGGACGTCACGAGAGGTTCTGGAATGGTCCGGAGGTGAAGAATTATATATAGGAAGTCAAGTTTCGGCCACCGGGAATGTTTCGGGGGTTACCGGTATTGTACCGGGACCACCGGAAGGGTCCCGGGGGTCCACCGGGTGGGGCCACCTATCCCGGAGGGCCCCGTGGGCTGAAGTGGGAAGGGAACCAGCCCCTAATGGGCTGGGCGCCCCCCCATGGGCCTCCCCCCCTGCGCCTAGGGTTGCAAACCCTAGGGTGGGGGGGCTTCCCACTTGCCTTGGGGGGCAAGGCACCCCTTGGCCGCCGCCCCCCCAACCCTAGATGGGTTTTGGCCGGCCCCCTCCCAAGGGGGCCTATAGAAAGGGGGGGTGGAGGGAGGGCAGCAACCTACAGCCTTGGGCGCCTCCCTCCTCCCCTGCAACACCTCTCTCTCTCTCGCAGAAGCTCGGCGAAGCCCTGCCGGAGACCCGCTACATCCACCACCACGCCGTCGTGCTGCTGGATCTCCATCAACCTCTCCTTCCCCCTTGCTGGATCAAGAAGGAGGAGACGTCGCTGCACCGTACGTGTGTTGAACGCGGAGGTGCCGTCCGTTCGGCACTCGGTCATCGATGATTTGGATCACGGCGAGTACGACTCCGTCATCCACGTTCATTGGAACGCTTCCGTTCGCGATCTACAAGGGTATGTAGATGCACTCCCTTCCCCTCGTTGCTAGTATACTCCATAGATGCATCTTGATGAGCGTAGGAAAATTTTAAATTATGCTACGATTACCAACAGTGGCATCATGAGCCAGGCCTATGCGTAGTTACTATGCACGAGTAGAACACAAAGCAGTTGTGGGCGTTGAGTTTGCCAATTCTTCTTGCCGCTACTAGTCGTTTCTTGTTTCGACGGCATTGTAGGATGAAGCGGCCCGGACCGACCTTACACGTACGCTTACGTGAGACAGGTTCCACCGACTAACATGCACTAGTTGCATAAGGTGGCTAGCGGGTGTCTGTCTCTCCTACTTTAGTCGGAACGGATTCGATGAAAAGGGTCCTTATGAAGGGTAAATAGAAATTGGCAAATCACGTTGTGGTCATACGCAGGTAAGAAAACGTTCTTGCTAGAAACCTACAAACCACGTAAAAACTTGCAACAACAATTAGAGGACGTCTAACTTGTTTTTGCAGCAAGTGCTATGTGATGTGATATGGCCAGAAGATGTGATGAATGATATATGTGATGTATGAGATTGATCATATTCTTGTAATAGGAATCACGACTTGCATGTCGATGAGTATGACAACCGGCAGGAGCCATAGGAGTTGTCTTTATTATTTTGTATGACCTGCGTGTCATTGAATAACGCCATGTAATTTACTTTACTTTGTTGCTAAACGGGTTAGCCATAGAAGTAGAAGTAATCGTTGGCGTGACGACTTCATGAAGACACAATGATGGAGATCATGATGATGGAGATCATGGTGTCATGCCGGTGACGAAGATGATCATGGTGCCCCGAAGATGGAGATCAAAGGAGCATAATGATATTGGCCATATCATGTCACTATTTGATTGCATGTGATGTTTATCATGTTTTTGCATCTTATTTGCTTAGAACGACGGTAGTAAGTAAGATGATCCCTTATAATAAATTTCAAGAAAGTGTTCACCCTAACTGTGCACCGTTGCGAAGGTTCGTTGCTTCGAAGCACCACGTGATGATCGGGTGTGATAGATTCTAAAGTTCGAATACAATGGGTGTTGACGAGCCTAGCATGTACAGACATGGCCTCGGAACACACGCAATACACTTAGGTTGACTTGACGAGCCTAGCATGTACAGACATGGCCTCGGAACACGGAGGACCGAAAGGTCGAGCATGAGTCGTATAGAAGATATGATCAACATGGAGATGTTCACCGATCTTGACTAGTCCGTCTCACGTGATGATCGGACACGGCCTAGTTGACTCGGATCATGTTTCACTTAGATGACTAGAGGGATGTCTATCTGAGTGGGAGTTCATTAAATAATTTGATTAGATTAACTTAATTATCATGAACTTAGTCTAAATCTTTACACTATGTCTTGTAGATCAAATGGCCCACGTTGTCCTAAATTTCAACGCGTTCCTAGAGAAAACCAAGCTGAAAGATGATGGCATCAACTATACGGACAGGGTCCGGAACCTGAGGATCATCCTCATAGCAGCCAAGAAAGATTATGTCCTAGAAGCACCGCTAGGTGAAGCACCAATCCCAGAGAACCAAGACGTTATGAACGCTTGGCAGCAGCGTGCTAATGATTACTCCCTCGTTCAGTGCGGCATGCTTTACAGCTTAGAACCGGTCTCCAAAAGCGTTTTGAGAAACATGGAGCATATGAGATGTTCGAGGAGCTGAAATTGGTTTTCCAAGCTCATGCCCGGGTCGAGAGATATGATGTCTCCGACAAGTTCTTCAGCTGTAAAATGGAGGAGAATAGTTCTGTTAGTGAGCACATACTCAGAATGTCTGGGTTACACAACCGCTTATCCCAGCTGGGAGTCAATCTCCCGGATGACGCGGTCATTGACAGAATCCTCCAGTCGCTTCCACCAAGCTACAAGAGCTTTGTGATGAACTTCAATATGCAGGGGATGGAAAAGACCATTCCCGAGGTATATTCAATGCTGAAATCAGCGGAGGTGGAAATCAGAAAAGAACATCAAGTGTTGATGGTGAATAAAATCACTAAGTTCAAGAAGGGCAAGGGTAAGAAGAACTTCAAGAAGGACGGCAAGGGAGTTGCCGCGCCCGGTAAACCAGTTACTGGGAAGAAGTCAAAGAATGGACCCAAGCCCGAGACTGAGTGCTTTTATTGCAAGGGAAGTGGTCACTGGAAGCGGAACTGCCCCAAATACTTAGCGGACAAGAAGAAGGCCGGCAACACCAAAGGTATATGTGATATACATGTAATTGATGTGTACCTTACCAGTACTCGTAGTAGCTCCTGGGTATTTGATACCGGTGCCGTTGCTCATATTTGTAACTCAAAACAGGAACTACGGAATAAACGGAGACTGGCGAAGGACGAGGTGACGATGCGCGTCGGGAATGGTTCCAAGGTCGATGTGATCGCCGTCGGCACGCTACCTCTGCATCTCCCTACGGGATTAGTTTTAAACCTCAATAATTGTTATTTAGTGCCAGCTTTGAGCATGAACATTGTATCTGGATCTCGTTTAATTCGAGATGGCTACTCATTTAAATCCGAGAATAATGGTTGTTCTATTTATTTGAGAGATATGTTTTATGGTCATGCCCCGCTGGTCAATGGTTTATTTTTGATGAATCTCGAATGTGATGTTACACATGTTCATAGTGTGAATACCAAAAGATGCAAAGTTGATAACGATAGTCCCACATACTTGTGGCACTGCCTCCTTGGTCACATTGGTGTCAAGCGCATGAAGAAGCTCCATGCAGATGGACTTTTGGAGTCTCTTGATTACGAATCATTTGACACGTGCGAACCATGCCTCATGGGTAAGATGACCAAGACTCCGTTCTCCGGAACAATGGAGCGAGCAACCAACTTATTGGAAATCATACATACCGATGTGTGCGGTCCAATGAGTGTTGAGGCTCGCGGAGGATATCGTTATGTTCTCACTCTCACTGATGATTTAAGTAGATATGGGTATGTCTACCTAATGAAACACAAGTCTGAAACCTTTGAAAAATTCAAGGAATTTCAGAGTGAAGTTGAGAATCAACGTGACAGGAAAATAAAATTCTTACGATCAGATCGTGGTGGAGAATATTTAAGTCACGAGTTTGGTGCACACTTAAGGAAATGTGGAATAGTTTCACAACTCACGCCGCCTGGAACACCTCAGAGAAATGGTGTGTCCGAACGTTGTAATCGCACTCTATTGGATATGGTGCGATCTATGATGTCTCTTACCGATTTACCGCTCTCATTTTGGGGTTATGCTTTAGAGACTGCCGCATTCACTTTAAATAGGGCTCCGTCGAAATCCGTTGATACGACACCGTATGAATTATGGTTTGGGAAGAAACCTAAGCTGTCGTTTCTAAAAGTTTGGGGATGCGATGCTTATGTCAAGAAACTTCAACCTGAAAAGCTCGAACCCAAGTCGGAAAAATGCGTCTTCATAGGATACCCTAAGGAAACTATTGGGTATACCTTCTACCTCAGATCCGAAGGCAAGATCTTTGTTGCCCAGAACGGGTCCTTTCTGGAGAAGGAGTTTCTCTCGAAAGAATTGAGTGGGAGGAAAGTGGAACTTGATGAGGTGATAGTCACCCCTTCCGAACCGGAAAGTAGCGCAGCGCGGGAAAATGTTCCTGTGGTGCCTACACCGACTGGGGAGGAAGTTAATGATGATGATCATGAAGCTTCAGATCAAGTTACTGAACTTCGTAGGTCCACAAGGACACATTCCGCACCAGAGTGGTACGGCAACCCTATCCTGGAAATCATGTTGTTAGACAACGGTGAACCTTTGAACTATGAAGAAGCGATGCGGGGCCCGGATTCCGACAAATGGCTAGAAGCCATGAAATCTGAGATAGGATCCATGTATGAAAACGAAGTATGGACTTTGACTGACTTTCCCGATGATCGGCGAGCCATAGAAAATAAATGGATCTTTAAGAAGAAGACGGACGCGGATGGTAATGTGACCATCTATAAGGCTCGACTTGTCGCTAAGGGTTATCGACAAGTTCAAGGGGTTGACTACGATGAGACTTTCTCACCCGTAGCGAAGCTGAAGTCCGTCCGAATCATGTTAGCAATTGCCGCATACTATGATTATGAGATATGGCAGATGGACGTCAAAACGGCATTCCTTAACGGCTTCCTTAAGGAAGAGTTGTATATGATGCAGCCGGAAGGTTTTGTCGATCCTAAGAATGCTAACAAAGTATGCAAGCTCCAGCGCTCAATCTATGGGCTGGTGCAAGCATCTCGGAGTTGGAACATTCGCTTTGATGAGATGATCAAAGCGTTTGGGTTTACACAGACTTATGGAGAAGCCTGTGTTTACAAGAAAGTGAATGGGAGCTCTGTAGCATTTCTCATATTATATGTGGATGACATACTATTGATGGGAAATGATATAGAATTCTTGGAAAGTATAAATGCCTATTTGAATAAGTGTTTTTCAATGAAGGACCTTGGAGAAGCTGCTTATATATTAGGCATCAAGATCTATAGAGATAGATCAAGACGCCTCATTGGTCTTTCATAGAGTACATACCTTGACAAGATATTGAAGAAGTTCAGTATGGATCAGTCCAAGAAGGGGTTCTTGCCTGTATTGCAAGGTGTGCAATTGAGCACGGCTCAATGCCCGACCACGGCAGAAGATATAGAAAAGATGAGTGTCATCCCCTATGCCTCGGCCATAGGGTCTATTATGTATGCCATGCTGTGTACCAGACCTGATGTAAACCTTGCCGTAAGTTTGGTAGGAAGATACCAAAGTAATCCCGGCATGGAACACTGGACAGCGGTCAAGAATATCCTGAAGTACCTGAAGAGGACTAAGGATATGTTTCTCGTTTATGGAGGTAACGAAGAGCTCGTCGTAAAGGGTTACGTCGACGCTAGCTTCGACACAGATCTGGATGACTCGAAGTCACAGACCGGATACGTGTATATTTTGAATGGAGGAGCAGTAAGCTGGTGCAGTTGCAAGCAAAGCGTCATGGCGGGATCTACATGTGAAGCGGAGTACATGGCAGCCTCGGAGGCAGCACAGGAAGCAGTCTGGATGAAGGAGTTCATTACCGACCTAGGGATGATTCCCAATGCGTCGGGCCCGATGACTCTCTTCTGTGACAACACTGGAGCTATTGCCCTTGCGAAGGAGCCCAGGTTTCACAGGAAGACCAGGCATATCAAGCGTCGCTTCAACTCCATTCGTGAAAGTGTTCAAAATGGAGACATAGATATTTGTAAAGTACACACGGACCTGAATGTAGCAGATCCGTTGACTAAACCTCTCCCTAGGGCAAAACATGATCAACACCAGGACGCAATGGGTGTTCGATTCATCACAATGTAACTAGATTATTGACTCTAGTGCAAGTGGGAGACTGTTGGAAATATGCCCTAGAGGCAATAATAAATGGTTATTATTATATTTCTTTGTTCATGGTAATTGTCTATTATTCATGCTATAATTGTATTGTCCGGAAATCGTAATACATGTGTGAATACATAGACCACAACGTGTCCCTAGTAAGCCTCTAGTTGACTAGCTCGTTGATCAACAGATAGTCATGGTTTCCTGACTATGGACATTGGATGTCGTTGATAACGGGATCACATCATTAGGAGAATGATGTGATGGACAAGACCCAATCCTAAGCATAGCATAAAAGATCGTGTAGTTTCGTTTGCTAGAGCTTTTCCAATGTCAAGTATCTTTTCCTTAGACCATGAGATCGTGCAACTCCCGGATACCGTAGGACTGCTTTGGGTGTGCCAATCGTCACAACGTAACTGGGTGACTATAAAGGTGCACTACGGGTATCTCCGAAAGTGTCTGTTGGGTTGGCACGGATCGAGACTGGGATTTGTCACTCCGTGTGACGGAGAGGTATCTCTGGGCCCACTCGGTAATGCATCATCATAATGAGCTCAATATGACTAAGGCGTTAGTCACGGGATCATGCATTGCGGTACGAGTAAAGAGACTTGCCGGTAACGAGATTGAACAAGGTATTGGGATACCGACGATCGAATCTCGGGCAAGTAACATACCGATTGACAAAGGGAATTGTATACGGGATTGACTGAATCCTCGACATCGTGGTTCATCCGATGAGATCATCGTGGAACATGTGGGAGCCAACATGGGTATCCAGATCCCGCTGTTGGTTATTGACCGGAGAGGCGTCTCGGTCATGTCTGCATGTCTCCCGAACCCGTAGGGTCTACACACTTAAGGTTCGGTGACACTAGGGTTGTAGAGATATGTGTATGCGGAAACCCGAAAGTTGTTCGGAGTCCTGGATGAGATCCCGGACGTCACGAGAGGTTCCGGAATGGTCCGGAGGTGAAGAATTATATATAGGAAGTCAAGTTTCGGCCACCGGGAATGTTTTGGGGGTTACCGGTATTGTACCGGGACCACCGGAAGGGTCTCGGGGGTCCACCGGGTGGGGCCACCTATCCCGGAGGGCCCCGTGGGCTGAAGTGGGAAGGGAACCAGCCCCTAGTGGGCTGGGCGCCCCCATGGGCCTCCCCCCTGCGCCTAGGGTTGCAAACCCTAGGGTGGGGGGGGGGCTTCCCACTTGCCTTGGGGGCAAGGCACCCCTTGGCCGCCGCCCCCCCAACCCTAGATGTGTTTTGGCCGGCCCCCCTCCCAAGGGGGCCTATATAAAGGGGGGGAGGGAGGGCAGCAACCTACAGCCTTGGGCGCCTCCCTCCTCCCCTGCAACACCTCTCTCTCTCTCGCAGAAGCTCGGCGAAGCCCTGCCGGAGACCCGCTACATCCACCACCACGCCGTCGTGCTGCTGGATCTCCATCAACCTCTCCTTCCCCCTTGCTGGATCAAGAAGGAGGAGACGTCGCTGCACCGTACGTGTGTTGAACGCGGAGGTGCCGTCCGTTCGGCACTCGGTCATCGGTGATTTGGATCACGGCGAGTACGACTCCGTCATCCACGTTCATTGGAACGCTTCCGCTCGCGATCTACAAGGGTATGTAGATGCACTCCCTTCCCCTCGTTGCTAGTATACTCCATAGATGCATCTTGGTGAGCGTAGGAAAATTTTAAATTATGCTACGATTACCAACAATATCCGCATGCATTTAATATACTTCCAAATTAACGTGCATTGCACGTACACACTGACTAGTGCTGCTAGTACGTGAAACTGGTGCCGTGACTTGTGAACACGTCCAGATATGGTCAACGGCAACATCGCCCGCGAGTTCTTCCTGTTTGCCCGTGCGTCTAAACGCAGAAGGGGAGGAGAGAGAGAGAGAGCACACATGGAACCCACCAGTAAGTGAAGGCGAATAGTACTAAAAATAATATTACATGTTATCCATTAATTAGGCTGTGGTATAATATAAAAACATTATGTGAACAAAGGGGGTACAACAAACATTGCTATTCTACGTATGTTGCCTATTGACGTGAGGCTTGAAGGCCCGGTCGCATGTTCGATCCTCGTCCTTTATTTTTTAATTTGTATATGGGTCCAAATTTGTTTCATGACATGTGGGCCCCTCGGTGTGTAGTTTGTAGCACTTTAATTTGTGGGTCAAAATTTGTTCCATTCCAAGTGGACTATCGGTGTGTAGTTTTGTAGCTTATTTATAATAATTAAAGAGAACAACATAGTTTTTTCAATAATACCATGGTGCGACGTTGAAGGCGAGAAAGGACGTGCGAGAGAGCGATGACCGAGCCAGAGGGAAATCAACTAGGGGAGTATCGTGGGTTGCAACGGTGTTTGGAGTAGTTGTGGGCCGAATGATACGAAAATATAATCTAAACCGATCGGAATAAATGCCTACACAAATTAATCCAAGGTTGGAGTGCCCCTCGCAATGTAAATAGCTCCGGCTTTGCAAGTGATGGAGAGGTTGTAGCTTCAACGCGTGGAAGATACGGTGTGAGAAAGCGAGGTCAATCGAGAGACATATAGATAGAGAGACAAAGTGAGTGTGGTCCGACATTCATTGAACAAATATATATGCTCTGGAAAGATATTGTCCGATTGAGCTTTTTGGCAAGGGTGAGGGCTGTAGGATAGAGCTTGAGAGATGATCCAGTCACAGACGTGTAGATATATTTTGTGCGTGGGAGGAAGCAAGGTCAACCGATCACATAGGGTCGCCGTGCGATCGAAAGAGTGAGACGGGTTGGAGAGAGTGACCTAGATAGACGATGTGCGTGAGAGAGTATACAATGTGAATAGGTCGAATTGGGATCAAACATGGTGATATATCGTTTTTGTCCGAGAAAGAGCGAGGTCAATCGAGACATACGGAGAGAGAGAGATTGAGTGAGCGTGGCCCACCATGAGGTCGAAAGAGTGGCGGCGGCTTGGATGGACTGACCTAGATAGACAATCTGCGTGAGAGAGTATAGAGTGTGTCGATCGAGGCCCGAACAGGGAGATATATCATTTGTGTGTGAAAGAAAACGAGGTTAAACAAAACTCAGATAAAGAGAGCGAGATTGAGCGAGTGTGGCCCGCCGTGCGGAAGAAAGAGTGAGACAGTCTCGAGGGAGTGACCTAGATATACAACGTGCATGCGTGCGCATGAGAGGTTGGGGGGGGGGCTAGATAGGCAATGCATGTATTTAGCGCGAGAGGGTGAGAGGGAGAGGGGGGAGAGAGAGAGCTCGGCATGGGGTGCAATGGCGGGTGTGTGAGGTAAATACATTTGGTAACAGAGTGGAAAAAGGGGTTGTGTAGTTGAGAGACTTAGAGATCGAAACATGGAGAGAAAGAATGAACGTGTGTTGGAAACCGATAGCTTCCTAAGGTGGTTAGGAGAGGAAGATTGACCGATACAGGAAGTATGTAGCGTTTGTGCGGGGGGGGGGGGGGGGCTAAAAACAACATTTGAATGTACATAGTACGAGACTTAATATCCATGTTTCAATTCGGTGTACATTGTAAGATTTGAACCGAGGACCAGGCATACGGGTAATTATTTCGAATTCGTGCCATACTAAGTTTCGAAAAGTTGACATTGACTCAGTTTGTTGTGCTATTTTGTAGGTCATATGTTTGAATCCATCCAAAAGTTTTATCACTACCATGGTGTTCATCATATACATATGAATTTGTATTAAAAAAGTAGCATGGATACAGTGAAATGCGAAATCCACGTTAGAATTGGAGATCGCTACGTGACACACACTCTAATTCAAATAACTAACTACGTGACACACACTCTAATTCAAATAACTAATTATGTGACACACACTCTAATCCACGTTAGCGTGGGTACCGTTTCGATTTTTTTTCAAATAACTCCTCATTAATTAATTTATAGTACTCCCTCTGTTCACTTTTATAAGACCTTGAAGACATTTCAGACAATGTGCAAAACAGTTCATTTTAAGTTGTCTGAAACGACTTACAAAAGTGAACGGATGGAGTATCTCGTTTCGAATGACTAATTATTGCAAGGAAAACATGGGCATGGTAATACATACAGATTCGTTTGCAAATGAAAGAAGATTCGTTTGCATTCTCAAATGTAGGCGCACCAGGCAGACCAGGGTCGTGTCGGAGTGGACGCTGCTTTGGTGCCTTAAAGGCAACTGCCTTTGGGTCACTGACATGTGGGCCAGCCACCTGTTGGGCCCACACGTCATGGGCACAAAGGCAGGTGCCTTAAGGCACCGAAGCATAGTCCTGTCGGGGTGGTCGCGTGTGTCGGACGGACGCGTAGCACCCAACCACCCACCCCCCAAAAAGGACGACGACAATATAAGTTCGCGCTTCCACGTTTTGGATTGAAATATCTGGCGGCCCCAATTCCAGCCCTGCAAAATCTCTCTTCTCCACCGTCCCCTTCCGCGCCCAGATTGCTCAAATCCCTAATTCGCCACCAACCCTCGAATCGCCCCTCGTCTCGTCTCTTTCCCCACCGTTCCCCACCTCTGTGCCGGACGACGACGAAGACGACGGTCGCGCTTCACCACCGCACCGGAGCTACGTCATCTACGCCCTCGTCCACCGCACCGGGTGGTCCACCGACAACGTCAGCCGTCGCAACCGACGTGCCTCACAGACACTGTGTTCCACCGCATCGGGTGCGCTTCACCGACGACGTCTCCCAGCTCACCGGGGCTACTTCACCGAGTACATCGTTGCACCTCCGCCCCCCGAGGCCGTTGGGGCTTCACCAACGGTCTCATCCACCGCATCGTAGCGCTCCGCTGCCACTCAAGATCTGCATCCGTGCGTGGCCAGCCAACGCCAGCACATCACCCTCAACGGCTCTGAAGTGACCCGCACTCTAGCTAGGCGAGCATGCCCAAATGCCGGCCCGAACTAGGTATCCACACATCACTCCCTTGTGCACTGTTCCGACGATGTTTGGATATCCTTTCACTGCTCTCTTAGCTTACACGCCTATGCAACTCTGACTTTAACTCTTATTTCTTCTGGAGATATCATCTGAAACAAGCAAATCCATTTTTTTAGCGAAGCATGACGGCGCTACGGGATCTGGTACACATCCTGCATACCCGTATAACCTTGTAAGTATCTGTCCTCCGGTACAACATCAAGGTTGATTCCTCTTATTTGATCAACCATTCGCCGTGTCAAAAATGCAGAGGGGGATGCAAGGAGCACAAGGCCTGCACATCCAAGCAAGTGGTAACATGGACTTGTACATGGAACATCCCAAGCGCAAGCAGAGCTGCAGTGAGCCTGTACAACGAGCTAGCGTAAGTCCCTGCATTTCATTTAATTCGTACTGGCATTCGTGTATGATTTGTGTGCAGTGGCTGATCCACGAATTCAAGTTACCAGGGGCGAACATTTAACTTAAAAAATACGAAGGCACTTGCACTCCGGAAATCAACATAACTCGAGAAATGTGAAGCTACATGCACTTTGAAAACCAGCTAATGATCCAAAGTAGTTCAGATTATACACACTAAATGATGCAAGCACCAAAAAACACAAAATGCAACATGGTGTACAAGGACTACAAACATGGTCTGTACCTGCTTGAATTATTCATTCTCTGGCTGAAAATATCGAAGTGTAATTGCATGTATAACCAGTGTGCAAACTGCATACACTACAAAAAAATACACTTCCGTGATGATACGTGTTTGTCACAGTAGGTCGCGTTTTTTTGTCATGCATGTACATTCATGACAAATTTATGACAGAATCAAGATAGTCATACCTGTGCTGTCGTAGAAGTGTTCCATGACATTACCAAAATTATCATCACGGAAGTGTCCACTTCCATGACGATAAATCGTGCGTCACAGAAGTGCTTTCGTCAAGGGTGACTGACACGTGGCATCCACCGTAACGGAACGTCGTTAAGCTATCGGGTCGGGTTTTGGATCCGATAACCCGTTAACAGCCCCGACCAATGGGGATTTTCCACGTGTAAATTCATCATTGGCTGGAGGAAACACGTGTCGGCTCATCGTTGGGACAGATGTCATCCACTCATTGGACAGAAGGCGCCTATGATACGTTGACACGTGGCATGGCCCAACAGAGGCCCATTCCTGTGAAAAGGCCAGCCCGTTTGACTTGGTCAAAAGGTGGTGGGCCGGCCCATGGAAAGCCTGTTAACGGCCTGTTCGCATATAGCCCATTTACAGCCCGCTAACCCAAGGCCCGTTACGCCCTATCTGAATTAGGCCCAGTAGCGTCATCTGGGCCATCCAACATGATTCCAGCCCGTTTTCACTTCTGGCCCATGTATGGCCCATGACGTCTTTCGGCCCATATGAGGCCCTATGTAACTCTTGGCCTATTAACGACCCGTGGTGAAACTGGCCCGTAATGAACAGTGTATCACTTTACACCCATTAACGGCCCGTGGTGAAACTGGCCCGTAATGAATAGTGTATCACTTTATACCCATTAACGGCCCGTTATTCCGTTGGGCCGTTTCCAGCCCATGTTATCTTTCAGCCTTCTCAGAGCCCATTTATTCTTGGGCTCATTTCCAGCATTCGTTTACTTACGGCCCGTTACTGTCATTTTCTGCTTGTGGGCCAAATTCAGCCCGTGGTTACAGTCGGCCCGTTTGTGGTCCGTTAATACGTTGGGCCGTTTTCATAGCGCCATCAAATACGGCCTATTAACGATGGCCCGTTATGGTCGGCCCATGAACAGACGATTCCAACTCTAGCCCGTTTACAGCCATAATGCGGTCTGTTTGGCCCATGTTTGGCCAATCAATCATACGGCCCGTATAAGGCCCATTGATGATACGGCCCGCAGAAGGCCCATTGTTTCTACGGCCCGTAGAAGGCCCATTGTTTCTACGGCCCGTAGAAGGCCCACTATTTCTACGGCCAGTAGGAGGCCCAGTGTCACTACAGTAAATATTAGCCCATGGTTATTGTGGCCTAGTTTTAAAAAATAGGTTATTGCAGCCACTAGCTAACCGCGGAAAAAGAACTGCAATTACTACAAGCAAACAAATAAACAAGACAACAAGGAAATAAATAAGCAAGCAACTAACGCTATACACATATTACATCCACTGGGCATCAAAGTTCGCCACCGGTGCAAATATAGGGAAAAAAGCAGCATATCATATACACTGGTTGTCAAAGTTGGCGACCAGCGCAAATAAACGCCGCAGCAAAACAAATCCAGAACTGAAACCACTTCAGACGATCTCAAGAAACAATATCCTGGGTACCCATAATGCTGGCAAGATGCTTAGCAAGCTTATTAACTTTCTCTTGTTTGGCGCTTAAATCCTCCAGCGCTTGCTGTTGCACCAGAAAATATGCATCTGAATTCTGCAGGGACTTCCTCAATCCTTCAGCTTCCTGTCGCAGCACATCTGATCGATGTCTTTCAACTTGAAGTTGAGACTCAAGAAGACGAACTGATTCAGGCAGCGAGTTCGAAGAGCTTGTGCCAGCAGTAGTGGCCAGTAACTCGAACACTACATCAAGACAGGACTTTTGGGTTCCCTCACGGTCGTCAAGATAGTTTTTATCAGCTTTCTTGGAGACCAACAGGGATGTCTCACTATCTTGAACCTTATCTGCATTACTTCCTTTACCATTGGATAACGCGGTACTGTTCTCCAATATTTTGTCCGCATTCTAAAAGAGAAACAAGTAGACACATCACATGTTTACCATGTTGTATATGAAACTCATTTTGGTAAATGAATTCACTAGTAAAGTGGACAGGATAACAGCATGAAACAAACATATATCTATGTACCATGGTCACTTTATGGTCTACATCATTCTAGTTTTTGTTGCCAAATCAAGATAGAGACACAGTTCAAATAATATTTGTTCAAGAAAAAGCAGAATAGACAGAATATAAGTGTGGGTAACTATAGAGCAATAACAACACTTGTAATGTGCATGACATGAGAACATAACTGTTTATTCAATTGAAACTAAAATCAACATAGAGCAGGTTACAACAGCAAACCAGTTAAAGAAACAGGTTTAAAACATACCTGTTGCGCCATTGGAGTTTCAATTCCATCCTTCAAATTTGAAAATAGTTGGTATGAGTAAATACAGTAATGCAAGAGCAAAGGAGTATGAACCATAGCTACAGAACCTGACCTGAGAACAAATCTTCTTCTCCTTTAAGCGTTGAGTTGGGATTCGGAGTGGTGGTCCTCGTGCTTTGGGCACTGCAGTTCCCTTACTAACTGCTCGTGTTTGGGTGCTCTGTGGTGGAGACGGTGCTGTGTCAACTAGAACCGGGTTACTATCTGCCGGGGTTGGGGTTAGAAGGGGTGTAGCTGGTTCTCTGTCCAACTGGGTAGGGGTACAATCTGCGAGAGTCTGGGTTATGTGTGGTGGATCTGGTCCTTGGGCAAGTACAACCGTGGTTCTATCTGCATCAACTGGTAGCACTATCTTTTCTGAAGACTGTGTTGTTACTCCCTTAGATACTGCCATCACGCTCTCCAATTCAAATGGCTGATAAACAAGAAAAGTAATTGAAAGTATAGACATTGTATGATAGACAGGTGCAATGGATAGTGGGGAATAAAAGAGGGCATGAAATAATTCATATTTATGTTGTCTAACCAAACAGGATAGCATGACACAATTTCACATATATGATGGCTAACTAAATAGGATAGCATGACACAATTTCACATTATGATGGCTAACTAAAAAAGATGGAAAGACATAGTTCAAAATATGAGACTATGTAAACAGGATGACATGACATAACTATATAATGTGTTTATTAAATAGGTTGGCATGCCATAATTCACATACATTCACGGATAGAATGCCATAATTCAAAATATGATGACTGTAAACACTAAACAGGATGAGATGATATAACTATATGATGTCTTTATTAAATGGGTTGCCATGCCATAATTCAGATAGATAATGTGTATGTACTATGTAAACATGATGGCATGATATAATTCAAATATATGATTTATATAGTAAGCAAGTAAGCAGATGGCAATCCATATATGATGTAAAAACTAAGCAATGCAAGACAACATGCATGATGGGTAATATAACCCTGCCAAGTTTGAGCATAGACCTCAGGGGGGAAATAGGACTGGTCATCAGTCTCTGAATCCTCCTCTGAGGAGCTCTCTGTAACCAGCAAGATGTCTGCTTCAGCAGGTAGCATTGTCTGCTCTGAATACCTTGTTTTCACTCCAGATACTTCCACCACCGCTTCAAATGGCTGATGCACAGGAAGAGTAGTTGAATATACAAACGTTGTCGACAAATGGAACACGTAATACAAAAAATGATAGCATGATATAATTCACATACATGATGATTGGCTAAACAACATGGCATTGCATAATTCATATATATAATGCCTTCACAACAATATAGCATTGTATAATTCACATATATAATGTCTTGCAACAAGATGGCAATGCATAATTCACATATATGGTAATTAGACACTGAACATGTGGCATTCACACAAAGCATGTCTAAACTAATCAAATGACATAGCAATGCGAGACACCATACACACGATATGAGCAACATAACCCTGCCAAGTTAGAGCATACACCTCGGGGGGGGGGGGGGAATAGGACTGGTCATCTGTCTCTGAATCCTCCTCTGAGGAGCTATCCGTAACCAGCGAGATATGCGCTTCATCAGATAGCATAGTCCGCTCTGAAGACCTTGTTCACTCCAGAATTTGCCATCATCGTGTCAAATGGCTGATGCACACGAAGAGCAGTTGAATGTACTAACATTGTTGACAAATGTAATATGTAACGAAAAAAAGGATGGCCTGATATAATTTACATATAAGATGACTGGCTAAGCAGGATGGCATTGCAAAATTCACATATATGATGCCTGGCTAAACAAGATGGCGTTGCATAATTCACATAAACGATGAATAAACTAAACAGATGGCATTCGCACAAAGGATGTCTAAACTAAGCAGATGACATATTTGATGTATAAAGTAAGCAATGCAAGACACCATATGCATGATATAACCAACATCAGCATGCCAAGTTAGAGCGAAGACCTCAGGGAGTAAATAGGAGTTGTCTTCTCCTTCTGAATCCCCCTTAGAATAGATATCTTCCTCTCAATTACAATCCGAAATGCGTGGAGGGGGGGCTGCCTTTGCGCTTACCATGGAGCGACGTCTGCATGAAATTTTGTTGCCACGCAAGGCTCGTCTCTTTTGCTCTACATGTTTAGTTCCATTGTTTACAATAACTGTCATGCATAGGAATAAAACATAGTGAGATTATGTAAGGAGTGCATGCAGAAATCCAGAGTGATGGTAGCAACCTGTGGATAGACCCAAATCCAATAATAGCAGGCAGATAATGGCTTCAGTTAAAAAATATAGATAATGGCTTCTTTACTGTTTGTTCCCACCCAACATGAAACTCATAGTAGACACCGGAGATTAACCAAATAGTAGATAGATAATATTGATAGCGGCCCCGATATGTACCCCACAACCATTTAAAAACTCAAGTTTGACCATTAGTTTGGAGCTGACTCAGAGTCTAATCGGTGAACATGACGATAAAGTAGCATGTAATATTAAGCGATGCATAACGTAAGCAGACACGAAAGAGTGCGACCTCTCTTGCGGACCCGTGTAGTCCTCGAGGTCATCTGCTCGGTTGATGATGGTAATGAAGTTTTCATGGCTGCCAGCGGCGGGGAAGAAGATATGAGGCGGCGAAAGACAGTCTGGAGGCCGGATCCCTGCTGTGCTGGACCCTTCTGTCGTTGGAGCAGCTGAGCTGGGGTGGACGACGACGCAGCAGAAGTGGGACAAACCACGCAAGGTTTTCTTTGACAACTATCTGTAAGAGAAGTAATTCTGTAAGGGCTCGTTTGAATTGGAGGATTCCAACAATGCAGGGATAGGAAATAGACAGGAATAGGATAGGAATGCACGTGCAAAATAGAGAATTTAAAAACACAGGATTTCTGCCAATTTGGGTGTTTGATTCACAACAATTTACAGGATGCAAAGAAGCATGGTGAGATTAAGTCAAACCACAAGAAAATGTACGGTTATAATGCTATTATGGGTGAAAATTAAAATTCCTACGTTTTTTTTTCAAGGAGACACTAAAGGAACAAATCCGTGTGCTCAGTGGACAATATATATATATATATAACATGTAGAGTAAAAAAGAGATGCAACAAGTGTACAACCTCTTTGGCGAAGCCATGTCGATCTCAGCGTGATTGGGTTGGCCGGTGAGTATGCTCCGGCTGACTTTGCTGTCGGAGGAGGGGAAGAAGATCTTAGGCGTCTAGAGATGGAGCCCGAGGTACTGCTCCGCAGTGATGGAGGGTTTCGTCGTTGGAGCAGCTCCGGTGAGTTGTACGACGCCGAGGCTGAAGCAGGACAAGAGAGACAACGAACAACGTTAACCTGAGTGGAATTCTAATAGCATCTCCAATACATGACGTAAAATACATCACCACAAAGTGCTAGATGTAAAATACATCAGCCGCTCATCTCTGAACTTAACTGTCGAAACTGAACTTAACTGTCGAAACTGAACTTAACGGTCGAAACTGAACTTAACTGTCAAAATTGAACTTAAGTGTCGAAACTGAATTTTGCTGTCGAAACTGAATTTTGCTGTCGAGACTGAACGCACTAGCAAGGTGAGGCTACACGTCGGTCGACTGACTTTTTCATCTCTGGTCAGTCGATTTTGCAGCCGTTGGATATGAAATCAAGGGCCTGCGGTTCATCTTCAACCTCCACTCCCCTAAGCCGCCAGCCACCACCGGCCAAACAGCAGCCCCCCGCCGCCCGCGGCCGGCGGTGCGCCGCCCCGAAAACACTCCCCACCACCGGTCCGCCGCCGCCCTGGCCATCCCTCTGGTCCCCCCGTGCCGAGCTTTTTCTTCGGCGATCCCCACGCCACCGCCCCGCCACCGCCGGCGACCACCGCCCCCATCCTGAACCCTAAGATAGATAGTGGGGTACCTCTCCGGCGAGCCCCCCTCCCTGCTGCGGCTGGTTCTTCCTTCACCCCGGCGAGCCCCCCCACCCCCTGAAAATCGACTGACCCAAAAGTCGATTCAGTCGACTGAAGTGTAGCTAAATCGGAGCAGCATCGCAAGCAAGAGCAAGAGCAAGAGCGAGAGCAGCAGCGCGAGCAAGAGCAGACCAGGCAGGGGACCGAGAGCAAGAGCAGAGCAGTAGCGCGAGCGAGAACTAAAGCAGCAGCAGCTCCTACTGATGTGGACGTCGCCGCCGAGGGAGCGACACCGTGGAGGAAGTGGCCGGCGACATCGCCGTGGATGGAGCCACGCCGTGTCGGCTCGGGACCGAGCGCCGGCAGCACCGTGAGATCGAATCAAGAAGAAAATGCGGCGATTAGTGTACAACCTCTTTGGTGGCGCCGATTAGGCCGCAGCTTCATCCGAGGAAACGGTGATGATGATGCTCTTCCGGTGGTGCAGGTGAAGACGGCGATGTGGGAATGGAGGTGGCGCGAAAGACGAGGGGAACGTCAGGGCAGCTCCTTGGAGGTGGAGGACGGGGTGGCTGAACCGGCGGGACGATGAGATCGACGACAGATCCTTATCCGGTATGGTGGATGAGGGACGTCGAGGTGTTCCTGTGGACGACGTCGTCGGGGAAGAGGCTCCGGCTGGGTGGCGGACGGAGCAGGGTGTGGGGTTTCGTCGCGGGTTTTCGCGGCCTCGGTGTACGAATGGGTGGGCGGATGGGATGGAAGTGGGGAAGCATGGCTTAGAGACGCGCTTGTCCGAAATGTGGGGTAAGTTACGAAAGCAACCCCACCGATGTGAGGCGGTTCTTTCGGTTCAGGGGTATCACGGGCATTTCACGTGTCGGGATTTCACAGGAGGTGGGAGTTTTCGCGCGCGTTGTAATTTCGGAATAGCAAGGCGCGGGTTGAGATGGAGGGAGTTGTCGGAGCACAACGAGACAAAGATATATCTTAAATATTTTGGGCTAACAAGGCGCGGGTTGAAATTTCCGGACAAGCCTAACGTGTACTGTACCAAATCAATGCGCACTACAAATGTCATTCAAAACTTTGAATTCATGTTATGTTCAATTAAAATATTTCGCTACGTGTATAATGCATGCAACCTACTACTCAAATGAACGTTTTAGTGCATTCCAAACGTATATAATACCGCTTCAATATGAACTAAATTTGAATTCGTTTCTCTATTTGAATAAGATCTACAGTAATGATTGTTGTGAAGTCAAAGCATTTGAATTCGTTTCTCTATTTTAATAAGATCTACAATCATCATTATTATCAAGTTAAACCATCGTTTGTGTATTATCTTCACAGCACACCACATGATTAGTCTCGAGTTACATATGAACTATGTGTACTATATGAACTCGAACTAGATTTTTTGAATCCACTTTATTTTGATTTCAAATCACATTACATTTATAGCTCTAGCTAGATCTTCATAATCTAAACCATGTCTCATATGTATAATGTGTTTATCACATTATGTATGGTGCCCCGCCCCCTACGCCTACAAGTATTTAGATGTGAGTTGTAAACACCACACATTACCACAAATTCAAATAAAATGTGAGAATGTTCGATATATAGTATTGTTTAGATTGTTCGATATTTAGTTGTAAGCTGCAAATGCCACACATTATCACAAATTCAAATAAAATGTGAGATTGTTTGATGTATAGTATGGTTTAGATTGTTCGGCATTTAGCTGTGAGTTGCAAACGCCATGCATTATCACATTATGGTATAACATGTGCACAACACGTGTATCACCGTTATATTCATGCATGCAATGTTTAAAACACTATGATCTCCTATTCAAATATATGAATCCGCTTTCATATCAAATTATGATCTTTGTTAGTCTCTTACACCCACACAATCCTCTAACCTTCGTAGATACCACTAACTTTCTCTCATGCATGCCCACGCCATCCTCGCCCTCCCCCTCCCTCGACATTCTATCCATCGGGCACATTCATTTTTTTAGGTCGTTCTCCCAGAGTCTCCACAACTCCTTTCCGACACACACCGATCGATAAACCTCTCCAGCGATGCCTGCCTACAACATACACACACACCTTCAATCTCCTCCTTTATGTGTCCTTGCCTCGTGTCTCTCATACGGTGAGACACACGTATAGACTCTCGCCCCTCTTTTCATCGATCTCACAACCGCACACTCCTCCCCCTATCTAGCTAGTAGTTGGGCCTCTCGCACCACCTCCTAGCTCCATTCTCTCTGTCTATCCGTCTCGCTGGGCCTTATTTGCCTCTAACAAATGGACGTACACCGGCCGATCTCTCGCTATACATATAGCTAGCTAGGTCCTTATAACTCGTTTTTACCCACACATCAATCGATCTACCTCATTAGTTGTGTCTCTCCCTTCCTCCGACAAACAACAATTGATCTACCGATCTAGTTAGGTTTGCTTACCAAACACATGGTTCCCCTTCATCATCCATGGATGCGTCCCGACAGATCTATCACGCACAGGCACACACAGAAACACATCCCCACTCTTATTGATAACATTGCAGTTCCACCCTCAGTTTGTCTAGTAGGCCTCTCCCACCATCTTCGAGAAGCAACTCCATCACCCATCCAGCACTCTACCCCTCTCCCTCCCTCTCCCTCCCTCTCTCTCTCTCCTTTCTCTCTCTGTCCCATCATATTTCCCGTCCTTTAGTTATGTATGGATGTCGACCGATCTCCCTCAAGACATAGCTGGGTCTCTCCTTCTCAACACATATACGAGTCGTTCTACCTCTATAGTTAGGCCTCTGCCTACCCCTCCCCCCACTCCCTCCCCCCCCACACACCGATACATCGAGCGCTCTAGTCATGTCTCCCTGCCACACACAAACTTGACATGTGCCCTCTAACGTTCCGGTAGGCCAGTCGCCCTATATCTTTGACTTGCACACACACACAATTTTGATGGCTCTCTTCATCGACCTCGCACCCACCCACTTGATCCTCTCTTCGACTCTGTCGATAGCTATGACCCCTCCCTCTCTTCTCGTGGATTGCCCGACCCTCTATGTATGATATGGATAGGCCTCCATTTCACACACATTGCATGCAAAAATTTGTTTGAGATGTCATCGACACATATTCCCACAAATAATTCACGAAATCAACCCCCACCCCACCCCCACCCCAAAACAAAAAACACTCACGAACGCGGTTTGTATCTCTCACACACACCCACGTAGGTGGGGGACGTGCACGAAGAGAAGAGGTGCATGCACGGCGCATGTACTCCCGTCTCTTTCCCAACCACACCCGCGCGGGTACACGGTGGAGCTCATTTCTGTACGAAAAAGGCAGCCCACGTGGTAATTTGGCACGTTTACTGGTTGTCCACTTGGTGGAGGGAGGATCGTCTCCCACGGGTGAACAAACAAATTGCGACTTGACGTGTTATGTTAAAAAAGAGGCAAACCATGTGGGGCCTACCTTAGAGGCAAGGCTCTATACACTGGAGTACTTTTGATGTGTCCCGTCAACTCGCAGAACGAGGAGAAGCTTGCTTAGTACGCCATCTCCCCCGCCCACGGGCGCGGTGGCTCGCAGGATGAGGTGAAGCTTGCTCCGCCTTACGCCTGCTCCCTCGCCCATGCACTTGGTGGCTGCGCAGGACGAGAAAAATTTACTACTCCCTCCGTTTACCCCTCGTCCCTACTACCTTGGTTATAGAGATTATATCATATTGTTGGGAATATATATGTCCTTTAGTAGATTTCAATATGAACTACTAGTACATACTCCAAACACTGATGTATATAGACGTATTTTAGAGTGTAGATTCACTCATTTTGCTCCGTATGTAGCACTCTCCCTCGCCCCTCGACCCTCGCCCATGTGGTGGACGTGCAACAATTCATTCGGTCTCATATAGCCAGAACGATATATACTGCACTACCATTATTGCTCGACTTCCCGAAGAGGCGAAGAGCCAATCGCAAGGTTAATATTTTGGAGATGCCAAGCGCAAGGTTATAGGAGAACGAGTAGTAGGTGCCGCGTCATTTATAAATAAAGTTTTTTTTTCTTCAGTGGCACGTACGCAATATGATAGGTTCATATGGAGAGAAAAGGAAACCGCTCCACTATATACATAGTCAGGACGGGCCAGCCTACACGGTTGCTTGCTGGGGTTGCTCTCTTCACACTCTCTCGCACAAAACGACTGTGGCCACATCTCTAACTTCCCGGCGGATCACGTCCGCTTGGGGAAGGGGTGGATGCTTAGTGTAGATGTGGTGGCCGTCGCCGACGGCGAAAACCCACTGTCGGCACGTCCCGATCAGGGGTCCCCGCCATTCTCTCTCACAAAGCCGGTGAGGTTGCCTTCGTCCCTTGCTCACTGCCGCGACGTGGGCAGTTGCCGCCTCCCGCCGCCCTCCTCAAGGTTGAGCTACGTCCCTCAGGTACAACTCCCTTTACAGCCGGCTTGCACCACTGCTCCAGCTGGCCACATCACTCCCTGTGGATATTTCTCTACTTCTTTGCCCCACACATACCTCTACTGGCTTCTACATACTGTATTTGTGATGAGTTTATGTCTCATCAACTAGTCCCAGTAATCTTATTCTAATCACGCTTCTTCAATTTCTTTGCCACAGGGATGCTCATCTCGATTTTGGTGAAACTGCACAAAATGATCCGATGGTCAAAAGGTTGCAAACTTCATTTATTAGGAAGCTCGAACATTGCCAGCAAATTGAAGCCTGGTCAGGGTTCACGGTTCAAGGGCTAGGGACTGCATGGATCGTTTTTTTCTTTAGCTGCCTCTGTTCCAAAATAAGTGTCAACTTTAGTAGTAGTACAACTTTGTACTAAAGTTTGCACAAAGTTGAGACACTTATTTTGGAACGGAGGGAGTACATATTTGCTATGATCTGTCAATCATTGAGATGCAATAGCATGCATGTTAGTCTCCTTTGTATTTGATGAAATGTTGCAACGGGCAACCTTGGACGCAAGATACATGTAACAGAAGCTGGAAGCTTCAGCATTGTACAAATTTATCTCGCTGATAAATTACAGTACGTACTATACTAGTACTTCCTCCGTTCCTAAATATAAGTCTTTGTAGAGATTTCACCATGAACCACATGCGGATGTATATAGATGCATTTTAAGTGTAGATTCATTCATTTTGTTCTGTATGTAGTGGGATCTCTACAAAGACTTATCTACTAGTAATAGCTAGCCCCCACTACTAGGAATTCTCTATCCTCTCCTTGAGCCACATCATCAAAATTGATGTAGCCGTTAGATGAAGTAAATCAGTCCATAATAGCCGTCTGATCTAGACGTTGAGAGGCTCCACACTAAGCCACATGCAAGCATGCAGAAATACCGTGGCACATGCATGTGAGTGGGTTTTAAATCACATCAACATGTCTGCATGCAAGCATGCACCGGTAGCATGCATGTAAGTGAGCTTTTAAGTCCCATTAACATGTGAAAAAGAAAAATATAATCCCATTATGCAGTAGGAGTTGGCTGATCTTTTTTCCTTACGTGGGATGATCTAAATGATGATGGGAGTTTATTTAGTTTGGCTACCACATTTGTCATGCGGTTATAGAGTTTTTTTAGTTCTATGAAATCGATAATTTTGCGCAGAGAGATATACCGCTGTTCCGCGACAACGCGCGGGGACTCATCTAGTAATATTTAGGAATGGATGGAGTACTATGTAAAGAGTTAGGTGTTGCACGGTGATAGTGTGAGGTGGGCCATGTAATCACCGAGCCTGTGTGTTTTCACTGCTCTTGCACGCCTCCGCTGTAAGAATGGAGCAAATTGTAATCTAGTAGTAGTACCTCCTTTCGCCGAAAGCGTGGGACATCCAGCAGTCCTACCACCTCAGTAATAAAGACAAATGAGCCGTCAAAGCAGATAGACCCAGCAGTAAGTTGGACGGACGAAGCAACCATCACTCTTGCGCCAGTGAGAGGTCGCGTCCGCTCTGCCCGAGCATGAATGCAGCACCGATTCTTTGGAGCGGCGCTGAACATTTCGGGCGGGAAGCGCACGTGGGCGATGGAGGGGCTTTGGGTGGGCCAGGCTGGTCAGGAGCGGGCGTCGCAGCTGTCCACATGTCCCTACCGGACACGCCCGGAAACGAGAGGATGCACCGACTCTCACGGCTAAAATCGTACTCCACTACACAACATCTCTCTGTAGGAGTAGGTCGATCTGTCGCTCTCTCTAACACACACGTGCTGTTAAACACACACACACACACACACACACACACACACACACACACACACACACGCACGCACCTTGGTCCCGTTGCACCTTCTAACGTGACTTATTACACCTAGACGGAGGGAGTAGTAAGTATACGAGATACGGTGGCACACTGACTTAAGTCGAATACAAGTGCCCAAAATTTGTGTGCATGTTATAATAAGGATTCACTTAAAATAGTACGTGAGCGAACAGAGGGATCAATTGGACAGTGTTCCCTAGCAGTAGCGAGATGTGTGAGGTAAGATACACCGCTGGCGCTTTTAATTTTTCTTATTAATTTGTTTGTTTCACCCTCTGACTGGTGGGACCCAACGTACTACGTGGAGAGAGGTAAGGTGACTAAGGCTGCATTATTTCTGCACCACTGTGGATAGTCTTACCACCAAAGCCACATGACACGATTATGATTGAAATCCCAATGACTCCCACACACAAAAAAAACACGGCATGCTTGTCACACGAATGCAGGAATGTATAAAAGGTTATTTCCCTCTCGTTGAACATAATGGGAGGGTTTTGTAGCTGGTTAGCTTGTTCACTCATCAAACTTGAGGTCTCGGGTGGATTCTTGGACTGGTCAAAATGTTTTCTAGGGTTTGCACGCTTCACACTCTCTCTCCAGTATATATATACACACTGGAGCCTCAGCACTTGTAGTTGCTCTCTTCACACTATCTCGCCCTCTCCCGCTGGAGCCTCAGCGCTTGTAGTTGCTCTCTTCACACTCTCTCACCCTCTCCAGATCTAAACAAGACTTCGTTGGCCTCTCTCTCCCCTCACTGCTGCTCAAAGAGCCGGCAGGATCCGTCCACCGGGAAGGGAAGGAGGCTTAACGCTGTCGTCGTCGGCGAGGGACTACCGGCGCAGCTGTTCACTTTCCACCCAGCGGCGGCGCGGGAGGGCCTCCGACCCCTTCTTCTTCGCCGCCGTCCCGTCGCCCACCGAACCATGCCCCAAGAACCTTAAGGTATAATTTACTTACTCCACATGCATTGCTCTAGCTGCATGTATACCATGAATCTAGGACGTGGTTCAAAGAGGAAAGGAGTGGGGGAAAGTAGTGGGAAAAGTTGTATATAGCATGAATCTAGGACGTGGTTCAAAGAGGAAATGAAGGGGGAAAGTTGTATAGCATGAATCTAGGACGTGGTTCAAAGAGGAAAGGAATGGGGGAAAGTAGTGGGGAAAGTTGTATCGCCTAAATCTAGGACGTGGTTGAAAGAGGAAAGGAAGGGGCGAAAGTACTAGTTCAAAAAGGAAAGGAAGGGACAAGGCTGTAGAGTTTGAGCAGGACTAGATTTGCTGCACTCACATAGGGAAAGGTGTCTAAAGATAACAAAACTGGGACCAACACAAATATGCTCCTTGGTTGTTTGTTCCTTCTTGCAACAGACTGTGCATGACCACAGTACATCGGTAGATGCACATGGTGCTGGTGCGTCCACTATCCCGTGCAACTCATTAGCTGTTGTTAATATAAGGCCCTGTTTGGTTAAAAACTCCCTAGTCCCTACCTGCTTGGTTCCAGGGACTAACCATGGACTAGAGGTTATTAAATGACATGCTAAAAGACCATGTTACCCCTAGTAATGAACTACTAATAGAGACAAGGTGCGATGCGTGGCAGGGGCAACTGTTGGAAAAAGTCCCAAAAAGACTCCCTCGGGGTCTTCTTTCTTTAGTCCCAAATGCCCACTTTTAGTCCCTAAAAGTCCCTCCTGTTTGGTTCAGATGGGACTGACACGGAGTTTTTTTAGTCCCTACACCAAAATGTCCCTGTAAACAAACACCCTCTAATAATGCCGTTGGAAAATTGATGCAATGCCATAGTTAAAAGAAAATTACATGTTTAACAAATTTTATTGTTAATATAATCTCTATGTTAATATTAATCAATGCCACCGTTTGAGAAATGCTACTGTCTTGCTATCTTTCCCATTTAGATAAGGTAGATGCTTCCTTTTGTTGGCTTCTGTGTCATCCACCGTTATTGACCACTAATTGTTTCCTTTGCACCTCTGTGTAAACAGGGTTATCTACTTCACCTCATTGCCATTGTGACCTTTTGTTGCACTGCACAAAACACTTTTGTTTTAAGAGTGTTTTGTGCAGTTCAACCAAAATGTCACACCGACAATGTTGCTTGATTGCTTGATCTTAGTGGAACTGCACAAGAGGAGATCTTACTTCCTATCCGTTAACGCGAATTTGGTTCAGATCTTCTTCTTGTGAGTTGTTTGAATTCCGCATCATGAGAGGTCAGTACTAGCCTTCTTTCACATGATTCTGCAGTGTGCTTTCATATGTTGTGCTACTTGTACGATAATGTTGCTTGATTTTAGTGAACTACACAAATGGAGACAAGACTTCCAATCTGTCTGTGCACCGTAATATCCCATTGAGGTAAGATAAGGATATTTCACAACTGCTGGCCTGTATTTTGCCACTTTCACCAGAAAATCGATTGTTTTGAATGTTCTCTATGAATTGCCAGGCCTGTGTGTTTGATTGCAATGTACAGAAACGCTAAAAAGCTGCTCAAACTCTTTGTACTCCTTCTGTTCCTTTTTACTTTGCACATTGTGAAAGTACATACTTTTTTGTATAAGATTGGTCAAAGTAGAGATACTTTGACTGCAGACAAAACTTGTATGCATAGTAGAAAGGACCGGAGGGAGTACATGTGAAACTGCTGCAAACGAGGTGATCACCCTAGGAATAATGCTAGTACGTATTGTTTGCATGTTCATCCAATGCCAGTGATAAAGGAATTCGAACTAATTGAAATAAATTCATTCATACATGGTCGGATTTCATATAAACATGCCGGATTTCATTAAATTTCATACGTTCTTCAACTAAAAAGGGGTGCGCTGGAGGTATAATTAATTAACCGAAGCTACCCACCTGTGTCCCGCTGAGCCGAATAGAAGCTTCAGTGACTTAACTGCAGGTGCAGTTGCGTAACTGACACGTGGCCTGTTGGGCCCACGTGTTAGTCAGCCAACTGCACCAGCAGTTAAGTAGAAGCAGCGTTCTTCTCCAGCGCAGCTCTCCGACTCCACGTCGCCGCCAAGAAGCTAACCGGCCGTCAATGGTCAACCCGCCTAACTTGGCTTCAACCGGAGGGTAGCAGCGGTGGCCTTACTTGGACCTGAGCGGCGGCGACCTACCGTGTTCTACTCTTCCTCATTTTCTATGTGGCGCGGCCTCGTTGGCAGCGGGGCGGGGCCTCGGCGGAGCCGGCGATGTCCTCTGTCTCGTTGCCGGCGGGCGGCTCCTCAGCGGAGCGGTGGAAATCCTCCCCCACGTTGCCGGCAGGGTGGGGCCTCGGCTGAGCCGGCGATGTCCTCTGCCTCGTTGTTGGCGGGGCGGGGCCTCGGCGGAGCCGGCGGTATCCTCTGCCTCGTTGTTGGCGCCGCGGGGCCTCGGCGGAGCAGGGCCTCGTCGACGCCAGTGGAGCGGGGACTCTTCAGAGCTGGCATTGTCCTCTGCCTCGTCCTCGGTCTCGCCAAACAGTGCCTCGCCCGCTTCATCGCCCTCTTTGCTAGCCTCTTTGTAGGTGGCCGCAGCCTCCGTCACCCGCATGCGGTACCGCCAGCGCTCGAGGCGGCCCTTACGGGCGGAGCGGTACGAGTCGAGCAGCGCCTCCTGCTCCGCCCGCTCCGCGGGGATCTGCTCCTCCGCCTGCAGGTGCTCCTGGAGGAGATGGTGGTTGTAGGTGGCGTCGGCCTGCGCCTCCCGGAACTGCTCCTCACGCATCTGCCTCACCCTGTCCATATATTGGGCACGGGCCTCGCCGATGGTCATGGTGCAATGCACCGGCGAGGATGGCGTGGAGGAGGAGGTTGGCGCCGGATCGTCGACTACCATGTTCTCCATTGGGACGTTGTCGTCCTCCGGCTACCTGCCGGCCAGCCGGTCAGCAGCAATGGCTGGAGCGCGAGGAAGCCATGATGGGCAGTAGTGGTGTGGACAGGAGAAAGGGAACGGATGCGGATGACTGCGGCTATGGCCGGCGCAGTAGTTTATATAGCAATGGTGGGCAGGCGGAGGGACAGACGTGTGGCGCCGGAGTAGCCGCCTCGGCAACCGCGTATCATTAATGTGGGCGGCAGATGGACGGACGGACGACACTTGTGTCGTTTGAAGGCGGAGCAATCGCCTGCACCGGGAAGCGGGGTGGGCGGCGCTGACTGTTTCGCACGGAAAGCGCGTGCGGGCGAGGAGATGACTTTACTTGGAGAGCATGACAATGGGGACCCACCAGGTCCATAGCCTCACGTACGCAAGTGCCTCCTTATATATATATAACTATAATTTATTTGCTTCCCCCTGGTTTCCTGACATCACGGTCCCACACCATTGTCAACCTATGTAGTAGTCAATAAACGAGAGAATTGCACAAGAAGCGGCCGACAGCTGGGACCAAGCAGCTCGAGCAGTATTTGTGTTTTTGAGGTGTGAGCACTGCAGAGTTTTTCGATGTTTAGCCCAGATATTAATTTTTCTCCTCTGAACAACAACGAAAACATCGCTGTAGGTATTAACTGGGCGGGCTGTGGCCCGTCTAGCCCAGGCCAGATATCCAGCCCAGATGTTAATTTTTTTCAAGCTGAAAATGGCTAGCCCAGCTATACTTTTTTTTAGGAATACCCAGGCAAGGTCAAGTTGTTATTCTCCGCCCCGCTGAGCTGCAAATCTTTCCTAGGAGGGATGCATTAGGCTTAACAAGAAAATGGGCTTTAAGAAATAATAAATGGGATGTAATTATAAAAACTGGGCAGTAACTATAAAAAAGTGCACCAAACACGTGATTACTTTATAAAATATTATTTTTGGATATTGGAAATTTTAATTTTATTAATTGTTGCGAGTGCAATGTTTCGTTGGATTTTTACGTAATATAAATTTATATTGAAATTGTATTTAATCTGACTAGAAATTTCAGGATCAAAATATTTCGGATCCCATCAAAATGTGGGAAATTTTATTGAATTCTGTTTTGAACGGTTGGTTGAAATGGGCTGTACTTTTAACAAACTGTAAATGGGTTGTAGTAAATTCCATTAGAATTCAAAAATGGGCTACACATTCTTACAAATCTCAAATGGGCTATAAGTTCTCTGCCACACACTTCTGGCCTTACTAAGTTGACGCGTCCCCTAAAAAAACATAGTTGACGCGTATGCAAGGCTTTGTCAACTTATAGTCAACACACAGTTCTAGGAGCAGTGGCCGTTGGATGTCCATCCAACGGATGTCGTGCTTCTTCTTCAATCTCAGATATTCTAGCTTCACCCGCCCAAAAAATGATTCCTCCCCCTGACATCTGGGGCGCACCGTTTGGGAAGCTGACCTGTGGGCCTACTAAGTTGACGTACTAAGGGCTTTGTCAAATTAGTCAATATAAACGATTCTAGCTGCAGTGACCGTACGATGTCCATCCAACGGCCGTCGTGCTTCTTCAACCTCTGGTCTTCTTGCTCCAGCCGCCCAAAGCAGCGCCGGTCGTGCCGCCTGCTCCTGCCTCCCGTGGCCGGTTGTGTTGCCGCGGGGGCCTCACCGCCCCCTAGTACTCCCATCGCTGGCCAGGCCATCCCTCCACTCACCCACACCCCCTGTTATTCTGCGGCGACGGCAGCGCAGCCGAACCAGTGAACCCTCGTACTCCTCTCCGCGTGTGCATCCACTGCCGCGTCTTCCCCGGCTCCGCGTCGTCCCCTTCCTAGGCCTCGCCATCGTCCACCGCCCTGGTGCTCTCGGCGTGGCGTGGTCAACGTGGTCAAGGAACGACTTCCATCGGACGTGGACTGTACGTGGAGAGGCTGACAGCTGGGTCCACGGCAGCCGCAAGGAAGTGCCTCCTTATTCGCGGAAAATAATTATTCCTCCACCTGACAGCGGGGACCCACTGGACGGGCCACCAGTATTTTGCGAAAAAAATCGTTTCCCCCTGACTGCTGGGACCCACCGGACGGGCCACCGTATTTCACGAAAAAAACATTCCCCCCGCTGTCAGCTCGGACCCACCGGAAGTGCCTCCTTATTACGCACAAAAAACTGAATACTCCCCCGGCTAGCTAGGACCCACCTTGGTGGGAGGCTGACTTGTGGGCCTACTAAGTTGACGGGGACGAAGGGCTTTGTCAACTTAGTCAATATGAACGATTCTAGCTCCAGTGACCGTACGATGTCCATCCAACGGCCGTAGTGCTTCTTCAACCTCTGGTCTTCTTGCTCCAGCCGCCCAAAGCAGCGCCGGTCGTGCCGCATGCTCCTGCCTCCCGTGGCCGGCTGTGCTGCCGCAGAGGCCTCACCGCCCCCTACTATTCCCACTGCTGGCCAGGCCCTGCGGCGACGGCAGCCTCACACCGCAGCCGAACTAGTGAACCCTCGTACTCCTCTCCGCGCGGGCTTCCACTGCCACGTCTTCCCCGGCTCCGCGTCGTCCCCTTCCTATGCCTCGCCGTCGTCCACCGCCGTGGTGCTCTCCGCGCGGCGTGGTCAACGTGGTCAAGGAACGACTTCCATCGGAAGAGTACTGTACGTGGTGAGGCTGACAGCTGGGTCCATGGCCACAGCCCAGTTTTTTTTGTGATTTGCCAAGTAAGTCGCTTTGTCAGGCCCGTTGGGCTGCAAATCTTTCAAGACGAGGAGAGCTTTCATTCGGCTGGCCGAGAAAATGGCCCATCAGTAATGAGAAATGGGTTGTACATTTTTAAAACACATCAAACCGGCAATTAGTTTCAAATATCTTTTTTTTCATTTCAAGATTTTAAATTACATTAATTTTTATGCATGGAGAATTTGTTGGATTTTATATTAATATACATTTATTTTTAAAATCAGTTTGAATGTGAGTCAAACTTTTGGGATTAAAAACAGTTCAGACCGCACCGAAATATGCAAAATTTCATATAATTTTTTAACCGTGGCCACAATATGGGCTGTAATGCTAACAAAAAGAATATGGGCTCCAAAAAACCTTAAGAATTAGCAAATGGGCTGTAAATTATTAGAAATAATGGCAGATGGGCTGTATGCTGTTTTCCACAGATTTGAGGCTTTCCTAAAAAAAGGTTGACGCACAAGCACTGACTGTTGGATGTCCATCCAACGGCCGTCGTGCTTCTTCAATCTCTGCTCTTCCTGCTCCAGCGGCTCAAACAAGCGCCGGCGGGACTGCCTGCTCCCTCCTCCCCGCAGCCGGCTGTGCTGCCGCGCAGGCCTCACCGCCCCACCGTACTCCCATCGCTGGCCTAGCCATCCCTCTACTTACCCACACCTGCTTATATTCTCCGGCGATGGCGGACGAACCAGTAAACCCTCGTACAGTCGTACTCCCCTCCGCGTGGGAAACAAGTGCCGAGTCTTCCCTGCCTCCGTGTCGTTCCCTTCCTAGGCGTCGCCGTCGTCCACCGCCCTGGTGCTCTCGGCGCGGCCTAGTCAACATGGTCAACGACCGACATGCATCTGAAGTGGACTGTACGTGGAGAGCCCGACAGCTGGGTCCACGGCCGCACGCAAGGAAATGCCTCCTTATTACGCGCAAAATAATGATTCCTCCACCTGACATCAGGGACCCACCGAAAGGGCCTCTGTATTACGCGAAAAAAATGTTACCGCCGCTGACAGCTTGGACCCACCAGCTATATCTTCGCACGCAAGGAAGTGCCTCCTTATTACGCACAAAAAAAATGAATACTCCCCCTGCTAGCTGGGACCCACCATGGTGGGAGGCTGACTTGTGGGCCTACTAAGTTGACTGGGACGGGGGCCTTTGTCAACTTAGTCAATATGAACGATTCTAGCTCCAGTGACCGTACGATGTCCATCCAACGGCCGTAGTGCTTCTTCAACCTCTGGTCTTCTTGCTCCAGCCGCCCAAAGCAGCGCCGTTCCTGCCGCATGCTCCTGCCTCCCGTGGCCGGCTGTGCTGCCGCGGAGGCCTCACCGCCCCCTACTATTCCCACCGCTGGCCAGGCCCTACGGCGACGGCAACCTCACACCACAGCCAAACCAGTGAACCCTCGTACTCCTCTCCACGCGGGCTTCCACTGCCGCGTCTTCCTCGGCTCCCCATCGTCCCCTTCCTAGGCCTCGTCGTCGTCCACCGCCCTGGTGCTCTCGGCGCGGCGTGGTCAACGTGGTCAAGGAACGACTTCCATCGGACGTGGACTGTACGTGGAGAGGCTGACAGCTGGGTCCACGGCCGCAGCAAGGAAGTGCCTCCTTATTACGCGGAAAATAATGATTCCTCCACCTGACAGCTGGGACCCACCGGATGGGCCACTGTATTTCGCAAAAAAAAACATATCCCCCTAACTGCTGGGACCCACCAGCTACATCTTCGCATGCAAGGAAGTGCGTACGGGCAAAAAAAAACGATTCGCCCCCTGAATTCTGGGACCCACCAGCTACATCTTCGCAGGCAAGGAAGTGCCTGACAGTCGGGACCCACCTGGTCGAAGCGTACGTAACATTGTCATTCTGGTCGCGAACGTGTACGTACATATATACTGGTGGATGTAGAGGCATGCACGTGTCGTAGTAGAGGCGCGCACGTAGCATGTACACATACGTACAGCGGCCAGTGTGCAAGAAAGAAAATACGACCACGTACGTACATACGGGCAGGGTCTCGAACGCCTACTCGCACATACGTACGGCCAGGGCTCGTGTACATGGCTGGGTCGGAATGGAGAAACAGCGTCGTCGTCGTGTTCATGGGGAGCCAACCGGCTGGGTCGCAACGGAATGCGTGCTCGTGTTCATCGGGAGGGCTTGGACGGAACAGACGATGGAAACGAGGTCTGGCGTACCGCAGAACGGAGGAAACGGACCTCCTACGTTCGAAACGGGGGTCCTGTTGATCGGGAGGGGTGTGGAGTACTGCAAAACGGAGGAAACAGACCTCCTACGGTCGAAACGGGGGTCCTGTTGATCGGGAGGGGTGTGGCGTACCGCAAAACGGAGAAAACGGACTTGTGTTGGAGCGCTACGGTCGAAACGGGGGTCCTGTTCATCGGGAGGGGTGTGGCGTACCGCAAAACGGGACTCCACGGGATACTGTTCATCTCCACCACCGACCCCCTCCAGCCTCCACGGGCTACTGTTCATCCACCGTCGACCTCCTCCAGCCTCCACCTGCGACTGTTCATCCACGGGCTCCTGTTCATCCAGCCTCCACCACGCACTACTCCACCGGCTACTGTTCAACCAGCCCTCTCCACGGGCTCCTATTCAACCACCCCTCCACGAGCTACTATTCATCCAGCCCTCTACCGTCTACTGTTCATTCTGCCCTCCACGGGGTGGTCCTATTCATCCTGCCCTCCACAGGGTCCTGTTCATCCAGCCCCAACCGGCTCGATCGATCGGGGTCCTGTTCATCCAGAGGAAACACCACGGGGTCCTGTTCATCCACCCCCACCGGGAACTGTTCATCCAAACCCCCCAGCAACGCTCACTATTCATCCAGAGGCAGCATCGATCGGCTTCAGTTAGCAGCAGTAGCGAAGGAATCGCTCGATCGGGTTCAAATAACAGCCATCGATCGATCGCTCGGGTTCAGTAACGCGTAGCCTGCAGTGCAGTCGCTCGGGTTCAGTTAGAGCCCAACGCCTCGCTCGGGTTCAGTTAGAGCCAACGCCTCGCACACACGCGCGTACGTGTATGAGAGAAACGCGCATCGCTCGGCCCCCAACCTCCCACCGTAACCGGGAACTCCCCAAAATTTTCCTCGCCCTCGCTTCTACCATGGTTTTTTCCATCATGGACGGCCCAAAGAATGTCATGCAGCTGCGTCTCCGGCCTGCCCAGGATGAAAAGCCCATTTTCTTTCATGATTTTTTTTCATAAAAGTAGGAGCCCACCACATCTATGATGATACCGAGTTTTGTCACAATTATCGTCATAGAAGTGTCATATGTATGACATAATTTTTTTTCGTTCGGCCCAAAATGTCATGGATGTGTCTTTTTTTTGTAGTGATATCAATATATCTATCCTGCACAAGTATGCCAATAGTTTCAAACAACAGATTAGAAAAGTATTTATGCTATGTTGTCATGATACGGGGACTTTCTGGTAGATGGCCTCGACGTTTCCTCAAGCTATGAAAATGCACTATAATTTTCTTGTCATCAATGCCTGCAAATCTCTGTCTCTCTCAACATAGTAGATCATCATTAGACACTAAATCCTTCAATGAGCTTGCAAAATGCTTGCATAGATCCCTCATTAGACACTATATGTTCATCACCAGGAGCATGTAAAATGTTTGCATCAAATCCTTCATTAGCAGTCTGTTCATTAGACACTTCAGGCTCAAGAACAACATGAGCTTGTATGTTTGCACTGGAAACTTGATTAGATACATCAGATTTAGTCAGTTCAGTATTGATTGGGGGAGTTATAAAATAAGTAGAAATTGGTTTCATTTTCTCATAGATTCCCTACATACAAGCAGTTTTACAACACCGTCAGGTTTAAGTATTGGCCAGAAATTGAAGAGTTGAATTAGATATAATCAGGGGTGTGATGTACCTGCTCGTTGCGCATGCTACTCTTGCAAGCTGCGACTGTCCGTTTGCGCAAGCTCGATGCCATGCCCGTACTGCCGCCGCTGCCTCCCACGCAGGCTACACCCAGGGTTGGATCTTCATCTTCTTGTCCTTCCGTTCGCTTGAAGCCCGGTGACCGCCCTCCAACGAGGGCGCGAGGAAGTGTTGTCACTAGTAGAAAACAGGGCTTTCGTTCCGGCATGGCAAGCCCATTAGTCCCGGTTCAGTCACGAACCGGGACCCATGGGGGCATTCGTCCCGGTTCGTGAGCCCAGGGGGCCGGCCGGGGCCTCGTGGGCATTGGTCCCGGTTCGTATGGACCCATTTGTCCCGGTTCTAGGCACGAACCGGGACCAATGGTCCTCGCTCCTGGCCCACAACCATTGGTCCCGGTTCGTGGCTCGAACCGGGACAGAAGGCTGAGCTTTAGTCCCGGTTTCTACCACGAACCGGGACAAATGAGTTGCCTATATATACCCCATCGCCACAGCAGAGCACTCCACAGTGCTCTGTTTTTTCTGGCCGGCGAGGGGAGGGTATTTGGGAGCTCTAGCTCACCTCCTATGCACATGAGGTGTTCGATGAAATGTCTGAGCCACACTAGTGAATCTTTCTCCTCTCGAAACTCGACCTCCGAGCTCCATTTTCCCCGAGATTTGTCTAGGTTTAGCGGTCCGTCACGTCCCGTCCCCGTCTTCACCGCCGTCGATCGCCCGTGCCGATCTCGTCGCCAACACCACCGTGGTGAGCCTCTTGTTGTTATCTTCTTTCTGAAAGAAAAAATAATTCTTACTTTAGATAGATACTTGTCTAATTTTGTTACTTTTATTATTCCTTCTTATTACATAGTGCGATGGTTTTGGTATCCGCCCCCGTCAGCCCTCGTCCTGTCTATGATTCGGATGTGGTATATATTATCTTTTTATAACTATCTGGTTCATTTATTGTTTATGACAAATATGCCGACCAACGTGACATAGATTTTATTTTTCTAGGAGGTGATTGAACCAGAAATTCCAACCGACCCTATTGTCGAGAGGTTAAATTTAGTTGAAGAAGAAAACAATTACTTGGAGGAAAAAATAAAAAAATTAAGGAGGAGAAGATGATATTGGAGTTGCATGTTGCGGATGTCGTCGATTATCACAAGAGCAAGATGGATGCAATGCGCTTGAAGATTAGAAAGATTAGAAAATATGCCATTCATACCGAGGCTTGGTATCATTATGCCGTTGGATCAATTGTTACCTTGGTTGCGGTTATGATCGCATTTCTTTTCGCGTTGAAATGTTTTACATAGTTTCAATGTATGGTTTAATTAATTAGATGCTCTGGAGAGCTATATGTTGTTAGATGAGAACTATGTATGTGCTTTGGTTTTAATGTGATGATGAACTTCTATTAATTTGATCACTTAATTATCTATTCATGATGTTCTGTAATGGTTTTTGACACACTTAATTATATATAATGCACGCAGATGAACCGGCAATGGATGTACGGTGACAGACACACCTCCGAGTACATTAAGGGCGTGCATGATTTTCTCGAAGTGGCTGAGGCAAACAAGCAGAATGGTTTTATGTGTTGTCCATGACCTACATCTGGGAATACGAAGTCTTACTCTGACCGGAAAATCCTTCACAGCCACCTGTTTTACAAGGGTTTCATGCCACACTATAATTTTTGGACGAGGCACGGAGAAATAGGGGTTATGATGGAAGACGGCGAAGAAGAAGAGGACGATGTCAACTATGTGCCCCCTGAATACGGTGATGCTGCAACGGGGGAAGCTGCTGAAGATCAAGAGGTACCAGACGATGTGCCCAATGATGCTGCAAGGGGGGAAGCTGCTGAAGATCAAGAGGAACTAGTGCCCGATGATGATGATCCCCGCCGGGTCATTGTCGATGCAAGGACGCAATGCGAAAGTCAAAAGGAGAAGCTGAAGTTCGATCGCATGTTAGAGGATCACAAAAAAGGGTTGTACCATTGCGAAGATGGCAACACAAAACTCGGTACCGTACTGGAATTGCTGCAGTGGAAGGCAGAGATTGCTGTGCCTGACAAAGGATTTGAGAAGCTATTGAAAATATTAAAGAAGAAGCTTCCAAAGGATAACGAATTGCCCGACAGTACATACGCAGCAAAGAAGGTCGTATGCCCTCTAGGATTGGAGGTGCAGAAGATACATGCATGCCCTAATGACTGCATCCTCTACCGTGGTGCGTACAAGGATCTGAACGCATACCCGGTATGCGGTGCATTGCGGTATAAGATCAGACGAGATGACCCTGGTGATGTTGACGGCGAGGCCCCCAGGAAGAGGGTTCCTGCGAAGGTGATGTGGTATGCTCCTATAATACCACGGTTGAAACGTCTGTTCAGAAACGAAGAGCATGCCAAGTTGATGCGATGGCATAGTGAGGACCGTAAGAAAGACGGGAAGTTGAGAGCACCTGCTGACGGGTCGCAGTGGAGAAAAATCGAGAGAAAGTACTGGGCTGAGATTGCAGCTGACCCAAGTAACGTATGGTTTGGTTTAAGCGCAGATGGCATTAATCCTTTTGGGGAGCAGAGCAGCAATCACAGCACCTGGCCCGTGACTCTATGTATGTATAACCTTCCTCCTTGGATGTGCATGAAGCGGAAGTTCATTATGATGCCAGTTCTCATCCAAGGCCCTAAGAAACCCGGCAACGACATTGATGTGTACCTAAGGCCATTAGTTGAAGAACTTTTAAAGCTATGGAATGGAAACGGTGTACGTACATGGGATGAGCACAAACAGGAGGAATTTAACCTGCACACGTTGCTGTTTGTAACCATCAACGATTGGTACGCTCTCAGTAACCTTTCAGGACAGACAAACAAGGGATACCACGCATGCACGCACTGTTTAGATGACACTGAAAGTATATACCTGGACAAATGCAGGAAGAATCTGTACCTGGGCCATCGTCGATTTCTTCCGACCAACCATCAATGTCGAAAGAAAGGCAAGCATTTCAAAGGCGAGGCAGATCACCGGAAGAAGCCCGCCATGCGTACCGGTGATCACGTACTTGCTATGGTCAATGATTTACACGTAATCTTTGGAAAGGGTCCTGGCGGACTAGCTATTCCGAATGACGCTGAGGGACACGCACCCATGTGGAAGAAGAAATCTATATTTTGGGACCTACCCTATTGGAAAGACCTAGAGGTCCGCTCTTCAATCGACGTGATGCACGTGACGAAGAACCTTTGCGTGAACCTGCTAGGCTTCTTGGGCGTGTATGGGAAGACAAAAGATACACCTGAGGCACGGGAGGACTTGCAATGTTTGCACGAAAAAGACGGCATGCCTCCGAAGCAGTATCAAGGTCCTGCCAGCTACGCTCTTATGAAAGAAGAGAAAGAAATCTTCTTTGAATGCCTGCTTAGTATGAAGGTCCCGACTGGCTTCTCGTCGAATATAAAGGGAATAATAAATATGCCAGAGAAAAAGTTCCAGAACCTAAAGTCTCATGACTGCCACGTGATTATGATGCAACTGCTTCCGGTTGCATTGAGGGGGCTTCTACCGGAAAACGTCCAATTAGCCATTGTGAAGCTATGTGCATTCCTCAATGCAATCTCTCAGAAGGTGATCGATCGAGAAATCATAGCAAGGCTAAGGAGTGATGTGGCGCAATGTCTTGTCAGTTTTGAGCTGGTGTTCCCACCATCCTTCTTCAATATCATGATGCACGGCCTAGTTCATCTAGTCGACGAGATTGTCATTCTGGGGCCCATATTTCTACACAATATGTTCCCCTTTGAGAGGTTCATGGGAGTCCTAAAGAAATATGTCCGTAACCGCGCTAGGCCAGAAGGAAGCATCTCCATGGGCCATCAAACAGAGGATGTCATTGGGTTTTGTGTTGACTTCATTCCTGGCCTTAAGAAGATAGGTCTCCCTAAATCGCGGTATGAGGGGAGACTGACTGGAAAAGGCACGCTAGGAACGGACTCAATAATATGCAGGGATGGGCATTCTTGGTCTCAAGCACACTACACAGTTCTACAGAACTCTACCTTGGTGACCCCGTATGTCGATGAACACAAGAACAGTCTGCGCTCCAAACACCCGAAGCAGTGTGACGACTGGATTACATGTGAACACATCAGGACTTTTAGCAGTTGGCTGGAAACACGTCTCAGAGGTGACACCACTGTTTGTGATGAGTTGTACTCGTTGTCCAGGGGACCATCTTCGACTGTATTGACTTACAAAGGATACGAGATAAATGGGAATACATTTTACACGATCGCCCAAGATCAAAAGAGCACCAACCAAAACAGCAGTGTCCGCTTTGATGCAGCAACCGAGAGGGGAAAGGACACGTATTATGGTTACATAATGGACATATGGGAACTTGACTACGGACATGATTTTAAGGTCCCTTTGTTTAAGTGCAAATGGGTCAATCTGTCAGGAGGCGGGGTACAGGTAGACCCACAGTACGGAATGACAACAGTGGATCTGAACACTCTTGGCTACACTTACGAACCGTTCGTCCTAGCCAATGGTGTGCCACAGGTTATCTATGTGAAGGACATGTCTACCAGACCGAGAAAAAGAAAAGATAAGGAAGCGAATACTTCATACGATGAGCCAAAGCGCCACATAGTTCTTTCAGGAAAAAGGGACATTGTGGGAGTGGAGGGCAAGACAGACATGTCTGAATATTATGAAAAGTTTCATGAAATTCCTCCCTTCAAAGTCAAGGCTGACCCAAGCATCCTGATAAACGATGAAGATTATCCATGGTTACGGCGCAATAAGCAAATGACACAAGCGAAGAAAAAGTGAAGACTTTCTCCCGCAACTATTATGATGATACCATGCCCACTTTGTAATAGACGAGTATGATACCATTGTCCATTTTGTACACCAAGTGCATCTAGTTTTTGCCGTAACCCTCTCAACTTTCTTGCACATGCTATGTGGATGAAATGATGATACCATGCCAACTTTCAACCTTTTCAGAGTTCATTTGAAATGCTTTTCAATTTTAGGGTCTTATAGCTCAAAATAATTAGTAAATGCATGAAAAATGGTGCATGAAAAATAACAAATAAAATAAATAAGTAATTAGAAACAAAATAATATAAACTTTATTAAAATATATAAGTAGAAATAAAATAAAATAAACTTTAATAAAATTTATGAAACTAAAATTAACAAAGTATTTTCTGTTCAAAACATTATAAGAAACCTCTAGTATTATTGAAACTAAAATCATATAAAATTGATGCAACTAAAATTATCGAAGTATTTTCTGTTCAAAATCAATAAAAGCAAAAAGAATTTTCATAAAAAACTTTTTTTTGATAGAAACTTTAATAGCAAAAAGAATTATCATAAAGTAAAATAAATAAGTAATTAGAAACAAAATAAAATAAAATAAATAAATATTTTGTTGTAAGTAGAAACAAAATAAAATAAATAAAGCAAAAAAGAAAACAGAAAAACTGGGAAAAAATAAAAAAATGCCACCTACTGGGCCACCACGGCCTGAATACGACTAGAAACCCATCAATGGGCCAGGATTCAGGCCCGCAGAAGGCCCAGCAGGCCCACAGGCATAGCAGTGCAAGATTAGGCCTGTAAGCCTGCAATGGAGAGGAGCTCGAGAGGGTTGGCGCAGCAGCGCTTATAAACCACTCTCGAGCTCTCTCAACTAGCGAGGTGGGACTAAACTTTGGCCGCGACGCGGGCAGCACATGTCCTTTGGTCCCGGTTGGTGGCACCAACCGGGACTAAAGGTGTGTATTGGTCCCGGTTGGTGCCACGACCGGTACCAATGCACCCCCTTTAGTCCCGGTTGGTGCCACCAACCGGGACCAAAGGCCGCCGCTTCCCGCCCTTTGGGCTGCTGAAAAGAGACCTTTGGTCCCGGTTGGTGGCACCAACCGGAACTAAAGGGGGCATTGGTCCCGGTTGGTGCCACGAACCGGGACCAAAGCTCTTGGTATATAACCAACACTTGTGAAAATTTTCATCTTCATCTCGCAGTTGCCCCTGACGACCCCTCGATGACATCAACGCCGCCAGGCTGCCCCGACGCCGCCCGCCGCCCCCGCCGCCCACGCCGTCGCCTGCGCCCATCGTCGCCGTCGCCCGCGCCCTCGCCGTCGCCGCGCCCTCGCCCGACATCGTCGCCGCGCGCCGTCCCTGCCCTACGCCCTCGCCGTCGCCGCGCCCTCGCTCGTCGTCGCCGTCGCCCGCGCCCTCGCCGTCGCCGCGCCCTCGCCCGACGTCGTCGCCCGCGCCCGTCGTCACCGTCGCCCGCGCCCTCGCCGTCGCCGCGCCCTCGCCCGGCGTCGTCGCCGCGCGCCGCCCCTGCCCCGCGTTCTCGCCGTCGCCGCGCCCTCGCCCATCGCCGTCGCCCGCGCCCGTCGTCGCCGTCGCCCGCGCCCTCGCCGTCGCCGACTGTAATGATGTTTTAAATATATATTTTAGATATATGTATTTTTTATGTATGTTCATGTATGTATGTATGTATTTTTTACATGTTTTTTGTATGTATGTATGTATTTTTTTAACTGTAATGATGTTTTAAAAATACATATATGCAAAAGTTAGATTTTTAGAAAGGAATTTGAATAGGTTTACAGCAAGGAATTTGAATCTGGTTCAAATTTCATTTGAATGAAATTTGAAAATTTTGAACTATGGATCAGAAAGTTTTTGGTGAAATGGAGTGTGGGTACTGTCATGAAGTTGGAGTAATTTTTGTGGTTGTAAAAGAGTTAGGAAAATTTAGAATGTGCTAAATATGTCAAAAATGTTTTTTTGTTCATATACAGAAAGTTTTTATATATGACTATGGATATATGAGCAATGATGATCCATGGATGTATGCATTGATATATATGAGAAACGATGTTCATAGAATATTTACCAAGTATATATGTATTTTTGTTCATAGCATTTTTTTCCATTTATATATTTATGTGGCTATAGATGGATATATATGAGAAACGATGATCCATGGAAAAGTTTTATATATGCAAAAGTTACATTTTTAGAAAAGTTTTATATATGGCTAGGAAAGGAAGAAGAAGAAAAAGAAGGAGAGGAAAAACGAAAATAAGAAGAGGAAGAAAGGAGAAGAAGAGGAGAGGAAGAAGAGGAGAAATAAATAAGAAGAGGAAAAAAGAAGAAAAATAAGAGGAGAAGAAGAAATGAATAGAGGAGAGCAAGAAAAAATAGATATATCTATTTTTTCTTCTTCTCCTCTATTCCTTTCTTCTTCTCCTCTTTTTTTATTCTTTTTTTCTTTGATCTTCTCCACTATTCCTTTCTTCTTTTCCTCTTTTTATTTCTTCTTCATCTTCTTATTTTTTATCGGGTATGTTGTTGTCGATATACCCCCTCCCCGATAACATTATTTTCCCATGTATGTATGTCGTCGTTGTCGATATATATAACTCCCTCCCAGATAACTTCGACATGATGGACGGTCGATATTTATACCCCCTCTCGACCATGATAACTTATACCACGGGAGCACCCCCCGGCCCTCTCACTTGACCAAAACTCTCGAGGACACCCAAACCCTAGAAAAAAACGATGTCGGTCTCCTACATCCTCCCGCCGCGCCCCTACCCTTGAAGCTTTGCCGAGGCCACCCCAAACCCGTATTAAGCTAGGTCTACGTTTGCACTAATATATCCACCTGCTGTCATGTTTGTGTAATAATTGCCATGTTGTAATATTTGCAGAAACAATGGAGCACGGACGAGACGAGGACGCAGAAGAGGTGTTGGGGGACATAATCTTAGCCGGAGGTGATATCTTGTCGTATCTTAACGACAATGATGGTCTGGAAGAACAGGGTGAAGAAGCAGGCTACGGTGATCGAAGAGTGGAGGAGGAAAGACATGATTATGATGGCTCCGATGACCCAATGCTGGTGCAAGAAGGAGCCCGTGGTGACGGCTCCGGTGACCGAACAGAGTCCGGCCAGGTAAATATATTAGTTAAGCCTGTGCTGACTAGCTAATTGATGCATTCATTTTTTGGTATGTACACATATTAATTTACTCTCGTCTTTCTTCTTTTTTCTAGCCCTCCGGATCGAGCACAACTTCGGTAAAGAGACGAGGCCCAAAGAGAAAGCTGCGCTCAGATGAAAGGTTTGAGATCACAGCAATCACGCGCGATGGCCAACCGATTGAACCCATCCGGACAAAGGATGCATTTGCTGCTCAGTGCGGGGTTCTTGTTAGGGACAAGATCCCGATCAGCATCCACCAATGGTATAAGCCTAAGAAGGAAGACCCTGAGGTGTCTTATGTCAATGATATGCAGAAAGATGATCTTTGGACTGAGCTGAAGGCAAATTTCACCCTACCACCAAAGGAGGATCCGGAGAAGCCAGTTAAAGAGCAATTAATCAAGTCTCATGCTCTTAAGAAGATGGTAGACCTATTCAGGAGGTGGAAGAATGAGCTGAAAACGTTTGTCGACAAAGAAGAGACACCAGAATTCATCGGCCGGTATGAGAAGATCAGAGATCACTGGCCCGCATTTGTGGCCCACAAGATATCGGAAAAGAGCAAGAAGATGTCAGCGACAAACAAGAAGAATGCTGCGAAGAAGAAGCTTCACCATTGCACGGGGTCAGGTGGCTACCTCAAAGCCCGGCCTAAGTGGGCCAAGGCTGAGAATGATCTGCTTGATAAAGGGATCAAACCACAGACAATGAACTAGCCAGACCGTTGCCGGACTTGGTTCTTCGGGGCTGGCGGAAAATTGGACCCTGTATCAGGGAGGTGCGTTTGGACGGATGAGCCTTTGAGAATACCAGTCAAGAGGCTTCAGCAGGATATCGATGCAGCGCAGGAAGGGACGTTCGTTCCAGACAGAGAGAACGACGAGCTCACAATGGCCCTCGGGAATCCTGAGCACCCTGGACAGACAAGAGGCACGCCAGGCTCCGTTCCGTGGAAGGCTGGTTTTCCGGACGCAGGCGGTTACAAAAGCCAGGAGAGGAGGAAAAAAGTGGAGCAGACCCAAATTCAGAAGCTGCACGAAAGGGTTCAAGCGCTAGAGGAACGAGACAACAATCGACATGCTGAAACTACCCCCGAAGCTACCCCGCCATCTCAGCGGAGAAGCAGCGTGGCTTCCACCGAGCTGCTTCAGCCGGAGCATGTCTTGACGGCTCCTACTAGCTACCCCGTGGATGCTATCACAGAGTCTCAACATTGCCACCTTATGATGCAATGGCAGAACTTCAAAGTCAAGGCGGCTGCTGGCTCTGTTTTACCTCCTGAACCCAGCGCAACCTACCACTGCCGGCCGATTCGAGAAGGATATGCTAGGGTGATGGTGGATGAAATAACGGAGGGATTTGAGGACCTCCAGCTTGACCACCCTACCGGTGAAGGGGAGACTCGGCTGGGTTCTGCTCTGAAGACTCCATGCCTATGGCGGAAGGAGCTCATCAACCTTCCGAACTGGACGCCTCTGGCGAGTAAGGGCACTCAGCCTCCTCCTCTGCCTCCTCCTCTGGCGAGTGATCAGGGCACTCAGCCTCCTTCTCCGGTGCGTGGCGGCACTCCGCCTCCTCCTCCGGTGAGTGATCAGGGCACTTAGCCTCCTTCTCCGGCGCGTGGCGGCACTCCGCCTGCGCCGGCGCGCCAGAGCAGCCAACCTCCTCCTTCTCTGCCTCGTCAGCAAGGGCGGAAGAGACCCGCCGCCGCTCCGGCTGCTCCGGCACGTCGTAGTCCTTCTCCTCCGCCTCGTAAGCAAGGAAAGAAGGCAACCACAGCCGCTCCGTCTGCTCTGCCGCCGTCTAGCAGTACAGCCAGAGGCGGGAGGCAATACAAATTCGGTCCTTCTCTGAAGACTCCAGAGAGGTTACCATACAAGAGGACCGAGGAGGAAACCACGAAGATCGTGCGAGCCGAAGTGACGAAATTCTTTGAAGGGGTGAAAGCAAATAAACATCCACCTCCAGAGGAGAAGGTAGATCCGGTGAAAGCGAAGCGCACTCTGGCTGCCCTCACAAAACCACCAAAGTCTCCGCCGAAAGGCAACTATGAGCGCATTCATGCAAAGACATTTGCCGAAGCGGAGCGGTCGGGAAGTACTGTCAGTGATCAAAGGTTAAAAGAATGACGAGCTGGGAAAAAATTTGCCCAGCTCAGCGAACAAGCGAACCAATCGTGCCCCCCGCTCAAGGTGCCTAGCGACATCGTCGCTGCAGATCAGAGGATGGTGCCCGGTTATAGCAATCTTGGAGATTACCTGCCCGACGATGTACATTATGAGATCATGGAGGTGGACGAACACAAATACCATTACGGGAAGCCTCTCGTCAAAGATGAAAGATCTCTAACAACGATGATGCGAAGATTACATGATTGGTACATGAAAACCTGCAGAGAGTCTGGGGGGGGGGGGGGGGAGGGATACTTTGACGCTGAGACTTAAACCGGAGCATAACCTCGTTGGAATTGAACTGTTTAATGTTCCATTTGAGGACTTCTTCCAGTTTTTCAATCAAAAGGCCCTCGATAAATCAACGATCACTTGCTACTGTCTGTAAGTAGTACTACTTCTGTCATTAAGTCTCTCTATATAGGTCAGCTCTTTCATTGCATGTATTTATAATTATCCTCACTATATTATGCAGATTGAAGATCGCCGAATTGAAGAAAAGACAAATCGGTGATATTGGGTTCATTAACACAAATCTCATAGATGCAACTGAGGTTAAATATCATGCCGAAAATACCGAGGCCAACTTGCTACGATCGTTGGTAATAAATGAAAACAAAGATATAATACTCTTTCCTTACAACTTCAAGTGAGTGTTACTATCTTGTGCATATTCGGTTTCCCTTATTAGTCCAGGTTATAGTAATGTAATTGATGACTTATGCATGCGTGCGCAGCTTCTACTATATTCTCCTAGAGATTAAGCTTGAGCAGGGAGTAGTAACCGTCTTAGACTCGAGAGAAAAGATCCCCACGACTATGCGGACATGACTCAAATGCTCAAGAAGTAAGTTAAATCGATCATTATCCACCATATCAGCAACTTTGTTCATTTCCTGATATCAAGTAATTGTTTTCTTTGTCTGGCAGGGTTTGGAGAAAATTCACCAAAAAAGCTTCGGGACTGCCGAAGAAGCTGCCATTTAAACACCCGAAAGTAAGGACTATAGTAGCATGTTCCGCGCATCTCCTAGTGATTCAAGCGCTAGTTTCATCAATACCATTTAGCATGCTTGCTTATCAGTTTGATTGACCTCTATTTCTTGTAAAGTGGTTGTGGCAGGAACCCGGGAATAATTACTGTGGATACTACGTTTGCGAGTCCATCCACTACACGACCTGTGAGTGGGGCTACTCTGACGAACAATATGAAGTGCGTAAGCAATAATATTCACAACTTTATTTTTTTACCATCATTTGTGTCGAGTTTCATTTATTCATATATATATGTATTGACCCCCTTCTTCAAATTAGATCTTTCGGATGCGGGATGAACTCCTTGTTGGGGATCGTAGCAGAATTTTAAAATTTCCTACGCATCACCAAGATCCATCTATGGAGTATACTAGCAAGGAGGGGAAAGGAGTGCATCTACATACCCTTGTAGATCACGAGCGGAAGCGTTCCAATCAACGGGGTTGATGGAGTCGTACTCGCCGTGATCCAAATCACGGATGACCGAGTGCCGAACGGACGGCACCTCCGCGTTCAACACACGTACGGAGCAGCGACATCTCCTCCTTCTTGATCCAGCAAGGGGGAAGGAGAGGTTGATGGAGATCCAGCAGCACGACGGCGTGGTGGTAGAAGTAGCGGGGATCTAGGCAGGGCTTCGCCAAGCTTCTGCGAGAGGGAGAGGTGTTGCAGGGGGAGAGGGAGGCGCCAGGGACCCTTCCGGTGGTCCCGGTACAATACCGGTGACCCCCGAAACTTTCCCGGTGGCCGAAACTTGACTTCCTATATATAATTCTTCACCTCCGGACCATTCCGGAACTCCTCGTGACGTCCGGGATCTCATCCGGGACTCCGAACAACTTTCGGGTTTCCGCATACTAATATCTCTACAACCCTAGCGTCACCGAACCTTAAGTGTGTAGACCCTACGGGTTCGGGAGACATGCAGACATGACCGAGACGCCTCTCCGGTCAATAACCAACAGCGGGATCTGGATACCCATGTTGGCTCCCACATGTTCCACGATGATCTCATCGGATGAACCACGAAGTCAAGGATTCAATCAATCCCGTATACAATTCCCTTTGTCAGTCGGTACGTTACTTGCCTGAGATTCGATCGTCGGTATCCCAATACCTTGTTCAATCTCGTTACCGGCAAGTCACTTTACTCGTACCGTAATGCATGATCTGGTGGCTAACTCCTTAGTCACATTGAGCTCATTATGATGATGCATTACCGAGTGGGCCCAGAGATACCTCTCCGTCATACGGAGTGACAAATCCCAGTCTCGATCCGTGCCAACCCAACAGACACTTTCGGAGATACCCGTAGTGCACCTTTATAGTCACCCAGTTACGTTGTGACGTTTGGTACACCCAAAGCACTCCTACGGCATCCGGGAGTTACACGATCTCATGGTCTAAGGAAAAGATACTTGACATTGGAAAAGCTCTAGCAAACAAACTACACGATCTTTTATGCTATGCTTAGGATTGGGTCTTGTCCATCACATCATTCTCCTAATGATGTGATCCCATTATCAACGACATCCAATGTCCATGGTCAGGAAACCGTAACCATCTATTGATCAACGAGCTAGTCAACTAGAGGCTTACTAGGGACATGGTGTTGTCTATGTATCCACACATGTATCTGAGTTTCCTATCAATACAATTCTAGCATGCATAATAAACGATTATCATGAACAAGGAAATATAATAATAACCAATTTATTATTGCCTCTAGGGCATATTTCCAACAGTCTCCCACTTGCACTAGAGTCAATAATCTAGTTCACATCACCATGTGAGTAACACTCACAGGTCACATCACCATGTGACCAACATCCAAAGAGTTTACTAGAGTCAACAATCTAGTTCACATCACTATGTGATTACCACTCAATGAGTTCTGGTTTGATCATGTTATGCTTGTGAGAGAGGTTATTAGTCAATGGGTCTGAACCTTTCAGATCCGTGTGTTTTACGAATATCTATGTCATCTTGTGGATGCTACCACGCGCTACTTGGAGCCATTTCAAATAACTGCTCTACTATACGAATCTGGTCTACTACTCAGAGTCATCCGGATTAGTGTCAAAGTTTGCATCGACGTAACCCTTTACGACGAACTCATTTTCACCTCCATAATCGAGAAAATTCCTTAGTCCACTAGATACTAAGGATAAGTTCGACCGCTGTCATGTGATCCATTCCCGGATCACTATTGTACCCCTTGACCAACTCATGGCAAGGCACACTTCATGTGCGGTACACAGCATAGCATACTGTAGAGGCTACGTCTAAAGCATAGGGGACGACCTTCGTCCTTTCTCTCTCTTCTGTTGTGGTCAGGGCTTGAGTCTTACTCAATACTCACACCTTGTAACACAGCCAAGAACTCCTTCTTTGCTGATCTATTTTGAACTCTTTCAAAATCATGTCAAGGTGTGCGTTCTTTGAAAGTATCATTAGGCGTCTTGATCTATCTCTGTAGATCTTGATGCCCAATACGTAAGCAGCTTTATCCAGGTCTTCCTTTGAAAAACTCCTTTCAAACAACCCTTTATGCTTTCCAAAAATTTTACATCATTTCGGATCAACAATATGTCATTCACATATACTTATCAGAAATGTTGTAGCGCTCCCACTCACTTTATTGTAAATACAAGTTTCTAACAAACTTTGTATAAACCCAAAAACTTTGATCACTCCATCAAAGCGTATATTCTGACTCCGAGATGCTTGCTCTAGTCCATGGAAGGATCGCTGGAGCTAGCATACCTTTTAGCATCCTTAGGACAAAACCTTTCTGATTGTATCACATACACCCTTTCCTTATGAAAACTAGTAAGGAAACTTGTTTTGACATCCATCTGCCAGATTTCATAAATGCAGCTAATGCTAACATGATTCCGACGGACTTAAGCATCGCTACGGATGAGAGAATCTCATCGTAGTCAACTCCTTGAACTTGTGAAAATACTATTTGCCACAAGTCGAGCTTCATAGACGGTAATCTTACCGTCCACGTCCGTCTTCTTCTTAAAGATCCATTTATCTCAATGGCTTGCCGATCATCGGGCAAGTTCACCAAAGTCCATGCTTTGTTCTGATACATGGATCCTATCTCGGATTTCATGGCTTCTAACCATTTGTCAGAATATGGGCCCACCATTGCTTCTCCATAGCTCGTAGGTTCAGTATTGTCTAACAACATGATATCTAAGACAGGATTACCGTACCACTCAGGAGTAGTACATATCCTTGTCGACCTACGAGGTTTGGTAGTGACTTGATCCGAAGTTTCATGATCACTATCATAAGCTTCCACTTCAATTGGTCTAGGTGCCACAGGAACAACTTCCTGTGCCCTGCTACACACTAGTTGAAGTGACGGTTCAATAACCTTATCAAGTCTCCACCATCCTCCCAGTCAATTCTTTCGAGAGAAACTTTTCCTCGATAAAGGACTCGTTTCTAGAAGCAATTACTTTTGCTTCCAGATCTGAAATAGGAGGTACACCCAACTGTTTTGGGTTTTCTATGAAGATGCATTTATCCGCTTTGGGTTCGAGCTTATCAGCTTGAAACTTTTTCACATAAGCATCGCAGCCCCAAACTTTTAAGAAACGACAACTTAGGTTTCCCTAAACGGTGTCGTCTCAACGGAATTGCGTGGTGCCCCTTTAAAGTGAATGCGGTTATCTCTAATGCCAAACCCATAAATGATAGTGGTAATTCGATAAGAGACATCATGGTATGCACCATATCCAATAGGGTGCAGTTATGATGTTCGGACACACCATCACACTGTGGTGTTCCAGGCGGTATTAATTGTGAAACACTTTCCACAATGTCTTAATTGTGTGCCAAACTCGCAACTCAGATATCTCTATGATCATATCATAGATATTTTATCCTCTTGTCACGACGATCTTCAACTTCACTCTGAAATTACTTGAACCTTTCAATAATTCAGACTTGTGTTTCATCAAGCAAATATTCTCAGCATCTACTCAAATCATCTGTGAAGTAAGAACATATCGATATCCACTGCGTGCCCCAGCACTCATTGGACTGCACACATCAAAATGTATTACTTCCAACAAGTTGCTTTCTTGTTCCATCTTACTGAAAACGGGGCCTTTCAGTCATCTTGCCCATGTGGTATGATTTGCATGTCTCAAGTGATTCAAAATCAAGTGAGTCCAAACGATCCATCTGCATGGAGTTTCTTCATGCATATATACCAATAGACATGGTTCGCATGTCTCAATCTTTTCAAAAACAAGTGAGTCCAAAGATCCATCTACATGGAGCTTCTTCATGCGTTTTATACCAATATGACTCAAGTGGCAGTGCCACAAGTACGTGGTACTATCATTACTATCTTATATCTTTTGGCATGAACATGTGTATCACTACGATCGAGATTCATTTTAGGTGCAAGACCATTGAAGGTATTATTCAAATAAACAGAGTAACCATTATTCTCCTTAAGTGAATAACCGTATTGCGATAAACATAATCCAATCATGTTTATGCTCAACACCAAATAACACCAATCTCGATGGTAGAGGGAGCATGCGATGCTTGATCACATCAACCTTGGAAACACTTCCAACACATATCGTCATCTCACCTTTAGCTAGTCTCCGTTTTATTCCGCAGCTTTTATTTCGAGTTACTAACACTTAGCAACCGAACCGGTATCTAATACCCTGGTGCTGCTCGGAGTGCTAGTAAAGTACACATTCATATAATGAATATCCAATATACTTCTATCGACCTTGCCTGCCTTCTCATCTACCAAGTATCTAGGGTAGTTCTGCTTCAGTGACCGTTCCCCTCATTACAGGAGCACTTAGTCTCGGGTTTGGGTTTAACCTTGGGATTCTTCGCTAGAGCAGCAAATGATTTGCTGTTTCATGAAGTATCCCTTCTTCCCTTGCCCTTCTTGAAACTAGTGGTTTTACTAACCATCAACAATTGATGATCCTACTTGATTTCTACTTTCGCGGTGTCAAACATCGCGAGTTGCTCAAGGATCATCATATCTATCCCTGATATGTTATAGTTCATCACGAAGCTCTAATAGCTTGGTGGCAGTGACTATGGAGAACCATCACTATCTCATCTGGAAGATTAACTCCCACTCAATTCAAGCGATTGTGGTACTCAGACAATCTTAGCACATGCTCAACGATTGAGCTTTTCTCCCTTAGTTTGCAGGCTTAAGAAACTTGTCAGAGGTCTCATACCTCTTGACGTGGGCACTAGTCTGAAATCCCAATTTCAGTGTTCGGAACATCTCATATGTTCTGCGACGTTTCAAAAACATCTTTGGTGCCACAATTCTAAACCGTTAGCACTACGCACTGAACTATCACGTAGTCATCAAAACGTGTATGTCAGATGTTTCGCAACATCTACAGACGACGCTGAGTTTCAGCACACCGAGCGGTGCATTAAGGACATAAGCCTTTTGTGCAGCAATGAGGACAATCCTCAGTTCACGGACCCAGTCCGCATAATTGCTACTATCAACTTTCAACTAAATTTTCTCTAGGAACATATCTTAAAAACAGTAGAACTAAAGTGCAAGCTATGACATAATTTGCAAAGACCTTTTGACTATGTTCATGATAATTAAGTTCATCTGATTAATGAACTCCCACTCAGATAGACATCCCTCTAGTCATCTAAGTGATACATGATCCGAGTCAAACTAGGGCGTGTCCGATCATCACGTGAGACGGACTAGTCATCATCGGTGAACATCTCCATGTTGATCGTATCTACTATACAACTCATGTTCGACCTTTCGATCTCTTGTGTTCCGAGGCCATGTATGTACATGCTAGGCTCGTCAAGTCAACCTAAGTGTTTCGCATGTGTTCCGAGGCCATGTCTGTACATGCTAGGCTCGTCAAGTCAACCTAAGTGTTTCGCATGTGTTCCGAGGCCATGTCTGTACATGCTAGGCTCGTCAACACCCGTTGTATTCGAACATTAGAATCTATCACACCCGATCATCACGTGGTGCTTCGAAACAACGAACCTTCGCAATGGTGCACAGTTAGGGGGAACACGTCTCTTGAAATTTTAGTGAGGGATCATCTTATTTATGCTACCGTCGTTCTAAGCAAATAAGATGTAAACATGATAAACATCACATGCAAATCATAAAGTGACGTGATATGGCCAATATCATCCTGCGCCTTTGATCTCCATCTTCGAGGTGCGGCATGATCACCTTCGTCACCGGCATGACACCATGATCTCCATCATTGTGTCTTCATGAAGTTGTCTCGCCAACTATTACTTCTACTACTATGGCTAAGGGTTAGCAATAAAGTAAAGTAATTACATGGCGTTTTCATTGACACGCAGGTCATACAATAAATTAAGACAACTCCTATGGCTCCTGCCGGTTGTCATTCTCATCGACATGCAAGTCGTGATTCCTATTACAAGAACATGATCAATCTCATACATCACATATGTCATTCATCACATCCTTTTTGGCCATATCACATCACATAGCATACCCTGCAAGAACAAGTTAGACGTCCTCTAATTGTTGTTGCATGTTTTACGTGGCTGCTATGGGTTTCTAGCAAGAACGTTTCTTACCTACGCAAAAGCCACAACGTGATATGCCAATTTCTATTTACCCTTCATAAGGACCCTTATCATCGTATCCGATCCGACTAAAGTGGGAGAGACAGACACCCGCTAGCCACCTTATGCAACTAGTGCATGTCAGTCGGTGGAACCTGTCTCACGTAAGCGTACGTGTAAGGTCGGTCCAGGCCGCTTCATCCCACAATACCGCCGAAACAAGATAAGACTAGTAGCGGCAAGAAGAATTGGCAACATCTACGCCCACAACTGCTTTGTGGTGCATAGTAACTACGCATAGGCCTGGCTCATGATGCCACTGTTGGGGATCGTAGCAGAATTTTAAAATTTCCTACGCATCACCAAGATCCATCTATGGAGTATACTAGCAACGAGGGGAAAGGAGTGCATCTACATACCCTTGTAGATCGCGAGCGGAATCACCGTGATCCAAATCACCGATGACCGAGTGCCGAACGGACGGCACCTCCGCGTTCAACACACGTACGGAGCAGCGACGTCTCCTCCTTCTTGATCCAGCAAGGGGGAAGGAGAGGTTGATGGAGATCCAGCAGCACGACGGCGTGGTGGTGGAAGTAGCGGGGATCTCGGCAGGGCTTCGCCAAGCTTCTGCGAGAGGGAGAGGTGTTGCAGGGGGAGAGGGAGGCGCCAGGGGCTGTCATGCTGCTGCCCTCCCTCCCCCCACTATATATAGGCCCCCTGGGGGGGCGCCGGCCCTGGATCCCATCTACAAGGGGGGGGCGGCGGCCAGGGGGAAACTTGCCCCCCAAGTCAGGTGGGGCGCCCCCCAAATCAGGTGGGGCGCCCCCCACCCCTAGGGTTTCCAACCCTAGGCGCAGGGGGAGGCCCATGGGGGCGCCCCAGCCCACTAGGGGCTGGTTCCCTTCCCACTTCAGCCCATGGGGCCCTCCGGGATAGGTGTCCCCACCCGGTGGACCCCCGGGACCCTTCCGGTGGTCCCGGTACAATACCGGTGACCCCCGAAACTTTCCCGGTGGCCGAAACTTGACTTCCTATATATAAATCTTCACCTCCGGACCATTCCGGAACTCCTCGTGACGTCCGGGATCTCATCCGGGACTCCGAACAACTTTCGGGTTTCCGCATACTAATATCTCTACAACCCTAGCGTCACCGAACCTTAAGTGTGTAGACCCTACGGGTTCGGGAGACATGCAGACATGACCGAGACGCCTCTCCGGTCAATAACCAACAGCGGGATCTGGATACCCATGTTGGCTCCCACATGTTCCACGATGATCTCATCGGATGAACCACGAAGTCAAGGATTCAATCAATCCCGTATACAATTCCCTTTGTCAGTCGGTACGTTACTTGCCCGAGATTCGATCGTCCACTACTAGAAAAAGGGCTATAGATGGGATTGACACTAATGGCGCACCAGACAAGCGGTGCGCCATTAGTATATACTAATGGCGCACCACCTTCTGATACGCCATTAGAGTTGAAACTACTAATGGCGCACCAGGCGCAGGGTGCGCCATTAGTATCAAATTTTTTTTAACTAGTGCGCCTGTCCAAACATACTAATGGCGCATCCAGACACAGTGCGCCATTACTAGTTGTAACTAGTAATGGCGCACCTGGCCCAGGGTGCGCCGTTGGTATCAATTTTTTTTTAACTAGTGCGCCTGTCCAAACATACTAATGGCGCATCCAGACACAGTGCGCCATTACTAGTTGTAACTAGTAATGGTGCACCTGTCCCAGGGTGCGCCATTAGTATCAATTTTTTTTAACTAGTGCGCCTGTCCAAACATACTAATGGCACATCCAGACAGAATGCGCCATTACTAGTTGTAACTAGTAATGGCGCACCTGGCCCAGGGTGCGCCATTAGTATCAAAAGTTTTTTTTAACTAGTGCGCCTATCCAAACATACTAATGGCGCACCACCAGAAGGTGCGCCATTAGTAACCTGGATTACTAATGGCGCATTTAGAGTTGGTGCGCCATTAGTAAGTGGGCAGCAACAAGATATTTTGGACAGCCTCTCCTACCCACACTCACTTTCTCCCCACTTCATTCTCTCCACCTCCTCCTTGTCTTGGGTGCCTCCTCTTTTTCACCTCATTTCCACCATAGATTCATTCAATTTAAGTGGTTAAATTACCTTGTTTTGATAGGTAAGTAAGGGGGGAAGCTATATTTATGTTTTTCTCCCTACAACAATGTGCACATGCACTTTTTATGGCCTAGCTAGATCTATGTATGTTCGTGGTGTTGCATATGTTTGTGGTGTTGCATATGTGTTTGTGTTTGGAGGTGTACCGGTATTTGAAATGCGATAGTTGCCAATATTTTGCCGGAATGTTGATTCATTTCCGTTTCGGCGAGAATTTTGGCATTAAGCATTCTTTTTGGTCCTATTTTTAGGGAAAGTCATGCCAAATTTTTTCTTGGTTCTAAAATATCGTTTTGCTCTACCCCGCAGGCGACCATGGTCCGCATGATGACCGAAGGCATCGTGAATAGGTTTTTGAGGTCCGCGAAGGCCGAGATGCTTCAAAAGAACGAGACGGAGATAAGATGTCCGTGTCGAAGATGCAAGCTGAAGAGCCTTATTGTGGACCCGGAATCCTGGCAGGTGCGGGACCACCTGCTCTTGCGTGGTTTCATGGATGGCTATCGGTGGCAAGGTGATGAAGATGACTACGAAGTCGTCCATGGGGGCCGGGCAAGAAATGAGGAAGGGCAGCAAGACAACCACCGCGGCTCGGGCGGGCGAGAAGACGAAGAATCCCCAGGAGATGATCACGACGGTGATGCTGTACACAGTCATCATGTAGAAGATGCAGGACATGATGATGAGGAAGATGCCGGAGCAGACGACGGGCATGATCATGAAGATGATGATGCCGGCGGAGCAGACGACGCTGGACCATCGATGGGCTGGGTGCAGGACCCTCATATTCAAGAGCTGCTTCTCAAGCAGACGGATAACGCAAGAGCTGCCGCCCGAGAGAAAGCCAAGATGGATCAACTTGAGTTAGACGCAGTTACTCCATTGTATGAAGGATGCAGGCCCGAGGATACCCGCCTGAAAGTAACGCTCATGGCTCTGGAGATGAAGGTAAAACACAAAATGACCGACGCATGCTTCGACGAGAACATGTCATTCTGGCACGAACGTCTTCCCAAGGGGAACAAGTGCCCGACCAGTTTGGAGGAGGCGAAGAAAATCGTGTGTCCTCTGGATTTACCGCACGTGAAATACCATGTGTGCATGAACAATTGCATCATTTATCGGGACGAGCACGCGGAGTCTACCATATGTCCGGTGTGCGGCGTCACTCGATACAAGAAGAGGAAGAAAGCTCCTCGAAAAGTGGTGTGGTACTTTCCGATCACTCCTCGTCTGCAGCGGTATTTCGCGGACCCTAAGGTAGCAAAGCTCCTGCGTTGGCACGCGGATAGGGAGGAGAAGAAGCGAGGAGATGACGCAAATGATCCGGAGATAGATAAAAAAGACAAGATGCTGAGTCACCCTAAGGATGCGAGCCAGTGGCAAGCGTTGAACTTCGAAGACCTAGAATTTGGGAACGATCCAAGGAACATCGTGCTGGGCGTGAGCACCGATGGAGTCAATCCGTTTGGCAGCCAGAGAAGCACACATAGCACCTGGCCTGTGTTTGTGTGGATGTACAACCTTCCCCCTTGGTTGTGCATGAAGAGGAAGTACATTCACATGAGTATGCTAATTGAAGGACCGAAACAACCAGGGAACGACATCAATCTGTATCTGGGGCTGCTGAAAGAGGAGCTTGACACGCTGTGGAAAACACCAGCCAATACGTGGGACGCCGCAGAGAAAGAATATTTCCCTATGAGACTCGCGCTGCTCACGACGGTGCACGACTATCTCAGTTACGGATATCTCGCAGGGCAGGTGGTCCACGGATTTTCTGGATGCGTCAGGTGCATGGATGACACAACGTATCGCCAGCTAGATAGAGATCCCGGGTCTTCGAAAACCGTGTTCATGGGACATCGAAGGTGGCTTCGCGACGATGACCCGTGGAGAAAACGCAAGGATCTATTCGATGGTGAAACCGAACCCCGAGGACGCCCGCGTACGAGGAGCGGCGAGGAAATAGACGAGCTGTTGAAAAATTGGAAAGACTGCCCACTGCCGGGAAAGAAGCAAAAGGCGCCAGAGCCGGGAAAGAAGCGAAAGGCGCCAGAGCCGCTGCTGAAGGTATGGAAAACGAGGTCTGTTTTCTGGGACTTGTCGTACTGGAAGATCCACCGTGTGCCTCACAGCCTTGATGTCATGCATATCACGAAGAACGTGTGCGAGAGTCTGCTTGGTACCCTGCTCAACATGCCAGAGAGGACCAAAGATGGGCCGAAAGCAAGGGCAGACTTGAAATCAATGGGCATTAGGAAGGAGCTTCACGCTATATATGATGATGATGATGATGATGATGAGGCGAAGCAGGACACGGAAAGTCGTCGCAAAGGCAAAAAGGCCAAGAAGACCGGAAATGACTACCCTCCCGCGTGCTTCACTCTAAGTCAGGAGGAGATCGAGCAGTTTTTCACCTGCCTCGTAGGAGTAAAACTTCCTTACGGTTACGCGGGGAAGATAAGCAGATACCTAGACCTAGCGAAGCTGAAGTTCAGCGGGATGAAGTCTCACGACTGTCACGTGCTGATGACGCAGATACTTCCAGTTGCAATCCGTGGGATCATGGACGCGCATGTCCGTGAAACGCTATTTGGCCTATGCAACTTTTTCGACGTCATCTCTCGGAAGTCTGTTGGCGTGAGGCAACTCAGAAGGCTACAGGAAGAGATCGTGGTGATACTATGCGAGCTTGAGATGTACTTCCCGCCCGCATTCTTCGACGTTATGGTGCATCTGCTGGTCCATATCGTGGACGATATCATCCAACTCGGGCCGACGTTCCTGCACAACATGATGCCGTTCGAAAGGATGAATGGTGTCATCAAAGGATACGTTCGCAACATGTCACGTCCAGAGGGAAGCATAGCCAGGGGCTTTCTGACTGAAGAGTGCATCTCCTACTGCACGAATTATCTAGGCATCGAGAACCCCGTTGGTCTGCCCGTCAACAGGCACCTCGGCAGGCTCGCTGGATGGGGTCACCGTGAGGGTCGCCGCGAAATGCATGTCGACTTCGAGGGTCGACTCGCCAACTTTGAAAGAGCAAACCTAGTCGCGCTACAACACATAGACGTGGTCGATCCTTGGGTGGTAGAGCACAAAACGTTTATTAAGAAGACGTACAATGACCAAGGCCAACAGAGGACGGACGGAGATATACTCAAAGAGCACAACTCATGTTTCACGCGTTGGTTCAAGCAGAAGCTTCTGTCGTACCCTTTACATGAGGATTCTTCCGCGGAAGAACAACTCATATTCGCCTTGTCACAGGGCGCCGAGCACAACCTGATGACCTATGAGGCGTACGATATCAACGGCTACACATTCTACACCGAGGCCAAGGACATGAAGAGCGATGGTTATCAAAACTCCGGGGTAACGATGGAATCCTACACCGGTAACGACAAGGACAGATACTACGGAAGGATCGAGGAGATCTGGGAGCTGAGCTACGCTGGAGAGAAGGTCTCGATGTTCCGTGTCAGATGGGCCAAGAGCGTCCTAAAAGAAGACCGGTATTTCACCACCATGGTTATACCCGAAGCCAAATCCAAGACCGCAGGCGCAAACGTCACCGCGAAAAATGAGCCATGGGTACTGGCTTCCCAAGTGGACCAATGCTTCTTCATTACCGACCCGTCAAAGCCCAGTCGTGTTGTCGTGAGGAGAGGCAAAAGGAAGATCATCGGAATGGATGGAGTAGCCAATGAGCAAGACTTCGACAAGTACGGCGACCCGAGAATCAAACATGACGACGATGATGAAGTAGCAACATACACCACAAGAAGAAGCAGGACCACCCTACCTAAAGGACGTCCGTTCCACAGAAGAACTCCATTTGCGAAAAAGAAGGGCAAGAAGATTGTGAATAGATAGCTAGCTAAGATCGATTGTATTTAAATCGTAGCCTTCATTTCTCGATTGTATTTCATGGGCACTTTTTGAACTATCATGAATATTTTTAAATTTCATGGACACTCGATCTCGATCCCCCTCCATCTCGATCGCTAGCTATCCCACCTCGCCAGATCCGGTCCCCCTCGCCGCCGAGCACCCCCCGGTCCACCGGCCCCCCGCACCCTCCCCCGCTCCACCGGCATTACTGTTTGATGATATTTTTTAAAAAATTATTACTGTCTTATAAAAAAATATTACTGTTATGATTTAAACAAGTTTGAACATATTTAAACACAAATAAATATCAAACAGCATTTTAAATGCATAAAAAAAAATTTGGAGCCTGGGAATCGAACCCAGGACCTCCTGGTCTGAGAACTGGCTGCTGACCAGTCGAGCTAGTAGAGGGAACTTGGTGTGGATCAGGTAAGGTGGAAGATAACCTGTTGGCTCGAGTAGAAATCAAAATAAAATACTAATGGCACACCAGGGTGAGGTGCGCCATTAGTATGGATGTACTTATGGCACATCAGGGTGAGGTGCGCCATTAGTATGGATGTACCTGTTGGATAACCTATCCCCTCTCTCTCCCTCGCCCTCGCCCTCGATCCCCTTCCCCTCTCCTCTCCCGACGCCGCTGCCCCGCCGCCTCGACGCCGCCCCGACGCCCCGTCGTCCTCGTCTCCGCCCCGACGCCCCAACGCCGCCCTCTCCTCTCCCGACGCCGCCGCCCCGCCGCCCCATCGTCCTCGTCTCCTCGGCGCCGCTCTCCTCGTCTCCTCGGAGCACCACCACCACCCGGACCTCGTCGCCTCCCGGACCTCGTCGCACCACCACCAACATCCACAGCGTCGACGTCTTCGTCCCCGACGACGCCCCCGTCTTCTACGCCCGCAGGTACCCCATCCAAATCACCCCCGCCTCCATTTCCCACCTCTGATGCTGTGAGATGGTTATGTGACTATGTTCATTTAATCCTATGTGTCAAACCTCTGATGATGCACATACTACTCTGGTAAAGAACCTACTGCCTAGTGCCTATACCACCACGCTCGTCTAGGTATACTTTTCCTCTGTTTTTCTGCTTGATACTTCAGTAATTGTAATGGAGGTCATTTAGCTAGGGGGTTGTCCGAGTCCTTATTAGTTGATTTCATCATTTTTGTGTATATCAAGCGTGTGCCTTTCCTTCTTAGTCATTATTGATTTGTTGGCAAACCTGTTATGCCTTTTTTATATGTATTTCCCCTGCATCTGTCTCTGCAAAAAAAACCAAACAAACATAGGTGGTACTGTTCACAGCAGGAAAAGATGTAGTATCACTTAATATATACTCCCTCCGTTCCAAATTACTCGTCGTTAGGCAAGTAGTATTTAGTTGCTTACGTTAGGCAAGTTTCATTATTTTTGGTCCTTGTTGAATAGTTATATCTTAAAGTAGTACTTGAACCACATTTGGTCACCCAAGTTCATCTTTGCTTCTAAAAGGAATTAGTTAATGGAGAGTTAATATGCGTTATCTCTTGTGCATTTAGTCATCTTCCCAGGAGAACATCATCTATCTTTGCTTCTGCACCCAGGCTGTTATGCATACTGCAGCTAAGATGAACATGCAATCTCTCTTTTCTTTTAATTTTCAGAACATTTACAGTCTTGCTCACTACTCTGATTCTTCTTTATCAGTGGATGCAAAGTAAAAAACAAGAGCTTTTAGGACTTCATGTTTTGAAACCAGTTAAATCATATAGTTTCTGTTATTTTTTCTCATGCTCCTGTTCTCTGAACATATTAGCTGGAAGCATCACATAGTTTGTTAGCTTTTTACAGACAAGTGTGCTTTGATTTTTGTTTAAGATTGCAGCTATCTTCATGTTGTTTGTTCCATAAATATTCTTATATACCATCAAAATAACTTCTGTTAATTATGTTCAGTACTGATGAGTTTTTCATTGACTATTTTGAACACTGTCATTCTCAAGTTAAGTTTGTACTCTGTAACCTCATAACCTCATAAGGAGCAATATATTTGTTTGGCTGTCTTCTGTTAACAATATTTACCCCTGTTCTTTCATGTGCAATTTGTAATCATCTATCTAACCATGTTTTCCATTAGAAGTTAGAACGTGTCTGTTTGTCTATTCTAAAACTAAGGTGTAGCATGCAAGAGCTTGTCTTCATTTAGTATGCTTCAGTTTATCTATTGTGGATTACTCTCTCCATTCCAAATTAATTGAAGTTCTAGCTTTGTCCTTATTCAAATTTGACCAAGTCCATAAGAAAAATATATCAAGACCTACAACGCCAAATTAGTTTCATTACACTGAAAACTAAGTTTCTGATTTATTTTGTTATAGAAGTGTATTTAGTTAGTTACTTACTCCTGGTAGCTAATAAGTGGTTACTCTTTGGACTTTGGTGGTGTATGTATAAAAAATAGTAGCAAATAAAAAAAAAGCAGTAGCAAATTAAAAAAGCAGTAGCAAAAAATTAGGTATAAAAACAGTAGCAAATATAGCTAGGGCAATTTTGTTTAGGTATAAAAAACAGTAGCTACAATTTGTAAAAAGCATGAGCAACTGAAAAATCATCCTGAAATATAGCTAGGACAAACTTCAGTCTTTTTTTTGTTTGTAACAGAAACTACAGTAGTAAATATTTCCTGAAGTAAATATTTTCAGTCATTACAAATATGATACTGCTTGGAGATGCATATATTGTTTCACCTCTTCACATGCCAATGTATTTTCCATGTTGTGATGGAGGCCTTTTTTGCCTTGTCCACCCGAGAGGCCCTTGAGTTTGCCGGAATGTCGATTAACTTCCGTTCTGGCAAATTCGGGTACTCCATATGTCCTATTTTCAGCAAAGGTCATGCTGAAATTTTCCGTGAATTTTAGCATGACTTTGCTAAAAATAGGACATATGGGGTACTTGTGACTAATGCATGGGCCGGGGTATCTTAGTAGGTAATTAAGTAGGATCAAGTGCCCCGGCGTACTTGTGACTAATGCATGGCTTTTAGTGTGCCTCGGTGTCGATAAAAACCGAAATGATGAAAGCTTAGGCTTTTAGGGTGCCTCGGCGTCGAAAAACCCTCAATGATAAAAGCTTAGCTTTTAGGATGCCTCGTGTCGACAAACCCTAAATGATGAGACCATGATCTTGTTCCTTGACAATAACCAACTTTTTGACCAAACTTTGTTCCTATTTAGAGAGAAACATGGCCAACAACGATGAGGCCGGGGGTTCGGGCGTCGACAAGCCATTCTGGAAGCTGTCCCAGGAGATGGAGGAACAACCTCACTTGTATGAGGACGTCGCCTTCCCCACCGATCCTGAGACCACTGATGGTACCGCCGAGGATGACCCCACTGATGCCACCACTGATGGTGTCGCCGAGGATGCCACCACTGATGATGGCGGCGCACGCACAGATGGCAACCAACCGAAGAGGCAACGGAAGGACCGGCGCCCGACCGTGCTCCGCACCCTCAAGGAGGAAGTTACTGAAGTGGACTCCGACGGGAATCCAACGGCGCCCGAACGAATAGTCAAGGGGTACTCGCTTCAGCTCGGGTGCATTCTCCGGAGCACCGTCTCGATCAACACCGAGAACCTGAGGCATCCTGACCGAGGGAATTTGCGCAACCTCCTCTTCACGAAGCTGCACGAACGATACAAGTTCCCCGCTGAATTTGAAAACACAAGCCTCAAAGGGAATAAAGTGAACAATGCTGCCCTCACGAAGATGAGCAAGGCCCTGTCTACTTGGAAAAGCAATGTGAAGAGAATGATCGAGAAAGGTGAGAGTTATGAGAAGATCAAGGAGAAAAATCCTTCGATCACCGAAGATGACTACAACGACTTCAAGATCAATTGCTCGAGCACCGCACACTCCGAATCAAGTAAGTGGGGGAAAGAAATGCGGGAGCTGAACTTAGGGGAACACACACTCGGTCCCGGCGGTTACAGAGTGGCGGAGCCTATATGGGACAAGGAGGAGGCGGACCGTGCCGAGCAAGGCCTACCGCCCCTCTTCGATAAATACGGTGACAAGCAGACCAGGAACTTTGTCAGGGCCCGGTACAAGAAGGACCCGAAAACAAAGGAGCTTACCACGGATCCGAAGACCAGGGCGCTTGAGCTTGTTCTGGTAAGGAATACACCCCCTCGTAATTAGCTCCATATGGTTGCATTCTAATTAATGAAGCCAAATTTCTAAATGGTTCACATTCCTTCCGCAGGCGACTGAAAGCAGTAGCGCGGGGTCGACTAAGAGCAACCCTTGGGACACCACTCTAAATAGGGCGTTGAATGTAATGAAGAACAAGGATAAGCTTAGTAAGCCGACGTCAGCTGGTCGTGTGGCCGGCAAAGGCTTGTCGACAAAATGTTCGTCATACTATGACACTGCTGGGCGAAAGGAGAAAAAGACCAGCTCGGAAAGCCAGGCGCGCGAGGTTCAAGAACTCAGGGCACAGGTGGCGCGGATTCCGGAGATTGTCCAAGAGCAAGTGCAACAACAACTCGGAGCGACGATCACCGCCATTGTGCCTACCTTGATCCAGGGGATTAGTGCGTGGATTGCGGGCGGCCAACAGGGGCCGCCCCCGATTCCTAGCTTCACGGCCAGCAACTCGGAGAACGCGATGGCGGGGCCATTGGTGTCTCCGGCGGAGCCGGCATTGGTGTCTCCGACGCCGGCACGGGAGCTTAATGCACCCGGGTGTACGCCGGCCGGCACCTCTGCAGCAAGCGGCCCCTCCGTCAACTGCACGCCCGCCGTTGGCGGTGCCTCGACATTAGCCGAGCTCGACGCCATCATCACGGTAACTAATTAAGCCTCTCTCGGCCGAGGACTTCATCTCCTTGCCTTTGACTGGGCATCCCTAACGCCCTACATGTTTTCGCAGGGCGCCACCGACGTTCCGTGCACTCTCCTGCACTTCGTGAACAACGAGTTGGTCGATGTCGCCAAGGGAAAAATCGTTCAACCGGGCAACCCCTTGTTCCACGGTACCCAGATGCCACCCAACTTGTTTAGGGTTCAACTGGTTCGGGTGCTGCCAGGCTGCGACGAGGTGTTACCTCTGATTCGACCCATCGGGGCCGACGATGATGACGTGATGAACCTCAGCGCCTGCCTGAGCTGGCCCCTGCTTTGGCCAAAGAGCCAGATTCGTTTGGGGGCGGGGGACACCACCCCAAAGACAACACCGCCAGTCGTGTCGACGCCAAGTCGGCCCCATGGCAAGACCGCCGCAACGGTGCCAGACATCCCTATGCCACTGGATCCAAACATGCATATGGCACAGGATCAGAACGACGACGACGACGATACATTTGCCAACGTCGATCAGTACTTTGCCGATCATGGGGACGGTGGCGACTTCATGGGGCCTCCTTCTCAAGAACGCAACCCAACAAAAGACGTGTGCGATCTAGCTGGTACCGCGGAGAAGCCAAGTTGCAACAGGCGTCGTCTGCAGTTCAGCTCTCAGGAGACGCCTCCAGCTGCCGACTTCACCGAGCCTCAGATAGGCGAGGTGCCAAATATGATCAACCCCAACACACTCAAGAAGGCGGTCTGTGAGCAGAACTCGGTCCCATTACAGGAGATCAAGAAGAAGGCACGCAAAAGAAAGACTAACAAGGGTGCGGGCCAGCCGGCACCGAGTACGATCCGTGCTCAGGACGGGCCACCTTCAACTGCGGATATCTCGAGGAGGGTGCATGTGGCGGGTAGGCCGATGCTACCGAGAAATATGCTCGATGCTGCAACCGGTGCTATGCGGAGTCTGCATGACAGTGTTCTTTCTTTGGAGAAGCGGCGTCTCCGAGAGAAGGATGTGGCATACCCGGTTTTCGCGGCCAAGGTGCCAGAGGGCAAGGGCTTTGTGGATAACTCCATCGGGGGTACGATCGTCCTGCGGTTTGATGACATCCACGCTATGTTGAACCTTCATCCGCTGCACTACACCTTCGTTCGGCTATTTTCGCTGAGTATGGAGATGCGGATCATTCGCGACAAGACCCCGGACATCGTGATAGTCGACCCCTTCTACATGCGTGCCAAGATCTTGGGCAGCGCTGGGGACCGGCAAGTCGCGAGTTCTTACCTCGAAGGCGTCATTCTGGCAAACCAAGATAAGGACAACTTCCTCGTGCCTTACTTTCCCGAGTAAGTCCTCCCCTCAACCGCCCCGTAACATATGAATTCTTAGATTTCGATCGTTTTTCTTTTAACATTCCGTGTTTTCTGCAGTGACACACATTGCACGCTCATCCTCCTAAGCCCCAAATATTCCATGGCCACGTATTTCGACCCGGACCGTCAGTCGAACGTAGACTACACAAATGTCAAGAAGGTTCTTGATGATGTTCTCCCCGGCTACGTCAAATCTGGAGGCACCTTCACCAGGCCTATTCGTAAGTACGGCATGCACGTGTTCTCCCACAATACGACGTTCTGCTGCGTCAAGCAGCCGCCTGGCGGTCAGAAGGGTGCCTACTACGCCATCCATCACATGCGGGCGATCGTACGGGACCATCATCAACTACTGCTACCGAGTAGACTCAAAGATTGGGCCGCGAGCGTGTCGGCAATCCAGGACGCGGACATCAGACAAGAATTCTTTCGCATCCAGTCAGAGTTTGCGGAAATCATCCATCAAGATGTCCTTCGTACCTCGGGGCAGTTCTACCTCAGAAATCAACCGTCTAACAGTGACATCGACACAATCCTACAAATGCAGGCTGACAACGCATGTGGTTTCATGACTCCCACGATAGACGGCGGCTTCATCCATGCTCCGGTCCCTTGAGTCGAGTCGAAAGCAGTGATGCTGTGTCTAGTTCTGAAACATCGATTGGCTCATGTTGTAATTAAACTTTAATGAACTTGTAGTATGTCTCTTTGGTTTCGAGAGTCCTTCAACTTAGATGTAATCGATGCTATTAATGTCTTGCTTTTCTCTTCCGATCGTTCTGTTGCATACTTATATATTGCTTATGTATTGTCTGTGAATTGGTACTAACGTTTCGTTTGGCTACTGCATAGCGATGCCGTGGTATGTCGTGTACAAGGGTAAGGTTCCCGGAGTCTACGACGACTGGGAGGAGTGTCGGAGACAGGTTCACCGATTCAGCGGTAACAGTTACAAAGGGTACGCCACTAGGGCCGAGGCCGAATCTAGATACGCCCGCTATCTACCGGGAGAGGGGAGGGAGCGTTGGAGGAACCGGATGAAGACGAGTTTCATCGTGATGACCGCAGCTCTCTTCTATGTGATGGTAGTTTAGATGATCGATATCGACTTGTAATGTGAAGACAAACTCGCGGTCTCGAGACTTGTAATATAATGTTCTATCTTTGTTCGGTCTTTTCAATTCGGAGACTAATATGATGAATTGTATTCGGAGACTAAAATGATGAATTGTATTCAGAGACTAATCTTCTATTGTATTCGATGAATCTGTTGTTGATGTGTGCTGTCTATATTTTGTCCAATTATACATTTTGTAACCTGTGCAAAAAACAGAAAATAAAAAAATAAAAAAACCTAATATTCATACTAATGGCGCATCACATCATAGTGCGCCATTAGTATGCCAAAGGATACTAATGGCGCATCACTAAACAATGCGCCATTAGTATGCCGAAGTTACTAATGGCGCATCCTGTTGTAGTGCGCCATTAGTATGCCAAAGCACCTGGGTATACATGGCCCCCTGGGAGGCATACTAATGGCGCACTGTTGTATATACTAATGGCGCATCTGGGGTGCGCCATTAGTAAAATATACTAATGGCGTGCTACTAATGGCGCACCACTAATGCGCCATTAATGGCCAGATTAGGTGCGCCATTAGTAGGCCTTTTTCTAGTAGTGGTCGGTATCCCAATACCTTGTTCAATCTCGTTACCGGCAAGTCACTTTACTCATACCATAATGCATGATCCCATGGCTAACTCCTTAGTCACATTGAGCTCATTATGATGATGCATTACCGAGTGGGCCCAGAGATACCTCTCCGTCATACGGAGTGACAAATCCCAGTCTCGATTCGTGCCAACCCAACATACACTTTCGGAGATACCCGTAGTGCACCTTTATAGTCACCCAGTTACGTTGTGACATTTGGTACACCCAAAGCACTCCTACGGAATCCGGGAGTTACACGATCTCATGGTCTAAGGAAAAGATACTTGACATTGGAAAAGCTCTAGCAAACGAACTACACGATCTTTTATGCTATGCTTAGGATTGGTTCTTGTCCATCACATCATTCTCCTAATGATGTGATCCTGTTATCAACGACATCCAATGTCCATGGTCAGGAAACCGTAACCATCTATTGATCAACGAGCTAGTCAACTAGAGGCTTACTAGGGACATGGTGTTGTCTATGTATCCACACATGTATCTGAGTTTCCTATCAATACAATTCTAGCATGGATAATAAACGATTATCATGAACAAGGAAATATAATAATAACCAATTTATTATTGCCTCTAGGGCATATTTCCAACACTCCTAGCACCAGATCGTATGCGAGCAATTCAAGAGGAATTGGAGGCATTCTTCCTTGACCACGTGATCGCTGAAGATGGAGAATACCATGTGGACCTTGACTTTGTATATAATTAGGAGATTATATTGTAAGAGATAATTATTGTATATATGTAGCCAGTAGTGTCGGATAGATATACGAGAACTTGTTGTTCGACCAATCTCTCGGAGAAGGAGAGGTGGTCGATATCACTTCTCTCTGTATGCATATGTTTATGACGATCTTCTGTTTCCTTCATTTTCTTACTAGCTAGCGTGTCTAGTCCTCTCCATACGTATATAGTACGTAGCGTCGACCAAGCACGGAGATAAGAGAGGACACTTCTCTCTATTAATTAGCTAGCTAGCACAATATATGAAACACCTAAATTAACCCCCCAAAACCCCCAACCCCCCCCCCCTTTCTAAAAAAAACAAAAACCCCAGCCCCTGAAATGCTGATGCGTGGATGCCTATTGGTCCCGGTTAGTGCCACCAACCGGGACCAAAGGCCCTCCTGCCTGGGCTCGCAGCACCAGCCACGTGGAGGCCCATCTGTCCCGGTTTGTGTAAGAACCGGGACTAAAGGGTTAGGGCATTAGTAACGACCCTTTAGTCCCGGTTCAAAAACTGGGACAAAAGGCCCTTACCAACCGGGACAATAGGCCCTTTTTCTACTAGTGTGTGTTGGTCTGTCCAGCGACGGCTAGGTTAGGAGCGAACCAGACTGGAGGCTGGAGCGAATGAATTGGGATTTTTCCTGCTGTCTATCGATATGGGAGGCGCTCGTTTGGGCCGCGAGCCTGCTATAGGGCCTGCCTTGCACTTATGTTACTGACCCATCCAAATTGAAACATTTTTCTTCATTTTTTACATTGCCTGCTCGTGCGTTGGGACGAACAAAACTAGCGTGGGCCAACCTGGACGACTCAAACTAGGTGCACACTTTGCAGCCACCTGAGGCGGCCGCCCATACCAGCCCCTATGGTGGCGTCCCCCCTTTTTGCGTGTATGATTGGATAGTGAAAAATATTCCAGCGGCGCTTTTGATTTACCCACTGAATGGTTCAATTGCTTGTTTCTATGAACTGAGTTCGCCAATAATGTGAAGGATGCCAGTCTTTTCATCCTATTGTAGATTGCTTACATCTCGATATGCCAAAAGTAATCGCATGAAATATACAGTAAAAGCCAGTGTGATGTGTTTGGCTACAACTAGTCTGACTACACGTCCTCATATAACATATCAACGACGCACCATCTTACCAGATTAACCATTCGACTTACCCATGCAGTGTGGGAAGAAAGAAGTATTGGGACTGCGTATCCAAGCAATTGATGCCATGGACTCCTTCCTACAACCTTGTAAGCGAAAAAGAAGTTGCAGTGTGCCTGTACAAAGAACTAGCGTAAGTTCAGTTACCTGCTTCTCGGAATTTTAGTTATCCACTTATTGCAAAATTGTTCAATTACGTTGCTTGGCTTAATTTAGTTTGCTACTGATTACATAATGGCACATCATGTTAATCATATTGTAGACTGCGCCTATCTATGTGTTTGATACTTACTGTTAAGAATTACCTGTTTGCCTTAACTTAAATATCTACTTGTTTGTTTAACTGCTTTGCTGCTGCAACAGCGGGTTACAATGATGTTAATAACTACTTTTCAGCATCCAATTGAAACTCTTTAATTGCTTGTTTGTTTAACTGGTTTGCTGTTATAACTCCCAGTTGAGATGTTTTGCTAACTTCAACTTTTCTGAATCCAATCGGAACTTTAATGGCAAAACAGGTTAGCCCAAGATCAAAGAGCAAGGTCCCCATGGACGTTGCATCATCCCACAACAGTGGCACCGGCCCAATCGTGCATTATGAATTGCCAACTGCTGATGCTCTAGAGGCTAAACTAGTGGTAGAAAGAGATTCTGCTTCTGCACTTAGAGATGAAGTTGACATGTTGAGGAAGCAAACAGCACAAGCAGTACTCAAGACAACCATTAAATATTTGGTGGATTTCAAAACGAAGCAAGCTGAGATTGACCAGATTGTTAAGGTCCTGAAGGAAAAAAGGAAATTAAATTCCTACTTGGTAAATCATAGGTGAAATGTTCTTTCCATAGTTGAATAACCTTTGTGTTGTCTGTTCATGTAATCAATCAAACCATTTGTTTTAGAGATCATGTAATAATTGTTTTTTTATTTTTTGGTTTGAAATTTATTTGAGCACAAGTCTGTATTAATTGATAAGACTCGGAGACATTTCATTTGGATTGCTGTGCCAGACCTACAAATATGCCAATCGGGCTGAATGTGCATTCAGCAATAGTAGTAGTATAGATGGACCATAAGTGGCACGCATCGGAAAGGGCCAAGATGCTGGCTAAAAAAAGGATGTTGTTGTAGCCAAAATAAAGTACAGCGGCCTGGCTTATGTATGTTAGTTGATATTATTGATCCATATACTTTATAAGTGTTTATATGTCTGTTAGTTCTGTACATTCTTGGTTGATTGACTCGGTATTTAAATCTTGATACATCGCTTGTGTACATATCTAAATGGGAGTACACATTATACTGCGTGTGACATTTGAGTTGGACATGAAGTGTTCCAAATATTCGAATTCACCTTAAACTGGATTCTAGTTTCTGAATTTGAGTATCGGCATTTGTAAACCATATTCATATATGATAGTGGAATACATCTTTGTCGTCCTTTTGAAGATATATAAAAACACATAGAATGATTTATAAAGATTCATATAGGAATACAAAATGGATTCGAATTTAGTTGCCAGGGTAAACGTGGATGCTTATTGTCCCAAAATTCGAAAGAAGCAGCAAAATGTCCACTCCCACGTCGGCTGCCCGAAGCCAAGTGTTGGGAGATGGAAATTACTGTCTACCCATTACACGGACAATCCATCAGCCCGATTTCCACTGCTCTAAATAGGGGTAGGTTAGTAACTTCAATTAGACGTGACACGACCGCCTCTGAGCCCATTCCGACACGGTGGGCGTCAAACATGGGCGGCAAAACTCATTTGATTCAAGCTCGTCCGAAAGACCTCTGTTTCTCCCTCCATTCCCCATTCATACACGGTGGGCGGCAAAACAAACTCGACTCGGCCGAAATCGATGTAGGCAAATATTTTCAATAGGGGCAGGTTTGTAACTTCACTCAGACGTGACACAACCGCCCTACCTGTCAGCCCCGTTCATACACCGTCAATAGGGGCAGGTTTGTAACTTCACTCAGACGTGACACAACCGCCCTACCTGTCAGCCCCGTTCATACACTGTGGGCGCCAACCATGGGCGCCAGCCACCCTCTCCTCGCCCGAAATCATTGTGGGCAAATATTGGCGAGATGCGAGATTACCGTCCTATCCCCAACCGATGAGATGTCCAAATTTTAAACGGGGGCTAAGTTTGTAACTTTCCCATATTTCAGACAGGCGCGTCCCAAAAACATGGTTCCCCGTACCTCTCCCTCCATTTTCCCATTCATACATCGTCCGCACTAGAACACCCCATCCCCACACCAGCCTCCGTCCGCCACCCCATCCATCGCCGCCGTCCTCCACCACATCCATCGCCACCGTCCTCCACCATGCCGGAGCGCCTACCAAGACCGCGTCGTCCACTGCTAGAGATGGACGTTTCTCATCCACGGCGACGGACCAATAGCCTTGCATCACGTCCTCTCGCTTCATCGGCACCGTCGTCCTCTTTGCCGGGGCCGCTCACACGACCTTCTCTTCCACCGCAACGGGACTTATCCCCCGATGCACCCGCCTACCATCGCAGATCTGCTTCAACGCCACCGATAGCCATCGCACCTCCGATGCCTACACGGCGCCGCAAGAGAGGTGGTACTTCATATCTCCTCAACTTTTTGGTCTCAACCAGAAAATAGATCTTAACTTGGTTACTCTACTTTCTTTTCAGCTCTTAGAATTTAGTTCTTAGTTCGAAGCAAACAATGGATGCTAAATATCATTTCTCCGGTTTGCAGCTTCAAATCTGCCATGGCACAACCATAATACGGTTTAATTGATCATGCTTAGGGTTTAATTGATCATGTTGGTTCCGTGGTGGTTTCTTTAATAGAAATCAGAGGGGAAACCCTCTTTTGCTAAAAAATATGCTTAGAGTTTCCCCCTTTTATGATCACTATACGATCAGAATACGTGCTTCGTGTCATAATAACACTACTCCACCCATCAAGCTAAACAAGCTTAGTTGTTCAAATACGAATCTGATATTATTAAAACAGAGTTGTTTAATTGGTCAGCTAAATGTTCCTAAATTAGTTTCGAAAATGAATGTTCGCCACTCGGGTGTGTATCTCTACAGGGTGCCCACGGTGGGCCGGCCCACCCTGGGATTTTGGGTCGTCCCAGGCCCCGATTCCCCTCTGTTCTGCTGCGCGCTTCCGATCTCTACTCGCCCCCAGCCACCTGCCTCGCCGGCGACTTGCCGTCCCCGGACGGCATGACTCTAGGAGGAGACGACGGACTAACAGGAGGCCAGGAGCCGCTCGCCCAACAGCGTCACCGCTGCCCGGGCGCGCCGCCGTGCCTACCTTCCCAGTCCGTTCAGGGCTCAGGCGTGCAGCACCAACCAAGCCAACCCGATTTGTCCTGAGATACGTCCTCAACACTCAGCAGCCACTCCTCATCACCCATTTTCTAATTGATTCATTACTCATTAGGCAGGACTGTCATTAGGGTTTGTTGTGTGCTCAGTGCTACCTACACTTAATGGTTCAGATGTATTTCGGTAATCTTTAGTACCTCTAAAGTTCACAGGGTTTTCAAAATTTCGGCCCTTGGAACAGAAACTAGTCATTTTGGATTGTTGGTCGTAGTGACATTGACCCAGATTACTACTGCAAGCCAGGTTTGTTGACAATTTTACTTGTCTTTCTTACTCATTCGATATAATATCCAATTATTCACGTTGATGAGTTGCAAACAATAAGTGCTAGACAAACTTCTTCATTCAGATTTTGGACGGTCTCTTACTGCAGTTACAATTCTGCATACTTGTCCTAGTAAGCTCACAAGTAAATGATTTATTAACTACATTTATGCTTGCCTTGTCATATTTGTTGTCAATATTCTTTTAGGGTGGACCACCCTGTTTCTAAATACTGGAACCGTAGACATGAGTGAATAGTATTTCTCTATGTGATCTGTTCCATCATGTGTGGGTAACGAACACTGCATTGTATAGAAAGAAAGTGTCATTTCCAGCTTTTACATAGGTTTCGATCTTTTACATGGAATACAATCTGCCTACTTGCTTTGTGTCACACTACCAACACTCCACCCTTGAAGCTAAACATTACGCCACTCATAATTGCTTAGTTTATTTGTTCAAATACGAATTTCATATGATTCTAATGTTCCTACTTCAGTTTTGAAATGTGTGCCTGCCTGTTATAGAGACATAAAGGGTTTGTATTTCTGTGTGTGGTCTGGTCAGCACGGTTGGGGAGGTGAACTTTGCATAAGGGGTTTATTGGGAGACACTCTCCGAGTTGAATCCGCAATGCATTCCATAGATAATCTGACTACTTTTTATGTTTTCATGAATCTCAGATTCTGAACAGCATCATAATGATTATGAGCTTGCGCGCATGAAAAGAATAAAGCAGAACAATGCCATGGCTGTCAAACTTGGCATTAAGGGACTGAAATCAAGTCTAGATGCAATGCAATGCAAACGCTCTCCACCTACAGATTCATGCTCAGAATATGATCCTAACAGTGATTCTGAGCTAGAGGGAGACCTAAGTCAATGTAGCTCCCCAGTGGAGGAGTCAGAGGAAGATGCCCTATCTTATTCACCATCAAGGTACTTGCTCTAACTTTCCAAGGTTACATTGCTCGCACATATCTTGCAACTGATGCTTTGCATTGCTTCTACTTTGTTGAACTGCCATTAGCTTAGTTTACACATCGTGTATGTGAATACGCCCTGCCTATCCATTTCCAGTACATATTCCATCTGTCATCATACCCTATTTATCCATTCAAATGCCGTTCTTGTGTATCAGACGTTCTAAAGGAAGAGGGCGATTGCTGATCATGGAGGAGCACAAGCAAAGTATTTGGAAAAGGTAGTGGCACCTGATAAATCAAATAGCCCATTAGGTGTAGTCGCAATATCACCTGACCCACAAAATACCCCAACTCTAGCAGACTCTAGCCCTACTACACTAGTCATTTCTGATGCCCCAACTCAGCAGACCCCAACTGCAGCAAACTGTATGATTATGCCAGTTGACATAGCACCATCTGTACGACGCAAAACCCCCATTCCAGCAAAGAGTACACCAAACCCAGTTGCCAAATCCCTTTTCGAACCAGAGAGAGCCCCAATTGCAGCAAATAGGACCCCTATTCCATTTCTTCCCAGTTTAGAGGCGAAGCTTATGTTGTTGTCAGGAACTTTGTGCGCATCTTTCCTTCATGGAAAGATTATACCGCAGACACAGAACAATTTCCAGTCTTCCTCCGCAACTTACACGTAAGTAATGTACTAATGTTATTCATGGTCATTACTGCATATGTTTCTGCTGACAGAAGACACAAGATTTCATTCTTTTAAATAGGCGAGGAGCAAACTGGATTGTGATGACGAGCAAGCGTTGGTTGCGCTTTTCAAGCACTTGTTGATGAAGTATCGTTCCTACCTGAGGCAAGCGCACTTCGATGGCAAGCCTCTGAATGAAATTTCTGTAAAGTCTCCGGTGCTACATTTATCCGATGGTGACTGGAATAATCTTGTTACACATTGGTCTCGGCTGCAGCGTAAGGTACTGTCTATGATATCACATCACAATTTGAACTACATTTCTGCATTTGCCTTAATGTCTCACTTGTACGAAAACTGTTAGCAGAAGAACATTCGTTCTCAAGGGACCACAGAATCTCGCAACTATACTGCACACTGCATTGCTCTTGTGAGTACCTCTTGCCCTGTATGACCATACTTACTTTCATAGCTGTTTGATTATGTAGCATCACTGCACATGTTAGCCTCGTAATCGTCCATTTGGTGGACATTATAAGATCCGTATGGACTCTTACATAAATTTAGAATCAACCCAATGCTTTTGAAGAGGTTTAGCTCTGCAGTCCTCTTGTAAGGACTGAACGTGGTCTATCACTGTACTTACATTAACAACTACTCCCTCTGTCCCATAATATAAGAACATTTTGTACAGTACACCAGTGTTCAAAACACTCTTGTATTATGGGAAGAGGGATTGGTTCATTTTATAGCATTCTGCATCTTATCTCCCTCGCCCACCATTTACTAAAAAAGATCAGATCTATATTTAATCTTACCAACAAGTAGAATACACAGACAATGCCAGTGCAGAAGTGTAGCCCATTGCTCTTGTCAGTACATTTTGTCCTGTAACGCTTGTACTTCCAGGGATTGGTAGTTGATTATGTAGCATCAATCTGCATCTTATCTTCATTATCCTCTATCCCTTCCAGTATTATCATATCTATAATTACTCTCTACAAAATGTAGAGTACAGGCAATGCTTATGAAGAAGATTCTGTGCTGAAATTCTTGAGTTATCCTTCCCTTGACATGGAGAAGGGCATTATAAAGCCGGTGTTAACTGTTAATGTAAGTCAGTCCTTCTAAAGCCTTTATCCTCAACTGCTGTTTAATTTGCTCATACTCCCTATCGTTTACTATTGTTTAGTTTGCTGTTTCTACCAAAATGCATGTTCGTAAGAACCGTAAGTTCTAAGTTTTACTTGTAAAACCAAATTCCTTATTCATACCATGCACATTACATAATACTCCCTATATGTATGCTTGTTTTTGTGCATCTATAATCCAGTGTGTGGTGAAGCAGCCCACGTTTGCACCTTGTCATCTCCTGTTTTATCTTACTGATGTGGCTGATGATATGAACAACATGCCATGCACATTATCCAAAATAGATAGAATGATTTTCTTTGCCCTTCATCTATGCTTGTTATGTTGACATGGTAATCCAGTAGTGTGGTGAAGCTCCCCGCATTATGAACAATGCCAAATTATGCTATTGATATTTTGAACTTACTCTTTATTTTCTAATTTGAAATTGGATAGAATTGACAGAACAGTTATCATCTTTGTTTATACACGTGCAAAACCTGTCATCTCTCTGCTTTGTTTCAGGGTGATATGCCTGATGGCATGCACAAGTCTGCTGAAGGCTGTGAGACAAACCCAACATATTTGTAGCAAAGAAGGCAAAACATCTTGAAGATAGCGAGACAACCCCAAAGTCTTGTCTTGATGCAGTGTTCAAGTTACTTGAGACTAACAGTCAGACAAGCTCAGAGAATTCGTTGTCTAAATCAGTTCGACTTCTTCAGTCCCAAGTTCTAGCAGAAAGGCATTCTGCAACTCAACTTCGACTTGAAGTCCTATCTGTAAGAAAGATTGCGGAAAACACCAATGAGAACCTCATCGCTAAACAGCTACACCTGGAAGCTATGACCGACATGCTAGGCCGGTCTCACAGCCTTGCTCAGCAGCTTGCGCAGCAGTTCCCCCGCAAGGCTAACCTTTCTTGAACTGTCTTGGAAGTGGTCTCGGTTTAGTATGATTTTGTTACGCTGCAATGGTGCCCAGTTTTTGTAATCTGCTTCTTCGTTGCGCTTTATGATCACTGGTGGCGAACTTCGATGCCCAGTGGATGTAATATACCTTAAATCCTTTATTGTATAGTGTAGGTTTATTCTTAGTTACTATGCCGTAATTTCTTTATTGTATAGAGTAGGTTTGTTCTTAATTCCTACTAGTTACTGCCATCATTCGCTATCTGAAAAAAATCAGATGTAGTCGACCGGACCGAAACATTCGACTCTAACGGGCCAGGTTTTTAGCGGGCCACAATTGGGCCGGCCTGCGTCTTTCTTGGGCCCGAATGATTGGGGCCTTCACACATTGCCCCAGGCCCAAACTTACACCGGCCTATATTTTAGTTGGGCCTTTTGTCGACCCAGCGCTTAGTTTGGCCCAAGTAGCGTTGGGCCATTAACAGGCTAAATATTGTACTGGCCTATTACGGCCGAGATGAAACCACGGGCCTTTAGCAGGCCAAAATGCATGTTGGGCCTCAATTTTCACTAGTCGTCGACGGGCCTTCAACAGGCCGAAATGTAGACCGGGCCGTTTTGGGCCCAGTTAGCTCACGGGCCGTTACCAGGCCGAAACATATCTTGGGCCTTAGTTGGCCCACTGATATCATGGGCCTTTACGAGGCCGAAAGCTTAGCACAGGCATCAACGGGCCGAATTACACGACAGGCCTTTAACAGGCCCAAAGTCACGTTGGGCTTAACTGTTGCCACCATTAGCATGGGCCGTTAGTGGGCCCGATGTCCCGTCGGACCATATATGGCCCACGGGCAGCACGGGCCATTCCGAGGCCGAAAGTCACACCGGGCTGAAATGGGCCCATGTCTACATCAGGCCTCTAATAGGCCGAAAGTCACTGGGCTGTAGTTGGGCCCAAATATTCGGCGAACAATTAACGGGCCAGATCTGGCTTCGGGCCTCAGATGGGCCCAAATATTGGGCAAACAATTAACGGGCCAGATCTAGCTTCGGGCCGTAAATGGGCCCAAATATTGGGCGAACAATTAACGGGCCAGATCTGGCTTCGGGCCGTAAATGGGCCTTTATTAAGCAGGCCGTTATTGGGCTGGCCCACTAGTACCTGATTAAGTTCTACGGGCCTTTGACTGGGCCGGCCTTTTTAACCTATATGGGCCTCTGTTGGGCCCAGCCACGTGTCGACGTATCATAAGCATGTCTCCTCCAATGGACGGGCGATATCTGGCCCACTGACGAGCTGACAGGTGTTCCCTTCGGCCAATCAGAATTTTACACGGGGAAATTTCCCATTGGTCAGGGCTGTTAACGGGTTATCGGATCCAAAATCCGACCCGATAGCTTAACGGCGTTCCGTTACGGTGGATGCCACGTGTCGGACACCCTTGACGAAAGCACTTCTGTGACGCGCGATTTATCGTCATGGAAGTGGACACTTCCATGATGATAATTTTGGCAATGTCATGGAACACTTCTACGACAGCACAGGTATGACTATCTTGATTCTGTCATAAATTTGTCATGGATGTACATGCATGATAGAAAACGTGACCTACTGTGACAAACACGTACCATCACGGAAGTGTATTTTTTGTAGTGTGCTTTCGGTGCAAATTTTGAAGTGTGATGTGGATCCTTGATCTAGCACCTAGCACCAAATACTCTGAAGTAGCTTACATTTGGCTTCTTACCAGTCAGGAGCTCATAGGATGTCTTCTTCAGAAGCTTGTGAAGATAAACACGGTTGATGACATGGCATGCAGTATCAATGGCTTCGGGCCAGAACTTCCTTGGAGTCTTGTACTTGTAAAGCATCGTTCGAGCCATCTCATTGAGTGTTCTGTTCTTGCGCTCCACGATGCCCTTCTGCCGAGGTGTGTATGGAGCAGAGAACTCATGAGCGATACCCAATGTATCAAGATAATTGTCGAGTCCTGTGTTCTTGAACTCTGTGCCGTTGTCACTTCTGATGTGCTTGATCTTGATGCCATAGTTCATCATGGCACGATTAGCGAAGCGTCTGAAGACATCCTGCACTTCATTCTTGTAGAGGATTATATGCACCCATGTATATCTTGAATAATCATCAACAATGACGAAGCCATAGAGGCAAGCAGTGGTAGTAAGAGTAGAGTAGTGAGTAGGGCCAAATAAGTCCATGTGAAGCAGCTCGAAGGGTTGAGATGTCGTCATGATTGTCTTCGAGGGATGCTTGGCCCTAATCATCTTTCCAGCTTCGCAGGCACCACACAGATGATCCTTCTTGAACTTGACGCCCTCGATGCCTACGACATGTTTCTTCTTCGGGAGAGTGTACAAGTTCCTCATGCCAGCATGCCCTAGCCTCCGATGCCAGAGCCAGCACTCTGAAGCTTTTGCTAGAAGACATACGGCCAACTGTGGTCCTGCTGAGAAATCTACCATATACAGATCATCTTTTCGATACCCTTCAAAGACTAGAGACTTGTCAGATCCCATTAGAACAAGGCAATGATATTTTCCAAATATCACAATCATGTTCAAATCACAAAGCATTGAGACAGACATTAAGTTGAGAACCAAGGGCTTCAACAAGCATCACTTTATCCATGTGCTGATCCTTTGAGATTGAAACTCTATCTCGACCCAATACCTTACTTTTACCAGTGCCAGCAAATGTGATATGACTCTTGTCAGATGGACATAAGGTTGAGTCCATGAGAAGACTTCGATCACCAGTCATATGATTAGTGCATCCACTGTCCATAATCCATTCTGAAGCATGAGGTGTTATACCCTTGGCACCACGTGCCATGAAGCAGTAGGTGGGGGCAGAGTCGTCCTTGTCATTAGCATCAGCGTTGGTGACGGAGCCATTGTCTTCAGTGTTGAAGATGGACTTGGCAACATAGGCTGTGGCTAGAGCCAGACTTGCAACGCCAGAGTCGGACTCCTCCTCAGACTCCACCTCTGCCTCCTCAGAAGTAGACTGCTCCTCTGAATCCATCTCCTTGCCAACAAAAGCACGAGCCTTGCCAGATGAGCTCTTCTTGTTTGATGAAGACTTGGACGAAGACTTGGAAGAAGACTTTGAGGATTTCTTGTTGTCATCAGAATCATATTCCTTGCTCTTCTTCTTCTTGTTGTTCTCATTGTCCCACTGAGGACACTCAGAGATGTAGTGACCAGGTTTCTTGCACTTGTGGCATGTTCTCTTCTTGTGGTCATGAGTAGAAGCTTCATCATTTCTCGAGCTGGATCTTGAAGACTTTCTGAAGCCTTTCTTCTTGGTGAATTTCTGGAACTTCTTCACAAGCATAGCAAGCTCCTTTCCAATGTCTTCAGGATCCCCAGAACTGCAGTCATATTCTTCTTCAGATAAGGAAACAGCCTTTGCCTTCAAAGCGCGAGTACGTCCATAGCTAGGACCATATATATCTCTTTTCTTAGATAACTGGAACTCATGTGTGTTGAGCCTCTCAAGTATGTCAGACGCCTTCGTTGACCTTGGAGAGCCACTCCCAGACTAGCTTCAAAGTTTCCAAAGCACTCACATGGCCATACTGTCCTTTGGTCAGATGACCACAGATGATGTTCTTGGCAGTAGAATCCAGTTGAACGAACTTCTTGACATCAGCAGGGGTGACACCTTCACCAATCTTGGTAACGCCGTTCTTGACGACATGCCAGAGGTCGACATCAATGGCTTCAAGATGCATGTGCATCTTATTCTTCCAGTAGGAGTAATCAGTGCCATCGAAGACAGGGCACACAACGGAGACCTTGATTATCCCTGCAGTCGACATAGCTAAAACTCCAGGTGGTTAAACCGAATCACGCAGAACAAGGGAGCACCCTGCTCTGATAACAATTGAAAGTGCTAGTTATCGACTAGAGGGGGGTGAATAGGCGATTTTTATGGAAGTCTTCAAAACATGGGAGTTTCAAAGACAGACAATAGAAATGAACCTATTGATATGCAGCGGAAGGTAGACTACACTAGACAAGCCATAGTCAAGCAAGTAATGAGGTGAAAGCACGAAGACTATTAGCAGCTAGGTAGTATAGTGTTGGAAATATGCCCTAGAGGCAATAATAAAATGGTTATTATTATATTTCCTTGTTCATGATAATTGTCTATTGTTCATGCTATAATTGTGTTATCCGGAAATCGTAATACATGTGTGAATACATAGACCACAACATGTCCCTAGTGAGCCTCTAGTTGAATAGCTCGTTGATCAACAAATAGTCATGGTTTCCTGACTATGGACATTGGATGTCATTGATAACGGGATCACATCATTAGGAGAATGATGTGATGGACAAGACCCAATCCTAAGCATAGCACAAGATTGTGTAGTTCGTTTGCTAGAGCTTTTCCAAATGTCAAGTATCATTTCCTTAGACCATGAGATTGTGCAACTCCCAGATACCATAGGAGTGCTTTGGGTGTGCCAAACGTCACAACGTAACTGGGTGGCTATAAAGGTGCACTACGGGTATCTCCGAAAGTGTCTGTTGGGTTGGCACGAATCGAGACTGGGATTTGTCACTCCGTATGACGGAGAGGTATCTCTGGGCCCACTCGGTAATACATCATCATAATGAGCTCAATGTGACCAAGTTTTTGGTCACGGGATCATGCATTATGGTACGAGTAAAGTGACTTGCCGGTAACGAGATTGAACAAGGTATTGGGATACCGACGATCGAATCTCTGGCAAGTAACGTACCGATTGACAAAGGGAATTGTATACGGGATTGATTGAATCCTCGACATCGTGGTTCATCCGATGAGATCATCGTGGAACATGTGGGAGCCAACATGGGTATCCAGATCCCGCTGTTGGTTATTGACCGGAGAGTCGTCTCGGTCATGTCTGCATGTCTCCCAAACCCGTAGGGTCTACACACTTAAGGTTCGGTGACGCTAGGGTTGTAGAGATATTAGTATGCGGAAATCCGAAAGTTGTTCGGAGTCCCGGATGAGATCCCGGACGTCACGAGGAGTTCCGGAATGGTCCGGAGGTGAAGAATTGTATATAGGAAGTCTAGTTTCGGCCACCAGGAAGGTTTCGGGGGTCACCGGTATTGTACCGGGACCACCGGAAGGGTCCCGGGGGGTCCATCGGGTGGGGCCACCTATCCCGGAGGGCCCCATGGGCTGAAATGGGAGGGGAACCAGCCCCTGTTGGGCTGGTGCGCCCCCCTTGGGCCTCCCCCTGCGGCTAGGGTTGGAAACCCTAGGGGTGGGGGGCGCCCCACTTGGCTTGGGGGGCAAGCCACCCCCTTGGCCGCCCCCCCTTGGAGATTGGATCTCCTAGGCCCGGCACCCCCCCAGGGGCCCTATATAAAGAGGGGGCAGGGAGGGAAGCCGCACCCAAGCCCCTGGTGCCTCCCTCTCCCTCCTGTGACACCTCTCCCTCTCGCTGAGCTTGGCGAAGCCCTGCCGAGATCCCCGCTGCTTCCACCACCACGCCGTCGTGCTGCTGGATCTCCATCAACCTCTCCCTCCCCTTGCTGGATCAAGAAGGAGGAGACGTCTTCCCCAACCATACGTGTGTTGAACGCGGAGGTGCCATCCGTTCGGCGCTCGGTCATCGATGATTTGGATCACGACGAGTACGACTCCATCAACCCCGTTCACTTGAACGCTTCCGCTCGCGATCTACAAGGGTATGTAGATGCACTCTTTTCCCTCTCGTTGCTAGAAGACTCCATAGATTGTTCTTGGTGATGCGTAGAAATTTTTTAATTTCTGCAACGATCTCCAACAGTGGCATCATGAGCTAGGTCTATGCGTAGTTTCTATGCACGAGTAGAACACAAACTTGTTGTGGGCGTAGATGTTGTCAATTTTCTTGCCACTACTAGTCTTATCTTGTTTCAGCGGCATCGTGGGATGAAGCGGCCCGGACCGACCTTACACGTACGCTTACGTGAGACAGGTTCCACCGACTGACATGCACTAGTTGCATAAGGTGGCTTGCGGATGTCTGTCTCTCCCACTTTAGTCGGATCGGATTCGATGAAAAGGGTCCTTATGAAGGGTAAATAGAAATTGGCATATCACATTGTGGTTTTGGCGTAGGTAAGAAACGTTCTTGCTAAGAAACCTATAGCAGCCACGTAAAAACTTGCAACAACAATTAGAGGACGTCTAACTTGTTTTTGCAGCATATGCCGTGTGATGTGATATGGCCAAAAGGATGTGATGAATGATATATGTGATGTATGAGATTGATCATGTTCTTGTAATAGGAATCACGACTTGCATGTCGATGAGCATGACAACCGGCAGGAGCCATAGGAGTTGTCTTAATTTAATTATGACCTGCGTGTCAACATATAACGTCATGTAAATTACTTTACTTTATTGCTAAACCGTTAGCCATAGTAGTAGAAGTAATAAATGACGAGACAACTTCATGAAGACACGATGATGGAGATCATGGTGTCATGCCGGTGACGACGATGATCATGGCGCCCCGAAGATGGAGATCAAAAGGAGCAAAATGATATTGGCCATATCATGTCACTATTTGATTGCATGTGATGTTTATCATGTTTTACATCTTATTTGCTTAGAACGACGGTAGCTTAAATAAGATGATCCCTCGCAATAATTTCAAGAAAGTGTTCCCCCTAACTGTGCACCGTTGCAAAGGTTCGTTGTTTTGAAGCACCATGTGATGATCGGGTGTGATAGATTCTAACGTTCGAATACAACGGGTGTAAGCCAGATTTACACACGCAATACACTTAGGTTGACTTGACGAGCCTAGCATGTACAGACATGGCCTCGAAACACGGAAGACCGAAAGGTCGAGCATGAGTCGTCTAGAAGATACGATCAACATGAAGATGTTCACCGATGTTGACTAGTCCGTCTCACGTGATGATCGGACACAGCCTAGTTGACTCGGATCATGTTTCACATAGATGACTAGAAGGATGTCTATCTGAGTGGGAGTTCATTGAATAATTTGATTAGATGAACTTAATTATCATGAACTTAGTCTAAAATCTTTACAATATGTCTTGTAGATCAAATGGCCCACGCTAATGTTGCCCTCAACTTCAACACATTCCTAGAGAAAACCAAGCTGAAAGATGATGGCAGCAACTATACGGACTGGGTCCGGAACCTGAGGATCATCCTCATAGCTGCCAAGAAAGATTATGTCCTAGAAGCACCGCTAGGTGACGCACCCATCCCAGAGAACCAAGACGTTATGAACGCTTGGCAGCAGCGTGCTGATGATTACTCCCTCGTTCAGTGCGGCATGCCTTACAACTTAGAACCGGGGCTCCAAAAGCGTTTTGAGCAACACGGAGCATATGAGATGTTCGAAGAGCTGAAAATGGTTTTCCAAGCTCATGCCCGGGTCGAGAGATATGAAGTCTCCGACAAGTTCTTCAGTTGTAAGATGGAGGAAAATAGTTCTGTCAGTGAGCACATACTCAAAATGTCTGGGTTACACAACCGCTTGACTCAGCTGGGAGGTAATCTCCCGGATGACGCGGTCATTGACAGAATCCTTCAGTCGCTTCCACCGAGCTACAAGAGCTTTGTGATGAACTTCAATATGCAGGGGATGGAAAAGACCATTCCTGAGGTATATTCAATGCTGAAATCAGCGGAAGTGGAGATCAAAAAGGAACATCAAGTGTTGATGGTGAATAAAACCACTAAGTTCAAGAAAGGCAAGGGTAAGAAGAACTTCAAGAAGGACGGCAAGGGAGTTGCCGCGCCCGGTAAGCCAGTTGCCGGGAAGAAGCCAAAGAATGGACCCAAGCCTGAGACTGAGTGCTTTTATTGCAAGGGAAGTGGTCACTAGAAGCAGAACTGCCCCAAGTACTTAGCAGACAAGAAGGCCGACAACACCAAAGGTATATGTGATATACATGTTATTGATGTGTACCTTACCAGCACTCGTAGTAGCTCCTGGGTACTTGATACCGGTGCGGTTGCTCATATTTGTAACTCAAAGCAGGAGCTGCGGAATAAACGGATACTGGCAAAGGACGAGGTGACGATGCGCGTCGGGAATGGTTCCAAGGTCGATGTGATCGCGGTCGGCATGCTACCTCTACATTTACCTACGGGATTAGTTTTAAACCTCAATAATTGTTATTTAGTGCCAGCTTTGAGCATGAACATTGTATCAGGATCTCGTTTAATTCGAGATGGCTACTCATTTAAATCCGAAAATAATGGTTGTTCTATTTATATGAGAGATATGTTTTATGGTCATGCCCCGCTGGTTAATGGTTTATTCTTAATGAATCTCGAACGTAGTGTTACACATATTCATAGTGTGAGTACCAAAAGATGTAAGGTTGATAATGATAGTCCCACATACTTGTGGCACTGCCGTCTTGGTCACATTGGTGTCAAGCGCATGAAGAAGCTCCATGCTGATGGACTTTTAGAGTCTCTTGGTTACGAATCATTTGACACGTGCAAACCATGCCTCATGGGTAAGATGACCAAGACCCCGTTCTCCGGAACAATGGAGCGAGCAACCAACTTATTGGAAATCATACATACTGATGTGTGCGGTCCAATGAGTGTTGAGGCTCGCGGTGCCTATCGTTATGTTCTCACTCTCACTGATGACTTGAGTAGATATGGGTATGTCTACCTAATGAAACACAAGTCTGAGACCTTTGAAAAGTTCAAGGAATTTCAGAGTGAGGTTGAGAATCAACGTGACAGGAAAGTAAAATTCTTACGATCAGATCATGGAGGGGAATACTTGAGTCACGAATTTGGCACACACTTAAGGAAATGTGGAATAGTTTCACAACTCACGCCGCCTGGAACACCTCAGCAAAATGGTGTGTCCGAACATCGTAATCACACTCTATTGGATATGGTGCGATCTATGATGTCTCTTACCGATCTACCGCTGTCATTTTGGGGCTATGCTTTAGAGACTGCCGCATTCACTTTAAATAGGGCTCCGTCGAAATCCGTTGAGACGACACCGTATGAATTATGGTTTGGGAAGAAACCTAAGCTGTCGTTTCTAAAAGTTTGGGGATGCGATGCTTATGTCAAGAAACTTCAACCTGAAAAGCTCGAACCCAAGTCGGAAAAATGCGTCTTCATAGGATACCCTAAGGAAACTATTGGGTATACCTTCTACCTCAGATCCGAAGGCAAGATCTTTGTTGCCAAGAACGGGTCCTTTCTGGAGAAAGAGTTTCTCTCGAAAGAAGTAAGTGGGAGGAAAGTGGAACTTGATGAAGTACTACCTATTGAACCGGAAAGTAGCGCAGCTCAGGATGATGTTCCTGTGGTGCCTGCACTGACTAGAGAGGAAGCTAATGATGATGATCAAGGTACTTCGGATCAAGTTACTACTGAACTTCGTAGGTCCACGAGGACACGTTCCACACCAGAGTGGTATGGCAACCCTGTCCTGGAAATCATGTTGTTAGACAACGGTGAACCTTCAAACTATGAAGAAGCAATGGCGGGCCCAGATTCCGACAAATGGCTAGAAGCCATGAAATCCGAGATAGGATCCATGCATGAAAACAAAGTATGGACTTTGACTGACTTGCCCGATGATCGGCGAGCCATAGAAAATAAATGGATCTTTAAGAAGAAGACAGACGCGGATGGTAATGTGACCATCTATAAGGCTCGACTTGTCGCTAAGGGTTATCGACAAGTTCAAGGGTTTGACTACGATGAGACTTTCTCACCCGTAGCGAAGCTGAAGTCCGTCCGAATCATGTTAGCAATTTCCGCATTCTATGATTATGAGATATGGCAAATGGATGTCAAAACGGCATTCCTTAACGGCTTTCTTAAGGAAGAATTGTATATGATGCAGCCGGAAGGTTTTGTCGATCCTAAGAATGCTAACAAGGTATGCAAGCTCCAGCGCTCCACCTATGGGCTGGTGCAAGCATCTCGGAGTTGGAACATTCGATTTGAGGAGAGGATGAACGTGTTTGGGTTTACACAGACTTATGGAGAAGCCTGTGTTTACAAGAAAGTGAGTGGGAGCTCTGTAGCATTTCTCATATTATATGTGGATGACATATTGTTGATGGGAAATGATATAGAATTCTTGGGAAGCATAAAGGCCTACTTGAACAAGTATTTTTCAATGAAGGACCTTGGAGAAGCTGCTTATATATTAGGCATCAAGATCTATAGAGATAGATCAAGACACCTCATTGGTCTTTCACAAAGTACGTACCTTGACAAGATATTGAAGAAGTTCAATATGGATCGGTCCAAGAAGGGGTTCTAGCCTGTATTACAAGGTGTGCAATTGAGCACGGCTCAATGCCCGACCATGGTAGAAGATAGAGAAAAGATGAGTGTCGTCTCCTATGCCTCGGCCATAGGGTCTATTATGTATGCCATGCTGTGTACCAGACCTGATGTAAACCTTGCCGTAAGTTTGATAGGAAGGTACCAAAGTAATCCCGGCATGGAACACTGGACAACGGTCAAGAATATCCTGGAGTACCTGAAGAGGACTAAGGATATGTTTCTCGTTTATGGAGGTGACGAAGAGCTCGTTGTAAAGGGTTACGTCGATGCTAGCTTCGACATAGATCTGGATGACTCTAAGTCACAAACCGGATACGTGTATATTTTGAATGGTGGGGCAGTAAGCTGGTGCAGTTGCAAGCAAAGCGTTGTGGCGGGATCTACATGTGAAGCGGAATACATGGCGGCCTCAGAGGCAGCACAAGAAGCAATCTGGGTGAAGGAGTTCATTACCGACCTAGGAGTTATTCCCAATGCGTCGGGCCCGATGACTCTCTTCTGTGACAACACTGGAGCTATTGCCCTTTCCAAGGAGCCCAGGTTTCACAGGAAGACCAAGCATATCAAGCGTCGCTTCAACTCCATTCATGAAAATGTTCAAAATGGAGACATAGATATTTGTAAAGTACATACGGACCTGAATGTAGCAGATCCGTTGACTAAACCTCTCCCTAGAGCAAAACATGATCAACACCAGAACTCTATGGGTGTTCGATTCATCACAATGTAACTAGATTATTGACTCTAGTGCAAGTGGGAGACTGTTGGAAATATGCCCTAGAGGCAATAATAAAATGGTTATTAATATAATTGTGTTATCCGGAAATCGTAATACATGTGTGAATACATAGACCACAACATGTCCCTAGTGAGCCTCTAGTTGACTTGCTCGTTGATCAACAGATAGTCATGGTTTCCTGACTATGGACATGTTGGGGAACGTAGTAATTTCAAAATATTTCCTACGCACACGCAAGATCATGGTGATGCATAGCAACGAGAGGGGAGAGTGTTGTCCACGTACCCTCGTAGACCGAAAGCGGAAGCGTTAACACAACGCGGTTGATGTAGTCGTACGTCTTCAAGATCCGACCGATCAAGTACCGAACGTACGGCACCTCCGAGTTCAGCACACGTTCAGCTCGATGACGTCCCTCGAACTCCGATCCAGCCAAGTGTTGAGGGAGAGTTTTATCAGCACGACGGCGTGGTGACAATGATGATGTTCTACCGACGCAGGGCTTCGCCTAAGCACCGCTACGATATTATCGAGGTGTAATATGGTGGAGGGGGCACCGCACACGGCTAAGAGACCAATGATCAATTGTTGTGTCATTGGGGTGCCCCCCTGCCCCCGTATATAAAGGAGCAAGGGGGAGGCCGCCGGCCAAGGAGGAGGGCACGCCAAGGGGGGAGTCCTACTCCCACCGGGAGTAGGACTCCTCCTTTCCTTGTTGGAATAGGAGAAGGGAAGGGAGAAGGAGAAAGAAGGAAGGGGGCGCCCCCCCTCCCTAGTCCAATTCGGACTAGTCCATGGGGAGGGGTGCGGCCACCCTTTGGGGCCCTTTTCTCCTTTCCCGTATGGCCCATTAAGGCCCAATACGAATTCCCGTAACTCTCCGGTACTTCGAAAAATACCCGAATCACTCGGAACCTTTCCGAAGTCCGAATATAGTCGTCCAATATATCGATCTTTACGTCTCGGCCATTTCGAGACTCCTCGTCATGTCCCCGATCTCATCCGGGACTCCAAACTCCTTCGTTACATGAAAACACATAAACTCATAATATAACCGTCATCGTAACGTTAAGCGTGCGGACCCTACGGGTTCGAGAACTATGTAGACATGACCGAGACACCTCTCCGGTCAATAACCAATAGCGGAACCTAGATGCTCATATTGGCTCCCACATATTCTACGAAGATCTTTATCGGTTAGACCGCATAACAACATATATTATTCTCTTTGTCATCGGTATGTTACTTGCCCGAGATTCGATCGTCGGTATCTCGATACCTAGCTCAATCTCGTTACCGGCAAGTCTCTTTACTCGTGCCGTAATACATCAGCCAGCAACTAACTCATTAGTTACAATGCTTGCAAGGCTTATAGTGATGTGTATTACTGAGTGGGCCCAGAGATACGTCTCCGACAATCGGAGTGACAAATCCTAATCTTGAAATACGCCAACCCAACAAGTACCTTTGTAGACACCTGTAGAGCACCTTTATAATCACCCAGTTACGTTGTGACATTTGGTAGCACACAAAGTGTTCCTCCGGTAAACGGGAGTTTCATAATCTCATAGTTATAGGAACATGTATAAGTCATGAAGAAAGCAATAGCAACATACTAAACGATCGAGTGCTAAGCTAACGGAATGGGTCAAGTCAATCACATCATTCTCCTAATGATGTGATCCCGTTAATCAAATGACAACTCATGTCTATGGCTAGGAAACATAACCATCTTTGATCAACGAGCTAGTCAAGTAGAGGCATACTAGTGACATTCTGTTTGTCTATGTATTCACACATGTATCAAGTTTCCAGTTAATACAATTCTAGCATGAATAATAAACATTTATCATGATATAAGGAAATAAATAATAACTTTATTATTGCCTCTAGGGCATATTTCCTTCAGTCTCCCACTTGCACTAGAGTCAATAATCTAGTTCACATCGCCATGTGATTTAACATCAATAGTTCACATCACCATGTGATTAACACCCAAAGTTCACATCGTCATGTCACCAACACCCAAATGGTTTACTAGAGTCAGTAATCTAGTTCACATCGGTTATGTGATTAACACCCAAAGAGTACTAAGGTGTGATCATGTTTTGCTTGTGAGATAATTTTAGTCAACGGGTCTGTCATATTCAGATCCGTAAGTATTTTGCAAATTTCTATGTCTACAATGCTCTACACGGAGCTACTCTAGCTAATTGCTCCCTCTTTCAATATGTATCTAGACCGAGACTTAGAGTCATCTAGATTAGTGTCAAAACTTGCATCGACGTAACCCTTTACGACGAACCTTTTGTCACTTCCATAATCGAGAAACATATCCTTATTCCAGTAAGGATAATTTTGACCGCTGTCTAGTGATCTACTCCTAGATCACTATTGTACTCCCTTGCCAAAATCAGTGTAGGGTATACAATAGATCTGGTACACAGCATGGCATACTTTATAGAACCTATGACCGAGGCATAGGGAATGATTTTCATTCTTTTTCTATCTTCTGCCGTGGTCGGGCTTTGAGTCTTACTCAATTTCACACCTTGTAACATAGGCAAGAAACTCTTTCTTTGACTGTTCCATTTTGAACTACTTCAAAATCTTATTAAGGTATGTACTCATTGAAAAAACTTATCAAGCGTCTTGATCTATCTCTATAGATCTTGATGCTCAATATGTAAGCAGCTTTACCGAGGTCTTTCTTTGAAAAACTCCTTTCAAACACTCCTTTATGCTTTGCAGAATAATTCTACATTATTTCCGATCAACAATATGTCATTCACATATACTTATCAGAAATACTGTAGTGCTCCCACTCACTTTCTTGTAAATACAGGCTTCACCGCAAGTCTGTATAAAACTATATGCTTTGATCAACTTATCAAAGCGTATATTCCAACTCCGAGATGCTTGCACCAGTCCATAGATGGATTGCTGGAGTTTGCATATTTTGTTAGCACCTTTAGGATTGACAAAACCTTCTAGTTGCATCATATACAACTCTTCTTTAAAGAATCCATTAAGGAATGCAGTTTTGTTTATCCATTTGCCAGATTTCATAAAATGCGGCAACTGCTAACATGATTCGGACAGACTTAAGCATCGCTGCGAGTGAGAAAATCTCATCGTATTCAACACTTTGAACTTTGTCAAAAACCTTTTTCCGACAAGTCTAGCTTTGTAGATAGTAACACTACTATCAGCGTCCGTCTTCCTCTTGAAGATCCATATATTTTTTTATGGCTCGCCGATCATTGGGCAAGTCAATCAAAGTCCATACTTTGTTCTCATACATGGATCCCATCTCAGATTTCATGGCCTCAAGCCATTTTGCGGAATCTGGGCTCACCATCGCTTCTTCATAGTTCGTAGGTTCGTCATGGTCTAGTAACATAACCTCCAGAACAGGATTACCGTACCACTCTGGTGCGGATCTTACTCTGGTTGACCTACGAGGTTCAGTAACAACTTCATCTGAAGTTTCATGATCATCATCATTAACTTCCTCACTAATTGGTGTAGGTGTCACAGGAACCGGTTTCTGTGATGAACTACTTTCCAATAAGCGATGAGGTACAGTTACCTCATCAAGTTCTACTTTCCTCCCACTCACTTCTTTCGAGAGAAACTCCTTCTCTAGAAAGGATCCATTCTTAGCAATGAATGTCTTGCCTTCGGATCTGTGATAGAAGGTGTACCCAACTATCTCCTTTGGGTATCCTATGAAGACACATTTCTTCGATCTGGGTTTGAGCTTATCATGATGAAACTTTTTCACATAAGCATCGCAACCCCAAACTTTAAGAAACGACAACTTTGGTTTCTTGCCAAACCACAGTTCATAAGATGTCGTCTCAACGGATTTAGATGGTACCCTATTTAACGTGAATGCAGCTGTCTCTAATGCATAACCCCAAAACGATAGTGGTAGATCGGTAAGAGACATCATATATCGCACCATATCTAATAAAGTACGGTTACGATGTTCGGACACACCATTACACTATGGTGTTCCAGGTGGCGTGAGTAGTGAAACTATTACACATTGTTTTAACTGAAGGTCAAACTCGTAACTCAAATACTCTTCTCTACAATCTGATCGTAGAAACTTTATTTTCTTGTTACGATGATTTTCAACTTCGCTCTAAAATTCTTTGAACTTTTCAAATGTTTCAGACTTATGTTTCATTAAGCAAATATACCCATATCTGCTCAAATCATCTGTGAAGGTGAGAAAATAACGATATCCGCCACGAGCCTCAATATTCATTGGACCACATACATCTGTATGTATAACTTCCAACAAATCTGTTGCTCTCTCCATAGTTCCGGAGAATGGTGTTTTAGTCATCTTGCCCATGAGGCATGGTTCGCAAGCATCAAGTGATTCATAATCAAGTGATTCCAAAATCCCATCAGTATGGAGTTTCTTCATGCGCTTTACACCAATATGACCTAAACGGCAGTACCACAAATAAGTTGCACTATCATTATTAACTTTGCATCTTTTGGCTTCATTATTATGAATATGTGTATCACTACGATCGAGATCCAACAAACCATTTTATTGGGTGTATGACCATAGAAGGTTTTATTCATGTAAACAGAACAACAATTATTCTCTAATTTAAATGAATAACCGTATTGCAACAAACATGATCAAATCATATTCATGCTCAACATAAACACCAAATAACACTTATTTAGTTTCAACACTAATCCCGAAAGTATAGGGAGTGTGCGATGATGATCATATCAATCTTGGAACTACTTCCAACACACATCGTCACCTCGCCTTTTACTAGTCTTTGTTTATTCTGCAACTCCCGTTTCGAGTTACTACTCTTAGCAACTGAACCAGTATCAAATACCGAGGGGTCTCTATAAACACTAGTAAAGTACACATCAATAACATGTATATCCAATATACCTTTGTTCACTTTGCCATCCTTCTTATCCACCAAATAGTTGGGGTAGTTCCGCTTCCAGTGACCAGTCCCTTTGCAGTAGAAGCACTTAGTCTCAGGCTTAGGACCAGACTTAGGCTTCTTCACCTGAGCAGCAACTTGCTTGCCGTTCTTCTTGAAGTTCCCCTTCTTACCTTTGCCCTTTTCTTGAAACTAGTGGTCTCGTCAACCATCTACACTTGATGTTTTTCTTGATTTCTACCTTCGTCGATTTCAGCATCACGAAGAGCTCGGGAATTACTTTCGTCATCCCTTGCATACTATAGTTCATCACGAAGTTCTACTAACTTGGTGATGGTGACTAGAGAATTCTGTCAATCACTATTTTATCTGGAAGATTAACTCCCACTTGATTCAAGCGATTGTAGTACCCAGACAATCTGAGCACATGCTCACTGCTTGAGCTATTCTCCTCCATCTTTTAGCTAAGAACTTGTTGGAGACTTCATATCTCTCAACTCGGGCATTTCCTTGAAATATTAACTTCAACTCCTGGAACATCTCATATGGTCCATGACGTTCAAAACGTCTTTGAAGTCCCGATTCTAAGCCGTTAAGCATGGTGCACTAAACTATCAAGTAGTCATCATACTGAGCTAGCCAAACGTTTATAACGTCTGCATCTGCTCCTGTAATAGGTCTGTCACCAAGCGGTGCATCAAGGACATAATTCTTCTGTGCAGCAATGAGGATAATCCTCAGATCACGGATCCAATCCGCATCTTTGCTACTAACATCTTTCAACATAATTTTTCTCTAGGAACATATCAAAAATAAACACAGGGAAGCAACAACGCGAGCTATTGATCTACAACATAATTTGCAAAATACTATCAGGACTAAGTTCATGATAAATTTAAGTTCAATTAATCATATTACTTAAGAACTCCCACTTAGATAGACATCCCTCTAATCCTCTAAGTGATCACGTGATCCATATCAACTAATCCTCTAGTGAGATGGAGTAGTTTCAATGGTGAACATCACTATGTTGATCATATCTACTACATGATTCACGCTCGACCTTTCGGTCTCCGTGTTCCGAGGCCATATCTGCATATGCTAGGCTCGTCAAGTTTAACCTGAGTATTCCGCGTGTGCAACTGTTTTGCACCCCTTGTATTTGAACGTAGAGCCTATCACACCCGATCATCACGTGGTGTCTCAGCACGAAGAACTTTCGCAACGGTGCATACTCAGTGAAACACTTTTATCTTGAAATTTTTAGTGAGAGATCATCTTATAATGCTACCGTCGATCAAAGCAAGATAAGATGCATAAAAGATAAACATCACATGCAATCAATATAAGTGATATGATATGGCCATCATCATCTTGTGCTTGTGATCTCCATCTCCGAAGCACCGTCATGATCACCATCGTCACCGGCGCGACACCTTGATCTCCATCGTAGCATCGTTGTCGTCTCGCCAACTATTGCTTTTACGACTATCGCTACCGCTTAGTGATAAAGTAAAACAATTACATGGCGATTGCATTTCATACAATAAAGCGACAACCATATGGCTCCTGCCAGTTGTCGATAACTCGGTTACAAAACATGATCATCTCATACAATAAAATATAGCATCATGTCTTGACCATATCACATCACAACATGCCCTGCAAAAACTAGTTAGACGTCCTCTACTTTGTTGTTGCAAGTTTTACGTGGCTGCTACGGGCTTAGCAAGAACCGTTCTTACCTACGCATCAAAACCACAACGATAGTTTGTCAAGTTGATGTTGTTTTAACCTTCGCAAGGACCGGGCGTAGCCACACTCGGTTCAACTAAAGTGAGAGAGACTAACACCCGCCAGTCACCTTTAAGCAACGAGTGCTCGCAACGGTGAAACCAGTCTCGCGTAAGCGTACGCGTAATGTCGGTCCGGGTCGCTTTATCTCACATTACCGCTGAACCAAAGTATGACATGCTGGTAAGCAGTATGACTTATATCGCCCAAAACTCACTTGTGTTCTACTCGTGCATAACATCAACACATAAAACCAGGCTCGGATGCCACTGTTGGGGAACGTAGTAATTTCAAAAAAATTCCTACGCACACGCAAGATCATGGTGATGCATAGCAATGAGAGGGGAGAGTGTTGTCCACGTACCCTCGTAGACCGAAAGCGGAAGCGTTAACACAACGCGGTTGATGTAGTCGTACGTCTTCAAGATCCGACCGATCAAGTACCGAACGTATGGCACCTCCGAGTTCAGCACACGTTCAGCTCGATGACGTCCCTCGAACTCCGATCCAGCCGAGTGTTGAGGGAGAGTTTTATCAGCACGACAGCGTGGTGACAATGATGATGTTCTACCGACGCAGGGCTTCGCCTAAGCACCGCTACGATATTATCGAGGTGTAATATGGTGGAGGGGGGCACCGCACACGGCTAAGAGATCAATGATCAATTGTTGTGTCTTTGGGGTGCCCCCTGCCCCCATATATAAAGGAGCAAGGGGGAGGCCGCCGGCCAAGGAGGAGGGCGCGCCAAGGGGGGAGTCCTACTCCCACCGGGAGTAGGACTCCTCCTTTCCTTGTTGGAATAGGAGAAGGGAAGGGAGAAGGAGAAAGAAGGAAGGGGGCGCCCCCCTCCCTAGTCCAATTCGGACTAGTCCATGGGGAGGGGTGCGGCCACCCTTTGGGGCCTTTTTCTCCTTTCCCGTATGGCCCATTAAGGCCCAATACGAATTCCCGTAACTCTCCGGTACTCCGAAAAATACCCAAATCACTCGGAACCTTTCCGAAGTCCGAATATAGTCGTCCAATATATCGATCTTTACGTCTCGGCCATTTCGACACTCCTCGTCATGTCCCTGATCTCATACGGGACTCCGAACTCCTTCGGTACATCAAAACACATAAACTCATAATATAACCGTCATCGTAACGTTAAGCGTGCGGACCCTACGGGTTCGAGAACTATGTAGACATGACCGAGACACTTCTCCGGTCAATAACCAATAGCGGAACCTGGATACTCATATTGGATCCCACATATTCTACGAAGATCTTGATCGCTCAGACCGCATAATAACATACGTTATTCCCTTTGTCATCGGTATGTTACTTGCCCGAGATTCGATCGTCGGTATCTCGATACCTAGTTCAATCTCGTTACCGGCAAGTCTCTTTACTCGTTCCGTAATACATCATCCCGCAAATAACTCAGTAGTTACAATGCTTGCAAGGCTTATAGTGAGGTGTATTACTGAGTGGGCCCAGAGATACCTCTCCGACAATCGTAGTGACAAATTCTAATCTTGAAATACGCCAACCCAACAAGTACCTTTGGAGACACCTATAGAGCACCTTTATAATGACCCAGTTATGTTGTGACGTTTTGTAGCACACAAAGTGTTCCTCCGGTAAATAGGAGTTGCATAATCTCATAGTCATAGGAACATGTATAAGTCATGAAGAAAGCAATAGCAACATACTAAACGATCGAGTGCTAAGCTAACGGAATGGGTCAAGTCAATCACATCATTCTCCTAATGATGTGATCCCGTTAATCAAATGACAACTCATGTCTATGGCTATGAAACATAACCATCTTTGATCAACGAGCTAGTCAAGTAGAGGCATACTAGTGACACTCTGTTTGTCTATGTATTCACACATGTATCAAGTTTCTGGTTAATACAATTCTAGCATGAATAATAAACATTTATCATGATATAAGGAAATAAATAATAACTTTATTATTGCCTCTAGGGCATATTTCCTTCAGGACATTGGATGTCATTGATAACGGGATCACATCATTAGGAGAATGATGTGATGGACAAGACCCAATCCTAAGCATAGCACAAGATCGTGTAGTTCGTTTGCTAGAGCTTTTCCAAATGTCAAGTATCATTTCCTTAGACCATGAGATTGTGCAACTCCCGGATACCATAGGAGTGCTTTGGGTGTGCCAAACGTCACAACGTAACTAGGGGCTATAAAGGTGCACTACGGGTATCTCCGAAAGTGTCTGTTGGGTTGGCACGAATCGAGACTGGGATTTGTCACTCCGTATGACGGAGAGGTATCTTTGGGCCCACTCGGTAATGCTTCATCATAATGAGCTCAATGTGACCAAGTGTTTGGTCACGGGATCATGCATTACGGTACGAGTAAAGTGACTTGCCGGTAACGAGATTGAACAAGGTATTGGGATACCGACGATCGAATCTCGGGCAAGTAACGTACCGATTGACAAAGGGAATTGTATACGGGATTGATTGAATCCTCGACATCGTGGTTCATCCGATGAGATCATCGTGGAACATGTGGGAGCCAACATGGGTATCCAGATCCCGCTGTTGGTTATTGACCGGAGAGTCGTCTCGGTCATGTCTGCATGTCTCCCGAACCCGTAGGGTCTACACACTTAAGGTTCGGTGACGCTAGGGTTGTAGAGATATTAGTATGCGGAAATCCGAAAGTTGTTAGGAGTCCCGGATGAGATCCCGGACGTCACGAGGAGTTCCGGAATGGTCCGGAGGTGAAGAATTGTATATAGGAAGTCCAGTTTCGGCCACCAGGAAGGTTTCGTGGGTCACCGGTATTGTACCGGGACCACCGGAAGGGTCCCGGGGGGTCCACCGGGTGGGGCCACCTATCCCGGAGGGCCCCATGGGCTGAAGTGGGAGGGGAACCAGCCCCTGTTGGGCTGGTGCGCCCCCCTTGGGCCTCCCCCTGCGCCTAGGGTTGGAAACCCTAGGGGTGGGGGGCGCCCCACTTGGCTTGGGGGTAAGCCACCCCCCTTGGAGATTGGATCTCCTAGGGCCGGCGCCCCCCAGGGGCCCTATATAAAGAGGGGGGAGGGAGGGCAGCCGCACCCAAGCCCCTGGCGCCTCCTTCTCCCTCTTGTGACACCTCTACCTCTCGCTGAGCTTGGCGAAGCCCTGCCGAGATCCCCGCTGCTTCCACCACCACGCCGTCGTGCTGCTGGATCTCCATCAACCTCTCCCTCCCCTTGCTGGATCAAGAAGGAGGAGACGTCTTCCCCAACCGTACGTGTGTTGAACGCGGAGGTGCCGTCCGTTCGGCGCTCGGTCATCGGTGATTTGGATCACGACGAGTACGACTCCATCAACCCCGTTCACTTGAACGCTTCCGCTCGCGATCTACAAGGGTATGTAGATGCACTCTTTTCCCTCTCGTTGCTAGAAGACTCCATAGATTGTTCTTGGTGATGCGTAGAAATTTTTTAATTTCTGCAACGATCTCCAACATATAGATCAGGATGGAAGATAGTATGAAGCCAAACAACAATAGTCGTCACACAGTGAAGTCAAACAGATCAGGCAAGCATGCAAATGACTTCACGAAGACAAACTGTAAATAAGTGAGGGAGGAGATAGAACCAGTTGCTTGGTGAGGACAGGGATTTGTTGTACCAGTTCCAGTTGCTGTGACAACTGTACGTCTGGTTAGGGAGGTTGAGATTCAACTCAAAAGACCGCGTCTTCACCTTATTCCCCTTGAGCTAAGGACACTTAGTCCTGGCCCAATCACTCTGGTAAGTCTTCAAGGTAGACTTCCAAACCTTCACAGACTTCGTTCACCGACAATCCACAATGACTCTTGGATGCTCAGAATGCGATGCCTAACCGGCTGGAGGATTCACAGTCCTCAAGTGTAACAAGTCTTCAGGTCACACGGACAGAAAGACTTCAGTGATGCCTAACACTCTTTGGCTCTGGGTGTTTTGGGCTTTGTCCTCGCAAGGATCTCTCTCTCAAATGCTTCGGAGGTGGGTTGCTTTCAAACGACAAAAGCCGTGCACTAACTCTGAGCAGCCACCAATTTATGGGGTAGGGGGTGGGCTATTTATAGCCAGGAGGTAACCCGACCTGATTTGTCCGAAATGACCCTAGGTCACTAAGGAACTGACACGTGTCCAACGGTCAGATCTCAAACACACGCGGCAGCTTGACTTGGGCTATAAGTAAAGCTGGCTCATCCAGCTCTGGATAAGATTCGCTCTCATTGTCTTCGCTCGAAGACATAGGATTTGGTTGAGCATCACTTCAGTCACTCTGACTTTTTTCACTTGGACCCCACTTAACAGTACAGTGGTTCCTATGACTCAACAAAGAAGAAAAGGAAACTACGAAACAACTATGTCTTCGCATCCATAGTCTTCACGTGAATGTCTTCTCGAGTCATAATCTTCGTTGTGAATATCTTCACATACCACCATTGTCTTCAATGTCTTCACACATTTTTAGGGGTCATCTCTGGTAGGTAAACCGAATCAATGAGGGACTACTACCTGTGTTATCCTGCAATTCTCATAAACACATTAGTCCCTCAACCAGGTTTGTCGTCAATACTCCAAAACGAACAAGGGGTGGCACTAGATGCACTTATAGAAAGCCAATGGTAAAGGGGGGGCAGTGGCTGCGTTCCTTCGTCACTACCGGCACCATCGACAGGCTCAAAGCCGTCAGGTACCTTCCTACCATGGCCCAGTGCCACTACCCCATAGAGGAGGGTGCGAGCCGCTCGACATCTGTTAACCCTACTCCCCACGAAGGAGATTAGGTGATCTTTATTTCTCATCTTATCCGAGGTTTGGGTTTTCCCCTTCACCCTTTTGCTCGGGGTTTCTTGTTCTCTTATGGGCCTGATTTTCATCATCTGGCTCCGAAATCTATTCTCCACATTTCCTTCTTTCATAATTTTCTGTGAGTCCTTTCTTCGTTTTGAGCCACACTTCGGGTTGTGGCTAAAAGTGTTCCATGTCAAACCGTACAACAACGACCCTGAACTTGCGGAGGGCGGAGGGGCCACGATTAGCTGACTCACCAACAAGATTTGGCTCGAGGGCTTATTTATGTAAACGAAGGAGCTTTGGCAACAAGGATGGTTCTATATGGTAGACTCCTCTGCCGAAAGCCACGGGCGTTATTTCCCCTTCTTAGCTGAACCGCTGAGGAGGATGGTTTCCTGGTCGGACAGGGGACTTTGCCAAGGGGAACCAAGGAAATTGAAGGCGCTTCAGCGCAAACTCAGGGTTGTGGTTGGTGAGGGCATCCGTCTAGTGGATGTAATCCATGTGATGTTATATTGTCGGATCCTCCCGCTTCAAGTCCAAGCTATTTAAATGTGGGACTTCAAGCCCGAGGACGAGTCGGTGGTCTGAGAATTATTCTGGTGAGTGGACATCCGTGGAATGTGGATGCTCTTGTTCAAGCCCAAGAAGAACTTCTTCCCTGCCAGAACTGAGGACATTGGTTTAAGCAACGCCATTCCTATTGCCGAGGTAATTTTTCATCTTTCTACCCCGTTTGAGTTTCATTTTCATGATTACTCCCTTTTCCTCTATATGACGGCTGACTATACCCTTGTTCGCCACAGGTTTGGCATGAGTGGACCGAGAAAATGAGGTCCCCCGGCTCCACTGCCAGGGGATCCTAGGACTCCCAAGCTTGAAAGGCTTCTGGTCAAGGATCCTTATGAGGTTCTAGTAAGAGGGAAGGAGAGGAGGAAGAACAGAACAAAGAATATGTTCCTCCGAGAGGAGACCCCTTACATTGTACAGATCAAGGACAGGAAGAATAGGATGAGGCGTTCTATCCTTCAAGATGGCACCTCGAGCCCGACGTTAGGCGAATGTCAAGGCGCCATCCAGATCAAGGTGTGAAAGAACATGCCAAGGCATCCTATCCTTCGAGATAATACCTCAGACACAATATCTAGAACTCATCAGAGTTCCTCCTCTCGGCCGAGCTCACCCATTGAGAGGAGAGGCAGACAAGCTCCACCCGTTGAGAGGAGAGGTAGAACATGACGAAGAACTCATCAGAGTTCTTCCTCTCGGCCGTGCATCATTGACCTCACTTCACTGGCGTGCTCGCCTCCTGCGCCGCCACTGAAGCCGCCGCCGCGTGCTCGCTTGCCGCGCTTGCACGGCTAAGGAAGAGCTTAGGGCGCCACCGCGGGGTCATCATCGCGTGCCCACACTCTAGTCCAACAACGCCGTCGGCCCCTAGATCTCCTCCAACACCGTTGCCGGCGTGCCCACTGTACTCCAACACCACCGCCACCGCCATCTCCGAGCCATCTCCCACCAAGGTACATATATATTACGGTTGACCCATCTGCTTCAAGTAGCATGAAACATCATTATATGAGCAATGCAAGGTGTTCGATGAAATGTGTACACCGGTTTATTTGCATGAACTAATATGAGTGCTAATATTTTGATGAAACATTGATTAATTTCCATTTCGTCAAATTTCTATCACTCAATATGCTCTACTTTTAGCAAAGATCATGCCGAAATTTTAACTCTTCGTCAATTTTGCAGTTCGACGAATAGATCCCCACACCAGAACATCATCTCAAGATGCTCAACGACAACAACTCTGACGTTGAGATGGGCACCACCGACGTCGAGACGGGCGACGACCATCATGAAGAACCACCCATGGGGCGAGGAGCACTACTAGGAAAACGGCTATAGCTAATATGGACATTAATGGCGCACCATGTATGTGGTGCGCCACTGCTATATAGCAGGGGCGCACCAGATACAGGTACGCTATTATTGGCCACATTACTAGTGGTGCACCTGGTGTGTGGTGCACCATTACTAGTTTTGAAAAAAAAGATATAAAAAAATTGTTAGCAGTAACTAGTAATGGCGCACTATCCACTGGTGCGCCACTACTAACATGTTTTTTATATTTTTTTTTCAAAACTAGTAATGGCGCACCACACACCAGGTGTGCCATTAGTAACCCTGGTTACTAATGGCGCATTCTTAGGTGGTGCGCCATTACTAACTTTCTGAGTCTTACAAAAAATTCACCAAATGCACCCCCCCGGACCGCCTTTTTAGTTTCAAAAAAATAAAAGAAAATGATAGAAATGTCAAAAAATAAAAGAAAATAAGATTCCCATGTGATATGTGGTCTAGTTGTTAGCAAAATTTACAAACATAAATTTTCGACTGCAAAATCTCTCGAGAAATTGTAAAATGGGCATAACTTTTGCATACGAACTCCGATGAAAAAGTTTTTTATATGAAAAATCTTCTACTCGAAAAGTTACATCTGAATTCAACCGGGGGAACCCCGTTGAAGATTTTCAGAATCCCCAAAAACCTAACAGAACGAAAGATATGGGGCTTTTAAGATCTAGAGGGGCAAAAAAATTCAAAATAAATCAAACTCAGTAATGGCGCACCTGCCCATGGTGCGCCATTACTATCTTCCCGCCTTCAAAATTCAAACTATATCAAAAAAATAAAAGAAGTTAGTAATGGCGCACCTGCCCAAGGTGCGCCATTACTATCTTCCTGCCTTCAAAATTCAAAATAAATAAAAAAAAAGTTAGTAATGGCGCACCTGCCCACGGTGCGCCATTACTATGCCGTATATATGGCTGGGCGGGGTCCTCTCCTCCTTACCTCTTCATTTTTCTCCTCCACTCCATCTCCTCCTCTCCTCCACTCCATCTCCCCTCCTCTCCTCCACCATACTCCCCTCCTCCTCTCTGGCGACCTCCTCCTCCTCCTCCTCCTCCTCTCCGGCGACCTCCTCCTCCTCCTCTCCGGCGACCTCCTCCTCCCTCCTCTCCTCCCCTCCCCTCACGGTTTCTCCTCCCTCCTCTCCGGTGAGCTCCTCCTCCCTCCTCTCCGGTGATCTCCTCCTCCCTCCTCTCCGGTGATCTCCTCCTCCCTCCTCTCCGGTGACCTCCTCCTCCTCCTCCTCTCCGGTGACCTCCTCCTCCTCTCCGACGATGTAGGCGAGCTCCTCTCCGGTGACCTCCTCCTCCTCCCTCCTCTCCTCCTCACGGTCTCTCCTCGGCCCTCCTCTCCGGCGAACTCCTCTCCGGCAAAAGAACGTACAAGATCCAAAAATGAGAACAAAATTTGAAAAAATATCGTGCAAAAAAACGAGCAAAAAAAAAGATCAAAAAAGGGCAAAAAAAATCGCGATCCAGATCCAAATTCAAAATTCAAAAATAGCAATGGCGCACGGTGGGGGTTAGACGGTGCGCCACTACTATTTTCCCGCCTTCAAAATTCAGAAAAAATCAAAAAAATTCAAAAAGAAAAGTTACCAGTGGCGCACCTGTAGCTATAGTAATGGCGCACTACAAGGTGCGCCACTGTTACCTTCAATACTAATGGCGCACCAGAGGTGCGCCATTAGTACTTGTTACTAGTGGCGTGGTGATAGTGGCGCACCTATAGTGCTTCATTATTGGCAAAAATAGATGCGCCACTAACAGGCCTTTTCCTAGTAGTGGAGAAACTAGCCACACCGATGAAACTTCATCCAGCACCGCCGCCAGCAACAAGAGCACGCGTAAGGCTAGGCAACTGAACAAGCTTCACGAAGGTATCATTATAATAACCGTAGCTGGCCCAATAGGAGAGCCCGTCGCCCCAAATGCCGTGGCAAAGATATATAGTAAAAATGCTAGGTTGCATCTTGAGAAAAAACGCCTCGATCGGTTGCAAGGATATCGGCAGACATACGCAGAAGCTACTCGAAGCGTTACACCAGAGTTATGCATTTCCGTCTGACTATAAAAAAAACCCGAAGAGTATGCCCTATCGAAATGGCCGAAATTGTTTAGGGACTGGAAGAGCAGTGCCCATTGCAATCTTGTGGGTAAGGACTTCGAGACCGTTAAGCGACTCAATCCAACTACGGATCACGAAGAATGGACGAAGTTTTGTGAATCATCAGGAAGCGAGTCAAGCAAGGAGGTAAGCGATCATTTCCGTAATATATGAAAAAATCTGCCATGTAACCACCGTCGGGGCCCTGGTGGTGACAAAGTTGCAATACCCAAGTGGGAGAAGGAGGCTGCAAACTTTGAAGCCGCCGGTAAACCACCCCATTCTTGGAACATCGAGATTGTCCGTGTGACTTCCATTTCCTCAGGGCCGTGCAGTTCAAGACACAGAGACTAACGAGTGTGTCATCCCGACGCCGCAACTTCGCTCAACGGAGGAGAGCCTGGTAACGTCACTGGATACTAATAATCAGTACCAACTATAATTATTATCATATTCATCGTTTACCACAACTTATGTACTTTTTTGTAGAGAAAAATGAAGGAGGAATTTGGACTCGGTCTTGATGAATCTCCATACGGCTATAGGTATGAAGACCATCTTACATGGGCTAAGAATGAGGGATTTGGGGTTGACAGGAAGCCCAAGGCAGGGCGTGTGTTGGGCGCGGGTAGGATGTTGTGGGACCAGGTCTATTCCCAGACCAAAGAGTTAAAAAAAATATAGAAGGAAAATCAAGGTTGTGACAAGATCGACGCCAAAGTAGATGCAGCAATTCAAAGAAGGTTAGCTGAAATATTCCCGTCTGGCCATGAGCATCATCTGTATAGTAGCACCCAACAGCCACAAGCATCGCAGGATGTTTCATGTTGGTTGCTAGCCAAAGTGAATGGCCTGCCGACGAAGGTCGCCAAGGGGAAAATAATTCCATTTACAGATGGTATTAGAATGATGCACAGGGTCGTCCTGCCACAGGACATGACGAGGGTGCTAGTGCAGTACGTGATCCCGGGCTTTGAATACTATTCATTGCCTCACCACCCATATGAAGGCATCACTATGTTAGGACAACTGATACAGGGGTCCTGAAAAGAAATGTTTACCTGTACAGCTGAAACTTTTCATTTAATATGTGGACAACAAACGCGGGATCCTTGAAATGCGGATCGCCTCTCGGCGGCGACTGACTCTGGCTCCTTGCTGGTCGCCGATGCCGGCGGGCACCTCTGGATCTCGTTTCTCCTGCCTTGATGCGGAGGAGCCGTCGCAAGAGGCCGGCGACTTCCCTCGACCCTCCTGTTTTGCCTTCTGCAGTTCGCCGGAGGAAAACGGACGAGGAACTGGCGGAAGAATTCTGGGCTGACATCGGCTACCCTACACCTGCGTCCAGGGTTTGGGAGAGGCCTTCAGTTCGTCAGGTAGGTGGTTTTTCTTCTGTGTGCAGGTCGGACAAGAGTGGAGATCCCTCGCAGGCCTCGTTGGAGGGCGTGGCGGCTTCCTCTTCGAATGTGGCAGCGACGGCTGCAGCTTTCCCTCGCGGCGTCCCCGGGGTTCCTGGCCGGTCGAGGCCTCTGATCAAGCCCTGGATCGGCCCAGTCCCGCCACCGCGGTTGTCACCGCTACGAACGCTGGGCGATCTTCTGCCGCGAGCATGTCTCGGCGATGGAGGTAGTTCGCCAGAGTTCTGTGGGCCCCCGCAGCTCTCTGGCCAACCTGGACGGTCCGTCTCTACGCTAGCTGTTGCCGATCCGACATCGGCGGCTGCATCAGGCACGCAGGTGGATCCTGTGCGTCCACTTCGGATGGTGGATCTCGGCCGTTGGCTTCGTCATATGTGGAACAGGAAGGCGCAATGGGTGAACCCTAATATCGATCGTACCTTCGCTGTCGTCGTCGCCTCTCCTACGATGACGCGCGACGACCCTTCTGCGCCGCCGGGCATCACCACCGGCCAGCAGCCCTTGCAGCCCCCTGCTTCTTCCCAGCCGGTTTCTTCTCCGACGGGCGGCGCGCCTGGCTTCACTCCGGGTGTCTATCAACCGGTGCAGGCCGCGCAGTCGTATGGGACGCCGGGTGGTTTCGTGCCGGTGCAGCAGCCTCAGATTCAGCAACAGCCTATGCAACGGCCAACAACGTATCAACCTCACTTTCAGCAGCCTTTCTTCGCCGTCCCGGGTCAGTACATGCATCAGCAACCGGTTCTTTTTCAGCCGTCGCCTGGTTATATGCAGCAGCAACAGTTCCAGCCCATGCAATACCCTGGTTCAGCCGGTATGCAGATGGCGGCCGGTTTCAGCGCCCGAGTGCCACAAAATCAGGCCACCGCCGGTGCCCAAGCAGGCGCACGTCCTCGGAAGCCAAAGGGCGACAAGGGTGGTCGCCCCAAGACTCGCCAGGGAGCTGCTGTACCACCTACCTCTTTTCCACCGGCGGCCACTGCGATGCCGCCATTGGTGCAGGTGCCCGCTGCTTCGTCTATGATGGCAGTGGGGTATGGGCAGAACACCCCGTTGCAGGTCAGCGCGTTACACCAGCAGCCTACCATTCAATCTTCTGGGGCAGCCGACGGGATAGCTAATGCTAAGAAAGTATGGTGCTCGAAGTGCCAATCTGCAGGGCACACAAATGATGATTGCGAGACGCAGCAGTTCTGTTTCATTTGTAACAAGTATAACCATCCGATGACCACGTGGCGCTGCCCTGCTCTCAAGTTGCCGAAGCCGGTGGCGATGTTATGCGGTTATGGAACTGAAAGTATGGCTTTTTTCCAGATGCCTGACAATGTTTGCAGGGAGGATCTTGCACCACAGGATTCACTGGCGGCATTGGTATCTATTTCTGGTGGCTCTATTACTCCCAGTATCGTGGAGGCAGAGGTTGCTAAAATTGCTCAGTACCAACAACAGTGGACGTGGGAAGATATACCACACGGCAAGGACGCTTTTCTCATGTCCTTTCCGAGTGAGGAGGTCTTACAGAGGGTGACTGGCTTCGTAGTATTTATCAAATCTCACAATGTCACTATCGAGTTTAAGCCATGGAATTCAGAGAAGATACCACACCGCTTCGAGCTAATTCCTATCTGGGTTCATGTGCATGGGGTGCCTCACGCTCTCCGACACTTCTTGGGGCTTTGGGCAGTCGGCTCGGTGATTGGTTCTACTCTCGATGTTGATCTTCTTTGTTTGCGTCGGAGAGGAATTGTTCGTATCCAGGTAGCGGTACTGAACCTTGATTCTTTCAAAAGCAGCACACTTGACTATCTTTCTTCCGACGTGGTGGTTCAAAGGAAAGGCTATGAGTTCCGGTACAGTCTTGAAGAAGCGGACTTTCGCGTTGATAGTGACTTTGTACCTCGAGTCTGGGAGCACGGCGACGATCCAGGGGGCGACAAGGGGCATGACAGGGAGGACTCAGTGAGGAACAATGATACAAGCAAGAGGTCCAAACCCACTTCATCCTCCAACAATTCCTCAGACCCTACTTCATCGGGTGGTGTGGTGCCCATGCAGATGGCCTCCGTCGTCACACCTACGAGCCCTCACCGAGGCTTACCCGCCATGGCTGCTCCATCGCCTTTAAGGGGGCCTTCTTCCTCGGGGTCGGATACTTTGTCTAGGGATGCTTCTCCTACGACGTCGGAGCCACGGCCCTCGACGCCGCCACCTTCGACTTGCTGGTCGCCACCGCCTAACCCCCATGTGGGGACTCGCGGGCGCCCCGTGCCGGAGGGAACCGCTCCTTCGCCATCATCATCGCCCACTCCTGCTTCTCCGACTCAACGTGGTGGTGTGATATTCTCCCCATCTGTGCGAGCTAGCCAGGAGTTTGCCATGGCAGTGCTTCACGCGTTATCTTCAACTCCTCCGTCACCGGGAGGGGTGCCGTCTCCCGGGCTTGAGGAGGCTGAGGAGCAGCCTTCTCTATCTTCTTCTTCATCGCTGCGGCAGCCCACCACGCCTTGCGGAGTCGAGGTGATGGGCTCCGAGGCCGATGTCACTCCTTCACTGCTGAGGTGCAGCTGGCGTCATCAGGTAGGGGCTGACGGATCAGCAGCCGCCGACGAGGACACTATGGTGAAGGCCATGCGTAGGACTGATGCACGTAACCTCGACTTCGAAGGTACCCCCTCTCGTAAATCTTTTATGTCTTTTGATAATTCCAAAGTATCTTCAAATATTACTAGACTTGGGGTGTCACTAGGACGTAATTACAAGGAGATAGATTTTTCGGTCAAGTCTCTAAAACAAGTGGAGTTCGACCGGCTTACGGTTGCTCCCAAGTCTTCGAGTTTTGTTGACCCTCTCGTGTCAGATGAGGAGGACGAGGACGCTAATGCCAATCATGAAGGCAAGCTTCTCTCTCATCTGGTTAAAGACACGACGGAAGTAGACCTGGATGATACTGTATGCGACACTACGCTTTTTGAGCTTGTCGCGTCAGTGCGCAAGAATAAGTCTACCTCAGCAAAGAAAAGAGGGCGCTCTTCTAAGAAACTAAATGTCTCTAATCATAAAGTTGGTTCATCATGAGAGGCATGTTCTGGAAGCAGAGGTCTTGGTGACTTGGCTAAACACAAACACATTGCCGATTGTGTAAAGGATCATTCGTTGGACTTTGTGGCTATCACTGAGTCGGGTAAACGTGATTTTCCAACACGTGACTTGGACCACTTTTCATGTGGTTTTGATTACGAATGGCACGTCTTACCGCCGACCGGGAGGTCCGGGGGAATATTGCTAGGTATTAACTCTACATACTTGCAACTATTGTCCACGACAAAGGGGGAGTATCATATTAAATTCCACCTTCGAAATAAGTCCGAGAACTTCATCTGGAGTCTGGTGGCTATATATGGTGCCGCACAAGAGGAGTTTAAGACTGCATTTCTAAAAGAGCTGGTTAATACCTGTCGAAACAATCCTCATCCCATGTTAATCGGGGGGGGGGGGGATTTCAACATCCTTCGATGTCAGCATGAAAAAAACAACGATCGGTTTGACACTAGGTGGCCTTTCCTCTTTAATGCTGTTATTGACAGCCTCGACCTGAGGGAGATCACGATGTCTGGTCGTCAGTATACTTGGGCCAACAACCGTTCGGTGCCGACCTTTGAAAAACTGGACCGGGTGCTAGTTACCATTGACTGGGAATACAAATATCCCCTAGCATCGGTTCGGGCACTTGAAAGAATTGAGGCCTTATCGGATCACGCTCCGTTGCTAACCGATTTTGGACAACCAATCCCGAGTTCTAATCGCCACCAGTTTAAATTTGAACTGGGATGGTTCACTAGAGAGGGATTTCAGGAGCTAGTTAAGAAAGTGTGGGCACGCCAGCCCCGCGGTAACACACCCATCCAAAGATGGAATAATCGAATCCGCGCCTTGCGTCGATTCCTTCGAGGATGGGCCAAGCATACTGCTGGAATTTACAAAAAAGAAAAATTGCGTTTATCTACCCTAATTGATTCCCTTGATAAAATAGCGGAGGTGAGGCCTCTGTGTGCTGTTGAGATCGAGCAAAAAGCAATCTTAACGAGCAGATTGCCCGCCTACTACGTGAGGAGGAGATTAAATGGTACCAACGTAGCAAGGCGGATTCGTTAGTGCAAGGTGATGATAATACGAAATATTTTCAGATGCTAGCCAATGGCAGACATAGAAAGAAGCGTATATTCGCCCTTGACCAGGAAGAAGGCCGAATAGAGGGGGACGTACCACTTAGAAATTTTATCACTAAGTTTTACAAAGACCTTTTTGGGCCTTCAGCCGAGACTAATTTTCATCTGGACGAATCCGTTACTCATGACATCACTCAAGTTACGGAAGCGGAAAATGAATTCCTAACCTCTCCTTTCTCTGAGGAGGAAATTCGAACCGCTGTGTTTCAGATGGAACACAACAAGGCACCGAGACCGGATGGCTTTCCCGCAGAGTTCTATCAATGCTTTTGGGATGTCATTAAGGCAGACTTCGTTCAGTTGTTTAACCAACTGCATTCCGAGGACCTTGATATTTCTCGTTTAAACTTTGGGGAAATTATCCTACTGCCTAAGATTAAGTTGGCTAGTCGTATTCAACAATATCGACCGATTTGCCTTCTCAATGTAAGTTTTAAATTTTTTACGAAGGTAGCGACTAATCGGTTGAACGGTGTAGCTGACCATGTCGTAAAACCCTCACAAACAGCATTTATGCAAGGTCACAACATTTTAGATGGAGTGGTCGTCCTGCACGAAACTGTACATTAACTGCACCGAAAAAAATGAACGGTGTCATTCTTAAAATTGATTTTGAGAAAGCCTATGACAAAGTTAAGTGGCCCTTCCTGTTGCAAACCTTACGCATGAAAGGGTTTTCACAAAAATGGTGCCGCTGGGTAGAGAGCTTTGTCTCTGGCGGTAGTGTGGCCATAAAAGTTAATGAAGACGTTGGCAACTATTTTCAAACAAGGAAGGGGCTTCGTCAAGGCGACCCCGCATCTCCTATTCTGTTTAACATTGTGGCCGACATGCTAGCTACCCTAGTGGAGCGGGCCAAGCTGGATGGTCAAATTAGCGGGGTCATCCCACACCTGGTAGAAGATGGTCTATCCATTCTACAATATGCAGATGACACGATTCTATTTATGGATCATGATCTAGATAAAGCAAGAAATCTCAAGCTGCTCTTATGTGCCTTTGAGGAACTTTCTGGTCACAAAATTAATTTTCATAAGAGTGAACTTTTTTTGCTTTGGAGATGCTGCAGAATCTGCACCCGAGTATGCCGACATTTTTGGATGCCAGCTCGGGCAGTTTCCGATTAGGTATCTGGGTATCCCCATACACTATCGGCGTTTAACTATCGCTGAGTGGAAGCATGTGGAAGAGAGACTTGAGAAACGTTTAGCCAGTTGGAAGGCCAAACTCTTGTCTTATGGGGGGCGATTGATCTTGATCAATTCTGTCCTAAGCAACATGGTTTTATACATGTTGTCATTCTTCCACCCGCCGAAAGGGGTTCTACAGCGTCTAGATTACTTTAGATCCAGATTTTTTTGGCAGTGTGATAACGAAACCAAGAAATATAGACTGGCTAGGTGGAGCGTATTATGCAGACCTAAAAGCCAAGGGGGCCTGGGAATCCAAGACGTTGAGATTAAAAATATCGCTCTCCTCAGCAAGTGGGTCTATAAATTACTCACTAAGAATGGAGTATGGCAGGAAATCATTCGCAACAAGTATGTGGGATCCAATGCCATTTCTCAAATTCATTGGAAACCTGGGGATTCACATTTTTGGAGTGGTGTCATGAAGGCCAAGGAATTCTTCTTCCAATTTGGGACCTTCTTGGTTAGGGACGGTGCTCAGGTTCGTTTCTGGGAAGATACCTGGCCAGGGAACACTCCCCTAATGGTGCAATATCCGAGTTTGTACCGGATCGTCAGACATAAATTTGTCACGATCAAACAAGTATTAGGACAGGAAAACCCCGATTTTTCTTTCCGTAGGGATCTTTTGGGCACTCGTCTGACAGCATGGAATGAATTACTCACTCGCCTGGAGGACATTCAACTGTCAGATGATCCGGACACTTTTCGATGGAACTTGCATCAGAATGGCAAATTTTTGGTCAAATCCATGTATGATGCAATGGTTCATTGTGATGTTCCTGTAGATAACAGGAAATTGTGGAAGCTAAAAATTCCCCTAAGAGTGAAGATTTTCCTCTGGTTTCTTCACAAAGGAGTCATCCTAACTAGAGATAATCTGGCACGTCGAAACTGGCATGGTTCCAAGACATGTGTCTTTTGCCAACATGACGAGTCTATCAAACACCTATTTTTTGAGTGCAAGTTCGCTCGGGCAGTTTGGGCTATGGTCCAAGTAGCTTCGAATTTATACCCACCACGTAGTGCACGGAATATGTTCGGCAACTGGTTGCGGGGTATAGATAAACAATTTTCTGCACATATTCTTGTGGGAGCGGCGGCCTTATGCTGGGCAATGTGGCTTACAGGAATGATGTGATTTTTAACAATAAATGTGTCTCATCTCCTAAGCAGGTTATTCATGTTTGTACATGATGGCTCCGTACTTGGTCTATCCTGCAGAAGCCGGAAGACAGGGACATTTTTATGATGGCGTCTACACGGCTGGAGCGTACGGCCAGGGAGGTTTTCTACCCCCATGGATGGCGGTGTGATTTACGGATAGGATCTACCGCTCCTTAGGCTGGACACGATTTATTGCTTGGCATTGTATCAAATTATTTTATTTTTAGGGTGCTCTGGATTTTATGGCTGTGTGCATCTAGCTATGCAGAGGCCGGGCTTTCTTTCGACATGATTGTATTACCTCGATATATCTATTCAATGAAATGTCCTTTATCGAAAAAAGTGATACAGGGGTACGTGCTTAAGTGGCCACTCAGTAATATAGAGGAGATTAGTCCACACGGATTCTCAGGTAATGACTGCGATCCCGCCTTCGCAAACCTTGACCCCCTCTTCAACATTGACAACACTGGAGACAACATAGCTAAGGATATTCCGCAATCAGCGAGGAAGGATCTATGTGCTGATTGTGGACCAGCCGCAGACAAGCCACCTATGCCAATTGTCTTCCCCATAGGACATAATTGGAATCAGTATAAGCCCGGCGAACTGTCGCTATCGCACTCTACGTTGATGACCCTCTCGACAGATCTTAATGTTCTACACGATGACGTGGTACGTAGATCAAAAGAAGAAGGTTAACATGGTTACAGGGCCAAGGTTCTATATGCCTAGACCACTATCAATGGCGGGCAGGCTCTACGCGCCGCTCGCCACTTTATCTATTAGAAACAGTGGCGGGCAGAGATTATAGTTGTGGCGGGTAAAAAAAACGCCCACTAGTGGCGGGCACCCGCCCGCCACTGATGCCATAATAGCAGTGGCAAGAGGTCGGGGGCGGGCGGCCCTGGGAGCCTTGCCCGCCACTGTAACCTTTTCCCACCCGTCAGTGCTGGGCCTTCCTGCAGTAGTGAGTAAATGGGTGGTTTGGGTTGTAGACAGAAAAGAACATATGAGATCCATAATATGTTGATCAAAATGATATACATGGACATAAAGAGTTCTTCAGCCAATACTTTTTTTTTGGAAAAACTTCCAATTTATTCATCAACTATCAAGGAAGCACAAATAATACCAAGAGAAACATAAATTACATACAGGTCCATAGACCGCCTAGGTACGACAACAAGCACTGGAGCGATCCAAAGGATCACCACCATCATCGCCCCTCTCATGAAAACCGGGCAAACCTTATTGTAATAGACAGTTGAGAAGTTGGTGTGGAGCATCCAAGGGTCATCGCCATGGACACGGCTCCATCGCCAAGGGACACGTGCATCACATATGCGAAGGTGAGATTTTTTGTCTAAAAAGACCACTTGCCGAGATGAATTTACAAAAAAAACTACCTATGAATAAAATTGACAAAAAAGACCCCCCCAGCCGTGGCGGCAGGCGCGGCAGCCGACGTGTGGCACCTGCCGCCACGCCTGGAGGCGGCAGCACCGGCCGCCACACTGGCAGGCGGCCACACGCAAGTAACAGGAATCGGCAGGCGCGGGCGTCCCCTGACGGAACGGTGCCGGCCTTGTGGGCCATACCGCCAACGATTGAGGCGGCCTCTGCCGCTGCTGTTTTGCAACGCGGAGATAGCTTTGCTGTGTTGATTTCCATCGCGTCGTTATTCTATGCACTGATTGCAATGCCTTCATCTTTTTAGATGGCACTAATTGCTGCGAAGACTACGATGATGGAAGCACTATTTGATTCCTGTCTAAAATTTCATCCGTCTACACACTAACTGCAGTGTTATGGATCACGTATATTTCCCACCTAAAATTCACATGTACTTGGATTATTAGCTTGTACCGGTGTAGGCATCGTCGGGGCCGCTCCTTTCCCCTCCTTGCGGAACCCCTAGCCGGTGCGGGAAGGCTGGTCACCGGAGGCGCTGGGCTACTCCGACGACAAATATAAGAGCAACTCCAACGCGGCGACCTATTTCATCCGCGCGCGTCCGTTTGGGTCGGCGCGGTTGGCGCGGACAGAAAAGTCGGCTCAACGCGCCGACCCAAACGGACGCGCGTCCGCTTTTCGTCCGCCTGCCGACCCATTTTTTAGCCTCATTTGCGTCGACGCGGACACGAGGCGGACGCGCGCCAACTACTCCACATGGCAACCCCCCCCCCCCCCCCCCCCAAGACCGCTACCGCGCCCAATCCGAAGAAGAAGCTAATGCCCGAGGAGCGTGCAAGGGCCGGAGGCACGCGGCAGCCGCAAGAGACGAAGCCATCGCGGCGGCCGCCATTGCCGCCGCCGCTCAGCAGGAGGCCACCAACGCCCGTGTCGCGGCGGCAACAAGGAAGGTGCTGATGTTTCGAGGGTTAAACCCTGGCCGGCATGGCCTCGTCAACGCCGTCGTCGCTGTGGCCAGCACCGACCCATCTTCTTTTCCTCGGATGGTGTTGCCCGACTCGCCCCGCGCGTCGGCGACGCAGCCGATACCCGGCTTCCACGTCAACCCGCAAGGCTCCCGACTCTCCGGGGAATGCTCGCTCGAGGTGAGCGTGGTGCCGCCTTCCACGCCCGCGCCAGCACCCATCGACCTCAACGCCACACTGGTGACTGGTGGCTCGTCATCCGGAGGGGAGAAGAAACGCGCGCGGCCCATGCCAGCCGACGTGAACTTCGGGCAACGACATGCCCGCTGGCATGGTGCCGGCATGAACTTCGGGCGACGACATTCCCACTGGCATGATTTATGGCCGCAGGCCTTTTCCGAAATTTGCACGTGGACATGAAAATGGATCGCGGCCGTTGGGCGAACTGACGACCCAAATCTTAAAGAGGGCAGACGCCAAAAGGGCGGCCGACACAAACGGACAAAAAACGGACAAAAGTGCCGTCCATTTGGGTCGGCGCGTTGGAGTTGCTCTAATAGCGTGAAAATAACCGTGAACTGACGAAATTTTAGGCCGGAAATATACATGATCCAAAACACTGCAATCAGCGTGCAGATAGACGAAACTTTAGACGAGAATTAAATAGTGCCTCAGTCATCATAGCTTTATGGCCTTTTTATTTTGTATCTTCCTGACGAGGTCTATGTAAGCTCGACGTAGTTTTCTTTTACGACTTTCTTAACATTGTGGAACCTATTTTATTTATCAAAGTGGCCGTATGCATCCTCCTGATGCAGAGGCCGGGGTATCACCCCTTTTCCAAAAAAATCATAGTCTTGTGGGAATTAGTGGCATCTAAAAACACAAAAAGCATTGCAATTCATGGTGCATGTGTACTCTTGTGCTTGCACTCATCCTCGACTCATGTAACGATCGGCTCAAACCTATACATGCATCAGGGGGTCAAGTAGTATACCATCTTCGAAGGGCATAAATAGACACTTGAAAAGAAGAAGATTCACCTTCGCGATTTTTTGTCAAAAAAACCACTTGCCGAAACGAGTTGACAAAAAAAACTACATATAGATTAAATTGGTAAAAAAGACCCCTCAACCGTGGCGGCAGGCGCGGCAACCGGCGTGTGGCACCTGCCGCCACGACCGGAGGCGGCAGCACCAGCCCCCAAACTGGCAGGCAGCCACCAGCGAGTAACAGGAAATGGCAGGCGCAGCCATCCTGCGACGGAACGGGTGCTGGCCTTGTGGGCCATGCCGCCAACGTATGAGGCGGCCTCTGCAGCTGCTGTTCTATGCACTTCTACAAACTTGTTCTTTGTTTCCTTCCAAATGATCCAAGCTCTGACAATAAAAATGGTTAAAAGGCGGCATGTTTAATTTGGTTTTATTTCTTAATTGTTAAAATGATGTCTTCACTTATATCATGTAGGTCTTATTTGTTAGAAAAGACTAGTAGAATTAAAAAGAGCTGGACTGTACTGCACATCATAAAAGATACAACTTGATGAAGTAATTATGATAAAAATCAAGTGAGGTTCTATAACATTAAATTATACTAGTCGCCATCCTGTGCATTTGCACGGGCTAGTTATAATCATTGGGCATGTGTATACTGTGTTACGAAAATGATTCTTTTTCTTCTGTGTTTCGCCGGTCCTGGTAATATTTGTTTGAGTGGACATTCAATTGAGAAAAAATGTCTTTTATCATAGTAATAAAGCATAAAATAAACTTGACATATAAAGCTTGTATATACCTATTCTATTTTCCGGGAATAATTAAAATTATATAATCAAGACATAATAAATGAATTAATCATCGATGGATGTGTTATTATTTATTAAGAAAATCAAGAATAATCAGGAAACCTCTGAAAAAAAGAATATTCATGACATCTCCAAAACAATTTTTGCACCGAACATGTCAGGAAAAAAAATCGACAGCGTAAACTTCGTCTTGTTCGTCCGCATTGATCCTCTCGTCCTTGACACTCCAATTCTCTAGTGCGTCAAAAGCTCCCGATGCACACTAACTTATCAAAATTTTATACATGTCCAAAGGTGCTGTATCTTTCTCGTACATATGTGGCTGGCTAGCAGTACATTTTATACATGTCCACAATTTTATACACACTACTACAATACATAATGTATCATTTCAGCTTCTTGCCACGACCCCAAATGCTTGCGGGTGTCGCAGACTCCGACACCTATGTGGCTGGCAAGCCGTACAGCACCTCTCACGTGTTGGGGTCATATACAAATAGTAACACTGCGTTACTCACATCATATCGTATCCATAAAAGCGGAAATTGTGAAAAAACATTCTAAGATCACATAATTCATGTTCTAGGGTTACCAGGCAAATAAAAATGATCTAATATTTCACTAAACACTTTATTTCCCGGGCAAATGTGATATTGTTTGGTTCTGCAGGATGAACAGGTACACACTAACCATGACATGTTCACGTTGCTCTGTTGAAATTTGTTTGCCATAAAGAAATATAGTATTAATGTTCAGTACTCGAACTCCAGTTATGATGTATATATATACTTAGAACCCTCAAAAATAGTGTTATCATTTAGGAAAGCAATTGTTCGATTACCATTAACTATATTTGCACATAAAGATTAAAACACATGACTTTGCATTCTTTGAAACAGTTTACAACATCAAGACAGTGGACAACATCCATGCCAATCTAATCAATTAAAAAGGAGAACCTTGCGGAAATTCTAGAAAAAACTCAGTCAGCCTGCCCACTGTTTTCATTGCAACAATTTAAGAAAAGCTTTACATGAGGATGCTTCAGTAATACAAAGTAAACATAATTTGGTTCAGAATTTCTGTAACACGCGAGTAATACTAATAGAACATGATCTTGACACAACACAAAATATACAAAAAATGAGAAGAATAACACCGTTTTTTTCTTCTAGCAATGTCTCATGCCACAGACATAGGGTTGGACATATAGTCCGTACAAGGACAATGTAAGTTTATCATTTTACTGAAATATCATATATGTGGAGAGTGTACATGAATATTTAGCCCTACAATAAAAGAACACCATCGAAGTGTTCTGGAAAAAAGTCATGTAAGTATGATTTTTTTTTTTTCATTTGAAGCTTATCCATATATTCAGTTAATTCTTGAATCGATGGAGAGTGTACACACATATTTAGCCCTGCAATAGAAGAACACCATACATACTCATATGTCCATCTATTGACTACTTGATCTCGTATGAAACAAACAATCAATAAGAGCTACCATGAAGCTTGCCTCTTCTTAAAAGATTGCCAAACATACAAAAAAATCAAAGTGATTACCCGGAATTAACTCAAGTTTGGTGCAGAAATTCTCTTGAACTTTGTATGGCATGTTCAACATGTAGCAGATTGCCCATAAACTCCCGTGGGAAAGTGAGAAAGGTGCTAGCAAGCCGTGAATTACGAATACATTAGTTATTAAGAAGATACCTCTGCCACTAACCTGAAGTACAGCTCGCATATGCAGAATAGATAAAATAGAGCCTTTGCTCCAGCTGAATAATTAAAACCAATCATAACCTCAAATACTTTATTGCATGTGCTAATCACGGAAGTTTTGGTGTCCTCACTACTCACCACAAAAGCTAGTGTCAGTTAAATTGATTTTGGCAAACACATTATATCTCAAAAAGTAAATTCAGCAATGTCTATACTAAAATTTTGATATGAAAGCACAAATATTGTCGGGTGGTAGGTGCGACATATGCCAACAGGTGGCTTATCATTGTGGGAGCCAGTAAGACGTCGCCGGTGCCTGGAAACGGGATGAGGCGAAGACATGCACGCCGGCGAATCTTACCCAGGTTCGGGGCTCTCCGTGGAGATAACACCCCTAGTCCTGCTCTGCGGGGTCTCCGCATGATCACTAGATCAATACAAGTAGCTACAAGTGCTCCTTGAGCTGTCTGGCTAGAGGAAGAAGAAGGGCAGGGCTAGCTCTCCTCTTCTCTCTATATGGTGTGTGAAAACTCTATGGGATCAATCCTTTGCATGGGTGTCCCGGGGGGTTTATATAGGCCTACCCCCCAGGGGTACAATGGTAATCCGGCTGGGCGCGGGTCCCAGCCGTCAGTGTCTATGCTCGCCGGCTTCTCCGCCGATCATTGGGGCCCGCCGACTGGTGGGTCCCGCCGGCTGTCGGCTTCTTGACCGGCATGCCGGCCCCACCGCTTGGGGGCTTTGTCGGCGGCTGGTTACTGTTGCCTCGCCTATGATGACGAGGGCTTTGTCGAGGTAAGCGTGGCTACAGTGTCGCCGCCTTGCGAGCTCTCACTGTAGCCTTACCTCGTCTTGTCTCCTTAATGGGGCGCATGCTTCGAGGGAGGGAGGTAGTGTTGGAAATATGCCCTAGAGGCAATAATAAATGGTTATTATTATATTTCTGTGTTCATGATAATAGTCTATTATTCATGCTATAATTGTATTGTCCGGAAATCGTAATACATGTGTGAATACATAGACCACAACCTGTCCCTAGTAAGCCTCTAGTTGACTAGCTCGTTGATCAACAGATAGTCATGGTTTCCTGACTATGGACATAGGATGTCATTGATAACGGGATCACATCATTAGGAGAATGATGTGATGGACAAGACCCAACTTAAGCATAGCATAAAAGATCGTGTAGTTTCGTTTGCTAGAGCTTTTCCAATGTCAAGTATCTTTTCCTTAGACCATGAGATCGTGCAACTCCCGGATACCGTAGGAGTGCTTTGGGTGTGCCAAACGTCACAACGTAACTGGGTGACTATAAAGGTGCATTACGGGTATCTCCGAAAGTGTCTGTTGGGTTGGCACGGATCGAGACTGGGATTTGTCACTCCGTGTAAACGGAGAGGTATCTCTGGGCCCACTCGGTAATGCATCATCATAATGAGCTCAATGTGACTAAGGCGTTAGTCACGGGATCATGCATTGCGGTACGAGTAAAGAGACTTGCCGGTAACGAGATTGAACAAGGTATTGGGATACCGACGATCGAATCTCGGGCAAGTAACATACCGATTGACAAAGGGAATTGCATACGGATTGATTGAATCCTCGACACCGTGGTTCACCCGATGATATCATCGTGGAACATGTGGGAGCCAACATGGGTATCCAGATCCCGCTGTTGGTTATTGACCGGAGAGGCGTCTCGGTCATGTCTGCATGTCTCCCGAACCCGTAGGGTCTACACACTTAAGGTCCGGTGACGCTAGGGTTGTAGAGATATATGTATGCGGAAACCCGAAAGTTGTTCGGAGTCCCGGATGAGATCCCGGACGTCACGAGAGGTTCCGGAATGGTCCGGAGGTGAAGAATTATATATAGGAAGTCCAGTTTTGGCCACCGGGAAAGTTTCGGGGGTTATCGGTATTGTACCGGGACCACCGGAAGGGTCCCGGGGGTCCACCGGGTGGGGCCACCTGTCCCGGAGGGCCCCGTGGGCTGAAAGTGGAGGGGAACCAGCCCCTAATGGGCTGGGGCGCCACTTTGGGCCTTCCCCCCATGCGCCTAGGGTTGGGAACCCTAGGGGGGGGGGGGGGGGAGTTTCCCCTTGCCTTGGGGGGCAAGGCAACCCCTTCCCCCTTGGCCGCCACCCCCCCTTGGAGATCCAATCTCCAAGGGCTGCGCACCCCCTTGGGGGCCTATATAAAGGGGGGGGGGAGGGAGGGCAGCACACTACAGCCTTTGGCGCCTCCCTCCTCCCCTGCAACACCTCTCTCTCGCGCGCAGAAGCTCGGCGAAGCCTTGCCGGAGAGCCGCTACATCCACCACCACGCCGTCGTGCTGTTGCATCTCCATCAACCTCTCCTCCCCCCTTGCTGGATCAAGAAAGGAGGAGACGTCGCTGCACCGTACGTGTGTTGAACGCGGAGGTGCCGTCCGTTCGGCACTCGGTCATCGGTGATTTGGATCACGGCGAGTACGACTCCGTCATCCACGTTCATTGGAACGCTTCCGCTCGCGATCTACAAGGGTATGTAGATCCACTCCTTTCCCCTCGTTGCTAGTAGACTCCATAGATGCATCTTGGTGAGCGTAGGAAAATTTTAAATTATGCTACGATTCCCAACAGGTAGCCGGCTATTGGGAGCCGGCCACATCCCTGGCCGACTAGAGGAGGCCGGGCCGTCTTCAGATGTCTCTCTGGCAAAGGGGCCCGCCGCCCACGGGCCGTACTGGCACCTGTCATGGGTGACATCGAGGCCAACATGGCTATAGTGCCGCGCCGGACAGGGGATGGCTGGCCCGTACGGCGCCCTGTGGCCATACCTGTTCCAGGATTCGGGGATAGTGGGCTGTACTGTGGCCGCGCCCCATCCTATCACCGTTATGTGGGTACAGTCTTTGTGGGTGCAGTCTTGGCCGGCTTCGGGGAGCCGACTTTTTTCATGGCTGGCTTCCGGGAGTCGGCTTTCTCCATGGCCGGCTTCTGGGAGTCGGGCCTCTTGGGGCCGGATCCCTGGAGTCGGCTATCTCGTATCTTTCTTGGAGGAGGTTTCTGAGACTGGGTCGCCTTCTGGGAGTCGGCCCAGGGGATGGCCGGCCGGGGGAAGGCGGCCCTATGCTTTGTATGCTTGAAGGCTTGAATGGCCTGGTAATTTTTCGAAGAGCCAGGGGGAGTCGGTTAGGCTACCCGTGGCCATTTACTCCGACAAATATCCAAGGTAGTGTGACGTCCATAAACTCTAAGCAAATGTACTGATTTGTTTGAAGAAAAAAAGGAGAACATACGAACATGATTTGTTGACATAAAACCAAACATGTTGAAGGAAGCTAACATCATAGTCCGTCCATATGTATATATTTACTGGAACTGGGATGAAAAGAATCACGTTGTATGTTGAGGACTGCATTGTTATAAACCATCAGCAACCATTTTACATATGTATGGAAAATAAGGTGTTCATTTAATCCTCGAGATTCAGCAAAGCACCACTAATAAAGCTCATTGTGATATTCATATGGTGGAAGATTAGTTGGGGGCTTCTTTAAAGCGCAACAGTGAATCAGTGTTAACATCTATAGTAAATATATACATGCTAAGAAGAGAGCACCCCAATTATTATCTTCGCTCCGTCGATTCAAATTGTATGGGGTGTTTCCTCTCAACTACTAATGGAAATATAAATTTACTAATCACAACTTTCTTAGGGTTCAATAATTGTAAGTCTGCACCACTATGTTGATAGAGGTAAAGAAGCGTAGGGGTATAGCTTTGTACCAAACAAATATTACTTATATGTGCCATACATGTAGCTACCCAAAAAAATTAGCATAACTTATTCTTGAAGAGAACATCTTGTTCCAGCCATGTAAATCTTCCTGCAACCGTGCCACCTATGTATCTCCTCAAGAAGGAAAGATCATAGTCAACTCTTGGCTATTAACCATTCTGATCCTTATTTGCTCCAATTAGTGCCAGATCTGATCACTTCCCTGAACAACCTATATAACTGAAGGGTCTACTGCAAACAGAGATTGAGATTAGGAAATTCTCTTCTTAATTCATATGGAAATTACTAATTAATGCCAACAACAAACTGTAGAAAATAGTGCATTTTTTAGAACATATATATCTGACTAAAACAAATATCTGAATAAGATTTCTCACGTAATTACCAAATTGCCTACTCTGATCGTCTAACTTTCAGCAAGGTACGGAGTAAGAAATTTATATTTAAGGAGCAATCAAACAAAAAACACATATTATATATTGCTGAAGATATGTACATAGAAATTATAGTCTAATCCTACTGACATCTAGGAGGTTAAAAAAGTGTTTTTCATACCATGGGGGAACTATGGCCAAGGACCTCCGCGGTTCTGTATAAATATTGTACTTCTGAGAAATTAAAGTTATTGCTTCTACTTCTTACCAGTTTATAGGTCATTGTTTAGAACAGATAAGTAGAAAATCTAGTAGCGTTGCGCATTGCTCGATTCATCTACAACATAGGACGGCTAGCTGAACAGAGAATTGAAGCCAATCTAATGGACATGACAAACAGCGGACAAATCCAAATTGTACCAGTTTGCACTCATACACAACATCTCATGATAGCACGTACATACTTAAAGAGTGAACTGATTGGCTAGAAGTAAGAGAGGCCCAAACATATTTCTAGGATTGATGAAAAACAACTTACAACCGCAGAGTAGATGGCTGATGGTGAAAATATTGCACGCTGATTTGCAAGCAATGTTCGTCAATAAATTACCAACAGAACCAAAAATTTCTGCAATTCAGCCATTCAATAAATGAAGTACAGAAGAGAGCACATACCTAGGTCTACAGAAAAAAGACCATGTACCTCTTGAGTGTCCCTGTGTAGCTTGCATGCAAGCTAGTTGCAGAAACATAAAAAATTGCCAGTGAGGAGGACGTCACGTTCCACCATCCACTTCCATGTTGAGACTTGAGAGGAGTCCACGGGAGAGGTGGTTGGTGCAGATAGGAGATCCGCCATGCAGGGGAGTCTCCGCTGATGGCAGCAGCGGCTCTGGCGGCGCTGCAGCAACATAGCTACCAGGCTTATGGTTGATCTAGGAGACATCCATCGACCTGGTAGTCTGGTACATCATAGCTAGAGTAGCATGGATAGATTAGGCCCAAGAGGTCGTGTGCACTTCCTGCAGGAAATCAAGCGAGAGATGGAAAGCAGATCAAGCTCGGAGGTATGCCAAGCATCGGTTGGATCAGGAGAGCCGGTTGTTCATCAAACACCATGTAGTTTCTCTTGATCAGATGGACTCTTTTCTTGAAAGGTGTCCTCCAATTTAAGAGAGATACAGATACGTTTTCCATCAGGGAGGAAAAGACATGAGAGAGGAAAAAAAACATGAAAGCTTCAGAGTGAGACGGGAGAGATAGGGACTCTTCAGATTTGCTGTTTTTCTACAGGGAGAAGAGGAGACGGTGGTGGAAGATATGTTGGAGATATTCTCTTTTAACTTATTTTTCCAGAACCGTGAGGAAGATATGTTGGAGATATTCTCTTTTAACTTATTTTTTCAGAACCGTGAGAGCATTATGGGCCAATTTTTCAGCTTCAAAGATGTTGGGATTTCTAATCAATCTGGTTTCGACCAAACTTAGTTGGCTTAAAGGTTTGTTGGGTTTTTTTTTGTATGAAAGTTAATCAAGACCGTAATAACGCGGCCCCACCATAGATTAACGGTTGTTAATTTCTGATTAACATGGTAATTTTTAGGGATTCTGTAATTAGTATAGGTATAGATAGATAGATAGATATAGATAGATAGATAGATATACCCCTTCCTTCCAAATATGTAATACCTCATCAAATTGTGAACCTAAATTCGACTAAAAATATATGATCTATAGGATAAAAACTATAACACTATATTCATACTTACATGAAGTTTCAAATGGTATAATTTTCATTGCATATAACTAACATTTTGTTATTTAGATGCATAGTAAAATTTAGACTCAATATTTCAAGGGTGTTACATATTTTGATGGAGATAGAGTAGATGAATCTTAGGTGTAGTTATAGGAATACATAAAAACCTGTTTCATGTTAGATGGGTATAACGTGTATCTAAAATAATATAACATACATTGTAAGAAAAAGTGCAACGGAGAAAAATAATAATTGATAGATGATCATGGTCCAACAAAAAGTTAATGAATTTTCAAAGGCAACTCTTATTTTCTTTTCTCCTCAATGCAGTAGAGAATGTAGCGTGAATGCTTATCCTTTATATTTTGGTAATTCAATTAATGTCATGTCCATGTTTTTTCACCTATTCGAAAATAATCTAGTTCCTCAAGGGAGCTAGGAACCTTGGCAGCAAGTGAACTACGTCACACATATGACGAAAAAGTATAATTCCACGATCAAGCTGGTAATTCTGTTCAACCTGATAAAACAGAATCATAGAAAAAATTCTAAATATTGTGATCTTGTTTTCCAGCCACACCTGTCTTGATACCCATAGCCTAAAATGGTGGCGGTGACATTATTGGAAGTCAAACTTGCCAAAGTTTCAACTGAAGTCTTGCCATTTTGTTATTTTTACCCATATACTTTCCTTCCATTAACAACATAATCAGTATGTATCTTCATATGCATTGCACCAACGAATATATAATTGTGTATATTAGGTCTGTGAGTGCATTTTACTTAACTCGCTTCCATCGCAGGCAATTAACATTACATAGGCATGTCCAGAGGTGGTTAGGACAATGCATGAAACATTAAAGGCGATTGTGATTTTGTAGCCGCCTCAAATTTCTCATCAGTGCAAAGGGTTTCCGTTTCTACCTCCTATGCTTGGTCAGTACCTCAGGGGCACGTCCTTGCTAGTATATTTTCCTTCCATTCACATTGGGCTTCCCCTATCTATGCCCAACCGCATAGTAGCATCAACGACCTAGTCGCACGTCCGCCCATACGAGGCGACGCTCTGCCCAATAGCGGCGGTGATCCGCCCATCCGCGGTGATGCAGTGGCTGATCCGCCCATCCCCGATAGTGAGGTGGATGATACACCCATGTGATGTGCCGCGGTGGCACATCCTCCCATCCGTCGTATTGCAGTGGAAGATCCACCCTTCTGTGGCGGTGAGGTGGATGATTCACTCATCCGTGGTCATAAGATGGCTGATCTGCCCATCTGCAGTGGCGCGATGGCACCTTCGCCTATCTGCTATGTCACGCTAGAATACCATCCCATCTAAGGTTTCACGATGGCACATCCACCCATTGGCGAGGTGCGATTGAAGCTTCGGCTCGGTCCAGGCTGATTGGCGGAGAGGGAGACTCATGATAGCCATGGGCGGGCGAGAGAGTAGAGGTGGCTTTCCACTTGCCTTTGGCTGGTGGTTGGCTTTCAGCTTATTCTTCGGCCTCCTCTTCCTCGACTTCAACCTCGTCGGTCGTGCCTTCGAGGAGGTCGGTGAGATCTTCGACGTTGGCAATGATATAGGTGTTGGGTTGGTCAAAAACATCGACTCCGTTGGGAGTTCCACGATTCATTCTGATGTCCGGATTGGGGCATCTGACTTTCTGATTTCCGAAATTTAATCTAACATCAAATCCAGGAGAAATTTCGAACACTTGGCCAACGGGTCGCGACTTTGGTACCCGATCTGACCTAGCTCCCGGAATAGGTTTCTAACACATGTCTCGGCCTGATCCGATATCGACCATTGGGGAAGCCGCTTTGGGGACCGATCTAACGCTAACCTCGGCATGAGTTTCTCTTGCTCATATTTTATCATGTCTGAGATTGGAACTAGGGAGAGCAAATTCGGGCCCCGGTCTGACATCGACCCTGGCAAAGGATTCTAATGCTCCTCAAGGGCCAGATCTGACATGGGACCCAAAGGAAGCAGCATGTTGATGTCTACTACACAACTCGTTCTTGTAGACTTGTGTTGGGTCTCCAAGCGCAGAGTTTTGTAGGACAGTAGCAATTTTCCCTCAAGTGGATGATCTAAGGTTTATCAATCCGTGGGAGGTGTAGGATGAAGATGGTCTCTCTCAAACAACCCTGCAACCAAATTCAAGAAATCTCTTGTGTCCCCAACACACCCAATACAATGGCAAATTGTATAGATGCACTAGTCCAGCGAAGAGATGGTGATAAAAGTGTAATATGGATGGTAGAAATATATTTTTATAATCTGAATAATTAAAAACAGCAAGGTAGCAATTGATAAAACGGAGCACAAACGGTATTACAATGCTTGAAAATGAGTCCTAGGGTCCGGACATTCACTAGTGCAATCTCTCAACAATGCTAACATAATTGGATCATATAACCATCCCTCAAAGTGTGATGAAGAATCACTCCAAAGTTCCTATCTGGCGGAGAACGTAAGAAGAAATTGTTTGTAGGGTACGAAACCACCTCGAAACTATTCTTGCCGATCGATCTATCCAAGAGTTCATACTAAAATAACACCAAATAATTTCAGATTCACAATACTCAACCCAACGCAAATAACCTCAAAGAGTGCCCCAAGATTTCTACCGGAGAAACAAAGACAAGAAAGTGCATCGACCCCTATGCATAGATTACCCTAATGTCACCTCGGGAATCCGCGAGTTGAGTGCCAAAACACATATCAAGTGAATCAATATGATACCCCATTATCACCAAGAGTATTCATTTGCAAGACATATATCAACTGTTCTCAAATCCATAAAAGTATTCAATCCGATAAAATGAAATCTCAAAGGGAAAACTCAATTCATCACAAGATAGAGAGGGGAAAACACCATATGATCCGACTACATTAACAAAGCCCGCGATACATCAAGATCATGACATCTCAAGAACATGAGAGAGAGAGAGATTAAACACATAGCTACTGGTACAAACCCTCAGCCCCGAGGGTGGACTACTCCCTCCTCATCATGGTGGCCTCCGGGATGATGAAGACAGCCACCGGTGATGATTCCCCCCCTCCGGCAGGGTGCCGGAACGGGGTCTAGATTGGTTTCTCGTGGCTACAGAGGCTTGTGGCGGCGGAACTTCTGGTCTAGGGTCTCCGCGAGGGTTTTTGGAATATTTGACTATTTATAGGGCGAAGAGGCGGTGCGTGAGGCCACCCAGGTGGGCACAACCCACTTGGGCACGCCTGGGCCCCCAGGCGCACCCTGGTGGGTTGTGCCCCCCTTGGGGCACCCCCCAGGTGCCTCTCTGGCCCACTTGATGTCTTCTGGTCCATAAAAAATCCACAAAAAGTTTCACTGCGTTTGGACTCCGTTTGGTATTGATTTTCTGCGATGTAAAAAACAAGCAAAAAATAGCAACTGACACTGGGCACTATGTCAATAAGTTAGTCCCAAAAAATGATATAAAGTTGTTATAAAACATCCAAGAATAATAATAAAGCAGCATGAATACTTCATAAATTATAGATATGTTGGAGACGTATCACATGTGTTGCTCCTAGAGTTGGGGAGAAACCAAGCCTGTGAAGATTGGTTCGCCGCGGAGATCCGCGGTATACTCCATGTTGCCGAATCTTGTGACCCGACCTCGAGCAAAGGACTCGACCTATCCGAGGAGGCCAATCGAGTTGGTGACAAGGGTGTGCAGCCAAAGGCAAACATCTGGCCTGTCACGAAAGTCATGCCGGTGTCGATCCAAGATTTGATCTTGACACCCATCGAACCGCGACAATTACCTAGCAGGACCTGCGTGGGCCACCACTGCCGGTGCTAAATCCAACAGACCTCCTAGTAGGGGATCCTAAGCTAGGTGCCTTGGAATGATGGTAAAAAGGACAACTGATTTACCGATGTTCAGGGGCTGTGAGGAAATAAAACCCTACATCATGCTTGTGTTTTACTGTGTTGGAGTATGTATAGAGCACATGTAAACTAACAAGAGATTTTTTTGATGTATCTATTGAGCTTGGAACCTCGGTTTATATAGGATACCATGTGGTCCTAGGGTACATGGATCCTAGTCAGCTACATCTGAGGAGGTAGATTCCTCCACAAAACCAGCTTCTTGTATTGCACAAGTCTTATGGAATCTGCCTTGTGCGTGCCATGGGTAGCCCAAAGTGGGCCAGGACAAAAATGACAAGGGATCCTTCAGCTGGCTCACATGGACACTAGTAGAAAACAGGGCTTAGGTCACAGGGCAGTTTTCACATTAGCCCCGGTTCAGTCACGAACCGGGACTAATGTGAGCATTGGTCCCGGTTCGTGCGGCCAGGGGCCTGCCGGGCCTCGTGGGGGCATTGGTCCCGGTTCGTCCGGACCCTTTGGTCCCGGTTGGTGGGACAAATCGGGACCAATGGGCCACGCTCCTGGCCCACCACCCTTTAGTCCCGGTTCACACCACAAACCGGGACTAAAGGGCTGGTCCTAGTTGCGGCCAGTGTTTAGTCCCACCTCGCCAACCGAAGGATGCTCACACCATTTTATAAGCCCGTCCCTCTATGCCTTGTTGAGCTTCTCTTAAAGTGAAAATAGATGCCCTTATACAGGGAATTTCACCTAAATTCACAGTAAATTGAAGTTTACTGTGAATTTAGGTTTAATTTTCTCTATAAGCGCATCTATGTTCATTTTTTTATATTTATAAAATAAATAAACCTTAATAAAATAAATAAAACTAAATAAACCTTAATAAAATAAAATAAAATAAACTATAGTAACTACAATAAATAAACCTTAATAAATTAAGTAAGAATAGCAGCAGTAAAATAAATAAAAATAGCAGCAGTAAAATAAATAAAAATAAAATAATTAAAGTAAAATACATAAGTAATTAGAAATAAAATAAATAAGTTTTTTGTTGTAAGTAGAAACAAAACAAAAAAATAAAGCAAAAGAGAAAAAAAACACGAGCCATCAACTCCATAACCGCCATATGTGGGATAGAGAAGGGTGATCCCTTGGAGTGGGATTCACATACAGTTGCCCATAACATCTACCATTCGAGCCTAGCAGGTGGAACTCGGATCTGTCAACAGTGTCAAAGCGGCAAATAGCAGGCGGAGGAGAAGCCACCGATGTCATGTGTAGATCCCTTCTAGGTCTTGCGGATCGTGCTATTACAGCAATTTGGTTGGTTGATCCCAAAAAAAGGAATTTGGTTGGTTTTCTTGAAGCCCTAGCTTGTTGTGCCGTCCTATTCTCTCAATGCAATTTAGCAAATGCTACTACAGTACAGTAAAGGGCACAAAGAAAAAGCACGCAGTGAAGGAAAATACCTCCATATCAAAGCTGCTACTTATCTTGTTGGTTATCAGGATGTGGATATGTAGAATTTTCTCTAGCCACGGCAACAGACATGCATTCATCGAGGGGGTTCACTACAGAACAAAATAAATGCTGACATTAGTTGTTGAGGGTACGTTTGACATCCCTGAGAGACTAGATAATGAAAAGATGAATCGTCAAACCTGGATGAACAAAGACGCTACCAAGTGGATGAATCTGATGGCCTATCCTCCCTTGAAGATCATGCGTCCTCCCTTGAAGGCGCCACCAGGGCCATGGACGCCTCATACACCGCCGCCGCCGTGTTGTAGTGATGAGGTATCGTGCAGGATCTGACACAGGATCATCTTCAGGCAAGATGAATAGGTCTTCAGGGGCACGACGACCGGCCACAGCAGGCCCCTGCCATGGACGGCGCCGCCCGAGCCACAGCCGCTCGCCAGCTCGCCTCTGGAGCAGTCCAAGCTTATCCGCGAGCTCGTCCACTAGTGCCCGTCGCCGCCACGACGTCCAGCAGGCTAGAGAACGGCGGTTCGCCGTTCTTATCCACGGCCGCCGTTGGAACCGACTCCGGCCGCCTATATAAGGAGGCCCCGAGTCCGTCCAGTCCCTCAGGCGACCTCAAGCCACCCCACCTAGCACCCTCATAGCAGGCAATCGATCAGGGAGGGTCTTCTTCCCCATCTCCGGCCAGTACAGTCGCCGCCGCCCTCCGGTCCATTCGGTCGCAACCAGAGCCCCCCCCGCCACCTCCTCGACCACCGGGAGGACCGCCCCGGCCTGGCGGATCCATCCCCGCCCTCAGGACCCCGCGGGGAGCCGCTATTCGCCGGCGTTGATCGCCGGAGCCCTGCCTCTGTTCGGCCAGAGGAGGAAGGAGGCGGGGGCGACTGGTCAAACCTGACCAGTGGGCCCAAGGGACCCACGAGCCGGTCCACGCGGGTTAAGTGGAGGATCTGACACAGGATCACCTTCAGGCAAGACGAATAGGTCTTTAGGGGCACGACGGCAGCGGCGGCGCCATGGCCGGGACTGGTGACGACGGCGGCGGCGAGCGAGCGGGAGGGTAGCGGCGGCTGCGTGCGAGTGGGAGGCCGGAGGATCACCACTCATTGTGCTCGACATATCACTACAAGAAACCTGTTAATCCATGACGGATTTCTAATGACATTTTTGGAAACTCTCATCGATGACCTGGTAAAACCCCACAAGCCCGGTGAAAGCCCGCTAAAGCCCGTCTAACCGTTCCCGTATAAAAACTTAACCCTAAATTCCCTCCTCGGCCCCTGCATCGTGTCCCACAGCACGTCGCCACCCCTCGTCCCTCCCACAGCTCGTAAACCTTAATAAAATAAAATAAAATAAAATAAACTATAGTAACTACAATAAATAAATCTTAATAAATTAAGTAAAAATAGCAGCAGTAAAATAAATAAAAATAGCAGCAGCAAAATAAATAAAAATAAAATAATTAAAGTAAAATACATAAGTAATTAGAAATAAAATAAATAAGTTTTTTGTTGTAAGTAGAAACAAAACAAAACAAATAAAGCAAAAGAGAAAAAAAACAGAGGAAAAAAATTATGCCACCTACTGGGCCACCACGGCCTGAATACGACTAGAAACCCATCCATGGGCCAGGATTCAGGCCCGCAGGAGGCCCAGTAGGCCCACAGGCAAATAGTGACAGAATAGGCCCGTAAGCCTGCATTTGAGAGGAGCTCGAAGTGGTCAGCGCAGCTGCGCTTATAAACCACTGTCGAAGCCTCTCGCCTAGCGAGGTGGGACTAAACATCCCACCGCACCGCGCCAGTTCCAGCACAAGGCCTTTGGTCCCGGTTGGTGCCACCAACCGGGACTAAAGGGGGCATTGGTCCCGGTTCGTGGCACCAACCGGGACCAATGAGTTTCCTATATATACCCCATCGCCACAGCAGAGCACTCCAGAGTGCTCTGTTTTTTCTGGCCAGCGAGGGGAGGGCATTTGGGTGCTCTAGCTCACCTCCTATGCACATGAGGTGTTCGATGAAATGTCTGAGCCACACTAGTTAATCTTTGTCCTCTCGAAACTCGACCTCCGAGCTCCATTTTCCCCGAGATTTGTCTAGGTTTAGCGGTCCGTCCCGTCCCGTCCCCGTCTTCACCGTTGTCGATCGCCCGCGCCGATCTCGTCGCCAGCACCACCGTGGTGAGCCTCTTGTTCTTATCTTCTTTCTGAAAGGAAAAATTCTTACTTTAGATAGTTACTTGTCTAATTTTGTTACTTTTATTATTCCTTCTTATTACATAGTGCGATGGTTTTGGTATCCGCCCCCGTCGGCCCTCGTCCTGTCTATGATTCGGATGTGGTATATATTATCTTTTTATAACTATTTGGTTAATTTATTGTTTATGACAAATATACCGACCAACGTGACATTGATTTTATTTATCTAGGAGGTGGTTGAACCGGAAATTCTAACCGACCCTATTGTTGAGAGGTTAAATTTAGTTGAAGAAGAAAACAATTACTTGAAGGAAAAAATAAAAAAATTGAGGAGGAGAAGATGATATTGGAGTTGCATGTTGCGGATGTCGTCGATGATCACAAGATCAAGATGGATGCAATGCGCTTGAAGATTAGAAAGATTAGAAAAATATGCCATTCATACCGAGGCTTGGTATCATTATGCCATTGGATCAATTGTTACCTTGGTTGCGATTATGATCGCATTTGTTTTTGCATTGAAATGTTTTACATAGTTTCAATGTATGGTTTAATTAATTAGATGCTCTGGAGAGCTATATATATGTTGTTAGATGAGAACTATGTATGTACTTTGGTTCTAATGTGATGATGAACTTCTATTAATTTGGTCACTTAATTATCTATTCATGATGTTCTGTAATGGTTTTTGACACACTTAATTATATATAATGCACGCAGATGAACCGGCAATGGATGTACGGTGATAGACACACCTCCGAGTACATTAAGGGCGTGCATGATTTTCTCGAAGTGGCTGAGGCAAACAAGCATAATGGTTTTATGTGTTGTCCATGCCCTATATGTGGGAATACGAAGTCTTACTCTGACCGGAAAATCCTTCACACCCACCTGCTTTACAAGGGTTTCATGCCACACTATAATGTTTGGACGAGGCACGGAGAAATAGGGGTTATGATGGAAGACGGCGAAGAAGAAGAGGACGATGACAACTATGTGCCCCCTGAATACGGTGATGCTGCAACGGGGGAAGCTGCTGAAGATCAAGAGGAACCAGACGATGTGCCCAATGATGCTGCAAGGGGGGAAGCTGCTGAAGATCAAGAGGAACCAGTGCCCGATGATGATGATCTCCGCCGGGTCATAGTCGATGCAAGGACGCAATGCGAAAGTCAAAAGGAGAAGCTGAAGTTCGATCGCATGTTAGAGGATCACAAAAAAGGGTTGTACCCCAATTGCGAAGATGGCAACACAAAGCTCGGTACCGTATTGGAATTGCTGCAGTGGAAGGCAGAGAATGCTGTGCCTGACAAAGGATTTGAGAAGCTATTGAAAATATTGAAGAAGAAGCTTCCAAAGGATAACGAATTGCCCGACAGTACATACGCAACAAAGAAGGTCGTATGCCCTCTAGGATTGGAGGTGCAGAAGATACATGCATGCCCTAATGACTGCATCCTCTACCGCGGTGCGTACAAGGATCTGAACGCATGCCCGGTATGTGGTGCATTGCGGTATAAGATCAGACGAGATGACCCTGGTGATGTTGACGGCGAGCCCCCCAGGAAGAGGGTTCCTGCGAAGGTGATGTGGTATGCTCCTATAATACCATGGTTGAAACGTCTGTTCAGAAACGAAGAGCATGCCAAGTTGATGCGATGGCATAGTGAGGACCGTAAGAAAGACGGGAAGTTGAGAGCACCCGCTGACGGGTCGCAGTGGAGAAAAATCGAGAGAAAGTACTGGGCTGAGTTTGCAGCTGACCCAAGGAACGTATGGTTTGGTTTAAGCGCGGATGGCATTAATCCTTTCGGGGAGCAGAGCAGCAATCACAACACCTGGCCCGTGACTCTATGTATGTATAACCTTCCTCCTTGGATGTGCATGAAGTGGAAGTTCATTATGATGCCAGTTCTCATCCAAGGCCCTAAGCAACCCGGCAACGACATTGATGTGTACCTAAGGCCATTAGTTGAAGAAATTTTACAGCTGTGGAATGGAAACGATGTACGTACGTGGGATGAGCACAAACAGGAGGAATTTAACCTGCACGCGTTGCTGTTTGTAACCATCAACGATTGGCCCGCTCTCAGTAACCTTTCAGGACAGACAAACAAGGGATACCACGCATGCACGCACTGTTTGGATGACACTGAAAGTATATACCTAGACAAAAGCAGGAAGAATGTGTACCTGGGCCATCGTCGATTTCTTCCGACCAACCATCAATGTCGAAAGAAAGGCAAGCATTTCAAAGGCGAGGCAGATCACCGGAAGAAGCCCGCCATGCGTACCGGTGATCACGTACTTGCTATGGTCAATGATTTACACGTAATCTTTGGAAAGGGTCCCGGCGGACTAGCTGTTCCGAATGACGCTGAGGGACACGCACCCATGTGGAAGAAGAAATCTATATTTTGGGACCTACCCTACTGGAAAGAGCTAGAGGTCCGCTCTTCAATCAACGTGATGCACGTGACGAAGAACCTTTGCGTGAACCTGCTAGGCTTCTTGGGCGTGTATGGGAAGACAAAAGATACACCTGAGGCACGGGAGGACCTGCAACGTTTGCACGAAAAAGACGGCATGCCTCCGAAGCAGTATGAAGGTCCTGCCAGCTACGCTCTTACGAAAGAAGAGAAAGAAATCTTCTTTGAATGCCTGCTCAGTATGAAGGTCCCGACTGACTTCTCGTCGAATATAAAGGGAATAATAAATATGCTAGAGAAAAAGTTCCAGAACCTAAAGTCTCATGACTGCCACGTGATTATGACGCAACTGCTTCCGGTTGCATTGAGGGGGCTTCTACCAGAAAACGTCCGATTAGCCATTGTGAAGCTATGTGCATTCCTCAATGCAATCTCTCAGAAGTTGATCGATCCAGAAATCATACCAAGGCTAAGGCGTGATGTGGCGCAATGTCTTGTCAGTTTCGAGCTGGTGTTCCCACCATCCTTCTTCAATATCATGACGCACGTCCTAGTTCATCTAGTCGACGAGATTGTCATTCTGGGGCCCATATTTCTACACAATATGTTCCCCTTTGAGAGGTTCATGGGAGTCCTAAAGAAATATGTCCGTAACCGCGCTAGGCCAGAAGGAAGCATCTCCATGGGCCATCAAACAGAGGATGTCATTGGGTTTTGTGTTGACTTCATTCCTGGCCTTAAGAAGATAGGTCTCCCTAAATCGCGGTATGAGGGGAGACTGACTGGAAAAGGCACGCTTGGAGGGGGGGACTCAATAATATGCAGGGACGGATATTCTTGGTCTCAAGTACACTACACAGTTCTACAGAACTCTACCTTGATGACCCCGTATGTCGATGAACACAAGAACAGTCTGCGCTCCAAACACCCGGAGCAGTGTGACGACTGGATTACATGTGAACACATCAGGACTTTCAGCAGTTGGTTGGAAACACGTCTCAGAGGTGACACCACTGTTTGTGATGAGTTGTACTCGTTGTCCAGGGGACCATCTTCGACTGTATTGACTTACAAAGGATACGAGATAAATGGGAATACATTTTACACGATCGCCCAAGATCAAAAGAGCACCAACCAAAACAGCGGTGTCCGCTTTGATGCAGCAACCAAGAGGGGAAAGGACACATATTATGGTTACATAATGGACATATGGGAACTTGACTACGGACATGATTTTAAGGTCCCTTTGTTTAAGTGCAAATGGGTCAATCTGTCAGGAGGCGGGGTACAGGTAGACCCACAGTACGGAATGACAACAGTGGATCTGAACAATCTTGGGTACACTGACGAACCATTCGTCCTAGCCAATGATGTGGCACAGGTTATCTATGTGAAGGACATGTCTACCAAACCGAGGAAAAGAAAAGATAAGGAAGCGAATACATCATACGATGAGCCAAAGCGCCACATAGTTCTTTCAGGAAAAAGGGACATTGTGGGAGTGGAGGGCAAGACAGACATGTCTGAAGATTATGAAAAGTTTCATGAAATTCCTCCCTTCAAAGTCAAGGCTGACCCAAGCATCCTGATAAACGATGAAGATTATCCATGGTTACGGCGCAATAAGCAAATGACACAAGCGAAGAAAAAGTGAAGACTTTCTCCCGCAACTATTATGATGGTACCATGCCAACTTTGTAATAGACGAGTATGATACCATTGTCCGTTTTGTACAAGAAGTGCATCTAGTTTTTGCCGTAACCCTCTCAACTTTCTTGCACATGCTATGTGGATGAAATGATGATACCATGCCAACTTTCAACCTTTTCAGAGTTCATTTGAAATGCTTTTCAATTTTAGGGTCTTATAGCTCAAAATAATTAGTAAATGCATGAAAAATAACATGCCAAAAATTAAAAATTATGCCACCTACTGGGCTACCACGGCCTGAATACGATTAGAAACCCATCCATGGGCCAGGATTCAGGCCCGCAGATGGCCCAGTAGGCCCACAGGCATGTACAGAGAGGTTAGGCCCATAAGCCTGCTTTAGAGAGGAGCTCGACAGCTCAGGCGCACCGCACCTTATAAATAGGTGCGGCTCTCTCTTAGCTAGCGAGGTGGGACTAAACTCACCACCACGCCACTGTGCAAGGCCATTGGTCCCGGTTGGTGGCACGAACCGGGACCAATTCCACCCTTTGGTCCCTGTTGGTGCCACGAACCGGTACTAATGAGGCTGTGGCCCCACGAGCACCTTTAGTACCTGTTCGTGGCACGAACCGGTACTAGAGTTTCTTACTAAGCAGTTTTTTAGTCCCACCTCGCTAGCTGAGAAGCACTAGGAGCGGTTTATAAGCCCTGAGTGCATAGACGATGAAGAAGAGGCGCAATGCTCACGTTGCTTAGCTTCAAGCCTTGAGGAATAAGGTAGACTACATCGAGCTATGTGCAGTGCAGTCTACACTATTCCGAAAGTCTTGAAGCAAATCAACGAGCATTGCGCCTCTTTTTTATTTTTAATCATTAAAAGCAAAAAGAATTTTCATAAAGAACTTTTTTTGATAGACACTTTAATAGCAAAAAGAATTATCATAAAGTAAAATAAATAAGTAATTAGAAACAAAATAAAATAAAATAAATAAGTTTTTTGTTGTAAGTAGAAACAAAACAAAATAAATATAGCAAAAAAGAAAACAAAAAAACTAAATACAGCAAAAAGAATTTTCATAAAGAACTAATGGCACTAATAGAAAGTTTATATTTTTTCTAAAACTAATGGCACTAACAGACAGTTTATAATTTTGCTGACCTAAAAGCAAAAAGAATTAAAAAATAAAGCAAAAAACAAAAGAAAATAAATGATGCAAAAAACAGAACCAAAAAACTGGATTTTTTTTTTAAAACTGTCACCTATTGGGCCACCACGGCCTGAATACGACTAGAAACCCAACCTGGGCCAGGATTCAGGCCCGCAGAAGGCCCAATAGGCCCACAGACAGCACAGTGTGACATTAGGCCCGTAAGCCTGCATTTGAGAGGAGCTCGGGAGGGCAGCCGCAGTGGGGCTTATAAACCACTCTGAGCCCCTCTCAACTAGCGAGGTGGGACTAAACTTTTGGCCGCGGGCAGCGCAAGGCCTTTGGTCCCGGTTGGTGGCACCAACCGGGACCAATGGCCCCCCTTTAGTCCCGGTTGGTGCCACCAACCGGGACCAAAGGCCGCCGCTTCCCGCCCTTTGCGCTGCTGAAAAGGGACCTTTGGTCCCGGTTGGTGGCACTAACCGGGACTAAAGGGGGGCATTGGTCCCAGTTGGTGCCACCAACCGGGACCAAAGGTGTGCCTATATAAGCCAACACTTGTGAAATTTTCAGATCCCTCGCCAAGTTGCCCCCGACGCCGCCAGGCTGCCCGTGCTCGCCGTCGCCGCCCGCTCCTCGTCGCCGTCGCCCCGCGCCCTTGCCTCGACGGGTCACCGCCCGGTGCTCGTCGCCGTCGCCCTGCCCCCACGCGCCGCCCCGCCTCATGCTCCCCTGCTCGCGCGCGCCGCCTCGGCGCCCCGAGCCCCCTGCCCGGCCCGCGCGTGCTCGCCAGCGCCCTCGCCGCCCCCGCCCCGCCCCGCCCCCGCGCGCCGGCGCCCTCGCCGTCGCCATCGTCCTAGCCGCCCCCGCTGTGAGAGCCGCCGCCCCGGCTCTGTTTTTTTATTAGTTTAATTGTTTTTTGATCATATATATATATATAATGTATATGTGTATGTATGTGGCTATATGTTCTTGTTCATATGTGGCTATATGTTTTTTTATTAGTTTATTTTTTTGTTCATATGTGATGTATATGTGTATGTGGCTATAATGTATATGTGAACAAAAAAAATTTTGTATGTATGTAGATGTTCAAAATGTATGAATATATATGTCAAAAATGGTTTTTTGTTCATAGAAAGTTTTTTGTTCATATATAGAAAGTTTTTATGTATGACAATGGATATATATTCGATATATATGAGAAATGATGATCCATGGAAAAGTTTTATATATGCAAAAGTTACAATTTTAGAGAAGTTTTATATATCTAGCTAGGAAGGGAAGAAGAAGAAAAAGAAGGATAGGAAAGAAGAAAATAAGAAGAGGAAAGAAAGAAGAAGAGGAGAGGAAGAAGAGGAGAAATAAATAAGAAGAGGAAAAAAGAAGAAAAAGAAGAGGAGAAGAAGAAAAAATAGAAATTCTATTTTTTCTTCTTCTCCTCCTCTTTTTTTCTTCTTTTTTTTCTTCAATCCTCTCCTCTATTCCTTTCTTCTTCTCCTCTTTTTATTTCTTCTTCGTTTTCTTATGTTTTATCGGGTCTGTCGTCGTCGATATATACCCCTCCCGATAACTTCAACACGAGGGGGGGTCGATATACCCCCTCCCCGATAACATTATTTTCCCGTGTATATATGTTGTCGTTGTCGATATAAACCCCTCCTGATAACTTCAACACGTGGGGGGGGGGTCGATATACCCCCTCCCCGATAATATTATTTTCCTGTGTATGTATGTCGTCGTTGTCGATATTACCCCCTCCCGATAACTTCAACACGAGGGGGGGTCGATATACCCCTCCTCGATAACATTATTTTCCCGTGTATGTATGTCGTCGTTGTCGATATAACCCCCTCCCGATAACTTCAACACGTGGGGGGGGGGTTGATATACCCCCTCCCCGATAACATTATTTTCCCGTGTATGTATGTCGTCGTTGTCGATATATATAACTCCCTCCTAGATAACTTCGACATGATGGACGGTCGATATGTATACCCCCTCACGACCGTAATAACTTATACCACGGGAGCACTCCCCCGGCCCTCTCGCTCGACCAAAACTCTCGAGGACACCCAAACCCTAGAAAAAAACGATATCGGTCTCCTACCCCCTCCCGCCGCGCCCCTACACTTGAAGCGTTGCCTAGGCCACCCCAAACCCGGAATAAGCTAGGTCTACGTTTGCACTAATATATCCACCTGCTGTCATGTTTGTGTAATAATTGCCATGTTGTAATATTTGCAGAAACAATGGAGCACGGACGAGTTGAGCAAGCAGAAGAGGTGTTGGGGGACATAATCTTAGCCGGATGTGATATCTTGTCGTATCTTAACGACAATGATGGTCTGGAAGAACAGGGTGAAGAAGCAGGCTACGGTGATCGAAGAGTGGAGGAGGAAAGACATGATTATGATGGCTCCGGTGACCCAATGCTGGTGCAAGAAGGAGCCCGTGGTGACGGCTCCGGTGACCGAACAGAGTCCGGCTAGGTAAATATATTAGTTAAGCCTGCGCTGACTAGCTAATTGATGCATTCATTGTTTTGGTATGTACACATATTAATTAACACTCGTCTTTCTTATTTTTTCTAGCCCTCCGGATCGAGCACAACTTCGGTAAAGAGACGAGGCCCGAAGAGAAAGTTGCGCTCGGATGAAAGGTTTGAGATCACAGCAATCGCGCGCGACGGCCAACCGATTGAACCCGTCCGGACAAAGGATGCTTTTGCTGCTCAGTGCGGGGTTCTAGTTAGGGACAAGATCCCGATCAGCATCCACCAATGGTATAAGCCTAAGAAGGAAGACCCTGAGGTGTCTTATGTCAATGATATGCAGAAAGATGATCTTTGGACTGAGCTGAAGGCAAATTTCACCCTACCGCCAGAGGAGGATCCGGAGAAGCCAGTTATAGAGCAATTAATCAAGTCTCATGCTCTTAAGAAGATGGCAGACCTATTCAGGAGGTGGAAGAATGAGCTGAAAACGTTTGTCGACAAAGAAGAGACACCAGAATTCGTCGACCAGTATGAGAAGATCAGAGATCACTGGCCCGCATTTGTGGCCCACAAGACATCGGAAAAGAGTAATAAGATGTCAGCGACAAACAAGAAGAATGCTGCAAAGAAGAAGCTTCACCATCGCACGGGGTCAGGTGGCTACCTCAAAGCCCGGCCTAAGTGGGCCAAGTCTGAGAGGGATCTTCTTGATAAAGGGATCGAACCAGAGACAATGAACTGGCCAGACCGTTGCCGGACTTGGTTCATCGGGGCTGGCGGAACCTTGGACCCTGTATCAGGGAGGTGTCGTTGGACGGACGAGCAACTCGCAATACCCGTCAAGAAGCTTAAGCACTATATCGATGCAGCGCAGCAAGGGACGTTCGTTCCAGACAGAGAGAACGACGAGCTCACAATGGCCCTCGGGAATCCTGAGCGCCCTGGACGGACACGAGGCATGCCAGGCTCCGTTCCGTGGAAGCCTGGTTTTCCGGACACGGGCGGTTACAAAACCCAGGAGAGGAGGAAAAAAGTGGAGCAGATCCAAATTCAGAAGCTGCACGAAAGGGTTCAAGCGCTAGAGGAACGAGACGGCAATCGAGATGCCGAAACTGCCCCCGAAGCTACACCGCCATCTCAGCGGAGAAGCAGCGTGGCTTCCACCGAGCAGCTTCAGCTGGAGCATGCGGCTCCTGCTAGCTACCCCGTGGATGCTATCACGGAGTCTCAACATTGCCACCTTATGGCGGAATGGCAGAACTTCAAAGTCAAGGCGGCTGTTGGCTCTGTTTTACCTACTGAACCCGGCGCAACCTACCACTGCCGGCGATTCCAGAAGGATATGCTAGGGTGATGGTGGATGAAATAACGGAGGGATTTGAGGACCTCCAGCTTGACCACCCTACCGGTGAAGGGGAGACTCGGCTGGGTTTAGCTCTAAAGACTCCGTGCCTATGGCGGAAGGAGCTCATCAAGCTTCCGAACTGGACGGCTCCGGTGAGTAAGGGCACTCCGCCTCCTCCTCCGCCTCCTCCTCTGGCGAGTGATCAGGGCACTCAGCCTCCTTCTCCGGCGCGTGGCGGCACTCCGCCTCCTTCTCCGCCAGCGCCGGCGCGCCAGAGCAGCCAGCCTCCTCCTTCTCCGCCTCGTCAGCAAGGGCGGAAGAGACCCGCTGCCGCTGCGGCTGCTCCGGCGCGTCGTAGTCCTTCTCCTCCGCATCGTAAGCAAGGAAAGAAGACAGCCGCAGCCGCTTCGTCTGCTCTGCCGGCGTCTAGCAGTACAACTGCCAGAGGCGGGAGGCAATACAGATTCGGTCCTTCTCTGAAGACTCCAAAGAAGTTACCATACGAGAGGACCGAGGAGGAGAACGCGAAGATCGTGCGAGCCGAAGTGAAGAACTTCTTTGAAGGGGTGAAAGCAAAGAAACATCCACCTCCGGAGGAGAAGGTAGATCCGGTGAAAGCAAAGCGCACTCTGGCTGCCCTGACAAAACCACCAAAGTCTCCGCCGAGAGGCAACTATGAGCGCGTTCTTGCAAAGACATATGCCGAAGCGGAGCGGTCAGGAAGTACTGTCAGTGATAAAAGGATGAAAGAACGACGAGCTAGGAAAAAATTGCCCAGCTCGGCGAACAAGCGAACCAATCGTGCCCCCCGCTCAAGGTGTCAAAAGACATCGTCGCTAATGATCCAAGTATGGTGCCCGGTTATAGCAATCTTGGAGATTACCTGCCCGACGATGTACATTATGAAATCATGGAGGTGGACGAACACAAATACCATTACGGGAAGCCTGTCGTCAAAGATGAAAGATCTCTAAGCACGATGATGCGAAGACTACATGATTGGTACATGAAAACCTGCAGAGAGTCTGATGGGATGGATACTTTGACGCTGAGAGTTAAACCGGAGCATGACCTCGTTGGAATTGATCTGCTGAGTGTTCCATTTGAGGATTTCTTTCAGTTTTACAATCAAAAGGCCCTCGATAAAACAACGATCACTTGCTACTGTATGTAAGTAGTACTACTTCTGTCATTAAGTCTCTCTATATAGGTCAGCTCTTTCATTGCATGTATTTATACTTATCCTCACTATATTATGCAGATTGAAGATCGCCGAATTGAAGAAAAGACAAATCGGTGATATTGGGTTCATTAACACAAATCTCATAGATGCATATACGGTTGAAAAACATCCCAAAGAAGCCGAGGCCAACTTGCTACAATCGTTGGTATTAAATCAAAACAAAGATATAATACTCTTTCTTTACAACTTCAAGTGAGTGTTACTGTCTTGTGCATATTCGGTTTCCCTTATTAGTCCAGGTTATGGTAATGTACTTGATGACTTATGCATGCATGCGCAGCTTCCACTATATTCTCCTAGAGATTAAGCTTGAGCAGGGAGTAGTAACCGTCTTAGACTCGAGACGAAAAGATCCCCAGGACTATGCGAACATGACTCAAATGCTCAAGAAGTAAGTTAAATCGATCATTATCCACCATATCAGCAACTTTGTTCATTTCCTGATATCAAGTAATTGTTTTCTTTGTCTGGCAGGGTTTGGAGAAAATTCACCTCAAAAGCTCCGGGACTGCCGAAGAAGCTGCAATTTAATCACCCGAAAGTAAGTACTATAGTAGCATGTTCCGCGCATCTCCTAGTGATTCAAGCGCTAGTTTCATCAATACCATTTAGCATGCTTGCTTATCAGTTTGATTGACCTCTATTTCTTGTAAAGTGGTTGTGGCAGGAACCCGGGAATAATTACTGTGGATACTACGTTTGCGAGTCCATCCGCTACACGACCTGTGAGCGGGGCTACACTGAAGAACAATATGAAGTGCGTAAGCAATAATATTCACAATTTTATTTTATTACCATCATTTGTGTTGAGTTTCATTTATTCATATATATATGTATTGACCCCCTTCTTCAAATTAGATGTTTCGGAAGCGGGATGAACTCCTAGCAGAAGATCGTATGCGAGGAATTCAAGAGGAATTGGCGGCATTCTTCCTCGACCACGTGACCGCTGCAAACGGAGAATACTATGTGGACCCTGTGTTCCTATAATTTAATTAGGAGATTTTAGTGTAAGAGATAATTATTATATATATGTAGCCGGTAGTGTCGGATAGATATACGAGAACTTGTTGTTCGACCAATATCTCGGAGAAGGAGAGGTGGTCGATATCACTTCTCTCTGTATGCATATGTTCATGACGATCTTCTGTTTCCTTCATTTGATTACTAGCTAGCGTGTCTGCTCCTCTCCATACATATATAGTACGTAGCGTCGACCAAGCACGGAGATAAGAGAGGACACTTCTCTCTATTAATTAGCTAGCTAACACAGTATATGAAACACCTAAATTAACCTCCAAAACCCCTAAACCACCCCCTTTCAAAAAAAAACAAAAACATCAGCTCCTGCCAGCTGCTGACGCGTGGATGCCTATTGGTCCCGGTTGGTGACACCAACCGGGACAAAAGGCCCTGCCTAGTGGTCCCGGTTGGTGGCACCAACCGGGACCAAAGGCCCTCCTGCCTGGGCTCCCTGCACCGGCCACGTGGACGGCCTTTAGTCCCGGTTCGTGTAAGAATCGGGACTAAAGGTCTAGGGCATTAGTAACGACCCGTTAGTCCCGGTTCCAGAACCGGGACTAAATGCCCTTATGAACCGGGGTAAAAGCCCCTTTTCCTACTAGTGGGCCCGGAGTTTAAGTGGTGAGACCTTAGCTGGGACACCGTCACGGGAGCAAATTTTCTTCCTTTTTTGCAGAGCCTATCATTTGAGAAATGATGTGATTTTTGGAAGGGAAAGTAATTCATTATTGCCGCTGCTATAGATGTGGATAATTACCAGTCCACCTGATCATTGTGTCAGGATAAAGTTGAGTTTGTTTCAAACAACAAAGGTAATGGAATGGTGGGATGGTTAATGGCCGGCCATGCTCCACTAAAATATAATGTGGTTTCACAGCCTCTCCCTGCTAACTATATCAAGATCTATGTAGACACCAGAGTTTTCTGGAGACCATGAGCGCCCCCTGGTGTGGGGGTTGCTGCTAGAAACTCTGCTAGCGAAGTCATCATCTCTTCGACAAGATTTTATTCGCCGGTGTACAAGTGTTAATGAAGCTAAGCTTCGGGTTTTCTTGCTGGGTATTATATTGGTATCACTCTTCACAAGTCTATTATTATGGGAACTGATTGTGCTTTTATAGTTTCTTTTCCTACAAATGGAAACTTGACAGGTCTCCTCTCGTTGATCTGAATAAGAAGGCATTGAGGATCAGCTTCTCCAGAGCTATAAAATTTCAAAAACTTAATCGGTTCACCGATGGAATGACACACGAATGACACACGAGATAGCGAAGTATTGTTTCGATTGCCGGTCTGATGGTGTTCTTCTTAATAGTTTGCCGCGCTGTGTGGCATATGCTTGAATTAATGATTTGCAATAAAAAATTATTAATTAATTTACAGGGTGTTTTAAAAAACACTGAAAGTTATAATCGAAATCATTTGGTTGCACCACATGAAAAGATAGAAACTTTCTATCATGATGCAATACATGACATGGTTGGTGCAGACACATATGAAAAATCCCCAAAGATCACACAATTTGCTGGAAATCCTATAGCATCCCACTGTAGAAAAAAATCATAGGATTTTCGAAGGATTCAATCTTTGAAATTTTGTAATCTCCACTGGATCTCCTAGAAAAAAATTATGGTCCTCAAAACTTAATGTGGGGAGGTGATATTAGCATAAATATATAAGAGTCGTGGAAACTTATAGAAATTTTCTCGGCTAATATTCAATTATATTTCGGGTCGAATATGTTGTTTCACGTCGGTGGCCCACCAAACGGGTGAATAGTTGTTGGTCCTCCCGCCTCCTCCCTGGTGTCAAATCCTTCATCATCCCAATTGTTAGCTAGCCCCCTCATGATGTGGCATTCATTTTGCAATGCACACATGCAGACTTAATTAATACTGCTCACTGCATTAATTCATGGAACTGTTAAGTCGAGAAACTTGTCTTTGGACATGGACAATCATATTCATGTGATCTGAGTATTTGTCATTAATTACCTTATTATTGGTAGCTACCCCATCATGGTGCATTGTGTTGTACAAAGGTGTTAATACGTCCAAAAGCTATCACGTTGACTTCTAGATTTATGTTGTATTTTCGTGTTATGTACTTCTTGTATACTTATATTTTCATCTATTATATTACTTAATTTCAAATATAGCTGGTAGACATGACAATTTTATATGATCTCCCTATTTGTAGAAAACGTCAAAAGAACAATGCCAATAAATAGAAAAGGCCCAAATATCAAAGAATATGATGACAAAGAAACTCATACGCAAAGTACACTTTGGGGTGCAACAAGAGGCAGGGCCCACCAGTTGCTCCACCGCCCTCATCCAACCGTTATCGCTACCATTCTAGATTGAATACATCATAAGGACTTCATTTATGGTTGTATTTATAGAGGAATTGGGGGGGGGGGGGGGGGGAGACGACCCACCAACAAAGAAATGTTCTTCGGGTACAAAATATTGCCCAACTCTCTTCGCCACCGGAATCCATGATATATTGCAAAGGATTGGTTTGTACCCATGGTAATGATCCAATCCACATATCCTCCATGATGATCCCATAATGTGTGAGTAGTCCATCAAGACTATGGGGGTTCTGTAGTAGTAAACATGTCGATTTCTCCCACATTTGCCTGGATCTAGGATTATTTGTGATTCTGCTAAAGTGATACTATTATGGTTGTGCCATAGATACATTGTTATTCTAACAAGGATGTCTAATGATTGAGAATTACATCTCGGTCCTATCATTGAGTCTTATACCCTTTATAAATACATCCATCAATTAACTCCATCATGCTATTATGGGATGATATATTATGTGCATGTATTAATGTATTTGGCATGGGTTTGCATGGAATTCATTGGCCCCTCATTTCGTGTAATTTGTGGAAACCCCGCGAAGGAAATAGTAGTGTGACAAAAGCTATGTCATGTTTTGCTTTGCGCCTATCGTTAGTAGTACATGGCAGCATCCTTTTTGGTTAGCCAACAACATAAATAGCTGAAGAGAGAAAGGGAGAGGGCGAGAGAGGGAGGGAGAGAGAGAGAGAGATTGTGAAACTGTTGAACTCCTTGCTGCTTATCTCTTAAAATAGTTTTTTTATTTTACGTGACAACCATTTTTTGATAAGTTAGCTAATTGAGCAATGGATGCCTGAAGGTTTTGCTTGCACAACCACTTATTAGTTTATCTTGTTTTAGGTTAAAGGAAAAAAGTCAACCTACACTTCCATGTGTTTGGTACTCATTGTGGTGCTATTTTCCAGACAATAATCATCTGGTGCAGCGTACGCATCGGTTATCCCGATAGTGCACCTAAGGAGAGATTTACATTGAACCTTCGATCGAGGTAATACCCTACTTCCTGATTGTCCGGATTGATTTCCTTAGACTCATATGAGAACTATGGTTTATGTGTACATGGGGGTTCGGTCGCTAGATCATACGTGGTGTATGAAGCTGAGATGATTCTGTACCAATTCGAGGGAGGGGCGGGGTGGGGGGTATCTGACACACCTTATGTACCTGCCCATGGCTACTGTTGCATGAGTCTCGATTTGGTTGATACATGCATAATATAGTAGACCTACTCTAGATGGAAAGTAGAGTCATTGTATTGTACGTCAAGGTGGCGATGCGTCCTCTAACATCTGAGGACTTTGAGGAGCAGGCCTAGGCCACCCTGTGGTTGTTGGGCTTCTTCCATCCTCCATGGCTATAGTCAGGGGAGCCAGTGGGCATGGCATCGTGACTCATCTATTATATATAAAAAGTACTTAACAGGCTAACCTGAATAAAGAGAATTATGGTAGAAATTTCCATAAAAATTAGAAACATCTAACCTTTAATTGAGTTTATCATAAAACTACAACCATTAGATCATAATATAATCATAGAAAATTACCCACCAATACCATCATCAATGAGGCACCTCCTATACGCTAAACTTATTTGCCCATTCATTCAATCACAAAAAAAATCACCCATATGTTCTCTCTCCAGCACGTCTAGCAATGCCCATAAGCCAATCCCCAAAGCAAAGCCGATCAGCCGTGGCTCTGCGATGTCTTCGTTTCCCAATAGGCATCCACCCCAATCACAACCAATATATCTCAATCACCGCCTTTACCACTCATATTAAAGCAGACCATGGCCCGACAGTACAAAGCTATTGAAAATCCACAATTTTCTAACCCTAATTTATTTTTCTAATGTTGCTCTCTCATGTTTGTCTAGCAAGGCTACTTTAACCCTAATTTATTTTTCTTTAGTTATGGTCTCACGTTTGGCAAGTACAGCTGGAGCAAGACAAGATACCATCGTCGCCTCCCCGACATCTTCTCTGAAACCTCAAGATGCATGTCCTCCGTGTCTAGCGATCTCCTCATATTGGGTGCTTCAAAGGGGTATCCAATATCCAGCCGTGCACGTACCATGACATAACATTTGACTGATTGGTAGCTGCCAATCGATCGAGCCACCATGCACTCTCATGAAGGCAGCAAGCACAATTAGATGCTTATCTCGCTGCTAAGATTCTGAATAAACGTGAGTACATATATGCATGCACGCGTTGTTTCTTAACGTGTCCTCATGCAGTAGTGCGCAACTATATAATTTGACGGCAAGCAATATTTCTACAACTGCTCTTCTCTTTAGTACGTATGTACGCACATAATTATAGTAGTACACCGCACACATCTCATTGCATGAAGCATTAATTAATACCGTAATTTTGTCTTCTGTCTTTTCACACAGACCTAAATTTTGTTTTGCACATTCAAAGGTGTAGTCCAAAGATGTCATGTTAGCTCTGCAAGTAACAATGCTAGATCGATGTATCTTTCTACAATTCACTATGTAGTGACATGCTGAAATACTGCTTGTAAGGTTCAGTTAAGACAAGAGCTCTGTTTCCTCAGTGATGTATTCTATTCAGGATGCCATGCTTCAAAGATTCCATCAATTCTGATGATTAGTATTTATATTGGAATCTGAATGAGAAATAGTTGATAAAGAAATATTTATGTGTTATTCAGACCAGTTGCAAAATAAGTACCAGCGACTGCACTTTAATCAAGGAAATATGCACATGTTCGTTTGTTTTATTATATATATTACATCGATAATATCTCATTCACTATATATGTGATTAGATAACTTTACATAGATAATGTTGGACACCACCCTACGCTTTACATTTATACTGACAAACTAGCGATATTGTGATATTAAGTTTATAAGCTACACAACTTGATTCTTGACATAAACATGCAAATATTTTCTATTGTGATTTTCAGGCTGATATACAGGCCACGAAGCACTAAAATTTAATGAAGACTTACACACACGTTTGTGGTTGCTTTGAAAGTTCTCTGAAATATAGCAATTTGTATATTAATTCTGCCATATTTTTCCTTACTTGCTGCTTCATTAGTACGAATACTTCATTTCTAATATTCTATGATGTTGCTCCTTACCGGCAAAGCTAGTTTTTCATTTATTATCTATCATTCGGGTCCGCCAGATAATAATAGTTCAATGTTGTTTGAGTTTAATAAAAATCAATTGTAAGTTGTAATTGATGTATGTTGGCGCCGCCTCCTCGCAGCGCCGCTCTTCTCCACCTCGAGCTGCCTCACACAACTCTCTTGTGGTTTCTCTATCTTTTTCTCTCAAGAACACAAGAACACACACACACGGACCAAGAAGGAGCACAAGTGCTTTGCCGTAGGCTCTTCTCCTTGGCGAACGCACAGGCTACATATTTTCTCCCAGCCCTCACGGCCTCCTCTTCATCCTCATTAACCAAAGCAATATATACAAGGACCTGGCACTTATGCCACACACCCACGCAGCGGAGCCGCCACATTCGGCCACTAGCACCACCTCTCCACGTACTAGTACATGCCACTAACCTCTGCCTTATCCTTCTCCTGGAATCTCTCTAGGAGCAACAAGACGCGGCCTTGCTGCTAACAGACCCATGCATGCGCTAACAAACTCCCAGATTTTCCTCTAGCTATTTTGTCCAGCCGGTTGCTGCATCATACAGCCGTGCCTCCTTGTGCATCACTGCAGCCTCACGCCGCCATCAGCATCACGTCATGCTAGCCGTCTCGCACGGCACGGCATCTCGCCTCCCCCGCACGCATCGCTGAAGCTTCGCCGGACAAACAACACACTACACTAGAGTACATGTAGAACAAAATAGACATGCACCTATATATGACAAGATTAGTTCTAACAATGTAACCCTCAAATTTTCTTGTAGTAAATCTCTCTAAAGGTGCAACTATACTAGGATGCTTATTATAAGGAGGGCACGGATGGTGCAAAGGGGATACAACAACGATATGATATTATGATGTGTCACCTTGGTAGCTTAAATCGTTTGAAGTTTGATTAACATATTTTTATCTCACAAAATGTGACTCTATTATTTGTTTTTTTAGAGCTACCATGTAGCTTATTTGGGACAAGTTCTTCTCATAGAATGTGTGTCGTATCAACAAGAAAACTATATAATTACGAAATGCTAACCAGTCTGGGTTTTAAATGTAAGCTGTACTTGATAATATGGACTTAGCTAGAGTGTTCAGTTTGAATTATACATGTTAATTCAGTTTCTGCGTCAAGGAGCCATGGATCCATACAAAGGTTACTGGCAACCTCTATTTTTTGAAGAAAAAACTGAGCGTGTCTTTACATTCTCTGCTTTCCAATATATATGTGTTGTGCATTTAGTTCTAATAGCTTGAAAGTTGAAAGTTGTGTACAACCTTCACTCGATTCTAAAAGAACTTCGGAGAAATTTGTTCCTGATCCCGTCTTTCATCAACTTTTCTTAATAGGTTACATTTCTCTATTCTTGTATATAAAAGTAAGTTTGTTTCTTTCATTTGAGTTGATTAGGAACGATAAGGTAAACATAATTCGATAAATTCCATTGTTCTCATAGATGTGTAAAACCATGCATCAACACCTGGTACTGGGATGATCTAATCATAACTGCCTTCTTTTATATTCCAGATAACAGAGGGTGCATAAAGTGTTTATAGGTGATGTACAATGGAGGCAATTGAGGGAAAATACACTCTCTCTCAATGGCAATATGCTGCAGCTTCCACAAACCATCTTGATGTTTCATGTGTACATATCGCCAGACATGATATTACCTCATAGTTTGTACTCTTATATAATACTACTATGAAAGAATAATTTGTGCTTACTTCCAAATGCAGGTACTGCTGCCTATCTATGGTGTGTGTGTATAAAGTGGCATAGGATAGTGGATTTCATCCGTAAGCTAAATTTTAATGATCTTCCTTTTCACTGTCTACATGTTATATATATTCAACTTAGCATAACTCTCATTCCCGTTGCTTTATTGTTTTAGTTGCATTTTCTATGATTCATTAAACTTTAGCAAGGGTGTTTAGTTTATCTTTTTCACCTCTCACTTCTCATAAATGAAAAAAATTGTATGTTCAAAACCCAGAGGCCGAATCATGAGGGTAGGCTTCAGCGTGTTCACGCTTGCCTACTAGACTCTAAGTTGCTCTTGTGTATACTCCATTGTGTTCTATTCTTCAGAAGGCCTTTGTGAGTACGAATAAAATATTTCTAATGGTCTTTTCTTAAATGTAATCCTTCATAATTTTGTATGGGAATGTATAATGAGTTTTTCACTCTACATATTATCTTAATAGCCTGCTAGAAAGAGGTGAGACCTCACTGATAAACTTTTATGTTTCATATAGTTTCTATCCTCAACATTTTTGGTTTTCCTAAAACTAGCTTTTAGTATATCATCACATCCCTAATTCTACTTTCTTATATTTTAAATTCTTAGAATCCTATGTTCAAACTAATTCTTTCAAAAAGATCTATACCCTAGGAACATTTGTGGTTGAAATAATTTCAGAAAGAGGGCTAATATTATGGATAAATATGTACACTTTTATGTTTTAATATATCCAAAATATCATAAGCCACTAGTAGAAAAAGGGCCATTTGTCCCGGTTCGTAAGGCCCATCTGTCACGGTTGTGGAACCGGGACTAAAGGGTCGTTACTAAAGCCCTAGGCCTTTAGTCCCGGTTCTTACACGAACCGGGACAAATGGGCCTCCACGTGGCCGCTGCGGCGAGCCCAGACATGAGGGCCTTTGGTCCCGGTTGGTAGCACCAACCAGGACCAAAAGGCATCCACGCGTCAGCAGCTGGCAGGAGCTGATGTTTTTGTTTTTTTGAAAGGGGTGGGTTTAGCGGGTTTTGGCGGGTTAATTTAGGTGTTTCATATATTGTGTTAGCTAGCTGATTAATAGAGAGAAGTGTCCTCTCTTATCTCCGTGCTTGGTCGACGCTACGTACTATACGTATAGAGAGGACTCGACACGCTAGCTAGTAAGCAAATGAAGGAAACAAAAGATCGTCATGAACATATGCATACAGAGAGAAGTGATATCGACCTCTCCTTCTCCGAGAGATTGGTCGAACAACAAGTTTTCGTATATCTATCCGACGTTACTGGCTACATATATACAATATAAGATCTCTTACAATATAATCCCCTAATTATATATGAACTCAGGGTCCACATGATATTCTCCGTCTTTATCGATCACGTGGTCAAGAAAGAATGCCGCCAATTCCTCTTGAATTGCTCGCATGCGATCTGGTGCTAGGAGTTCATCCCGCATCCGAAACATCTAATTTGAAGAAGGGGGTCAATACATATATATGAATGAATGAAACTCAACACAAATGATGGTAATAAAATAAAATTGTGAATATTATTGCTTACGCACTTCATATTGTTTGTTAGAGTAGCCCCGCTCACAGGTCGTGTGGCGGATGGACTAGCAAACGTAGTATCCACAGTAATCATTTTCGGCTTCCTGCCACAACCACTTTACAAGAAATAGATGTCAATTAAACTGATAAGCAAGCATGCTAAATAGTATTGATGAAACTAGCGTTTGAATCACTAGGATATGTGCGGAACTAGCTAGTACTACTTACTTTCGGGTGTGTAAATCGCAGCTTCCTCGACAGTCCCAGAGCTTTTGAGGTGATTTTTTTCCAAACCCTGTCAGACAAAGAAAACAATTACTTGGTACCAGGAAATGAACAAAGTTGCCGATATGGTGCGATAATGATCGATTTAACTTACTTCTCGAGCATTTCAGTCATGTCCGCATACTCCTGGGGATCTTTTTGTCTCGAGTCTAAGACGGTTACTAGTCCCTGCTCAAGCTTAATCTCTAGGAGAATATAGTGGAACCTGGGCACGCATGCATAACTCATCAATTACATTACTATAACCTCAACTAATAAGGGAAGCCGAATATGCACAAGACTGTAACACTCACTTGAAGTTGTAAGGAAAGAGTATTATATCTTTGTTTTGATTTATTACCAACGATCGTAGCAAGTTAGCCTCGGTATCTTTGGCCTGAAATTTAACCGTAAATTGATCTATGAGATTTGTGTTAATGAACCCAATATCACCGATTTGTCTTTTCTTCAATTCGGTGATCTTCAATCTGCATAATATAGTGAGGATAATTATATATACATGCAATGAAAGAGCTGAGCTATATAGAGACTTAATGACAGAAGTAGTACTTACAGACAGTATCAAGTGACCGTTAATTTATCGAGGGCCTTTTGATTGAAAAATTGGAAGAACTCCTCAAATGGAACAGACAACAGTTCAATTCCAACGAGGTCATGCTCCTCTTTAACTCTGAGCATCAAAGTATTCATCCCCCAGACTCTCTGCAGGTTTTCATGTACCAATCATGGAATCTTCGCATCATCGTTGTTAGAGATCTTTCATCTTTGACGAGAGGCTTCCCGTAATGGTATCTGTGTTCGTCCACCTCCAAGAAATCATAATGTACATCGTCGGGCAGGTAATGTCCAAGATTGGTATTGGGAAAAATCTCCGGATGGTTAGCGACGATATCGCTAGACACCTTGAGCGGGGGGCACGATTGGTTCGCTTGCTCGCCGAGCTGGGCAATTTTTTTCCCAGCTTGTCGTTTTGCTAACCTTTGATCACTGATAGTACTTCCCGACCGCTTCGCTTCGATAAATGACTTTTCAATAATGCGATCATAGTTGGATTGCGGCGGAGAAGGTGGTGCTCGCTTCAAGGCATCGATAGTGCGCTTTGCTTTCACTGGATCTATCTTCTCCTCCGGAGGTGGATGTTTCTTTGCTTTCACCCCTTGAAAGTAGTCCCTCACTTCGGCTTCCACGATCTTCTTGTTTTCCTCCACGGTCATCTCGTATGGTAACTTCTCTAGAAGCTTGAGAGATGGACCGAATCTGTATTGCCTCCCGCCTCTGGCTGTACTGCTAGACGCGGGAGCAGATGGAGCAGCTGCGGCTGTCTTCTTTCCATGCTTATGAGGCGGAGGAGAAGGACTACGACACGCCGGAACAGCCGGAGCGGTGGCGGGTCTCTTCCGCCCTTGCTGACGAGGCGGAGAAGGAGGAGGCTGGCTGCTCGGGCGCGTCAACGCAGGCGGAGAAGGAGGCGGAGTGCCGCGACGCGCCGGAGAAGGAGGCTGAGTGCCTTGGTCACTTGCCGGAGGAGGAGGCGGAGTGCCCTGACTTGCCGGAGGAGGAGGAGGAGGCGGAGGCGTCCAATTCGGAAGGTTGATGAGCTCCTTCCGCCATAGGCATGGAGTCTTCAGAGAAGAACCCAGCCGAGTCTCCCCTTCACCGGTAGGGTGGTCAAGCTCGAGGTCCTCAAATCCCCCCGTTATTTCGTCCACCATCACCTTAGCATATCCTTCTGGAATCGGACGACAGTAAAAAGTTGCGCCGGGTTCAGGAGGTCGAACAGAGCCGACAGTTGCCTTGACTTTGAAGTTCTGCCATTGCGTCATAAGGTGGCAATGTTGAGACTCCGTGATAGCATCCACGGGGTAGCTAGCAGGAGCCATCAAGACATGCTCCAGCTGAAGCAGCTTGGTGGAAGCCACGCTGCTTCTCCGCTGAGATGGCGGGGTAGCTTCCGGGGTAGCTTCGGCAGGTCGCTTGCTGCGAACTGCGTCTCGTTCCTCTAGCGCTTGTACCCTTTCGTGCAGCTTCTGCAGTTGGGTTTGCTCCACTTTCTTCCTCCTCTCCTGGCATTTGAAACCGCCTGCGTCCGGAAACCCAGCCTTCCACGGAACGGAGCCTGGCGTGCCTCGTGTCGGTCCAGGGTGCTCAGGATTCCCGAGGACGATTGTGAGCTCGTCGTTCTCTCTGTCTGGGACGAACGTCCCTTGCTGCGCTGCATCGATATACTGCTGAAGCTTCTTGACGGGTATGTTAAGTTGCTCGTTGATACGTCTCCAACGTATCTATAATTTTTTATTGCTTCATGCTATATTATATTCTTTTTTGGATGATTAATGGGCTTTGTTATACACTTTTATATTATTTTTGGGACTAACCTATTAACCGGAGGCCCAACCCAGAGTTTCGCAGAAAAAGAATATCAAACGGAGTCCAAACGGAATGAAACCTTCGGGAACGTGATTTTCGGAAAGAACGTGATCTAGAGGACTTGGACCCTACTTCATGACATCAACCAGGAAGGCACGAGGTAGGGGGCGCGCCTACCCCCCCTGGGCGCGCCCTTCACCCTCGTGGGGCCCATGTTGCTCCACCAACGTACTTCTTCCTCCTATATATAACTACATACCCCCAAATTACCAGATACGGAGCCAAAAACCTAATTCCACCGCCGCAACCTTTTGTACCCGTGAGATCCCATCTCGGGGCCTTTTCCGGAGCTTCGCCAGAGGGGGCATCGATCACGGAGGGCTTCTACATCAACACCATCGCCTCTCCGATGATGTGTGAGTAGTTTACCTCAGACCTTCGGGTCCATAGTTATTAGCTAGATGGCTTCTTCTCTCTTTTTGGATCTCAATACAATGTTCTCCCCCTCTCTTGTGGAGATCTATTCGATGTAATCTTCTTTTGCGGTGTGTTTGTTGAGACCGATGAATTGTGGGTTTATGATCAAGTTTATCTATGAACAATATTTGAATCTTCTCTGAATTCTTTTATGTATGATTGGTTATCTTTGCAAGTCTCTTCGAATTATCAGTTTGGTTTGGCCTACTAGATTGATCTTTCTTGCAATGGGAGAAGTGCTTAGCTTTGGGTTCAATCTTGTGGTATCCTTTTCCAGTGACAGTAGGGGCAGCAAGGCACGTATTGTATTGTTGCCATCGAGGATAACAAGATGGGGTTTATATCATATTGCATGAATTTATCCCTCTACATCATGTCACCTTACTTAAAGCGTTACTCTGTTCTTTTGAACTTAATACTCTAGATGCATGCTGGATAGCGGTCGATGTGTGGAGTAATAGTAGTAGATGCAGGCAGGAGTCAGTCTACTTGTCGCGGACGTGATGCCTATATATATGATCATACCTAGATATTCTTATAACTATGCTCAATTCTATCAATTGCTCAACAGTAATTTGTTTACCCACCGTAATACTTATGCTCATGGGAGAAGCCACTAGTGAAACCTATGGTCCCCCGGGTCTATTTTCCATCATATTAATCTCCCGTCAACAAGCTATTTCTTTTTGCCGTTTATTTTGCTTTCTTTACTTTGCATCTTTATCATAAAAATACCAAAAATATTATCTTATCTTATGTATCAGATCTCACTTTCGTAAGTGACCGTGAAGGGATTGACAACCCCTTTATTGCGTTGGTTGCGAGGATTTTATTTGTTTGTGTAGGTGCGAGGGACTCGTGCGTGGCCTCCTACTGGATTGATACGTTGGTTCTCAAAAACTGAGGGAAATACTTACGCTACTTTACTGCATTACCCTTTCCTCTTCAAGGGAAAACCAACGCAGTGCTCAAGAGGTAGCAAGAAGGATTTCTGGCGCCGTTGCCTGGGAGTCTACGCAAAAGTCAACATACCAAGTACCCATCACAAACCCTTATCTCCCGCATTACATTATTTGCCATTTGCCTCTCGTTTTCCTCTCCCCCACTTCCCCCTTGCCGTTTTATTCACCCTCTCTTTTCCGTTCTCCTCTTTTTCGCGTGCTTCTTGTTTGCTCGTGTGTTGGATTGCTTGCTTGTCGTTATGGCTAGTCCCCTATCTTCTCCGTTGTCTCCCGAAAATGAAGTTCTTAATTTTAAGCAAAGGGAAGGAGAAAATCTAAAAGACGCTTGGTATAGAATTTGCAATGCTCAAAATAGATCGATCAGGAAGCAATCTACTTCCGTTTTTCTCCGCAATTTTTATGTAGGCGCTACTCCTTGGTACAGATATATCCTTGATACCATTACCGGAGGGAATTTCTTGGGTAGCCATACTTTTGATTCTTATAATGCTTTGATAGATTTGTTTGGCTCACCCCCTCTTTTGGTTAATGGAACTATGTTAACTTTGGAGCATGTAATGCAAAGACTTGAAATTATTGAAAATAAAGTTGCTACCGTAGAGTTAATTGAAAATTTGGATAAAAAGATCCACAACCAAATTACCCAATATGGATCTAAAGTAGGAGTCACTTTGAAAAATATTAAGGAGAAGGAACCCATAGTTAATGAAAGAATAAATCAGGATTCCACTAGAATAGATAAACTTGAGGGTATTATTACGAACTTGGGAACAGCTCTTTCTTCCGTAAAGAATACTCCAAGTCCTCCAACTAAAATTTCCAAGCTTATGTATGTTCCTAAAAATAAGGGTGAATCCTCTAGCAAGGAAACTGCGGACCTCAAATCTATAAGTATTCATCCCAATCTTTTTGCTATCATTAAGGAACCATTTGCTACAAATGAATTTTTTTGATTTTGTGCCTAGAAGTTTGATAATTAATAAAAATAAAGAAACTCCTAAGGGTGATAGATGTCTCATTAAAGAAATGCCAACCAAAGATGGCAATACCTAGATCTATCCTCGCTATTATGCCTAGCTAGGGGCGTTAAACGATAGCGCTTGTTGGGAGGCAACCCAATTTTATTTTTAGTTTTTTGCTTTTTTGCTTCTGTTTAGGAATCAATATTTGATCTAGCCTCTGGTTAGATGTGTTTTTATGTTTTAATTAGTTTTTGTGCCCAGTTAAACCTATAGGATCTTCTTGGATGATAGTTATTTGATCTTGCTGAAAATTCCAGAAACTTTCTATTCACGAAAATAATTGTTAGAAATCACCAGAACGTGATAAAATATTGATTCGAATTGCTGCTGATCAATAGAAATATTTTCTAGGTCTTCCTATTTTGGCTGAATTTTTGGAGTTCCAGAAGTTTGCGTTAGTTATAGATTACTACGGACTGTTCTGTTTTCGACAGATTCTGTTTTTCGTGTGTTGTTTGCTTATTTTGATGAATCTATGGCTAGTAAAATAGTTTATAAACCATAGCGAAGTTGGAATACAGTAGGTTTAACACCAATATAAATAAATAATGAGTTCATTACAGTACCTTGAAGTGGTGTTTTGTTTTCTTTCACTAACGGAGCTCACGAGATTTTCTGTTAAGTTTTGTGTTGTGAAGTTTTCAAGTTTTGGGTAAAAGATTTGATGGATTATGGAACAAGGAGTGGCAAGAGCCTAAGCTTGGGGATTCCCATGGCACCCCAAGATAATCTAAGTACACCAAAAAGCCAAAGCATGGGGATGCCCCGGAAGGCATCCCCTCTTTCGTCTACTTCCATCGGTAACTTTACTTGGAGCTATATTTTTATTCACCACATGATAAGTGTTTTGCTTGGAGCGGCTTGTATGATTTGAGTCTTTGCTTTTTAGTTTACCACAATCATATTTGCTGTACACACCTTTTGAGAGAAACACACATGATTCAGAATTTATTAGAATACTCTATGCGCTTCACTTATATCCTTTGAGCTATATAGTTTTTGCTCTAGTGCTTCACTTACATCTTTTAGAGCACGGCGGTGGATTTGTTTTATAGAAACTATTATTCTCTCATGCTTCACTTATATTATTTTGAGAGTCTTAAACAGCATGGTAATTTGCTTATTTGGGAAATTAATCCTAATTTGCTAGGTATTCAAGACTAATAAAAACTTTCTTATGAGTGTGCTGAATACTAAGAGAAGTTTGATGATTGATGATTGTTTTGAGATATGGAGGTAGTGATATTAAAGTTGTGCTAGTTGAGTAGTTGTGAATTTGAGAAATACTTGTGTTGAAGTTTGCAAATCCCGTAGCATGCACGTATGGTAAACGTTATGTAACAAATTAGAAACATGAGGTGTTCTTTGATTGTCCTCCTTATGAGTGGCGGTCGGGGACGAGTGATGGCCTTTTCCTACCAATCTATCCCCCTAGGAGCATGAGTGTAGTGCTTGGTTTTTGATGACTTGTAGATTTTTTGCAATAAGTATATGAGTTCTTTATGACTAATGTTGAGTCCATGGATTATATGCACTCTTCCCCTTCCATCATTGCTAGCCTCTTTGGTACCGTGCATTGCCCTTTCTCACATTGAGAGTTGGTGCAAACTTCACCGGTGCATCCAAACCCCGTGATATGATACGCTCTTTCACACATAAACCTCCTTATATCTTTCTCAAAACAGCCACCATATCACCTATTATGGCATTTCCATAGCCATTCCGAGATATATTGCAATGCAACTTTCCACCGTTCCGTTTATCATGACACGTTCATCATTGTCATATTGCTTTGCATAATCATGTAGTTGACATCGTATTTGTGGCAAAGCCACCGTTCATAATTTTTCATACATGTCACTCTTGATTCATTGCTATCCCGGTATACCGCCGGAGGCATTCATATAGAGTCATACTTTGTTCTAGTATCGAGTTGTAATCATTGAGTTGTAAATAAATATAAGTATGATGATCATCATTCATAGAGTATTGTCCCAAAAAAAGGAAAGGCCAAATAGAAAAAGGAAGGCAAAAAAAAGGGGACAATGCTACTATCCTTTTTTCCACACTTGTGCTTCAAAGTAGCACCATGATAGAGAGTCTCTTGTTTTGTCACTTTCATATACTAGTGGGAATTTTTCATTATAGAACTTGGCTTGTATATTCCAAGAATGGGCTTCCTCAAATGCCCTAGGTCTTCGTGAGCAAGCAAGTTGGATGCACACCCACTTAGTTTCTTTTGTTGAGCTTTCATGCATTTATAGCTCTAGTGCATCCGTTGCCTGGCAATCCCTACTCCTTGGATTAACATCAATCGATGGGCCTCTCCATACCCCGTTGATTAGCCGCGTTGATGTGATACTTTCTCCTTTTTTGTCTTCTCCACATAACCCCCATCATTATATTCTATTCCACCCATAGTGCTATATCCATGGCTCACGCTCATGTATTGCGTGAAGGTTGAAAAAGTTTGAGATTACTAAAGTATGAAACTATTGCTTGGCTTGTCATCGGGGTTATGCATGATGAGAGCATTCTTGTGTGACGAAAATGGAGCATGACTAAACTATATGATTTTCTAGGGATGAACTTTCTTTGGCCATGTTATTTTGAGAAGACATAATTGCTTAGTCAGTATGCTCGAAGTATTATTGCTTTTATGTCAATATTAAACTTTTATCTTGAATCTTTCAGATCTGAATATTCATACCACAATTAAGAGGGTTACATTAAAAAATTATACTAAGTAGCATTTCACATCAAAAAATTTGTTTTTATCATTACCTACTCGAGGACCAGCAGGAATTAAGCTTGGGGATGCTTGATACGTATCCAACGTATCTATAATTTTTGATTGCTTCATGCTATATTATATTCTGTTTTGGATGATTAATGGGCTTTGTTATAAACTTTATATTATTTTTGGGACTAACCTATTAACCGGAGGCCCATCCCAGAATTGTTGTTTTTTGCCTATTTCAGAGTTTCGCAGAAAAAGAATATCAAACGGAGTCCAAACGGAGTGAAACCTTCGGGAACTTGGTTTTTTGCAACGAACGTGATCCAGAGGAGTTGGAACCTACGTCAAGACATCAACCAGGAAGGCACGAGGTAGGGGGCGCGCCTACCCCCCTTGGGCGCGCCCTCCACCCTCGTGGGGCCCACGTTGCTCCAGCGACGTACTTCTTCCTCCTATATATACCTACATACCCCCAAACTACCAGATACGGAGCCAAAAACCTAATTCCACCGCCGCAACCTTCTACACCCGTGAGATCCCATCTTGGGGCCTTTTCTAGAGCTCCGTCGGAGGGGGCATCGATCACGGAGGGCTTCTACATCAACACCATAGCCTTTCCGATGATGTGCGAGTAGTTTACCTCAGACCTTCGGGTCCATAGTTATTAGCTAGATGGCTTCTTCTCTCTTTTGGATCTCAATACAATGTTCTCCCCCTCTCTTGTGAAGATTTACTCGATGTAATCTTCTTTTCGCGGTGTGTTTGTTGAGACCGATGAATTGTGGGTTTATGATCAAGTTTATCTATGAACAATATTTGAATCTTCTCTAAATTCTTTTATGTATGATTGGTTATCTTTGCAAGTCTCTTCGAATTATCAGTCTGGTTTGGCCTACTAGATTGATCTTTCTTGCAATGGGAGAAGTGCTTAGCTTTGGGTTCAATCTTGCGGTGTCCTTTCCCAATGACAGTAGGGGCGGCAAGGCACGTATTGTATTGTTGCCATCGAGGATAACAAGATGGGGTTTATATCATATTGCATTAATTTATCCATCTACATCATGTCATCTTACTTAAAGCGTTACTCTGTTCTTTTGAACTTAATACTCTAGATGGATGCTGGATAGCGGTCGATGTGTGGAGTAATAGTAGTAGATGCAGGCAGGAGTCGGTCGACTTGTCGCGGACGTGATGCCTATATACATGATCATACCTAGATATTCTCATAACTATGCTCAATTCTATCAATTGCTCAACAGTAATTTGTTTACCCACCGTAATACTTATGCTCATGAGAGAAGCCACTAGTGAAACCTATGGCCCCCGGGTCTATTTTCCATCATATTAATCTCCCATCAACAAGCTATTTCTTTTTGCCGTTTATTTTGCTTTCTTTACTTTGCATCTTTATCATAAAAATACCAAAAATATTATCTTATCATATCTATCAGATCTCACTTTCGTAAGTGATTGTGAAGGGATTGACAACCCCTTTATTGCGTTGGTTGCGAGGATTTTATTTGTTTGTGTAGGTGCGTGGCCTCCTACTGGATTGATACCTTGGTTCTCAAAAACTGAGGGAAATAGTTACGCTACTTTACTGCATCACCCTTTCCTCTTCAAGGGAAAACTAACTCAGTGCTCAAGAGGTAGCACTCGTTCGTCCAAACGCACTTCCCTGATACAGGGTCCAAGGTTCCGCCAACCCTGAAGAACCAAGTCCGGCAACGGTCTGGCCAGTTCAATGTCTCTGCTTCGACCCCTTTATGAAGCAGGTCATTCTCAGCCATGGCCCATAGCGGCCGGGCTTTGAGGTAGCCACCTGACCCCGTGCGATGGTGAAGCTTCTTCTTCGCTGCATTTTTCTTGTTTGTCGCTGACATCTTCTTACTCTTGTCCGATGTCTTGTGGGCCACAATTGCGGGCCAGTGATCTCTGATCTTCTCATACCGGCCGGTGAATTCTGGTGTCTTTTCTTGGTCGACAAACGATGTTTTCAGCTCATTCTTCCACCTCCTGAATAGTTCTTCCATCTTCTTAAGAGCATGAGACTTGATCAATTGCTCTTTAACTGGCTTCTTTGGATCCTCCTTTGGCGGTAGGGTGAAATTTTCCTTCAGCGCGGTCCAAAGATCATCTTTATGCATATCGTTGACATAAGACACCTCAGGGTCTTCCTTCTTAGGCTTAAACCAATGGTGGATGCTGATCGGGATCTTGTCCCTAAAAAGAACCCCGCACTGAGCAGAAAATGCTTCCTTGGTCCGGATGGGTTCAATCGGTTGGCCATCGCGCGCGATTGCTGTGATCTCAAACCTTTCATCCGAGTGCAACTTTTTCTTCGGGCCTCGTTTCTTTACCGAAGTTGTGCTCGATCCGGAGGGCTAGACAAAAGAAGAAAGACGAGAGTTAATTAATAGATGTACATACCAAAACAATGAATGCATCAATTAGCTAGTCAGCACAGGCTTAATTAATATATATACCTGCCCGGACTCTGTTCGATCACCGGAGCCGTCATCACGGTCTCCTTGCACCGGCATTCGGTCACCGGAGCCATCATAATCATGTCTTTCCTCCTCCATTACTCGATCACCGTAGCCTGCTTCTTCACCCTATCCTTCCAGACCATCATTGTCGTTAAGATACGGCAAGACATTAGCTCCGGCTAAGATTATGTCCCCCAACACCTCTTCTGTTGCCTCGTCTCGTCCGTGCTCCATTGTTTCTGCAAATATTACAACATGGCAATTATTATACAAACATGACAGCAGGTGGATATATTAGTGGCAAACGTAGACCTAGCTACCTAATCACAAGAAGGAATCATATTAGTGGCCTCGACACTTCTCTAGGGCTTGGGGTGGCCTCGGTAACGCTTCAAGGGTTCGGGGTGGCCTCGACAACAACGCTCTTTTAACTTGGTAAATTTTGGGTGGCCTCGGCAGCGCTTCTAGGGTTTGGATCAACTTGTGCACATTGCCAGACCCTCGACCCTCGACTGCTCGGCGATCCACGACCCTCTACGTACCCTATTTCCCGACCCTCGACCCCCTCATGTCACGTTTTTCTAGTTTCAAAGGATTCAACAAAACCATATCTTCATCATTAGGCAAAAGTAACAGGCGCATGATGGTATGAAGCTCTCTAAAGTTACTTTGGAACGGAGTCCCAGAAAGGATAATTCGCTTTTTGGTACAAAGTTCAGCAAGAGCCTTCCGAATATCGCTATTTGGAAGGCCTGTGCTGAAATTCGTACAAAAAGACGAATTAGCCTATCCGGGAATCCCTTCCAAAATAACTTTGGAAAACTTTGTACCATCATGCCCCGGTTACTTCCGGCTAATGTTGAAGCCATGGATTTCTTCAATACTTTGACACTAGCTAGGCAACCTCTCGACCCCTCCTCGATCCTCGATCCTCGACCCTCGACCCCTCGGCGATCCTCGACCCTCGACCCTCGAACCCTCGGCGGCCCTCGACCCCTCGGCGTTCCTCGACCCTCGAACCCTAGGCCCCTCGACGACCCTCGAACCCTCGGTGTTCCTCGACCCTCGAACCCTAGGCCCCTCGACGACCCGAGAACCCTCGACCCCTCGGCGTTCCTCGACCCTCAAACCCTCGGCGTTCCTCGACCCTCGAACCCTAGGCCCCTCGATGACCCTCGAACCCTCGACCCTCGAACCCTCGGTGACCCTCGAACCTCTACCCTAGTTCCCGACCTCGCCCCTCGAACCCTCGGCGACCCCCGCCCCCTCATGTCGAAGTTATCGGGGAGGGGGTATATCGACCCCCCCTCCTCTTGTAAGAAGAGGAAAAAAGATCAAAGAAGAAAAAAAGAGGAGAAGAAGAAAGGAATAGAGAAGATCGAAGAAAAAAAAGAGGAGAAGAAGAAAGGAATAGAGGAGAAGAAAAAAAAAGAATAATTCTAATTTTTTCTTCTTCTCCTGTATTCCTTTCTTCTTCTCCTCTTTTTTTTCTTCTTTTTTTCCCTTCTTATTTATTTCTCCTCTCCTCTTCTTCTCCTTTCTTCTTCTCCTTCTTCCTCTTCTTATTTTCCTTTTTCCACTCCTTCTTTTTCTTCTTCTTCTTCCTTCTTCCATCTTCCTCTTTTCTTCCTTTTCCTTATTTTAGATTTTCCTCTACACTAACCTAAAATCGATATCTACTAATTAACAACCTAAATAAAAAAATTAATACATATATGAAACAAACATCATATGAAAAAAACATCATATGCACAAAAAACATCATATGAACATGATATGAAAAAAATACATCATATCAACATCATCACATATATGAAAAAAAACATCGGAAGGCCGCCGGACCGTGGGGCCGCGCGGCGACGGCGTCGGGGCAGCGGTGGCGAGGGGCGGTGATGGCGTAGGGGCGGCGACGGCGTCGGGGCGACGCGGGGCGGCGATGGCGTCGGGGCGGCGCGGGGAGGTGACGGCGACGACGCGGGGTGGTGCGCGGCGACGGCGTCGGGCGGCGAAGGGGCAGGGGCGACGACGGGGGCGCGCGGACGGCGTCGGGGCGGGACGGCGTCTGGGCGGCGGACGGCGTCGATCTCGGCAGCCTGGCGGCGTCGATGAGCTCGGCGTCGTCGGGCGCGGGGGGGGGGGGGCAACTGGCAATGAGTTCGTCAAATTTTCCTAAGTGCTACTTATATACCCAGGCCTTTGGTCCCAGTTCATAGCAGCAACCGGGACCAAAGACACCCTGTAGTCCCGGTTGGTGCCACCAGCCGGGACCAAAGGCCTCTTTTCAGCAGCCCAAAGGGCGGGAAGTAGAGGCCTTTGGACCTGGTTGGTGGCACCAACCCGTACTAAAGGGGGGCATTGGGCCTGGTTGGTGCCACGAACCGGTACCAATGCCCCCCCCCCCCCCCCCCCCCCGCATTAGTCCTGATTGGTGCCACCAACCGGGACCAAATGCCACCCTCTCGAGCTCCTCTCAACTGTAGGCTTTCGGGCCTAACCTGTCACTTTGTGCCTGTGGGCCTACTCGGCCTATTGCGGGCCTGAATCCTGGCCCATGGTTGGGTTTCTAGTCATATTCAGGCCGTGGTGGCCTAGTAGGTGGCACTTCTTTTATTTTCTTTGTTGCTTTATTTATTTTATTTTGTTTCTACTTACAACAAAATACTTACTGTTGCTATTTTATTTTATTTTGTTTCTACCTATTTATTAAAGTTTATTTTGTTTCTACTTATTTATTTTATTTTGTTTCTACTTATTTATTTTATTTTCTTTCTACTTATTTATTTTATTTTTGCTTATAATGTTTTGAACAAAAAATACTTTGATAATTTTAGTTGATTCCTTTTGCTATTAGAGTTTCATTAAAGTTTTCTAGTTCATTCTTTTTTCTATTAGAGTTTCATTAAAGTTTATTTTGATTCTACTTATTTATTTTCTTTTCTTTTTTTCATTTTTATTGATTTTATGTAAATTCTTTTTTTCTTTTAATGTTTTGAACAGAAAATACTTTGATAATTTTGAACTCCAGACTTTTTGTGTGTTCAAAATGCACCATTCAAAGCCACATCATCAATTTTCAACCCTTTCTGACTTTATTTGTTATTTTTCATGCATTCACTGATTTGTTTGTGCTATAAGACCCTGAAATTCAAAAGCATTTCAAATGAACTCTGTAAAGGTTGAAAGTTGGCATGGCATCATCATTTCATCCACATAGCATGTGCAAAAAATTTGAGAGGGTTACGGCAAAAACTAGATGTATTTCGTGTACAAAACGAACAATCTCTTTCAAAGTATCAGGTTTTCATACGGAAACTCATCTGTTACAAAGGGATTTCATTTTTTGAACTCCAGACTTTTTGTGTGTTCAAGATGCACCATTCAAAGCCACATCTTCAATTTTTAACCCTTCTGACTTCATTTGTTATTTTTCATGCATTTACTGATTTTTTTGAGCTATAAGACCCTGAAATTGAAAAGCATTTCAAATGAACTCTGAAAAGGTTGAAAGTTGGCATGGTATCATCATTTCACCCACATAGCATGTGCTAAAAAGTTGAGAGGGTTATGGGAAAAACTAGATGCACTTCGTGTACAAAATGGACAATCTCTTTCGAAGTATCAGGGTTTCATACGGAAACTCATCTGTTACAAAGGGATTTCATTTTTTGAACTTATTTGAACTCCAGACTTTTCGTGTGTTCAAAATGCACCATTCAAAGCCACATCATCAATTTTCAACCCTTCCTGACTTGATATGTTATTTTTCATGCATTTACTGATTTTTTTAGCTATAAGACCCCGAAATTGAAAAGCATTTCAAATGAACTATAAAAGGTTGAAAGTTGGCATGGTATCATCATTTCACCCACATAGAATGTGCTAAAAAGTTGAGAGGGTTAGGGCATGGACAACACATAAAACCATTCTGCTTGTTTGCCTCAGCCACTTCGAGAAAATTATGCAGGCCCTTAATGTACTTGGAGGTGTGTCTGTCACCGTACATCCATTGCCGGTTCATCTGCGTGCACTATATAATTATGTGTGTCAAAAATCATTACAGATTCACGTGGATGGATAAGTGACCAAATTAATAGTAGTTCATCATCACATTAAAACCAAAGTACATACATACTTCAAATTGAACAACATATAGCTCTCCAGAGCATCTAGTTAACCATACATTGAAACTATGTAAAACCTTTCAATGCAACAACAAATGCGATCATAATCACAACCAAAGGTAACAATTGATCCAACGGCACAATGATACCAAGCCTCGGTATGAATGGCATATTTTCTAATCTTTCTAATCTTCAACCGCATTGCATCCATCTTGATCTTGTGATCATCGACGACATCCGCAACATGCAACTCCAATATCATCTTCTCCTCCTCAATTTTTTTATTTTTTCCTTCAAGTAATTGTTTTCTTCTTCAACTAAATTTAACCTCTCGACAATAGGGTCGGTTGGAATTTCCAGTTCAACCACCTCCTAGATAAATAAAATCTATGTAACGTTGGTCGGCATAATTGTGATAAAAAATAAATGAACCAAATAGTTATAAAAAGATAATATATACCACATCGGAATCATAGACAGGACGAGGGCCGACGGGGGCGGATACCAAAACCATCGCACTATATAATAACAAGGAATAATAAAAGTAAGAAAATTAGACAAGTATCTATCTGAAGTAATAATTTTTTTCTTTCAGAAAGAAGATAAGAACAAGAGGCTCACCACGGTGGTGCCGGCGACGAGATCGGCGCGGGCGATCGACGGCGGTGAAGACGGGGACGGGACGTGACGGACAACTAAACCTAGACAAATCTCGGGAAAAATGGAGCTCGGAGGTCGAGCTTCGAGAGGAGAAAGCTTAACTAGTGTGGCTCGGGCATTTCATCGAACACCACATGTGCATAGGAGGTGAGCTAGAGCACCCAAATGCCCTCCCCTCGCCGGCCAGAAAAAACAGAGCACTATGGAGTGCTCTGCTGCGGCGATGGGTATATATAGGCAACTCATTTTTCCCGGTTCGTGGCAGGAACCTGGACTAAAGCTCCCCCTTCTGTCCCGGTTCTAGGCACGAACCGGGACCAATGTATGTGGGCCAGGAGCGAGGACCACTGGTCCCAGTTCGTGCCTAGAATCGGGACAAATAGGTCCAGACAAACCGGGACCAATGCCCACGAGGCCCCAGCCGGCCCCATGGCCTCACGAACCGGGACGAATGCCCCCATGGGTCCCGGTTCGTGCAGAACCGGGACTAATGGGCTGGCCAGGCCCGAACCAAAGCCCTGTTTTCTACTAGTGAGCGTGTCGAGATGAGTGCATGAGAAATATCACTGAAGAGAGGTGAAAAAGTGCCCCCGTATTTGTTTGCTCACTTTCAACGAATACATACTTTAATTCACATTAAAAGCCTGGAAAAAAGTTCACAAGCAGCCATAAGATACTTAAAAGGCCTTATTTCGAAATTTTGCATTCTAAAATTCATAGTCGTGAAATGAAAAGATAATTTCGTATACAAAAATAATATAAATACTACATATGTTACCATCTTCTCTACCCATTAAAATGAGGGCCACTGTGCTAGTTCTAATTAAAGAGAAGATGTACAACAACCATGTGGACTTGCATGAATGATTGTGGGTCACATAATCAAGCTCTTTTATAGTGCCATTGCTAGGGAAGAATGCATTAAGCTCCGCGGTCATTACAACCAGTATCATGGAACGCTGGCTTCTCAGCCTCTTAATGTAGAAGTCTTCCACGTCGATGCATGGTGGCAAGCGACTTGCATGCTACGTGTAGGCAGAACTTGCTCTGCCAGAGATGAAAATAAGCAACACCCATGTGAGCCAGGCATATGCACACACTATGAAGACCTTTTTGCTTATTCCCGAGCCCCTTGCCTTTCATGATCGCCATCATCATATCTGATCTTAGAATTAGGTGTTGTGGCCATACACATACGAGCAAGTCCATAACTAGTTCATTTTTTAAATAATTTTGAGTACAATTTCATTTTATTTAATCGCATACTTGACTACAATTTTACCACTATCAAGAAGGTAGTCCCTCCTATTTGGAGGTGTTACACCTGAAAACTTTTGTTCGAGTACCATATAAGATTGGCTATTAGATTAGGATGGATGTGTGGCTCATATCAATTTTGAGGTACTGTAAAAGAGCATGGTTCATATGGATGAATTACAATCCACCAAAAGTCTTATTGTTTAAAATCCTCCAAACCAAAGAGAACCTAACGTGACAATGACATGCAAGATACTGAAGGAAGGAATTTTCTTTCTAGTTGAAGAGTCTTTCCCTACTCAGAATCTTTTTTGACCCTATTTAAAATGTGAGAATTTCATGTGAAATTGGTACGACAGTACAAGCCAAAATGAACGAATCCAAGTCTTCGATTTTTCTTTTTAAGATTGTTATTTGCAAAGACACAAATTCTTTTTCCATGTGCAAATATGCATTGACATTGTAGCTGCTTTGAAATCTGATGTTCATTTCATGTATTGTAGTCTAGTCTGAAACGTGTACCTTTCACCTTGTCACCATATGGTAAGTATATATAATCTACGTGGTGAGGGTGGAGATAAAACCTTAGGAGGGGGGAGGGGGGGGGGGGGGGGGGGGACAAAAAGTAGCACAAAAGGTTCGACCTATATATGAGAGTGCCGTCATTTTCTGCTCAGCCACGGTTGCCTTTGTAATAAGTGGACCAGTATCAAAGTGGCGATGCGGTCATAGGTGCTTCCCTCGTAGCGGCGCATGGGATGCATGCAGGCAGGCAGCTGAACGATAATCTAATGAGTGCAATGCGAACAGCAGGAACGAGAGAAGCGTGTGTCATCTTACACCAACGATCGAAGAAAACATATCACCAGCAGCAATTGACAGTGGTGGCAGCTTTCAAAAAAAGATAGACCCATCATCCATCATCCATCTCTACCGCAGTGCAAAATGGTTGGGTTGCAATCCACCCACTGATTCTTGACACTTTTAGGGTACTTTAACGAAATGTGTTTCACACGGACATTTATCATACGAATGTTAATCATCGTGAAGCAATATGGTAGTGGATTACGAGAAAAGATTCATCTCCAGCCCGCTGCCAAAACGGTTAGGAAGGTAGCTAGCTAGTTTTCTCAATTCACTAATGATCGACCATTCAATCACCATTAACTGATCTACTTGCATGTCGACTGACCTCCTCGCTTTTCTGTTTAATACATGATCTAGGAGAAGCCCGGTGGAGTCTGCACAAACAAGGTTGAGTTACACATGAAAGGGCGTACATACAAGTTAAGTGATGTGTCAGGCTCGTGCATAATTGATCATAAAAAACCGAATCAATTGGAACGCTTTTATTTGTCGGGGAACTAACCAATGATCTTGAGGGTCACCTTTGGCTCTTGTTCATATCTGCTCTGCAGCTCTGGAAAGCCCCGAGTAATTGGTGTCGTGCCTTTGCCGCTGCAGTGATTGTACTCCTATATAACATTAAGAATGAACGCATTGCAGCGAGAAACTGGCTGCTCGCCCTGACTGCTTTCTGCCGACCGCTGAGTCGATCCGATCCATGAACCGTTGGCTGCCGGCGTGCCAGAGAAATTCCTTCCTTGTCTGAAAATATGACAGCGCCTGCGAAAAGCAGTGCATGTCGGTCGGGGCCATTGATGGCCACGTCATCTTCTACTTCTTCTGCACATCATCTCCGGGTGCACAGCTGGTGGATGGTCGCCAGTGCGTTCCTGTCTTCATGCTCCCTGACTGTGATGTGCTCCACGGCCTTGCAGTAGCCCAACACTTGCCGATTCATAAGCGACAGAGGAGCCAATTTGGTATAGTTCTTGGGCATGACCATCCGGTTCACTGAATTCTGTACTACTACTTGTAGCTCGCCGCAGGTCCGTGTCATCCAGCTCCAGGCACGACTCTGCAGGTGCACGCAGCCACGCACCGAGAAGTGTGTGTGGTCGATGGCAAGCAAAGGCTCCAGAACAGGATCAATGATCTCATACCCCTTTTTGTTGCCGAGAAGGATCAACGTAAAAGCTACCTCAATGAACGACACACTCACACGATGAAATGTTACAAGACACACAAAATTCTTGTGCGGCATTCAACTAGCACATTTTTTGTTTTTGCTTGTCTATTCATTTGGCCACTACTTGAGCCGTTCGGCTACAAATAGGAACGGAGAAATACATGAGCTGGACAGAGCTTCATGGCAATGCCATCCCAAAGCCACTCGCTCCACAACCCCAACATTGCTGCCGCAATCGCTACGTCTCATGCCATCCCATATAGCAACCACAATAGTCTACATAAAGAAATAAACCAGCAGCCAGGTCGTGTACATAAACACACAACATGGCGCGTTATTTGATAGCAAAGGAATAAAGCGAAACTTGGATTCATGTGACGTTGACTAACACAGAAGACGTTGTGCTTAGTCGCGGGTAAATTGGGGCCATATGCCATTACGGTAGAGACCCTCTTTAAGATAGGCGGTGGCACGTCGGAGTTCTTCCTTGAGCCTCATATTCTCTATACACAGGCGTTGGTGCTCCGAGGTATCCTGAGTTTTTAGCATCACCCCTGCGCATTTGAGGCATGTCTTGTTTTCAGTGACCCACTTGATGGCTTGGTTTTCATCTTTTAGCATCTGGTTCTCTCCCTGAAGATTCTTGGTATCCTTTAGTTGCCTCTTGCCCTGCATTTATTAATTTCAGGTATGCGTCATTTTAGTGGTTAGCAAAGTATGCATGCTACCATGTTCACGAGGGGATTATAGTAATACATTGTAATATTAGATGACCAATAATGCTACTATTTTTAGTGGAGTTTGTACTGTTTAACAGTAAAACTTGCATAGCTGCATGTCTTAGGTGACCCATGTGGCCAAATCTCATGTAATTCACTGTGGAAAAGAATGGAATATATACCTTGCTGGAGGAGCGTTTGTTTTGGAACCAAAACTTGACCTGCGGGGCACTCATGCCAAGCCTCTCGCTAAGGTCTTTCCGGAGTTTAGCATCTGGATAAGGGCTTTCCTGGAACACACTACATATCACGTTAATGAAAATGGATTAGTACACATCTTTTTCGATAGGTAAGAAACATTGATTGAGTATGTATTGTACGCTTCAAGTTGTTGGATTTGTTCTCCACGGAGACGGTTATAATTTGCACGCCTTGTCACCATTCTCTGCTCAATGTTGGTCTCCATCGTTATTGTTGCATTTGTCTGCAACAGCAGCGTTGGCATCGTCAGTGTTGCCCATGTTGGTAGTGGCTCCCAGTAGGCCAAGCATCTCATCACCATGCTCGTGCTGGACTAGGTGGCCCTGTTCGCTTGTGATGAAGAGGTCCAACATATTTTGCACATCACTATCATATTCCGGCAACTCCCCATCCATGGTGATCTGTTATCATGAAACAAAATATTTATTCTCATGTGTAGAGTTAAAGGTAGCAATGACCAAATATCTTAAGAAAAAAGGATGCAGTAGTGAAAAATGAAATCAAGTAGACTTTAGTTGCCAACGTAGTACATTTAGATTTAGATTTTAAACATAGTCGGATGTTACTCCACATTCAGAATACTTAAAATCCATCTGTATGAGTTTCCTAGACCAAGATGTAATCAAGCAGACTTAAATTACTGTCAGAAACTATATTGACATAATTTCCTGAATTCACTATCACATATTCATGATTATCTACCGCTGATTACTTCAATAATTTCTAAACATATATGCCCTACATAGTAATGCAAAACTATTACTTTCTTATCTCATCGTGTTCTTTTATATGTATCAGAAAAACCTTACTCTATCTATATATACATTGGTATCTATCTACAGATTCCATATGTGATATATTTTTAAACAAGGCCTTACATACAATAAGATAAGTACCAACTACTCCTACAATTGTAGAAGCAAGATATTAAAATATACTATGCGAGGGAAATCATATTAGCCATAAATAATAGCATCATAGGCACGATAATACAATCAGATCTATGAATATATACAATCAGATCTATGTATAGCAAGATCCTAGCCATCTCCCAAGCAAAATGACGAAATGCTACTTTCTTTGTGCATCCACTAACTCCATGGTGGATCTACCTTTTTCCCAAGAATACAAGGGATGAGAGATGTCACGGAGTATTCCTGCTCAACTTTAGAAGCTATATATCCAAGGATAACTAGAGTAGAAGGGTATAAACATTACTAGATGAACAGCTTAAGGAAATACCTGTGGCTTCGGTTGTCGTCCTCCTTAGAACTTCGGTAGGTGAAAAAGTACACGAATCTGTTTTGTTCCTACTGATATATCAAACTCATTCAGCAAAGTAGCTATGACCATCCGAATTTAAAGCCGTGAGCATCATGCCAAATTTATGCCATGACCCATGATTAATGCAAGCAATTACTTGTATCCAATATAAGGCTCATATATCATGGATTTTTGCATTGGCCTATATATAGGTCATATTTAATACTCATTAAGCATATTTGTGGAGTGAATATTGGCATATTGATACAATATATTATGCTATTAAAACAATATAAATCGCTTCTTCATACAATCAATATAAAAGAACGACTTTGATCTATAATATATTTGTAGATCTAAATGATATACATGGGCATAAAGATTTCTTCAGTCAATAATACATATAGAGTGTGTTTTTCTTCGAAGAAAAACTTCCTATGCACACAATAGAGAAGAACACCAACAATAACTTGTATCCAAATATAAGGCTCACCTCCCATGGATTTTGGTAGTTCCGACATGTCCTATATATAGGGCATAATTAATACTCATTAAGCCTATTTGTGGAGTGAATATTGCCATATTTATAACAATATATTATATGACTAAAGCAATAAAAAAAGGTTGGTTCTGATTATCTCTACACTCCCTCCGTCCCAAAATTCTTGTCTTAAATTTGTCTAAATACGGATGTATCAAGTCACATTTTAGTATAAGATACATCCGTATCTAGACAAATCTAAGACAAGAATTTTGGGAAGGAGGGAGTACATAATATACATGGACATAAACGGGTGGTTCTGATCCATTATATGTTGTAGACCAACATGATATACATGGACATAAAGAGTTCTTCAGCCAATACAACATACAATGTATGTTATTTTGGGAACAAAAAAACTTCCGATTTATTCATCCACTGTTAAGAGAGCACAAAGAATACCAGAACTAATAGAAATTACATCTAGGTCAGTGACAACAACAAGCACGGTAGTGAGCTGAAGACGCGCCACCATCATCGCCCCTCTCTCACTGATGTCGGCCAAACCTTGTTGTAGTAGTTGGACGGGAGTCCTCATGGCAAGGCCTCATAGGACCACTACTAGACCAGCAACCATTAACAATGAAGAGAAGCGTAGATCATGATTCACTAATAAAGTCCTAGCACATTTCCCTCCCCGGTCGCACCACCAGTGTAAATGTTCAAGTCACTCAAGCAACACGGCCCCAATGACGTTGGCCCTAGATGCACTTGAAGGCCCACCTGTCATGGACTTACGAGCCGATTCACCCGGGCCCGCGACAATCTGACCCAGCAACGTGGCTTTGGCCCGGCGGCGGGCCTTAGGCTCCCGCGTGCTGGCAAGAATCGACGGGCGCCGCCCAATGAGAGGGGCCCCGGGCGGACATGGCGGTCCACCTGTCATGGACCTCCCAACCGGGTCTCCCGGATACGAGCCGTCATGGCAGATCAGACGAACCGGATCATTCCCGACAGGCAACCGCCGCATGCCACAAAGCAACCGATGGCACGTATGCTCTCATAGCCCGCGGATCTCTCGCGTGATCCGACCGCAATGACGATGGCCCCGGGCGCACTAAGCGGTCCACCTATCATGGACCATCCAACCAAGTTAATCTGGTCAGACGCTACCCGACTTAGCCACATGGCTTTGGCCCGACGCGGGGTATACACACCGCCAGGAGGGTCCGGATGTGCCACCACGCGGGGACGGGTGCGCGTCGAAAACCACCCAAGGGCGGTGGCCTCGGGCTGGCACGTGGTCCATCCGTCATGGACCCTCCAGCCAGGTCGCCCACACGCAAGCTGTCCGGGCAGATCCGACGGCTTGCATAGGCCCTGAGAGGCTCCCACCGCAAGCCAAACGGTGACCGACGACCAGGAGCCTCTCTTCGGCGCAAGGAGCCCAAGGATGCGGGTATTTCAACATCCTTTATAGGAGTAATGATTATGATCATTCATGGCATGATCTTGCATAGGCATTACTTCCGTGATATGTAGATCGTTATCCAACTACATCTTCAACTAATACTTCACCCAAGCCTACTATCCAACATTAATTTTATTATAAACAGACCATTGCAATAAGTATGATGGCATAGTGTAGACAATAAAACTATCATATGTAAGTGATAAAGAAACTATCATTTTATCCTTAGTGGCAACAATACAATATGTTTCCAATCCCTTATTGTCAATAGGATCAAATTCACCGCAAGGTTGAACTCACTACCATGCACAAATATCTACGAAGAACTACCTACCAATCATGGCCAGAGACGACAAATAGATTGAAAAGCATACACTTGTGGAGCAAAGAAACTTCATAAGATTCAATATAATTCAATGAACAATCTGGTAATAAAGTGACAATTCATCATATTCTAACAAACATAACCACCGATTACATTTTATTGATGCCGATCATGTGAGGCACCTCACGAGAACTTTATATTCAATCACTTGAGAGAGAGAGAGGATGCCATCTAGCTACAGCTACAGACCATAACGTCCTAAGGAAACTACTCACACATATTCTTGGTGGTAGCAAGGTTGATGAGATGGCTCCAGTAATGGATTCACCCTCCAGCAGGATGCCGGAACAGGCCTCCCCGGAACAGAATCTTGCGGCGGCGCAACAAATCATGGAAAAATGGTACGGATGTTATCGAAAAATATGGGATTTATGGGCAAAGGAATCAATGCAAGGCAGTGCTAGGGGGCCCCACGTGTCTACTCCACGAGGGTCGGCCCTTGGTTGCATAGCTTGGCTGCATGGAGGGCTAGGGTGGCCCACTGGCCTCTCCCATCACTTATTGGAATATTGTATAGTACCTATGTCCTAGTTTATTAGTCTCCTATGTAATTCGTGCTAAATTTTTACAAAAAAATTTAATTGAAAAAATATTAGTGCATGCCAACAAAAATTATATCATTGGATTCGTATTTGAACATGGTTTTCAATGATATAATTTTTTGTTGCATGAATGAACATTTTGTTAGTTAAATTTATGGTCAAAATTTGGCACAGATTATAATGGGGACCAATAAACCAGGACGGAGGTAGTACTTGCAAAAAATCACCATAAGTCCCTATGGTATTTTGAGTTCCATAGATATTGATTTTCTGAAAAGTCAAAACATGCAGAAAACGGTTACTGGCTCTGTGCACTTAATTAATAGGTTCGTCCGGAAAAATTGCTATAAAAAGTATTCAAAAGTGATATTATAATGTCATGAAATAAGAAATAAAAAATTATTGATATGTTTGAGATGTATTAGTGCCATAAATATCGTACAATCCAATCGCACTAGTAAAGTACGCAATTTGTCGGGGCTAATGTACACTTTTCTTTCGGGTCGAATCCATAGTTTTCATGTCAGCAACCCACAAAGCAGTGTTATTCTTCTTCCTCTCCTCTCGTGAGCTCGGCACCTTTATCATCGCCATTGTTAGCTAGCCCCCTCGTGTTGTGGTATTCTACATACAAGAAGGCATAATTAATACAACTCACCGCATCATTGCATGAACCAGTTAAATCGAGAAACATGTCTCTGCACATGAGCATTCATATTCATATATTCATGTGAATTGGGTATTTGTATTGAAAAGAGTTATTCATGGTTGTTACATCACCGTGGCGCATTGCATTTTATGAAGGTGTTAATACGTCCAAAAACAATCATGTCTTCTTCTACCTTTATGATGTCTACTCATGTCATTTTCACCAGAAATTCATAGGCGCACACACCTGCCCGGTCGGGCCTCACCACACAATTTCCTCACGATACACAAACTCGTTTGACACCTCATAGTTCCCTCCATGGTTTTGGGTTTTAGCTTCTGAAACTTGGTGAATTTATCATTCATTCCTACCATGTTTTAGCATGTGAAACGTAGTGAAGTTGTAAAAACATGGTATAACATATTCAAAAGTGATTTTAATTCAATGCCCTCATCACTAGGACCCAATATGCAAATGAAACATAAATTGGACTTTTGCTTCAAAAGATATAATAGATTCAAATTGGAAGTCCAAAGAAAAAGTATGAGATGTGGTCGGTGCTCGCACATGTGTGCCACTATGTGTCTTTTTTATCAGTTACATTACTTTGTTTCCAATTTTGCTGCCAGATATGACAGTTTATATCATCTCCCTTTTCGAGAAAAAATAGAAAAAGCCTAAATATAAAAGAATAGGAAGACAAAGAAAGTCATACAACAATTACACTCATGGGGTGTAGCAAGAGGGCACGATAGGGCTTGTAGGGCCCACCAGTCGCTCCACCCCTCTCATCCAACCATTATTGCCACCATTTTGACCATAGATCACATCCGTCACAATAATTTAATTTATGGGTGTATTTATAGAGGAACAGAGGAGGACGAGCACTAGTGCAGAACCGGGCTTTAGCGCCGGTTCGTAAGGGCCTTTAGTGCCGGTTCTGCAACTGGCACTAAAGAGTGGAGACTAAAGCCCCCCCCTTTACTACCGGTTCGGCACGAACCGACGCTAAAGTGCCACCACGTGGCACGAGCCAGGCCCGGGTGCTGGTAGACCATTAGTACCGGTTGGTAGCACCAACCGGTACTAAATGTTTGGGGGGGTTTTGGTTTTAATTTTTATTTTTCCATTAATTTTGTGTTTTCCATTTAATTCTTTTTTGTTTGCTGGTATTTTACGATACTACATATTGTACACGTTATGCATATATATAAATAGATTTTATCGTAGAACCGATCATATATATATATAATCGAATGTCTCACAACCACCATTAATTATTCACACATACACATGTATATATATACAATTTCTCCTACATGTTGCCTTGGTGCCTTCGGAGCACGATGACAAGTGGTTCATGGGGGCGGTAGCGGGTAATAGTATTCTCCTTTGGGATCTATGACCTGGTCGAGCAAAAATCCCGCTATTTCCTCTTGAAGTGCTCGTATGCGCTCCTCTGCTAGGAGCTGGTCCCGCACCTCTTTGAACTGTTAAGAAGGAGATCAATATGCATGTGTATTAGTTGTGTGACTAGATATCGACAATCATGTAAGATTTGTGAATAGTGTTCTGGCAAACGTACCCAGTCCTGTCTATCAGATCTGCTCCTTTCGGACGCCATAATGCGAATGTTCTCGCAAACGTAGTATGCACACGCTTCAGTCCCCGGCTCCTGCTTCAGGGCCTTTACGAGAATAGAATTTAATCAGATAATTATTAATCAAGCATGTTAATTAATTAATGGTATTGAATCAAGAATTAAAGAGATGGTAGCTAGCTAGCTAGTACTACTTAATTACTTACCTTGGGTCGATACCAACATAGCTTTTGTCGCCATTTTCCTGGAGTCACCTTGATGTACTTTGCCCAAGCCCTGCCCACCGGCAAAGAAAATTAATAAAGGGGTTATTAAAAATAGTTCATATCAGGAATGACGAACTAAATAGGCCGAGATATAGTTAATAATGATTGAAATAACCTGTCGACTATCCCCTTCACGATGTTGTAGTCACTATCTTTTTTAAGTAGTGAGTCCAATACTTCAACTTTTCCTTCGTCAACTTTAATGTCTAACAAGATCTAGTGGAAGCTGCATGGCATACGTTTGCATGTATAAATTAAGCGGGCATGTGCATAACACCAATCAACTATAACCCTAAACCTTATACACTTATTAACAGCTAGCTAGTAAGCAAAAACAGAATTTGTAGTACAAGACAGTGTGAGTCACTCGAAGTTGTAAGGAAGTAGTATATCTTCATTTCTATTGAGGCGCTTCAAGAACTCTAGCATGCATTTCTCTACATCTTGTCTACACCATTCCAATTTCCATGTGTATTCATTAACGGTATTTGGGTCAATGAACCCAATGCCATAGCGTCCAGCTTTTTTCATTTCATACACCTTCATCCTGCATAATACCACAGAAAAGAATATATAGTGAGGATATATAATTACAGGTAATTAATGATCAATCAATGAGCACTAGAGCTAGCTTGAGACTTAAATTACAGAAAGAAATCACTTACAGACAATAGCAACTGACGATAGATTTGTCGAGTGCAACTTCATTGAATAACTGAAATAGTTCTGAATACTCAACGGACACAGCTTTCTCATGGAAGTAATGCTCATCCTTGACATTCACCATGAGGGACCCTCGATTGGAAATCTTGGTAATGTTCATGTACCACTGATGCAATTCATACATTCTCATTGGGAGGTTCTTGACCTCGTCTGGCTCGACCAAAGGTTGGCCCCGGACATATTTCCGTTTTATTTCCTCCTCTCTAAGCAGAGAGATGGGCTCGGTCTCGCGGATTTGTCCAACAGTGATCTTGAGCATTTCAGCCTACATTATATGCTCCTCGGTTATTACCACATCGCCCAGCTCGGGAACGTAAACGGTTTGCCCACAATAATATTGGGCGCGCGTACTCTCATGTGTTGTTGGCACAACAAGCGGGGGGGGGGGTCGATTGCGCCGCCTGTTCTCCCAGCTGGGGAACGGTTTTCCCGCATTTTTTGACAGCTGCTTGTTGGCTCGAGCTCGAGCTCGCTTCTTTCTGTAGTCGTGCTCGATGTGCCTTCCTGATTTGGCGCTCATAGTATGAGTCAACAGGCTTGGGAGCTGGTGGTCTAGCCATACGAATGAAGTGGTCAATCTTTTCCTCAGGCACTTTCTCCCTCGGCGGCGTTGCCGGTTTCGGTCGAAAATGAGCGTCCACTTCGGCCCGCACTATTGCATCGTTTTGCTCCTCGGTCATGTCGTAAGGCCTCTGAGGAAGAGGAGCGAGGCTGCTTGGACCATATTTATATCGCTTGTCTCCGCCTGTACTTTCTGTACTACCTCGACTCATACCGCTACGCACCATAGCTGCGGCATGTCTCTTCTGCGATTGCTTAGGCGGCGGAGATGGCTGACGTGGCTTAGTTGGAGCAGGAGGAGTGGCCTGATGTTGTGCCGGACTTGAAGCAGGAGGTGTGGCCTGACACGGTGTCGGACTTGAAGCAGGAGGTGTGGCCTGACACGGTGTCAGACTTGAAACGGGAGGAGTGGCCTGATGCTGTGCCGGACTTGAAGCAGGAGTCTGCTCATGCGTTCGTGGCCTTGGAGGAGCGGGAGCCTTCTGACACGGTGGCGGACTTCGAGGAGGAGTCGGCAGACGCGGTGTCGGTGGACTTCAAAAGATGATGCAATCCTTTCTCCATAGGATGATACGATGTATGGCCTCTCCCAGTGTGCGCTCGTCGTCACCTCCAGGAATGTCAAGATCTAGCCCCGAATATGGGTCCACCACCTCATCAACCAAGACACGAGCATAGCCCTCTGGAATCGGGGCGCAATGGAAGGTTGCTTCGGGGGTAATTGTAAAAGCAACGGCGTCTGCCACCTTCATGGATATGTTCTTCATTTTGAAGTGTAGCTCACAGTTAGTGTTCTCTATGATGTCATCCACAGGGTATGTATCCAGCAGTGCGTCGCCCGGGGTGGAACCAACGCTGCTTCTCGGCATGGATGGGACGGTGCTATCCAATGCTGGATGATCATCCGCTTGCTGCTGCCGCTGCTAAGAGCCCCTTTCCTGGCTAAGTGAGTCGATCTGCTGCTGCTGCTACTGCTGGAATTTGAGTGCCATGTCCGCGTGCCTTGCTTCTAGGAATTGAAGGCGTTCCGCGTCCTGCTTCCTCTGCTCCTCCTCCAGATTCCTCTTCTTCCCCTCCTCCATCTTCTTTCTTGCACAGGTCCTGTAGTCGTCATTCCATTCCGAAAAGCCCTCATACCAGGGAATAACGCCCTTGCCTCGTGCTCTTCCCGGGTGTTCAGGATTTCCCAGGGCGCGCGTAAGCTCGTCGTTCTCTCTGTTGGGCGTGAACACCCCCTTTCGAGCATCTTCTATTGCGTCAAGTAACTTTTGTTCTGCTCCTTTTAGACTTGCCTTCTTCGAAACCAGGCGTGTCTTCGGGTCCAACGCCCCCCCATGCGCATAGAACCAAGTTCTGCACCTGGGGGGCCAACTCCTAGTAACCGGAGTGACCCCTGCATCCTCCATCTCTTGCTCAGACTTATCCCACTTAGGCATTGCCACCGTGTAGCCACCTGGACCCAGCCTATGGAACTGCGTCTTTTTTGCGGCATTGGCACTGTTTTTTCTCGACCGTTCCTTAGATAATTCTGATTCCTTGAATTTCACGAAAGCGGGCCAGTGTTCTCTTTGCTTCTCCAATGTTCCCTTGAATTCTGGAGTCTTCCTTTCTGCAGCGAGGTAGTTGGCCCATACAGTTTTCTTGTGGGTGTTGAATGCAATTGCCATCTTCTTAAGAGCAGTGTCCTTGACTTTCTGCACATCTGCATCAGTGAAATAATCTGGTAGGGTGAAATGTTCCATCAGAGATTCCCAAAGCTTTTATTTTGCTCTGTCGTCGACCCAAGTAACATCTGGGCGTTTAGTTTTTGGCTCTTTCCATTCTTGAATGGAGATCGGGAGTTGGTCCTTCACAAGAACTCCGCACTGATGAACGATCTTGTTCGCAATGTTCTTAGGCGTGAGGGGTTTGCCACTAGCTTTGATGGAATCGATGTTGTACTTTACACCCTCCTTCAACTTTTTGCCCGGGCCGCGCTTTGTCTTGCTGTCTGTAGAAGCAGATTTGCTCGATCCGGAGGGCTGAAAGAAGAAATATCGATTCGTTAATATATCTTCAAATAAAAAAACATGTGATGATCACTAGATGCCTGCTTATATAAATATACCTCGCCGGTAGTCTTTGTTATTTCAAGATCAACATTGTATTCATCATCATAATCATTGTCTGCGTCATCATAATCATAATCATAGTTCATGACTTCATCAGCTCGGTCGTTGAGATCGAATATCTTATCATCACCCTCCCCGGTATTGTTCAGATATTGGGAGCCGTCATTTGCTTCATTCAGATCATCTGGCCTGCTAGGGCTGCGTATGATCTCGAACAGGGCCTCTTCTCCCTCTCTGTCGGTATTGTCCACCATAGCTTTTATTTAACTAATACCGAAGAAATATAAAATAATTTAGTATTCAAATTACAATGCATGGATGCAATCAATAAGGAAAAACTGAATCATATAATACATAATATGCATCGTCTCGAATAATATATAATCTCGAATACATCGTCTCGAATAATATATAATGTCGAATACATCGTCTCGAATAATATATAATCTCGAATACATCGTCTCGAATAATATATAATCTTGAATACATCACTGGCTAGGTAGCTAATAAAGATCGAATACTATAGAAGAATCTAGGCCACTCGCGGTTCCTGGGGCGCGGGCGGTGGACACCCAAAGACAAGGAACCATCACAGGATCATATCTCTGGTCATCTGCCCAAAGAACCTGCCAGGGATTGGAGAACCTGACGTCCATAGCAGCCATGAAGCGATGGACGTGCTCGTCCTCCTCCCTGACATGACGACGCACCACCTCCGGCGGGGCCGACTCCCTCTGCACCGAATGTGGCCCACGCGAACGCCACCAAAGGAGATCAGGGTCGACGACGGGACCCGAGGCCGGGTTCCTCACCAAGCGTCGCGCCCCTCCAGGTAGCACCTCCCAGTGCCAGCCCGGCGGAGCCCAATCCCGGACATGGGTCCTCTGAAGCAGGACGTCGTCGCGAACGGGTCGACGGCGAGGATGCGGGCCAGGCATCGTCGACAACAAATACTATATGCCGCAAAATTAAAGTAACATTTTTTAAATGATTGGATTGTGATTTCTTATATGCAAATTCTAAATTTTATAACTAAAAATATAATAAACTAAAAAAACATCGACCATATCTAAAACTAACATTTCTAACATTCTATAACTAAAATTATATAACTAATTTTTCTTTAACATTTCTATAACATTAATACAGAAAAAACTAACATTTCTATATATAACTAACATTTCTATATAACTAACATTTCTATAACATTAATACAGAAAAAACTAAAAAAACTAATAACTAATAACTAATAACAGAAAAACTAAAAACTAAAAACAGAAAAACTAAAAACTAAAAACAGAACAAAAATTATGTATGTGTGTATGGTGTGTGTGTGTATGTGTTGTGTGTGCAGGCGACGGCGACGGCGAGCCAAGGCGACGGCGCCAGCGGCGCGCGCGGCGGCTTCGATTCGAGGGAGAGGAGAGGGGGGACAGAGGCTCACAGCGCAGGCGAGGTCGAGGCGACGGCGACGGCGACGCGGGCCGGTACGGGGACGGGGACGCGGGCCGGTGCGGGGATGGGGACGGCCGGCGACGCGGACGGCGCGACGAGGACGGGGGCGGCGCGGAGTCGACGGGGACGGCGCGACGGCGGCGGCGACGGCGCGGGACGGGGCGGCGGCGATGAAGCAGAGAGAAGTGGGAGGAAACTGACGAAATTTTCGTAAGTGTTGTTTATATAGGAGGGGCCTTTAGTATCGGTTGGAGCCACCAACCGGTACTAAAGGTCGATTTTGGCCAGGCCAAGCGGCGGGAAGCGCACCCCTTTAGTACCGGGTGGTGGCTGCAACCTGTACTAAAGGCCCCCCCTTTAGTACCGGTTGGAGCCACCACCCGATACTAAAGGGGGTGCGCTGGCGCAGGTGCGGTGCGGGTAGGTTTAGTCCCACCACGCTAGCCGAAGGGCGCCCGCACCTACTTATAAGCCCCGTCGCGGCAGCTGTCTCGAGCTCCTCTCTATTGCAGGCCTTCTGAGCCTACCTGTTCTGTGCTGCCCTGTGGGCCTATTGGGCCTTTGCGGGCCTACATCCTGGCCCAACAACAGGTTGGGTTTCTAGTCGTATGCAGGCCGCTTTGGCCCAGTAGGCGGGCTTTTTATTTTCTTATTTTTTTGCTTTATTTATTTTTGTTTTATTTATTTTTGAGTTGTTTTTTGTTGTATTTAGAGTTTCTTTGTGAATATTTTTGCTTTAGGTACAAAAAAGTATAAACTTTCTATTAGTGCCGGTAGTTTACAAATTTGAATAGTTTACATTTTGAATTATTTGAAATTTGTGTGAATCACTAGTTTGTGAATAACTTAACTTTGAAAATAGATTTTTCAGTGATTCTTTTATCTTATGTTTAATATTAGTGTGTTTATCATTATATTCAATTTGGTAATGCTTAGGTTATTTAAAAAATGAAATGCCTTTGTAACGGATGAGTTTTCGTCCGAAACCCTGATACTTCGAAAGAGATTGTCCATTTTGTACACGAAGTGCATCCAGTTTTTGCGGTAACCCTCTCTACTTTTTTGCACATGCTATGTGGGTGAAATTATGATACCATGCCAACTTTCAACCTTTTCTGAGTTCATTTGAAATGCTTTTCAATTTCAGGGTCATTTAGCTGAAAAAATCAGTAAATGCATGAAAGAATTTGTTTGCACATAAAATTTCTTCGCGTTTCAAATGCCAAAACACATAACTACCCTAACTATTACAGAGATTCCCTCCTGGGTGTGAAACACCGAAGAATGTGATGATAGTGAAGCCGATCACTTCCCAGATCTTTGGGTGTGAAACTTTTTCTTCGCGTGTGTCCCTTTGCGCCGTAGCCATGGAAAATCTTCATCATTTAACTGGATGCTCGGGTCTATATTCACTGTGAATGGAGCAATTTCATCAAACCTTTCATAGTCTTCTGACATGTCTGTCTTGTCATCCACTCCCACGATGTTTCTCTTCCCAGAAAAAACTATGTGGCGCTTTGGCTCATCGTATTATGCATTCGCTTCCTTATCTTTTCTTTTTCTCGGCTTGGTAGACATATCCTTCACATAGAAAACCTGTGCCACATCATTAGCTAGGACGAATGGTTCATCTACATACGCAAGATTGTTGAGATCCACTATTGTCATTCCATACTGCGGGTCTTCCGTTACCCCATATCGTGTCATATTGACCCATTTGCACCGAAACAAAGGGACCTGCAAACCACGTCCATAGTCAAGTTCCCATATCTCCTCTATGTAACCATAATATGTTTCCTTTCCCGTCTTGGTTGTTGCATCAAAGCGGACACCACTGTTTTGGTTGGTGCTCTTCTTATCTTGGGCGATCGTGTAAAATGTATTACCATTTATCTCGTACCCTTTGAAAGTCATTATATTCGAAGATGGTAACTGCGAAAGTGAGTACAGGTCATCTTCAATAGAGGCATCATGCATGGTACGTGTCTGCAACCAGCCGGCGAAACTCCTCGTTTGTTCACGTGTAATCCAGTCATCAGACCGCTCCGGGTGTTTGGAGCGTAGAAAATTCTTGTGTTCGTCCATATACGGAGCCACCAAGGCAGAATTCTGTAGAACTGTGTAGTGTGCTTCAATGAGAGAATGTCCGTCCATACATATTTTTTGATTCCCTCCTAGCGTGCCTTTTCCATCCAGTCTGCCCTTATGCCGCGATTCAGGAACACCAATCGGCTTAAGGTCAGGAAGAAAGTCAATACAAAACTCAATGACCTCCTCATTTTCATGGCCCTTGGAGATGCTTCCTTCTGGCCTAGCACGGTTATGAACATATTTCTTTAAGACTCCCATGAACCTCTCAAAGGGGAACATATTGTGTAGAAATACAGGACCTAAAACATTAATCTCTTCGCATAGGTGAACTAGGACGTGCGTCATGACGTTGAAGAAGGATGGTGGGAACACCAACTCGAAACTAACAAGACATTGCACTAAATCATTCTCTAACCTTGGTATGATTTCTGGATCGATTACCTTCTGAGAGATTGCATTGAGGAATGCACATAGCTTCACAATGGCTAATCGAACGTTATCCGGTAGAAGCCCCCTCAATGCAACCGGAAGCAGTTGCGTCATAATCACGTGGCAGTCATGAGACTTTAGGTTCTGGAACTTTTTCTCTGCCATGTTTATTATTCCCTTTATATTCGACGAGAAGCCAGACGGTACCTTAATACTGAGCAGGCATTCAAAGAAGATTTCCGTCTCTTCTTTGGTAAGAGCGTAGCTGGCATAACCCTGATGTATGCCGTCTTTTCCATGCATACGGTGCTGGTCCTCCCGTGCCTCAGGTGTATCTTTTGTCTTCCCATGCACGCCCAAGAAGCCAAGCAGGGTCACGCAAAGATTCTTCGTCACGTGCATCACATCGATTGCAGAGCGGACCTCTAGATCTTTCCAATAGGGCAGGTCCCAAAATATAGATTTCTTCTTCCACATGGGTGCGCGTCCGTCAGCGTCATTCGGAACAGGTTGTCCGCCAGGACCCTTTCCAAAGACTACCTTCAAATCCCTTACCATATCATGTACATCAGTATCAGTACGGTGGCGAGGCTTCGTCCGGTGATCCGCCTCACCTTTGAAATGCTTGCCTTTCTTTCTTATGGGATGCCTGCTCGGAAGAAATCGACGATGTCCCAGGTACACATTCTTCCTACAATTGCCCAAATATATATTGTCGGTATCATCCAAACAGTGCGTGCATGCGCGGTATCCCTTGTTTGTCTGTCCTGAAAGGTTACTGAGAGCAGACCAATCATTGATGGTCACGAACAGCAAGGCCTTTAGGTCAAATTCTTCCCCCATGTGCTCATCCCACGCACGTACACCTGTTCCATTCCACAGCTGTAAGAGTTCTTCAACTAATGGCCTTAGGTACACATCAATGTCGTTGCCGGGTTGCTTAGGGCCTTGGATGAGCACTGGCATCATAATGAACTTCCGCTTCATGCACAACCATGGAGGAAGGTTATACAAACATAGAGTCACAGGCCAGGTGCTATGGTTGCTGCTCTGCTCCCCAAAAGGATTAATGCCATCTGCGCTTACACCAAACCATACGTTCCTTGTGTCATCTGCAAACTCCTTCCCGTACTTTCTCTCAATTTTTCTCCACTGCGACCCATCAGCGGGTACTCTCAACTTTCCGTCTTTCTTACGGTCTTCTCTGAGCCATCGCATCGCCTTGGCATGCTCTTTGTTTTGGAACAAACGTTTCAACCGTGGTATTATAGGAGCATACCACATCACCTTGGCAGGAATCTTCTTCCTGGGGCGCTCGCCATCGACATCACCAGGGTCATCGCGCCTGATCTTATAGCGCAACGCACCGCATACCGGGCAAGCGTTCAAATCCTCGTACTCACCGCGGTAGAGGATGCAGTCATTAGGGCATGCATGTATCTTCTGCACCTCTAACCCTAGAGGGCAGACAGCCTTCTTTGCTTCGTATGCACTCTTGGGCAATTCGTTGTCCTTTGGAAGCATATTCTTTATCATTACCAGCAACTTTCCAAATCCCTTGTCAGATACACCATTCTCTGCCTTCCATTGCAGCAATTCCAGTGTGGTGCCCAACTTTTTCTTGTCAGCTTCGCAATTCGGGTACAACAATTTCTTGTGATCCTCTAACATGCGCTGCAACTTCTTCTTCTCCAAATCACTTGCGCAGTTTCTCTTTGCAACGGCAATGGCCCGACCTAGATCATCAGCGGGCTCATCTGATGCCTCTTCTTCAGCTTCTTCCCGCATTGCCGGCTCAGCTTCTTCCCCCATTGTTGTATCATCGTATTCAGGGAACCCATGGCCAGGATAGCTGTCGTCGTCCTCTTCTTCTTCATTGTCTTCCATCATAACCCCTCTTTCTCCGTGCTTGGTCCAAACATTATAGTGGGGCATGAAACCGGACTTAAACAGGTGGACGTGAATGGTTCTTGACGTAGAGTAATTGTGATCATTCTTACAGACTAAACATGGACAAGGCATAAAACCATCCGCCCGCTTGTTTGCCTCAGCCGCAAGCAGAAAAGTTTGCACGCCATTAATGAACTCGGGAGAGCATCGGTCATCGTACATCCATTGTCGGCTCATCTTCATTACACAACACCGAATAGACCAAATTAATAGAAGTTCATACATAAAGTTCATACATAAAGTTCATACAAGAGTTAAATGCAACAAACAAATAACTCTCTAACTAAAGAATTTAAATGCAACAACAAATGCGATCAAGATCGCAACTAAGGTAACAATTGATCCAACAGCATAATGATACCAAGCCTCACTATCAATGGCATATTTTCTAATCTTTCTAATCTTCAAGCGCATTTTCTCCATCTTGATCTTGTGATCATCGACGACATCGGCAACATGCAACTCCAATTCCATCTTCTCCCCCTCAATTCTTTTCAATTTTTCTTTCAAATACTCGTTTTCTCATTCAACTAAATTTAACCTCTCGACAATAGGGTCGGTTGGAATTTCCGGTTCACAAACCTCCTAGACAAAAATATCTATGTCAACTTGATGGGCATAATTTGTCATAAACACGAAATGCAACAACTAGTTTTAAAAGAGAATATACCACATCCGAATCATAACAAGGACGAGGGCCGACGGGGACGGATATCAAAACCATGGCACTATGTATAACAAACAACGTACGGGTAAGATAATTATACGAGTAACTATATATCCAAATCACACAAACATCAATTTGGTAATGTAAAACATTCATGAACAAGAGGCTCACCACAAGGTGGTGCCGGCGACGGAACGGTGCGGGCGATCGACTGTGGTTACGACGGAGATTTAGAAGGCACTAAGTAAACCACACCTACATATGCAAACTAAGTGTTAGTTTTGACCACAAATTGCATATAAATCAAATACTAGCACATATATTTTCTACCAAATTACTAAACTCATAAATTAATCACTATACAAAGCATTGCAAGAGCTAATCTAGTAATGAGAGATGAAAGGACAAAGTTGCTAACCTTTGTGATCATTTGAATGGACGGGGGCCTTCAAATCTTGACAAATTTTGGGCAAAATGTGTGATGAGCTCGAGAGGAAGAGGGGAAGAACAGAGAGGAGAGGGGAAAGGGGAAGAACAGAGCGAGCTCGGGTGGACGAAGAGTTTATGTAGGACGACCTTTAGCACCGGTTCGTGCCATGAACCGGTACTAAAGGTGCTGGAGGGGCCCCGGACTGACAACATCCTGCCACCACTCACTTTAGTACCGGTCCGTGGCACGAACCGGTGCTAAAGGTCGGCCACGAATCGGTACTAATGAAAGCGGCTGGCTAGCCGTTGGAACCGGCACTAATGCACACATTAGTGCCGGCTCAAAAGCAAACCGGCACTAATGTGCTTGACATTTGATCCTTTTTCTACTAGTGGAGCCACCGACAAAGAAAAATTATTCGGGGCCAAAATACCGCCGAACTCTCTTCTCCACAAAATCCATGATAGATTGCCAAGGATTGGTTTGTACCCATGGTAATGGATCCAATCCACATATCCTCCACGATGACCCCATAATGTGTGAGTAGTATATCAAGGCTATAGAGGTTGTGTAGTAGTAGATATGTCAATTTCTCCTTCATTTTCTTGGACCTAGGATGGCTTTGTGATGTCACTAAAGTAGTACCATTATGGGTATGCGGTAGAGACATCTTAATTTGTTCTAACAAGGGTGTGTAATGATGATAGTTACATCTTGGTCCTATCATTGGTTGGAATACACTTTACAAATACATTGGACGAGTGTCCATTAATTGCGCAGTCGTGCTCTAATCTAGGATGTTATATTATGTGCATGTATTAATGTATTAGCATTGGCATAGGGTTTCGTGGACTTGGTTGGCCCCTCATTGTGTAATCCGTGAAAGCCCAAAGATGGACACAATTGTGTGACAAATTAAATCTATGCGATCTTTCCTTTTGCGGTTATCACTAGTAGTACATGCCAGAATCTTCGCTGGTTAGCCAACACCATAAAGAGCATAGGAGAGAGAGAGAGAGAGAGGACTTCATTTATGGGTGTATTTATAGAGGAAGGGACGAGGACGATCCACTGACAAAGAAAAAAAATTCTTCAAGGCAAAAATACTGCCAACTCTCTTCTCCACTGAAATCCACGATAAATTGCCACCGATTGGTTTGTACACATGGTAATGGATCCAATCAACAGAACCTCCATAGTTATTCGATAAATGTGTGAGTAGTCCATCAAGGTTATGGTGGTTGTGTGGTAGTAATAGATATATCAATTTCCCCCTCGTTTGCTTATTTCCTAGGATGATTTTGTGGTTTCATCGAAGTAGTACCATTATGGGTATGATGTGGATATATCTTAATTTGTTTGAACAGGGATGTATAATAATGACAATTACATCTTCATCCTATCATTGAGTGGTATACGCTTTATAAATACATTGTACGAGCGTCGATCAATGGCTCCGTCATGCTCTAATCACGGATGTTGTATGACGTGCATGTATTAATGTATTTGCACTGGCATAGGGTTGCATGGACTTGGTTGGCCCCTCATTTTTTGTAATCTGTGAAAGCCCAAAGATGAACACATGTGCGACAAAAGCTATGCGATTGATCCTTTTGTGCTAATCATTAGTAGTACATGCCAGCATCTTTGCTGGTTAGCAAACACCATCAAGAGCATATGAGAGAGAGAGAGAACTCGCAAAACAGTTGAACTCCTTGTTGCTTATGTGTTAAGTGTTAACGTTGCTCTTTACTTTACATGACAGCCCATGTTTGTAGAAGTCAGTTAATTGAGAAATGGATAGCTGAATCTTTTCCATGCACACCCACTTTTTATTTAGCTTGTTTAGGTTAAAAGAAGAAATATCAACCGACAATTACATATGTTCAACACTCATTGTCGTTGTATTTTCCAAACAATAATAGTCTGGGGCAGGCGTACGTGTCGGTCATCCGGATTGTGCACATGAGAAGAGATTTACCCAGGTTCAGGCCCTCGGTTCGAGGTAATACCCTACTTCCTGCTTTTCTAGAATGATTTCTATAACCATATGTGAGAACTACGTTTTGTGTCTACAAAGTTGTTCGGTCGGTAGATCGTATGTGGTGTACCCTGCCACACCTTATATGGTTTGTCCCTTCTCAGCCTCTTCAGGTATAATAAGTTTTCCAAGCCGATGCATGGCGACAAGTGACTTGCATGTTATGTGTGGGCCGAACTTGCTCTGCCATAGATGAAACCATTAAGCAACACCATTGAGAGCGAGGCACATGCACACACTATGAAGCCCATTTTGCCTATTCCCAAGCCCCTTGCTTGTTATGATCGCCATCATCATCTCTGATCTTGGGTCTCGGCATTGCAGTCACACGTACGAGAAAGTCCAATCCTAGTTGATAATTAATTATTTCAGTATATTTTTATTTTGTTTAATCACATTTGATTACAGTTTTACCACTATCATGAAGGCACTCTCCCCTATTTGGAGGTGGTACGCCTTAAATTTTATGTGAGAGTATCATATAAGATTGACTATTAGATTAAGATGGATGGGTGGCTCACATCAATTTTGAGGTACTGTAAAAGAGTTTGGTTCACATGGAGTAATTAGAATCAACCAAAAATATGTTAAAATTCATCCAAACCAAAGAGAACCTAACATGACAATGACATGCAAGATACTCAAGGGAGGACTTTTCTTCCTAGTTGAAGAGTCTTTGCCTACTCAAACTATTTTTATACCCTAATTAAAATGTGAGTATTTCACATGACTTTGATAGGACAATACAAGCCAAAACGAAGGAATACAAGTCTTCTATTTTCTTTCAAGATTGTCATTTGCAAATACATAAATTATTTTTGCCATGTGCAAATATGCAATGACATTATAGCTGTTTCAAAATTATGTGTTAATTTCATGTACTGTAGCCTAGTGAAACTTGTACTTTTCAGCTTGTTACCATATGGTAGGTAGTAAACGGGAGAGTATTTGCAGCACGGAGGCGCAGGGCACTGAGCCCCTCGTGTGTGATTTTTCTTTTGGCTTTTCAATTTCAAACTTTCATATCTTTTGAATAAAAAGTTCATATTAAGTTCTATTTTCATATTCGTGTTTCTTGTGTTGAGGGCTAGCAAATAAGATCCATTTTGAATATGTTTGACAAATTTTAAAATAAATATTAAGTTTCAGCTCTTCAAACATCGTACGCGTGACCGATAAAATCTCGATTTTTTTGCCTACGACCCACAAAAATATGCTTTCAGTTTTATCTATGAAACTTGACAAAAGCGAGAGTGAAAATCACAAGTAACAGGTAAAAAATCATAAATTTCAACGATTAAAACTTAGAACTTACTATGCACTCGTGCAGGATCCAACTACTTTGCCAATCGCGAGGCAATCGAGCGGTCGGGCAGGGCTTGGCAGTTGTGTGCCCCTGCGAATTTCCGGTAGTAAACTCTTAGTCTACATGATCAGAAAGGAGATACAACCATAGGATGCTGCAGGGTAGCGGGGGACTAAAAGAAAAAACAAAGTAGCACAAAAGGCTCGACCTAAATATGAGAGTTGTGGGGTTCGTTTTCTGCTCGGCCACGATCGCCTTTGTAAGTGGAGCAGTATCAGAGTGATTGAGCATTCATTGAAAACAAATGGAAATCATGCATGGCTATGGCTGCATGCATCGTATTTTCCCTCAAAGTGGAAAGCGCCAAATGGGAAGTTGACTGCAAGTTCGGTACGTTCTTAGATGTACGTTGCTTTCTCGATCAAGGTCGCATATCTCAAGTCGCAGTCGTGGACGTTAACGATCAAATGCGCATGCTCTCCCTCCCGCCCCCTCCCCTCCCCTCCCCCTCGGGCGAAGCAACGAAGCCGCCATTAAAGTCCAACCCCCAGCTTCCCACCCACCCCCGCATCTCACCGAGCTCTCCCCGCCCCAAATCCCCATCTGAGAGTCCGCATGGCTGGAGCGCGTCGCCGCGGCGTGGGGGTTCGCCGGCTTGCGCCGATGGCGCGGGTAGCGGAGCCGCGGGCACTTCTGCCCCTGGTAGTGGCGCCGCTGCCCGATATCGACCCGCACTCGCCAGAGGCTCGCTGCGAGATGTGACGGGTGGTGCTGGAGCGCTTCCCCGACCGCGACGAGTGGGGGGAGATTCACCTTCACATTCTCCGCCACGCGAACTTCGTCGAGCGCGCGCGCTGCAGCGGAGACGACGACTGCGAGGATGTGGAGCTCCTTTTCTGGGCGATCCAGGAGACGGAGTCGTCGGATCCGCGGCAGGCCGCCCGCTGGGAGAACTTCAGGACGGCGAATCCCTGAAGGCTCAACATCCGCCCGCCGTCATGGGAGGGCATCGCCAACATCCCGCCGGAGTTCCTCCCTCCGGAGAACGTCTGGCCCCCGCGCCGTCAGTAGATCGGCTGCCCCGACTGGTTCAAACACAGCGACGACCCATCGATCCCCCGCCTTGGCCTGGTGAGTTAGGTATGCATTTGCGTGCTGATTTAATTCTTAAGGCTAGATTGAGGGACTTTTGTTTGCGCCATCGGGGGATGCGAGATTGTGCTGTTTCGATTATTCACTCGCCTGATCAGGAGTCGATGGTAGAGTCGAGGGTTCTCCCTCCTGGTTCTAGTAATAATAAGGAGAGTGTGGCTGCTTCTGCAGCCGGTGAGACCTCGTCGGAGTTGGTTTCCGGCGAGGAGCTCGGCCATAGTTTAAAATCCAGCCCCAAACCAGGGGCAGCGACTCCCTGTCGTTCCCCCTGTGAATCCAGCTTTGCCTGGCCCCATGCTCAAATTACGTGTTATTGGGGAGAAAGCGGATAAGGCGAGGGGATTACGTAAAGATGAATCCCTAGAAAACGTGGAGGAGCACTTTGTCCAGCTCTGGCTTATTCCCTCTCCCCCTCGCCGCCGCCTCCCTAGAAACCCTACCCAGCAGCCACAAGATCCCCCAAAAACCGGATTCCTTTCCTGGATCTGGAGAGACTTGGTCGAGAACAATTCCTTTTCGGCCACGGATTGTTTTCCTGCATCCTGCCGACCATTTGACCCGCCACCAAAACAAATCAAGGTAGCTCGTGAGGGGATTGGGCCTGGTTCAATCTCGTTTGCGGAGGCTGTGAAGCGGGGGTTGAAGATGGCCGACTGCCGTGCAGGAGGGAGCAGCAATCTTGCTGCTGGTCAGTCCAAGGGGGCGGGTCAGAAACCCACTTCATTCGCTGGACGGAAGCCAGCTGCGCCTGCAGCAAAGGAACAAGCCCCTGCCCCCAAGCCCACCAGATCCACAGCCTCGACTGCTGGCTCTGCTAAGGTACAATCATCCCAATCTGTAGAGGTTGAAGTGGAACAAGTCCTTGATCCTAGGTATAAGGATATGATTTGCTTTAATTGTGGTGGACCTGGACATTATGTTGGGAATTGCATGAAGCCGAAAGCCTGTTTTATCTGTCAGCAGAAACACAATGTGAACAACTGCACAGCGTGGTCTAAGATTCAACCTACTGCTGCCTTTTTTGGTAGTGGAGCTCAAGGCCTTGGTTTCTACCATGTGGATGCTCCCGTTGCTAATGAGTCAAAGTGGTTAAACTTCCAGATTGTGCGGTGGTAAATATCTTAAAAGGAGAAGTTGATTGTACTAAACTGAAGGAACTACTGTCTGCTACTTTCTGTAAGACTAAACACTGGCCTTGGCAAATCAGAGGGCTCTCCAGCAAGACCTTTTTGGTCAAATTCCCCCCTTGGAAGAAAGTGGAAAACCTCATTGAACTGCCTGGATTCTCCCTGCCACAGGATGTGAATGTAACATTAACTGAATGGAAGGGTGGATGTGAACCTTTTGGAGAGTTGATTGAAGCCTGGGTACTGATTGAGGGGATTCCCCTAAAGTGGTGTACTTGGAAAGTGTTTGCCCAAATTGCTTCACTATTTGGGGTGCTTACAGATGTGGACTGGAATGGAATGTTCAGAACTTTCTTTGAGAATATCAGAATCAAAATAGCCTGCAGAGATCCAACTAAGATTCCTTTTGAGATACTAATTGAGATGAAGAAAAGGTTGTTCCTTCTTGGCTTCACTGTTGAGGGCTTTGAACAAACAGGTGGTGTGGACTCTGACGTTGATGTAGATGAGGATGAAGATGGTAATGAGGAGGATGAGAGAGCTGAGGAAGAACATGCTGAAAAAGATAATGGAACTCAGGGAGAACATGCTTCTGAAGGGTCAGGTGAGGGTGATTTAGCCATTGATGAATTAGACAAAGCTAACTTCTCAACTAAACATGGGTTCCCAAACAAGTATGGTGTTCAAAGGTTGGTGGCTACACCTATGGAAGATGAACATGATGCTGATCAGGAGGATTTCATTATGAAATGTGCTTTGGCTGTTGTTGACCTTGATGGTGCATCTTCTGATGGACATGAACCTAAGTCTGGCTATGTTGGTAACCTTCCAGAACAGAACCAAAATACTGATGGGGAGGAAAAGGAGGATGAAGGAGTGGTGACCCAAAAAAAACCCTCTCCATCTGGGAAGAATGATACACACATAACTCCTGAGAAGAGTGCTGGTAGTATGGAATATTGTGAGGATCTGCTAAGGTCAGTGGATATTTCTGATTCTGAAAATGAAGAAACAAAAGAAGAAGAGTTGGGGGTTCTCCCTCTTGAAGTTGTCCAAATCCTACAAAGTGAGACTTGGAAGAGGTCCCTGCTGGAATCACTTAACCGGACCCAAAGTGATGAGGCCATCCATGAGAAGAAACCAAGATGGGGCCCTGTGCTAGCTCAAAGGCCTGCTACTAGAGGTCATGGCAATGTTAACATCATGGAGAAAGCTGATGCATACAAGAGGAAGAAGAACTTGGAGATCCCACAAACATTCAAAGGTAAATCCTTTTCTACTATGGATAAATCTGTCCTTGCTAATCGAATGAGTTAAATGAACTTGATGATTGGGGGGGATGAAATTCAAAAGAATCTCATCATTGATGAGATGATAGCTGGGGAGAAAGAGAGATGTTTGGTGTTTGCCAATAATAATTCTGAAATAGTGCTTCCTGATAATCTTGACATTGATTCTAATGAATTAGTTAGTACACCTGGGTGTGCCTTCCCCTTGGAGCTAGTTGGAACTGCTGATGCTACAAGGGGAACACCTGCTGTTCTAACTAAAGCTAAGCCTTGTGGCTTATCCCATCCTTTCAAAATTAATTAATAATGATAGGTCTTATTTGGAATATTAGAGGTCTAGGGCAACATGGGAAGATACAGTGCCTATGTGATACTATTGCTAAGTCTGATCCTGACTTTATTGGTTTTCAAGAAACAAAGAAAGAGAATATTTCTGAGGGTTTCCTCAAGGCTATTGATAGATTTGATAATTTTGTGTGGCATTTCTTGCCAGCTGAAAATACTGCTGGGTAATCCTTGTGGGTTTTAAGAAAATGATTTTTGAGGTAGTTGGTTTTATTAACCAAAGATTCTCTATTATTGCTACTGTTAAAAATAAATCTGATGGCTTTGTCTGGCAGATGGTGGTAGTGTATGGGTCTGCTTACCCTGAATTTAAGATGGATTTTGTAGCTGAACTGCATGATACTTTATCAAATGCTTCTTATCCTATCATGATTTATGGAGATTTCAATCTGATTAGGAATGAAACAGAGAAAAGTAGTGGTTTAGTAAATCAACAAACTGCATTTTTGTTTAATGATTGGATCAACAGATGGGCCTTGATGGAGATTTCTGTCTCTAACAGGGTGTTTACCTGGTCTAACAACCAGATTTCCCCTGTGTTTGCTGTGTTAGATAGAGTGTTCATTTCCGTGAATTGGGACGCCCATTTTCCTTTTTCCACCTTGTCAGCCCTTCCCAGGGTGGGGAGTGATCATACTCCTCTGGTCCTGGACACTGGTGCTAGAGCCCCATCCAACCCCAAACCTGTTAGGTTTGAGAAATGGTGGCTCTCCCAACCAGGCTTTCATCAAATGGTCACAGAAGCCTGGAATTCTGTGTCCTCATCCAAATCCTCAGCTGATAACTGGACTCTTAAGACTAGAGTTCTCAGAAAGAAAACTAAAGGTGGAGTATTAATAGAGAGGCAGTTTTGAAGAAAAAGAAGATGGCACTCCTTCTGTTGTTTGACACTCTTGATGTCATGTCTGAAACTCAACAATTATCTATGTCTGACTATGACAGAATGAAGGAGATTAACAAAGAATTGGATGAATTGTGGAAGAAAGAGGAGACAGCTCTTTGGCAGAGATCTAGGGACAGAAAATTTTTAGAGGGGGACAGGAATAATGCTTATTTCCAAGCCCTGGCTAATCATAGACATAGGAAGAATCATCTTTCTGAACTAAACAGTCCTAATGGTATGGTCACTTCGACCAAGGAGATGCTCGAGGTTGCTACCTCCTTTTACAAAAATTTGTTTGCTTTTGAACCCAGACCTAACATCCATTTGGATGCTGACTTTTGGTCTGAGGATGAATTGGTTAGTAATGATGAGAGAGAGAGCAACTAGAGAGACCTTTTTCTGAAGAGGAAATCAAACAAGCTGTGATGAGCTCGTATGCTAGTGGTGCCCCTGGCCCTGATGGCCTATCCTTTTTATTTTATCAAACTTTTTGGAAATTGATCAAAAAAGATTTTATGTGGATGGTTAGAGACTTTGAGAATGGTAACCTTGATATATATAAGTTGAATCATGCCATTATTACTATTATTCCTAAAATTCCTATGGCTAGAGATATGAAGAACTTTAGGCCTATCAGTCTTAGCAAATGTGTTGTTAATTTTTTTTCTAATGCTATGACTACTAGGGTCTACCCCTTATGTGACAAGCTTATCTCCTCCAACCAAACTGCATTTATTAAGGGCAGATTCATTTTGGAAAGTGTGGTTATGGCTCATGAGGTCATTCATGAAATTCATAGGTCTGGGTCTACTGGTTTGATTCTTAAACTTGACTACGAGAAAGCATATGATAGAGTTAGTCGGGACTTTTTGAAGGAAATGCTTCTTTCTAGAGGCTTTGAAAGAAAATGGTGGAGTGGGTTATGTCTACTATTCACCAAGGGACTTTTCAGGTTAGAATTAATGACTCTAATGGTCCCCAGTTCTCTGGGGGAAAAGGCTTGAAACAGGGTGACCCTCACTCACCCCTTTTGTTCAATCTGGTAGCTGATGTTTTCTCTAAAATGCTTCATAAGGCTGCCAATAGTGGTTTAATCTGTGGACTGCTACCTCATGCCTTCCCAGGTGGGGTGGTCAGCCTACAGTATGCTGATGATACCATTCTATTCTTGGATAACTCACTGGAGTATGCCAAGAACTTAAAATGGATTCTCTCCTGTTTTGAAAATCTATCTGGTTTGAAGATTAATTTCCATAAAAGTGGTCTTCATGCTATTAATATCTCTGAGCAATTATCTAATGATTTTGCCAAGGTTTTCTGCTGCCAGCCTGGGGATTTCCCCTTTAAATATTTAGGTGTCCCCCTTCACTTTAAAAAACTTAGAAGGGAAGACCTCCAACCCATTATTGATAGAATTATCAAGAACATATCTGGGTGGTTAGGGAGATTTCTCTCATATAGGGGGAAACTGATACTGCTTACTACTTGCATTGCCAGCATTCCTGCTTATCTAATGTCTATTATGAAATTCCCCAAATGGGCTATTGATATGATCACCTCACCGATGTCTCACTTCTTCTGGGGGAATGTGGGTGATAATCATAAATGTCATCTTGCTAACTGGGGTTTGATCTCCAGAAGGAAAGAGTTTGGAGGTATGGGGTTTCCAACCTTAGAGAGTTCAACATGGCCCTTTTGGCCTCATGGGGAAAAAGATTCTATGATGACAGGGATAGTGATTGGAAGAAGATGCTGACCTACAAGTACAACTGTAACACCCCGAGAATCATGCTACAGTAACTCCCTGTGATTAAGCTAATCATGTTGCTAAACAGGGCTTGATCACAATTGCATCAAATTTCTTTTCAAACTCCTAGTTCAAACTTCAATTAAAATCAAAGTGGAAAATAAAAGTTTTCAAAAATTTGAACAAAAATGTTCGGTGGGTGCCAAATAATACACTGGTAATTATGGTGGAGAAAACACATTTTTATAAAATACCTAAATACTTTTAAATGAAATAAAACAGAAAAGAATATAAACAAATAAAAAGAAAAGGCAAAAGAAAGAGAACAGGCAGAGAAAAAGAAAAAAAGGAGAAGGCCCTCCCCCCCCACTGGACCCCTGGCCCGACTGGGCCGACCCCCGGCCCAGCCCACCTCTCCCACTCGCCCCCCCTCCCCTGTTCCCCCGACCGGGGTCGGAACAGGGGCCGTCCCCGCCGCAACCCCTCGCCGGCGACGGGGGGGATAAGGACGCCAGCCCCCCCGCCTCCTCGGGCCCCTCTCCCACTCACCCCCGCTCTCCCTCTCGGCCGCTGCGCCTCCCCCGCCAGATCCACCTCCCTCTCCCCTTCGATCCCCACCGCCCGACGCGCTCGCCGCCGTTCCCGTCGTTCACACGGCCACCGTGCCCCAATCGCCACCTCGCCGTGTCATACGCCGTCGCCGCCCTCGACTACACCACCTCCGCCTCTCCGTTGAAGCTCGGAGCCACTGCAATGGCCTCCCCGAGCTCGTCTTCAACTTCGGACGCCGGCGACCCCCTTCTTCCCCGGCGCCGACCTGCTGCTCCTAAGCTCTCACCGGCCTCCGTGTGCCGCGCGGTGAGCCTCTCCCCCCCTCCTCCCCTGTCCTTTCTCTCTCGCGCGCCCCCTAGCTTCTTCCCCGCGCGCGCCCGAACGGCGCGCCGCGGAGCTCGCCGCCGGCGGGTCTCCGGTTACCTTATGGTCACGGGCTCAAGCCCGTTGCACTCCCCACCTCGCGTAGATGCCCCCCAGCCCCTCCGCTTGCTCGATAGCCCGCCGTAGCCTCGTTTCCGTCGGGCACCCGTGCGCGCCGCCGCCTCCGCCGCTCGCCGGCGCCGATTCCGGTCAAGTCCGGCGAAGCCCCGGCCACCCCTGGATGCGGCGCTGCGAGCCCTTTCGAATGGGCCTAGCCCCGCTCCTCCCCGAGCCCCATAGCGCGATTCCGGCCAACTCCGGCGAGGGGCCGCCGCTGTTTTGGTCGCCGGAGTTGCTCCGGCGCCGGCCGCCGACGTGGCTGGCCTGGCCCCCCCCCCCTAGTGCCACTGCCAGTGGGCCCGTGGGCCCCGTTGACTGGGTCCACCCAGTCAACGTGCTGACTGGGCAGGCCCAGCCACTGACATGCGGGCCCCGCCGCAAAAAAAAAGAGAAAAAGGAAAATGTTTTATAAATAAAAATAATTAATTAATCTAATCACTCACTGACAGGTGGGCCCAGTAGTTAATTAACTAAAAATTAATTAGTTTAATCTTCTGTTAACCCACTGTCTATGACAGGTGGGTCCCCCGTGTCAGTTTTGACCAGTCAAACCGGACTGTTGACCGCTGACGTCACTCATACGTCATGCTGACGTCATATCCCTTTTCTGTTAATTAAATAATTCCAGAAATTCAAATAAACTTTGAAAATTCATATCTTTTAAACCGTAACTCGGATGAAAATGTTTTCTATATGAAAGTTGCTCAGAACGACGAGACGAATCCGAATACGCAGTCCATTCGTCCACCACACCTCCCTAACCTATCGAACTAGCAACTTTCCCCCTCCGGTCCGTCTGTCCGAAAACGCGAAACATTGGGAATACCTCCCGGATGTTCCCCCCTTCGCCGGTACCACCTACTGTCGCGTTAGGACACACCTCGCACTGTTCATTGTCATGTCACGCATCGTCATGCTTATGATTGCATTGTATTTACTGTTTCTTCCCCCCTCTTCTCTCCGGTAGACTACGAGACCGACACTGCTGCTGCCCAGTTCGACTACGGAGTTGACGACCCCTCCTACTTGCCAGAGCAACCAGGCAAGCCCCCGCCCCTTGATCACCAGATATCGCCTATTCTTCTCTATACTGCTTGCATTAGAGTAGTGTAGCATGTTACTGCTTTTCGATATCCTATCCTGATGCATAGCCTATCCTTGCTACTACTGTTGATACCTTTACCTGCAATCCTACATGCTTAGTATAGGATGCTAGATTTCCATCAGTGGCCCTACATTCTTGTCCGTCTGCTGTGCTATACTATCGGGCCGTGATCACCTAGGCGGTGATCACGGGTATATACTTATATACTACATGCATGACACATGTGATGACTAAAGTCGGGTCGGCTCGTAGGAGTACCCGCAAGTGGATCTTTGTGGCGGAGCGACAGGGCAGGTTGAGACCGCCTAGGTGAGAGGTGGGCCTGGCCCTGGTCGGCGATCGCGGATACTTAACACGCTTAACGAGATCTTGGTATTTGATCTGAGTCTGGCCATTTGGTCTATACGCACTAACCATCTACGCGGGAGTAGTTATGGGTATCCCGGCGTCGTGGTATCCTTGCTACTACTGTTGATACCTTTACCTGCAATCCTACATGCTTAGTATAGGATGCTAGATTTCCATCAGTGGCCCTACATTCTTGTCCGTCTGCTGTGCTATACTATCGGGCCGTGATCACCTAGGCGGTGATCACGGGTATATACTTATATACTACATGCATGACACATGTGATGACTAAAGTCGGGTCGGCTCGTAGGAGTACCCGCAAGTGGATCTTTGTGGCGGAGCGACAGGGCAGGTTGAGACCGCCTAGGTGAGAGGTGGGCCTGGCCCTGGTCGGCGATCGCGGATACTTAACACGCTTAACGAGATCTTGGTATTTGATCTGAGTCTGGCCATTTGGTCTATACGCACTAACCATCTACGCGGGAGTAGTTATGGGTATCCCGGCGTCGTGGTATCAGCCGAAGCCTTCTTGACGTCAGCGACTGAGTGGCGCGCGCCGGATTGGACTGGAACGCCACTAGGCTAGGTCTGCTTCCGGCCGCGTACGCAACGTGCAGGTGTGCATAGGGCGATGGGCCCAGACCCCTGCGCGCATAGGGTTAGACCGGCGTGCTGACCGCTCTGTTGTGCTTAGGTGGGGCTGCGACGCGTTGATCTTACGAGGCCGGGCATGACCCAGGAAAGTGTGTCCGGCCAAATGGGATCGAGCGTGTCGGGTTATGTGGTGCACCCCTGCAGGGAAGTTTATCTATTCGAATAGCCGTGTCCCTCGGTAAAAGGACGACCCGGAGTTGTACCTTGACCTTATGACAACTAGAACTGGATACTGAATAAAATACACCCTTCCAAGTGCCAGATACAACCCGGTGATCGCTCTCTAACAGGGCGACGAGGAGGGGATCGCCGGGTAGGATTATGCTATGCGATGCTACTTGGAGGACTTCAATCTACTCTCTTCTACATGCTGCAAGATGGAGGCTGCCAGAAGCGTAGTCTTCGACAGGACTAGCTATCCCCCTTTTATTCTGGCATTCTGCAGTTCAGTCCACTGATATGCCCCTTTACACATATACCCATGCATATGTAGTGTAGCTCCTTGCTTGCGAGTACTTTGGATGAGTACTCACGGTTGCTTCTCTCCCTCTTTTCCCCCTTTTCTTTTCTATCTGGTTGTCACAACCAGATGCTGGAGTCCAGGAGCCAGACGCCACCGTCGACGAGGACACCTACGACACTGGAGGTGCCTACTACTACGTGCAGGCCGCTGACGACGACCAGGAGTAGTTAGGAGGATCCCAGGCAGGAGGCCTGCGCCTCGTTCGATCTGTATCCCAGTTTGTGCTAGCCTTCTTAAGGCAAACTTGTTTAACTTATGTCTGTACTTAGATATTGTTGCTTCCGCTGACTCGTCTGTGATCGAGCACTTGTATTCGAGCCCTCGAGGCCCCTGGCTTGTATTATGATGCTTGTATGACTTATTTATGTTTTAGAGTTGTGTTGTGATATCTTCCCGTGAGTCCCTGATCTTGGTCGTACACATTTGCGTGCATGATTAGTGTACGGTCAAACCGGGGGCGTCACAAGTTGGTATCAGGGCCGACTGCCTGTAGGAATCCCCCTATCCACACTCCTTGGCCGAAGTCGAGTCTAGACATTACAACACTTTTACTAACATGGCTGTGTGTCTTACGGGCCCACGTCGCCATTGGGTGGTACTAGTATCTTTTACTCCTCGACCTTTACTCTGGGACTCTGAACTCTCTTCTACTCGGGTTAAACGAATTTACTAACTCTAACACTAGGATCCCGTGACCGCATTCACCCCAAAGTTGGATAAGCCATAGTTGTTTCCTAGAATAGTATATTGAACAATTCACACACTGTCATTTGACTCCTTTGAAACGTCTTTGCTTTCAGATGGAACCCACGAGGCAGGTCGTTCGTCACACGACGGCCATTGGTGCCTCGGGATCACCTGCGGTGCTAGCTGAGATGATGACCTATCTGGGTTATCGCTGGCACCCTGAGTACACCGTCTACGAGGAGTACCAGGACTTTAACCAGGAGCAGTACCGTGCCATCGTCCACCTCTACTCTCGGGAGTACGACTCCACTACTGTGCTGCACACCGCACATGGTGTTGGTGTGACCATCGATATGGCTATCCACGATGCTGCCTATGCTGCTCTGACACGTCTTTGTGGAGAGTATCAGGAGTTGGACACCTCCCCTTTCAGGCACATTGCTATCGCATCTGATGTTGGTGCGGAGGGATACTATACTGCTGCCTACTCCACTGTCACCCGAGAGCCCTTCTACCATCAGCATCTGGTTCTGCATGCTGATGGGCTGGATCGAGCTAACCGAGCTCTTCGCCACGAGATGTACACCACCCGTCAGCACCTTTACCGTGCTCTGACGCTGCTGCACCCCTTTGTCCGATCTGGACAGGTACCGCGTACTGCGATCTACCCAGCCAGGACCGTGATGCCCCACAGTGTCGGTTGGCCAGAGGTGGGAGGCTACTCTCCCGCACTTGGCCCAATTCTGCCACCTGAGCGTCAGGCTCTACACCTGAGTATCCGCGGCCCCCAGTCTGCTGACGTCGAGGGCTATCCGTTGCCTCACTACCAGCTGTCGGGCTACGATTACCTCCACAGTACCTCTTGGGACTGATGTAGGCTTGCTTGTAGTATTAGCTGCAGTCGCCGCGAGCCTGTGTGCCGCCTATGATGTTTTAGTCTATGTACTGAACTCTATGTACTGAACTCTATGCATGACCCCTTTTGTAAAGTTATGCCAACTACTATGTAGTAGCTATCGTGCTCCTTTCATTATGCATGTTTCATCATGAATGATTCTTGTCATTGCAAATTTCTCAATGCTGAACTACCCCTGTTATATATTAGCAGGATGGTTAGACCAGGTGGTCGTGGTCGTGGTGGCGATGCCCCACCACCACCTGAGTACATGGCTGGTATGATCCAACAGTTTGAACTGAACCGCCAATTCATGGAAAATATGATGGCCCAGTTCCCTCGCCCCAATATGAACCAGCAGCCAGCTCAAGTGACTCTTCAAGATTTCATACGCCTCAACCCAACCATCTACCGCAGCTCAACTCAGCCTCTGGATGCTGATGACTGGCTCCGTGACATCACCTATGAGATGGAGTTTGCTGATGTAGCCCCTGCCAGCTATGTCACCTTTGCTTCCTTCTTCTTGAAGGGACCCGCAGCTCAATGGTGGGACAGCCACAGGCGTACTCTGCCAGCTGGAACAATCATCACATGGCCAGACTTCCAAGCTGCTTTCCGTGCCCGCTTCATTCCTCAAGGAGTCATGGACCGGAAGAAGCGTGAGTTCCGCAACCTCACCCAAGGCAACAAAACTGTCGAAGCTTATCAGCGGGAGTTTCTGGACTTGTCCCGCTATGCTGAAGAAGACATTGCAACTGATGCACGCAGACAGGAGAAGTTCCGTGATGGCCTTCAAGCTGACATCAAGCTCGCACTTCCAGTGCATGACTTTGTTGATTTCTCCACCTTGGTGAACAAGGCCATCAATGTCGAAACTGGTCTGCAGGAATACCAGAGCTCTCACAGGCGCAACCGTGACACGGGCTCATCTTCGGGCCCGCCCTCACAGAAGCGTAAGATATGGATCCCGAACAGCATGTACCGTCCAAATGCATCAGCCCCAAGGCAGACATATGCTGCACCTCGTCTGCCTCCACCACCATCTAGGCAGTCAAGACTTCCAGCTCCACCATCCCAAGCTCCTGTTCCCACTCCGAATAATGGCTTGTGCTTCAGGTGTGGTCAACCAGGACACCGTGCTAAAGAATGCAACCAGAACCAGAATCAACTGGCCCTTCCAGCAACTGGCCGTGGTAACAATCAGCCCCGCAACAACAATGCTAAGTCTTATGGTCGTGCTCATGCCAACCACGTTGATCTCAACGAAGCTCAAGACCAGCCTGCTACTGTGATGGGTACACTCCTCGTAAATTCAGTACCAGCATCCGTTTTATTTGATACAGGTGCATCGCATTCATTCATGTCAGAAGATTTTGCATACAAGCACGACGTTAAATGTGAGGAGATGAACACCTCTGTATTGGTCAAAACCCCCGTGGGACAGTGTCAAACCTCCTTGGTTGGCATCGATGTCCCCGTGGAAATCGAAGGGCTGGAATTCTATGCCTCTCCCATTATCCTGAAGTCGTCTAACATCGACCTCATTTTGGGTATGGATTGGTTGAAAGCGCATACTGCTTCTATAGTTTGCGCCACTAAAACCGTCCATCTGCTACACCCTTCAGATGAAATAGTTGCTTACCAAGCTCATCTGGTGCAAAATGCCGAGGCAAGGCTCTATGCATTGAACGCATTGAACGCTGCACCACTCGAGGGCATTGAAAACATTCCCGTCGTGCGTGAATTCCTCGACGTCTTTCCTGAAGAACTTCCAGGGATTCCCCCTGCTAGAGCTGTCGAATTCATCATCGACTTGAAACCAGGCACCACTCCTATAGCCAAGCGACCCTACAAAATGCCGCCGCATGAACTCCTTGAGCTTAAGGAGGAAATCGACAAATCTCTTCGCAAAGGGTTCATTCGCCCAAGTTGCTCTCCTTGGGGAGCACCTTCTCTCTTTGTCAAGAAGAAGGATGGGACAAACCGGTTAGTTCAAGACTACCGTCCTATAAACCAAGCCACCATTCAGAATAAATACCCTCTTCCTCGGATCAATGATCTATATGATCAACTGGTGGGTTCGTCAGTGTTCTCTAAGCTCAACTTGAGGTTGGGCTACCACCAGATCCGTGTTCGCGAAGAGGATATCCCAAAGACCGCCTTCGTGACTCGCTATGGTTCATACAAGTACACCGTCATGTCTTTCGGTTTAACCAATGCTCCAGCCACCTTCTCTCGTCTGATGAACTATATATTCATGGATTACCTCGACAAGTTCGTCGTGGTTTATCTGGATGATATCCTGGTATTTTCCAAGAACGAAGAAGAACATGCCGAACATCTTCGACTTGTGCTGGAAAAGCTACGAGAGCATCAACTATATGCCAAGTTCTCCAAATGTGAATTCTGGCTACCGGAAGTAACCTATCTTGGGCATGTCATCTCTAAGGATGGTATTGCCGTCAACCCCGAGCGAGTTCAGGCTATTCTTGATTGGACTCCTCCCAAGAACGTTAAGCAAGTCAGAAGTTTTCTCGGTCTCGCCAGCTATTGCCGTCGATTCGTCGAGAACTTCTCTAAAATCGCCAGGCCTCTGACTAACCTGTTGCATAAGGGTGTCAAGTTCCAATGGACAGACAAATGTCAGGAAAGTTTCCAAGCACTCAAAGACAAGTTAACTTCTGCTCCAGTTCTAGCTCCACCTGATACTAAGAAGGACTTTGTCATTTACTGCGACGCTTCCCGTCAAGGATTAGGCTGTGTCCTAATGCAAGACCGCAAAGTGATTGCTTATGCCTCTCGGCAATTGCCCCCTCACGAAGAGAACTACCCAGTTCACGACCTCGAACTTGCTGCTGTCATTCATGCGCTGAAGCAGTGGCGACATTACCTTCTCGGTAATCGTTGCGAGATCTTCACTGACCACCAAAGTCTGAAATATCTGTTTACTCAGCCAGATCTGAACCTCCGTCAACAGAGATGGATGGAGCTTGTTGCAGACTTTGACTTGGGTATTTCCTATACGCCAGGCAAGGCTAATGTAATGGCTGATGCCTTGAGCCGCAGGTCTTACTGCAACCACCTCCAGGTTCATAAAGTTCAGCCCTCGCTTGTTGAAGAATTCAGGAAGCTGAACCTCCATATTGTTCCTCCGGGTGCACTCGCTCCCCCTCCTAAGGAGTTTGGCAAGGTGAACCTCCACGTTGTTACCCAGGGTTCCCTCAATACCCTAGTTGCTAAACCAGATCTCGAGGACAGCATCAAAAGGCTACAGAAGTATGACTCTGAAGCCCACAAGATTAAGCGCTACCTCGCAGAAGGAAAGCCCTCATTCTTCACCATTGCTGAAGATGGCACCCTATACTTCAAGGGCCGCCTAGTGGTGCCATGTGCAGAGAAAAATCTGGATATGACACAGGAAGTTATGAAAGAAGCTCATGATACACCTCTGTCTATCCATCCTGGTAGTACAAAGATGTACCAAGACATCCGTCAGAGATTCTGGTGGTCTAATATGAAGCAAGCCATTGCTCGTTATGTTGCTGAGTGTGACGTTTGCCGACGTATCAAAGCAGAACATCAAAGGCCTGCTGGAACTCTGCAACCTATCTCTATTCCTGAATGGAAATGGGACCATGTTGAGATGGACTTCGTCACTGGATTTCCCAAATCACAGAAAGGTAATGATGCTATTCTTGTCGTCATTGACCGACTTTCCAAAGTTGCACATTTTCTGGCAGTCAAAGAAACGATCACTGCTAGCCAGTTGGCAACGCTCTATATGACCAGGATTGTTTCACTCCACGGTATTCCATTGGTTATCAGCTCAGACCGTGGCAGCTTATTCACTTCAAGATTCTGGGCAAGTTTCCAAGAAGCTATGGGAACTCATCTGTCATTCAGTACTGCGTTTCATCCTCAATCGCAAGGGCAAGTTGAACGCGTCAACCAAGTTCTCGAAGACATGCTTCGAGCTTGTGTTATTTCCTTCGGCAAGAAATGGGAGGAATCTCTCCCGTATGCTGAGTTCTCTTATAATAATAGCTATCAAGCTCTGAAGATGGCCCCCTTCGAAGTGTTATATGGACGAAAGTGCCGAACCCCTCTGAACTGGTCAGAAACTGGGGAACGTCCACTCTTCGGTCCGGATATTATCCAAGATGCCGAAGAACAAGTCCGCATTATTCGTGAGAATCTCAAGACTGCTCAGTCACGTCAGAAGAGTCAGTATGACCGTCATCATAAAGACATGGTCTATCAACCTGGCGAAAAGGCTTATCTTCGAGTCACACCTATGAAGGGTGCTCACCGCTTCGGGATCAAGGGAAAACTAGCTCCTCGCTATATTGGCCCATTCACTATTCTCGAAAGGCGTGGAAAAGTGGCATACCAACTGGAGCTACCGCCGAACCTTTCTCAGGTTCACGATGTGTTCCATGTGTCACAGCTCCGCCGTTGCTTCAAGGATCCAATCCGAGCTGTGGATCATGAAGTGCTCGAATTGCAGCAAGACCTCTCCTATAAGGAACATCCGGTCCGCATTCTCGACCAAGCTGAACGCCGCACACGTCAGAAGGCGATCAAGTTTCTCAAAGTCCAGTGGTCGCACCATTCTGAAGATGAGGCCACTTGGGAACGAGAGGATCGTGTGCGCGAAGAATACCCCGCACTGTTTCCTTCTACCTCCTAAATCTCGGGACGAGATTTCTTGTAGTGGAGGAGATTTGTAACACCCCGAGAATCATGCTACAGTAACTCCCTGTGACTAAGCTAATCATGTTGCTAAACAGGGCTTGATCACAATTGCATCAAATTTCTTTTCAAACTCCTAGTTCAAACTTCAATTAAAATCAAAGTGGAAAATAAAAGTTTTCAAAAATTTGAACAAAAATGTTCGGTGGGTGCCAAATAATACACTGGTAATTATGGTGGAGAAAACACATTTTTATAAAATACCTAAATACTTTTAAATGAAATAAAACAGAAAAGAAAATAAACAAATAAAAAGAAAAGGCAAAAGAAACTGAACACGCAGAGAAAAAGAAAAAAAGAAGAAGGCCCTCCCCCCCCACTGGACCCCTGGCCCGACTGGGCCGACCCCCGGCCCAGCCCACCTCTCCCACTCGCCCCCCTCCCCTGTTACCCCGACCGGGGTCGGAACAGGGGCCGCCCCGCCGCACCCCCTCGCCGGCGACGGGGGGGATAAGGACGCCAGCCCCCCCGCCTCCTCGGGCCCCTCTCCCACTCACCCCCGCTCTCCCTCTCGGCCGCTGCGCCTCCCCCGTCAGATCCACCTCCCTCTCCCCTTCGATCCCCACTGCCCGACGCGCTCGCCGCCGTTCCCGTCGTTCACACGGCCACCGTGCCCCAATCGCCACCTTGCCGTGTCATACGCCGTCGCCGCCCTCGACTACACCACCTCCGCCTCTCCGTTGAAGCTCGGAGCCACTGCAATGGCCTCCCCGAGCTCGTCTTCAACTTCGGACGCCGGCGACCCCCTTCTTCCCCGGCGCCGACCTGCTGCTCCTAAGCTCTCACCGGCCTCCGTGTGCCGCGCGGTGAGCCTCTCCCCCCTCCTCCCCTGTCCTTTCTCTCTCGTGCGCCCCCTAGCTTCTTCCCCGCGCGCGCCCGAACGCCGCGCCGCGGAGCTCGCCGCCAGCGGGTCTCCGGTGACCTTATGGTCACGGGCTCAAGCCCGTTGCACTCCCCACCTCGCGTAGATGCCCCCCAGCCCCTACGCTTGCTCGATAGCCCGCCGTAGCCTCGTTTCCGTCGGGCACCCGTGCGCGCCGCCGCCTCCGCCGCTCGCCGGCGCCGATTCCGGCCAAGTCCGGCGAAGCCCCGGCCACCCCTGGATGCGGCGCTGCGAGCCCTTTCGAATGGGCCTAGCCCCGCTCCTCCCCGAGCCCCGTAGCGCGATTCCGGCCAACTCCGGCGAGGGGCCGCCGCTGTTTTGGTCACCGGAGTTGCTCCGGCGCCGGCCGCCGACGTGGCTGGCCTGGCCCCCCCCCAGTGCCACTGCCAGTGGGCCCGTGGGCCCCGTTGACTGGGTCCACCCAGTCAACGTGCTGACTGGGCAGGCCCAGCCACTGACATGCGGGCCCCGCCGCAAAAAAAAGAGAAAAAGGAAAATGTTTTATAAATAAAAATAATTAATTAATCTAATCACTCACTGACAGGTGGGCCCAGTAGTTAATTAACTAAAAATTAATTAGTTTAATCTTCTGTTAACCCACTGTCTATGACAGGTGGGTCCCCCGTGTCAGTTTTGACCAGTCAAACCGGACTGTTGACCGCTGACGTCACTCATACGTCATGCTGACGTCATATCCCTTTTCTGTTAATTAAATAATTCTAGAAATTCAAATAAACTTTGAAAATTCATATCTTTTAAACCGTAACTCGGATGAAAATGTTTTTTATATGAAAGTTGCTCAGAATGACGAGACGAATCCGAATACGCAGTCCGTTCGTCCACCACACCTCCCTAACCTATCGAACTAGCAACTTTCCCCCTCCGGTCGGTCTGTCCGAAAACGCGAAACATCGGCAATACCTCCCGGATGTTCCCCCTCCTTCGCCGGTACCACCTACTGTCGCGTTAGGACACACCTCGCACTGTTCATTGTCATGTCACGCATCGTCATGCTTATGATTGCATTGTATTTACAGTTTCTTCCCCCCTCTTCTCTCCGGTAGACTACGAGACCGACACTGCTGCTGCCCAGTTCGACTACGGAGTTGACGACCCCTCCTACTTGCTAGAGCAACCAGGCAAGCCCCCCCCCTTGATCACCAGATATCGCCTATTCTTCTCTATACTGCTTGCATTAGAGTAGTGTAGCATGTTACTGCTTTTCGATATCCTATCCTGATGCATAGCCTATCCTTGCTACTACTATTGATACCTTTACCTGCAATCCTACATGCTTAGTATAGGATGCTAGATTTCCATCAGTGGCCCTACATTCTTGTCCGTCTGCTGTGCTATACTATCGGGCCGTGATCACCTGGGCGGTGATCACGGGTATATACTTATATACTACATGCATGACACATGTGATGACTAAAGTCGGGTCGGCTCGTAGGAGTACCCGCAAGTGGATCTTTGTGGCGGAGCGACAGGGCAGGTTGAGACCGCCTAGGTGAGAGGTGGGCCTGGCCCTGGTCGGCGATCGCGGATACTTAACACGCTTAACGAGATCTTGGTATTTGATCTGAGTCTGGCCATTTGGTCTATACGCACTAACCATCTACGCGGGAGTAGTTATGGGTATCCCGGCGTCGTGGTATCAGCCAAAGCCTTCTTGACGTCAGCGACTGAGTGGCGCGCGCCGGATTGGACTGGAACGCCACTAGGCTAGGTCTGCTTCCGGCCGCGTACGCAACGTGCAGGTGTGCATAGGGCGATGGGCCCAGACCCCTGCGCGCATAGGGTTAGACCGGCGTGCTGACCGCTCTGTTGTGCTTAGGTGGGGCTGCGACGCGTTGATCTTACGAGGCCGGGCATGACCCAGGAAAGTGTGTCCGGCCAAATGGGATCAAGCGTGTTGGGTTATGTGGTGCACCCCTGCAGGGAAGTTTATCTATTCGAATAGCCGTGTCCCTCGGTAAAAGGACGACCCGGAGTTGTACCTTGACCTTATGACAACTAGAACTGGATACTGAATAAAATACACCCTTCCAAGTGCCAGATACAACCCGGTGATCGCTCTCTAACAGGGCGACGAGGAGGGGATCGCCGGGTAGGATTATGCTATGCGATGCTACTTGGAGGACTTCAATCTACTCTCTTCTACATGCTGCAAGATGGAGGCTGCCAGAAGCGTAGTCTTCGACAGGACTAGCTATCCCCCTTTTATTCTGGCATTCTGCAGTTCAGTCCACTGATATGCCCCTTTACACATATACCCATGCATATGTAGTGTAGCTCCTTGCTTGCGAGTACTTTGGATGAGTACTCACGGTTGCTTCTCTCCCTCTTTTCCCCCTTTTCTTTTCTATCTGGTTGTCACAACCAGATGCTGGAGTCCAGGAGCCAGACGCCACCGTCGACGAGGACACCTACGACACTGGAGGTGCCTACTACTACGTGCAGGCCGCTGACGACGACCAGGAGTAGTTAGGAGGATCCCAGGTAGGAGGCCTGCGCCTCGTTCGATCTGTATCCCAGTTTGTGCTAGCCTTCTTAAGGCAAACTTGTTTAACTTATGTCTGTACTCAGATATTGTTGCTTCCGCTGACTCGTCTGTGATCGAGCACTTGTATTCGAGCCCTCGAGGCCCCTGGCTTGTATTATGATGCTTGTATGACTTATTTATGTTTTAGAGTTGTGTTGTGATATCTTCCCGTGAGTCCCTGATCTTGGTCGTACACATTTGCGTGCATGATTAGTGTACGGTCAAACCGGGGGCGTCACAACAACACTGCTAGCCCTAATCTCTTTAACACTAGGGTGACCCTGGAATCTCCATTTATGAAAAGTTTATCATGGGCTCTTGCAGCCTCTAAAAACTTCTATAGATGGATCCCTGGGGATGGTAAAAGCATTGCCTTCTGGCATGACATCTGGATTGGGGATTGTTCTCTTAAAACTGTATTTTGGGACCTGTATACTATTTGTCAACAACAAGATTCTACCCTTGCGCAGATCTGGGTGAGTGGCGAATTACACTTAACTTTTAGGAGGTGTTTTGTGGAAAGTACCTTAGTTAGATGGAAGGAGCTCATCAAGGTTGTTGAGCCAGTGTGTCTATCTTGTTCCCCAGACCATCCTGTCTGGATGCTGGATTCTTCCAGCAAGTACTCTGTCAAATCCTTTTATAAGGTAATTAACTTTGGAGGGATATCATCTGTAATTAAAGATGATATCTGGAAAATCAGAGTCCCACCCAATATCCATGTTTTCCTCTGGTTGATCTACTATAATAAGAGCTTAACTAGAGATAATCTTGCCAAGCGCAGGCATGTAGATGACATGTCTTGTGTCTTTTGCAGTGAGCCTGAAACTATCCAACATTTATTCTTTGAGTGTATTGTTGCTAGACATGTTTGGGATTTGGTAGCTAATAGCTTTAATGTTACTGCACCTGATTCCTTTGTTCTGTTGGCTTCCTTCTGGAAGAGGAGAAAATATTTTGAAGCTTTAAACATTGTTACTGCTGCTATCTTGTGGAGCTTATGGCGTTTCCGAAATGACTTTGTTTTCCAAGGGCAAAGATCGCGAAGTATACGATGTGTTTTGGACCTGTTGGGGGCAACGATCAGGCAATGAAAAATCCTATGTTCAGAGGCTCAGGGTGCACACTTCTTCTCCGGTGCTTAAGGTTGTTGGACCACCGAAGAGGGGAATTGCTTAGGATTGCATGGTGCTAATGCTGTCGTCGGGGGCATCGCTGGGTTGTGTTCTGCTAGCTTGCATTTCTTAGCTTTGATCTTAAAAAGTAAGTTAGCATGTTGCCGCCTGGTTATGTATCCTGTCTAGATCCGCCTAAAACTTGTAATAGGGCAGTTAAACCTTGCTTTATGTCTGTGGCAGCTACTCTCCGGCTGCCGCCGAGCGCTGTTAACAGTTTATGTCGGTTGACTTTGCCTTGGCTTTATATAAAGTTGGGGCAGGCACTAGTAGAAAAAAGAGGCTTCCATACGCCCCCATTAGTCCCCAAAATAATCGAACCGCGATCAAAGGGGTCTTTAGTCGCGGTTCGGGAGGAGACCCGCGACCAACTATCTGGGCCCAGCGCGCTCGGTCGACAGCTGGCGGACGGGAGGGGCTTTAGTCCCGGTTGGCCTGGCCAACCGGGACTAAAGGTCCTCAGGCTGGCCCGAAGGCCTTTAGTCGCGGTTGGCCAGACCAACCGGGACTAAAGGTTAGACCTTTAGTCCCGGTTGGTCTGGCCAACCGCGACTAAAGGCCCGAACCTTTAGTCGCGGTTGGCCAGACCAACCGGGACTAAAGGTTAGACCTTTAGTCCCGGTTGGTCTGGCCAACCGCGGCTAATGGGATTTGAGGCCTCATTTCAAACTCTACCCCCCCCCCCCAGTGGATCGCCTTTTCAGTTTTAGAAAAAACAAAAGAAAATGATGAAAATGTCAAAAAAATAAAATGAAATAAGTTTCCCATGTGATATGTGGTCTAGTTGTTGGGAAAATTAACAAATATGAATTTCGACTTTATTTGCAAAATCTCTCTGGAATTTCTTAAAATGGGCATAACTTTTGCATACGAACTCGGATGAAAAAGTTTTTTATATGAAAAATCATCTACTCGAAAAGTTACATCCGAATTTAACCGGGGGAACCCCGTTAAACATTTTCAAAATCCTCAAAAACCTAACAAAAAATAAGATACGGGGCTTTTAAGATCTGGAGAGGCAAAAAAATTCAAAAAAATTCAAATTGTGGTCAAACTGTGGTCAAACAATGGTCAAACTAATTATTCTAGAATATTAGTGTTACTAAATAATTATTTCAGTTTTTTTTAATTTTGGTCAAATCTGGTCAAACAGTGGTCAAACAATGGTCAAACTAATTATTTCAGAAATATTAGTGTTACTAAATAATTATTGTTTTTTTAAAACAATAGTTTCAAACTCAAACAGTGAAATGTGTCACTTCATGCTCAAGCTAAATTTCTGAGGGTTAATAGAATTGACATCCTACTATTGTCAGGAAAACAACAAGTGCAGACTTGGAAACGAGGGAGAATAGAACCCGGAAGTTAAGCGTGCTCAGGCTGGAGTAGTGAGAGGATGGGTGACCGTCCGGGAAGTTAGATGATTTGGAATGATGAGGGGTGATTACAGATTAGAGGATAAATTAAGCAGTGATGAGGGGTGGTGATTAGAGATTAGAGGTTAAAATAATTCAGAAATTTGAAAATAAAAAAAAAATTAAAAATTAGCAAAAAATCAGGTTTAAACCTGCGGAGGAGGCCTTTAGTCCCGGTTAGCCACGAGAACCGGGACTAAAGCATTTAGTCGCGGTTCGTAAGAGGCGCGACTAAAGGGCGGGTCTTTAGTCGCGCATATTTAGTCCCGGTTGCACAGCCGGGACTAAAGGCCTTTGCGAACCGGGACTAAAGGCCCTTTTTCTACTAGTGAGGAGGAAATCCCTTTTGGTTCAAAAAAAATGTGCATGCATGCAACTTGCTCAATGGCTGCTTAGGACTAGCTAGGGTCAGGGCGCGAATCATTTGCATTTCTTTGGTACTCCTATCGCGACACACGAACCATATGTGCGAAACCGGTTGGTGAAATGGCGATTCGGTCATCGGTGCTTTAGTCATGAGAAGACCATGTTTCATTTACACCAACGATCGAGCAAAAAATATTCGCAGCAGTGGCAAAGAGGTTGGGTTGTAATCCGCCCCTGATTCTTAACGTTTTCCCCATGCTTTTTCGAATTGTGTTTTACACGGACTGTCTACCGTACAAATGGTATCATCGTGAAGCAATATGGTGGTAGTGGATGTCCAGAAAAGTCCATTTCCAGCCCGCTGCTAAAACGGTTGGGTGGGGCAGCCTCTCCTAGCTTGCTAGTTTTCTCCACTCACTAATGACGATCGACCATTCAATCACCACTGACTGATCAACTTGCATGTCGACGGAACCCCTTTTCAGTTTAACACATGATCTAGGAGACGCCTAGTGGAGCTTTCACAAACGAGGTTGGGTTACATATGCAAGAGCGTCCGTATGAATTGAGTGGGGGTGACGAACAACATTGGAGATGTGTCGATCTCGTGCATGAATTGATCATAAAAAAACAATCAATTGTATCTTTTTTGTTTGTCGGGGAACTAACAAATGATCTTGAGGGCCACCTTTGCGCTTGTGAATATCTTAAGCAAACTGATAATTTGCACATGTGCTGGTTGCCCGGAGTAACTGGTACCATGCCTTTGCCCCCGAAGTGATGTATCACTCCTATATAACACTAAGAATACACCACTGCATGCAGACGGAAGCTGGCTGCTCGTCGCTCCGACTGCTTTCTGCCAACCTCTGAGTCAATCCGATCCATGAACCGTCGGCTGCGTGCCCAACTAACCGTGGCCAACAAAGGTTCAAAAAATAAAGAAAATCGTGCCCAACTACTACTTCGCACATCATCTCTGGGGCACAGGCCGGAGGATGGTCGTCAGTTCGTTCATGTCTTCACGCTCCTTGACTGTGCAGTGCTCCACGGCCTTGCAGTAGCCCTGCACTTGCCGATTCATACGCGACAGAGTTGCCCATTTGGCATAATTCTTGGGCATGACCATCCGGTTCACCGAATTCTGAACTACTACTTGTAGCTCGCCGCAGGTCCTCATCATCCTGCTCCGCTCATGACTCTGCAGATACACGCACCGAGGAGTGGGCATGGTGGATGGCAAGCAAAGGCTCCAGAACAGGATCAATGATCTCATACCACTTTTTTGTCGCTGAGGGAGTCCTGCACTACGGGGTCCTTGGGCTGCCGGCCCAACCCTCATGGCCGGACAGTCGGGCCGCACTGTAGCTACTGGAAGACCGGACTATTGTACAGCGTCGTACCCGGACAGGAGATCCTGTGTACCTTGGTCTGTACGCCAAGACAGGAAGAGAAGAATCGGCATCGCAATAGCTTTCGTGCTCATCCCCTTCTTCAAAACTACAGGTTTTAGCCCATGCTTATCCTCTTGTTATAACCGACATGTGTAACCCTAGTACCCCTGGTGTCTATATAAATGAGAGGGTTTAGTTCGCAGGGGAAAAACAACAATCATCCTACTAGATTAGGGTTTAGTTCATCTGAACTCGTGGTAGATCGACTCTGTAATCCTCATATACACAAGCAATATAACCAAGCAGGACGTAGGGTTTTACCTCTTCGAGAGGGCCCGAACCTGGGTAAACATCGTGTCCCTAGTCCCTTGTTCCCCATTGATCCAAGATCCACAACTCGGGACCCCCTACCCGAGATTCACCGGTTTTGACACCGACATTGGTGCTTTTATTGAGACTTCTGCTATGGGATCGCCGGAAGGAATAATGGCTCACCTATTCATCGACCACACCGTCCGTGCCGGGGACCTCCTCGTCCTCGGCCAAAATCTCTCGTTCTGCAGTGTCATACTGCGTGCCGCTCCGACCGGCCACCTAGGCCAGATCGGAAACTTCGCCCCCGGCCAAGAGGTCAAGTTCGGGAGCCTAGAGTTCACCGCCGGCCCCCGGGGAGACCTCACCCTGTCGAGGATCTCAGCTCCCTCAGGAAAACTTGCCAACCCTGATGCTTCGACGTTAAGGAAGGTAAACTCGCCAGGGGCCGATACAACATGGAGCTCGGCCCTGAAGCCAGACTCCGTTAGTTCAGCCGAGTTCATCCCGGCCGAACCCCGCCTGGGCAGAGCCTCGATTCTAAAAGAACTTCGGGGAAATTTGTACCTGATCCCGTCTTTCATCAACCTTTCTTAATATGTTACATTTCTCTATTCTTGTATATAAAAGTAAGGTTTGTTTCTTTCATTTGAGTTGATTAGGAATGATAAGGTAAACATAATTTGATAAATTCCATTGTTTGCATAGATGTGAAAGACCATGCATCGACACTTGGTACTGGGATGATCTAATCATAACTGCCTTCTTTTATATTCCAGATAACAAAGGGTGCATAAAATGTTTATAGGTGATGTACAATGAAGGCAATTGAGCGAAAATACACTCTCTCAATGGCAATATGCTGCAGCTTCCACAAACAATTTTGATGTTTCATGTGTACATATCGCCAGACATGATATTACCTCATAGTTTTTACCCTTATATAACATTGCTATGAAAGAATAATTTGTGCTTACTTCCAAATGCAGGCACTACTGCCTATCTATGAGGCGTGTGTATCAAGTGGCATAGGATAGTGGATTTCATCCGTAAGCTAAATTTTAATGGTCTTCCTTTTCACTATTTATAGGTTATATTCAACTTAGGGTTGTAACTCTCTTTCCTTTAAATAAATTACTATACATAATTAACTTTTTCATATCTGTTGCTTTATTTTTTTAGATGCATTTTCTATGATTCAATAAACTTTAGCAAGAGCGTTTAGTTTATTTTTTTCACCTCTCACTTCTCATAAATGAAAAAATTGTATGTTCAAAACCTAGAGGCCGAATCATGAGGGCATGCTTCAGCCGGTTGACGCCTGCCTACTAGACTCTAAATTGCTCTTGTGTATACTCCACTGTGTTCTATTCTTCAGAAGGCCTTTGTGAGTATGAATAAAATATTTCTAGTGGTCTTTTCTGAAATGTAATCCTTCATAATTTTGTATGGAAATGTATATAATGAGTTTTTCACTCTACATCTTATCTTAATAGTTTCTATCCTCATAATTTTTGGTTTTCCTAATACTAGCTTTTAGTATATCATCACATCCCTAATTCTACTTTCTTATATTTAAAATTCTTAGAATCCTATGTTCAAACTAATTCTTTCAAAAAGATCTGTACCCTAGGAACATTTGTGGTTGGAATAATTTCAGAAAGTGGGCTGATATTATGGATAAATATGTACGTTTTTATGTTCTAATATATCCAAAAGATCATAAGCGTGTCGAGATGAGTGCATGAGAAATATCACTAAAGAGAGGTGAAAAAGTGCCCCAGTATTTGTTTGCTCACTTTCAACGAATACGTCCTTTAATTCACATTAAAAGCCTGGAAAAAAAAAGTTCACAAGCAGCCATAAGATACTTAAAATGCATTATTTCGAAATTTTGCATTCTAAAATTCATAGTCGTAAAATGAAAAGATAATTTCATATACAAATATAATATAAGTACTACATATGTTACCATCTTCTCTACCCACTAAATGATGCCCTCGCATTTGCAAGGGCCACTGTGCTAGTTCTAATTAAAGAGAAGATGTACAACAACCATGTGGACTTGCAGGAATGATTGTGGGTCACATAATCAAGCTCTTTTATAGTGCCATTGCTAGGGAAGAATGCATTAAGCTCCGCATTCATCACAACCAGTATCATGGAACCCTGGCTTCTCAGCCTCATCATGTAGAAGTCTTCCACGTCGATGCATGGCGGCAAGTGACTTGCACGCTACGTGTAGGCAGAACTTGCTCTGCCAGAGATGAAAATAAGCAACACCCATGTGAGTCAGGCATATGCACACACTATGAGGACCTTTTTGCCTATTCCCGAGCCCCTTGCCAGTCATGATCGCCATCATCATATCTGATCTTAGAATTAGGTGTTGCGGTCATAAACATACGAGCAAGTCCATAACTAGTTCATCTTCTTAATTATTTTGAGTATAACTAGCAAAAAGGCCCGTGCGTTGCAACGGGAGAAAAAAAGCATCTCATATCTCTAGCTAAGTCAGTTGAACAAACTGTGTGTGACAGGTTGGCAGGTTATGAGATCGAGCCCTCCTATTGACTATTTTATTTTTTGCTAGCTCTCCGGACCTGGGCCACATAGCGCCGCTAGATGCGCTTCCTTCGTTGGGCTAAAACGGGTGGCAAGTAACGAAACCAAATAGCATACGTGAAATTAATTAAAGTGGGATCAAACGAAGCGGGACGAAACCAAGAATATTCACGTCCCTTTAATAGTAGGTATAGATTTCATTTTATTTAATCGCATACTTGACTACAATTTTAACACTATCAAGAAGGTACTCTCTCCTATTTGGAGGTGGTACACCTTAAAACTTATGTTCGAGTACCATATAAGATTGGCTATTAGATTAGGATGGATGTGTGGCTCATATCAATTTTGAGGTACTGTAAAAGAGCATGGTTCATATGGATTAATTAGAATCGACCAAAAGACTTATTGTTAAAAATCCTCCAAACCAAAGAGAACCTAACGTGACAATGACATGCAAGATACTGAAGGAAGGAATTTTTTCTTTCTAGTTGAAGAGTCTTTCCCTATTCAGAATCTTTTTTGACCCTATTTAAAATGTGAGAATTTCACATGAATTCGGTAGGACAGTACAAGCCATAATGAACGAATCCAAGTCTTCCATTTTTCTTTTTAAGATTGTTATTTGCAAAGACACAAATTCTTTTTCCATCTGCAAATATGCATTGACATTATAGCTGTTTTGAAATCTGATGTTCATTTCATGTACTGTAGTCTAGTCTGAAACTTGTAGCTTTCAGCTTGTCACCATATGGTAAGTATAATCTACGTGGTGAGGGCGGAGATAAAACCTTAGGATGCTGCAGGGTAGATAGCCGGGGACAGAAAGTAGCACAAAAGGTTCGACCTATATATGAGAGTGCAGTCATTTTCTGCTCGGCCGCGGTCGCCTTTGTAATAAGTGGACCAGTATCAAAGTGGCGATGCGGTCATCGGTGCTTCCCTCGTAGAGGCGCATGGGATGCATGCATGCACGCAGCTGAACGATAATCTAATGAGTGCAGTGCAAACGGCAGGAACGCGAGAAGCGTGTGTTTCATCTCACACCAACGATCGAACAAAACATATCACCACCAGCAGTTGACAGTGGTGGCAGCTTTCGAAAAAGATAGACCCATCATCCATCACCCACCCACTGATTCTTAACGCTTTTCGGGTACTTTAATGAAATGTGTTTCACACGGACATTTATCGTACGAATGGTAATCATCGTGAAGCAATATGGTAGTGGATTATGAGAAAAGATTCATCTCCAGCCCGCTGCCAAAACGGTTAGGAAGGTAGCTAGCTGGTTTTCTCAATTCACTAATGATCGACCATTCAATAACCATTAACTGATCTACTTGCATGTCGACTGACCTGCTACCTTTTCTGTTTAATACATGATCTAGGAGAGGCCCAGTGGAGTCTGCACAAACAAGGTTGGGTTACACATGAAAGGGCGTACGTACAAGTCAAGTCATGTGTCAAGCTCGTGCATAAAATTGATCATAAAAAACCGAATCAATTGTATCGCTTTTATTTGTCGGGGAACTAACCAATGATCTTGAGAGTCACCTTTGGCTCTTGTTCATATCTGCTCTGCAGCTCTGGAAAGCCCCGAGTAATTGGTGTCTTCCCTTTGCCGCTGCAGTGATTGTACTCCTATATAACATTAAGAATGCACGCACTGCAGCCAGAAGCTGGCTGCTCGCTCTGCCTGCTTTCTGCCAACCGCTGAGTCGATCCGATCCATGTCAATTTGGCATAATTTCGCTCTGACTGCTTTCTGCCAACTGCTGAGCCAGAAGCTGGCTGCTGCTTTCTGCTCCACGGCCTTGCAGTAGCCCAACACTTGCCGATTCATACGCGACAGAGGAGCCAATTTGGCATAATTCTTGGGCGTGACCATCCGATTCACCGAATTCTGTACTACTACTTGTAGCTCGCCGCATGTCCGTGTCATCCAGATCCGGGCATGACTCTGTAGGTGCACGCCCCGAGAAGTGTGTGTGTGGATGGCAAGCAAAGGCTCCAGAACAGGATCAATGATCTCATACCACTTTTTTTTTTTTTTTTTGCCGAGAAGGATCAACGTAAAAGCTATCTCAATGAATGGCACACTCACACGATCAAATGTTACGAGACACACAAAATTCTTGTGCGGCATTCAACTAGCAGATTTTTAGTTTTTGCTTTGTCTATTCATTTGACCACTACTTGCACTATTACAAAAACAGCTATAGCCAATATGGGCACTAATGACGCACTGTACATGTGGTGCGCCATTACTAAATACTAATGGCGCATCATGTGTTGGTGCGCCATTAGTAATGACGCACCACATCCACGGTGCGTCATTAGTAAATTTTTTTTTAATTTTTTCAAAACTACTAATGGCGCACCGTGGGATGGTGCGCCATTAGTAGTTCAACTAGTAATAGCGCACCACTCCCACGGTGCGCCATTAGTAATTATGTTTCAAAAAATTTACTAATGGCGCACCGTGGGAGCGGTGCGCCATTACTAGTTGAACTACTAATTACTAATGGCGCACCATCCCACGGTGCGCCATTAGTAACTTGGCCACCACTTTCACCGAATGCACCCCCCCCCCCCCCCCCCGCCGTGGACCGCCTTTTCAGTTTAAAAAAAATAAAAAAATGATGGAAATGTCAAAAAAATAAAAGAAAAATAAGTTTCCCATGTGATATGTGGTCTAGTTGTTGTGAAAATTTACAAACATGAATTTCGACTTTATTTGCAAAATCTCTCGAGAATTTGTAAAATGGGCATAACTTTTGCATACGAACTCGGATGAAAAAGTTTTTTATATGAAAAATCATCTACTCGAAAAGTTACATCCGAATTTAACTGGGGGAACCCCGTTAAACATTTTCAAAATCCTCAAAAACCTAACATAAAAAAAGATACGGGGCTTTTAAGATCTGGAGAGGCAAAAAAAATTCAAACTTACTAATGGCGCACCTGCCCATGGTGCGCCATTACTATCTTCCTGCCTTCAAAATTCAAAATAAGTCAAAAAAAATATAAAAAAAGTTACTAATGGCGCACCTGCCCGTGGTGCGCCATTAGTATCTTCCCGCCTTCAAAATTCAAAATAAATAAAAAAATTAAAAAAAGTTAGTAATGGCGCACCTGCCCGTGGTGCGCCATTAATATCTTCCCGCCTTCAAAATTCAAAATAAAAAAAATAAAAAAAGTTAGTAATGGCGGCCCACGGTGCGCCATTACTATGCCGTATATATGGCTAGGCGTGGTCCTCTCCTCCTTACCTCTTCATTCTTCTCCTCCACTCCACCTCTCCTCCACTCCATCTCCTCCTCTCCTCCACTCCATCTTCCCTTCTCTCCTCCACCATACTACCCTCCTCCTCTCCGGCGACCTCCTCCTCCTCTCCGGTGACCTCCTCCTCCCTCCTCTCCTCCCCTCCCCTCCCCTCCCCTCACGGTTTCTCCTCCCTCCTCTCCGGTGAGCTCCTCCTCCCTCCTCTCCGGTGAGCTCCTCCTCCCTCCTCTCCGGTGAGCTCCTCCTCCCATCCCCTCATGGTTTCTCCTTCCTCCTCTCCGATGCTCCGGTTAACTCCTCTCCGGCGACCTCCTCCTCCTCTCCGGCGATGTAGGCGAGTGCCTCTCCGGTGACCTCCTCCTCCTCCTCTCCGGCGAACTCCTCTCCGGCAAAAGAACACGGCAAAAGAACGTACAAGATCCAAAAACAGGAACAAAATTTGAAATAATATTGTGCAAAAAAACGAGCAAAAAAAAGAGCAACAAATGGGCAAAAAAAAAAACGCGATCCAGATCCAAATTCAAAATTCAAAAATAGCAATGGCGCACGGTGGGGGTTAGACGGTGCACCACTACTATTTTCCCGCCTTCAAAATTCAAAAATACTAATGGCGCACCAGTGGCCTATACTAATGGCGCACCGTGGCCTATACTAATGGCGCACCAGTGGTGCGCAATTAGTATACCAGATACTAATGGCGCACCACTGGTGCGCCATTAGTAAAAAATACTAGTGGCGTGGTACTAGTGGCGTACCAGTAGTGCGCCATTAGTAGGCAAAACTGGTGCGCCACTAGTAGGCCTTTTCCTAATAGTGTTGAGCCGTTCAGGAAAAAATAGGAAGGGAGAAAGACATGAGTTGGACCGAGCTTCATGGCAATGCCATCCCAAAGCCACTCACTTCACAACCCCAACATTGCTGCCGCAAGCGCTAGGTCTCATGCCATCCCATATAGCAACCACAACAGTCTACATAAAGAAATAAACCAGCAGCCAAGTCGTGTACACACACACACGACATGGCGCGTTATTTGCTAGCCGAGGAATAAAGCGAAACTAGGGTTCATGTGGCGTTGACTAACACGGAAGACGCTGTGCTTAGTCGCGGGTAAATTGGGGCCACATGCCATTACGGTAGAGACCCTCTTTAAGATAGGCGGTGGCACGGCGGAGTTCTTCATTGAGCCTCATATTCTCTGTACACATGCGTTGGTGCTCCGAGGTATCCTGAGTTTTTAGCATCACCCCTACACATTTGAGGCATGTCTTGTGTTCAACAACCCACTTGATGGCATGGTTTTCATCTTTTAGCATCTGGTTCTCTCCCTGAAGATTCTTGGTGTCCTGTAGTTGCCTCTTGCCCTGCATTTATTATTTTCAAGTATGCGTAATTTCAGTGGTTAGCAAAGTATGCATGCTACCATGTTCACGAGTGGATTATAGTACTACATTGTAATATTAGATGACCAATAATGCTACTATTTTTAGTGGAGTTTGTACTGTTTAAGAGTAAAACTTGCATAGCTGCATGTCTTAGGTGACCCATGTGCCCAAATGTCATGTAATTCACTGTGGAAAAGAATGAAATATATACCTTGCTGGAGCAGCGTTTGTTTTGGAACCAAAACTTGACATGCAGGGCACTCATGCCAAGCCTCTCGCTAAGGTCTTTCCGGAGTTTCGCATCTGGATAAGGGCTTTCCTGGAACACACTACATATCACGTTAATGAAAATGGATTAGTACACATCTTTTTTGATAGGTAAGAAACATTGATTGAGTATGTATTGTACACTTCAAGTTTTTGGATTTGTCCTCCATGTAGACGGTTATAATTCGCACGCCTTGTCACCATTCTCTGCTCACTATTGATCTCTCCATCGTTATTGTTGCCTTTGTCTGCAGCAGCTGCGTTGGCATCGTCGGTGTTGCCCATGTTGGTAGTGGCTCCCAGCAGGCCATGCATCTCATCACCATTCTCGTGTTGGAGTAGGTGGCCCTGCTCGTTTGTGATGAAGAGGTCCAACATATTTTGCACATCACTGTCGTATTCCGGCAACTCCCCATCCATGGTGATCTGTTATCATGAAACAAAATATTTATTCTCATGTGTAGACTTAAAGATAGCAATGCACAAATATCTTAAGAAAAAAGAATGCGGTAGTGAAAAATGAAATCAAGTAGACTTTAGTTGCCAACGTAGTACATTTAGATTTAGATTTTAATTTCCAACATAGTTGGATGTTACTCCAAATTAAGAATACTTAAAATTCATCTGTATGAGTTGACTAGACCGAGATGTAATCAAGTAGACTTAAATTACTCTCAAAAAGTATATTGACATAATTTCCTGAATTCACTATCACATATTCATGATTATCTACCGTGGATTACTTCAATAATTTCTAAACGTATACGCCCTACATAGTAATGGAAAACTATTACTTTCTTATCTCATCGTGTTCTTTTATATGTATCAGAAAATCCTTACTCTATCTATATATACATTGGTATCTATCTACAGATATATAATAGCATCATAGGAACGATAATAAAATCAGATCTATGAATATATACAATCAGATCTATGTATAGCAAGATCCTAGCCATCTCCCAAGCAAAGTGATGAAATGCTACTTTCTTTGTGTATCCACTCACTCCATGGTGGAACTACCTTTTTTCCAAGAATACAAGGGATGAGAGATGTCACGGAGTATTCCTGCTCAACATTAGAAGCTATATATCCAAGGATAACTAGAGTAGAAGGGTATAAACATTACTAGACGAATGGCTTAAGGAAATACCGATGGCTTCGGTTGTCGTCCTCCTTAGAACTTCGGTAGGCGAAAAAGTACACGAATCTGTTTTGTTCCTACTGATATATCAAACTCATTCACCAAAGTAGCTATGACCATCCGAATTTAAAGCCATGGGCAGCATGCATATTTTTTGCCATGACCCATCATTAATGCAACCAATTACTTGTATCCAAATATAAGGCTCATATATCACGGATTTTGCATTGGCCTATATATAGGTCATATTTAATACTCATTAAGCATATTTGTGGAGTAAATATAGGCATATTGATATAATATATTATGCTATTAAAACAATATAAATTGCTTCTTCAGACAATCAGTAGAAAAGAACCACATTGATCGATAATATATTGTAGATCCAAATGATATACATGGACATAAAGATTTCTTCAGTCAATAATACATATAGAGTATATTTTTCTTGGAAGAAAACTTCCTATGTACACAATAGAAAACAACACCACAAATAACTTGTATCCAAATATAAGCCTCACATGCCATGGATTTTGACAGCTGCGGCATGTCATATATATAGGGCATAATTAATACTCATTAAGCCTATTTGTGGAGTGAATATTTCCATATTTATAACAATATATTATATGATTAAAACAATAGAAAAGGGTGGTTCTGATTATCGATATACGTAATATACATGGACATAATATACATGGATGTAAACGGGTGCTTCTGATCCATTATATGTTGTAGACCAACATGATATACATGGACACAAATAATTCTTCAACCAATACAACATACAATATATGTCATTTTTGGGGGGGAAAACTTCCGGTTTATTCATCAACTTTTAAGGGAGGACAAAGAATACAAGGACTAACAGAAATTAAATCTAGGTCAGCGACAACAACAAGCACTGGAGTGAGCTGAACATGCGTCACCATCATCGCCCCTCTCTCACTGATGTCGGCCAAACCTTGTTGTACTAGTTAGATGGGAGTCCTCATGGAAAGGCCTCATAGGACCACTACACTAGAGCAACAACAATCGCCAATGAAAAGAAACATAGATCATGATTCACTAATCAATTTCTAGCACATTTCCCTCCCTGGTCGCACCACCAGTGTCAATGTTCAAGTCACTCAAGAAAACCATCACCAATGTCGGTGGCCCTGGATGCACTGGAAGGCCCACCTGTCATGGACTTACCAGCCGATTCACCCGGGCCCGCCAGTATCTGACCCAGCAACGTGGCTTTGGCCCGGTGGCGGGCCCCAGGCTCCTGCGCACTAGCAAGAAGCGATGGGCACCTCCCAATGAGAGTGGCGTCGGGCGGACTCGGAGGTCCACCTGTCATGGAACTCCCAGCCGAGTCTCCTGGGTACGAGCCGTCCGGGCAGATCGGATGAATCGAATCATCCGCTAGAGGCTCCCGCCGCATGCCACATAGCAACCGATGGCACGTATGCTCTCATAGCCCATGGATCCCTCACGTGATCCGACCCCAATGATGATGCTTCCTGGCGCACTGAGCGGTCCATCTATCGTGGACCATCCAACCAAGTTAATCGGGTCAGACGCTACCCGACTCAGCCCCATGGCTTTGGCCCGACGCGAGGTATACACATGGCAAGGAGGGTCCGGATGTGCCACCACGCAGGGGTGGGTGCGCGTCGAGAACTACCCAAGGGCGGTGGCCTCGGGCTGGCACACGGTCCATCCGTCATGGACCCTCCAGCCAGGTCGCGCAGGCGCAAGCTGTCCGGGCAGATCGGATGGCTTCCATCGGCCCTGAGAGGCTCTAGCCACAAGCCAAACAGTGACCGACGACCAGGGGCCTCTCTTCTCCGCGAGGAGCCCAAGGATGCGGGTACTCCAACATCCTTTATAGGAGTAATGACTATGATCATTCAAGGCATGATCTTGCATAGGCATTACGTCTGTGATATGTAGATCGTTATCCAACTGCATCTTCAACTAAAACTTCACCACAAGCCTACTATCCAACATTAAGTTTTTAATAAACAAAGCATTGCAATAAGTATGATGGCATAGTGTAGATGGTAAAACTACCATATGTATGTGATAAAGAAATTCATTTTGTCCTTAATGGCGACAATACAATATGTGTCCAATACCTTATTGTCAATAGGATCAAATTCACCGCAAGGTTGAACTCACTACCATGCACAAATATCTATGAAGCACTACCTACCAATCAGGGCCAGAGACGACAAATAGATTGAAAAGCATACACTTGTGGATCATAGAAACTTCATAACATTCAATATAATTCAATGAACAATATGATAATAAAGTGACAATTCATCATATTCTAAGAAACATAACCACCGATTACATCTTATTGATGCCGATCATGCAAGGCACCTCATGAGAACTTTGTATTGAATCACTTGAGAGAGAGAGGATGCCATCTAGCTACGGCTATGGACCATAACGTCCTAAGGAAACTACTCTTTCTTGGTCATAGCAAGGTTGATGAGATGGCTCCAGTAATGGACTCACCCTCTGGCAGGATGCCGGAACTGGCCTCCAGATTAGATCTCCCCGGAACAGAAACTTGTGGTGGCGTAAAAAATCATGGAAAATGGTACAGATGTTTTCAAAAAATATGGGGTTTATGGGCAAATGAATCAACGCAAGGCAGTGCTAGGGGGCCCATGTGTCTACTCCACGAGGATCGGCCCCTGGTCGCATTGCTTGGCCGCGTGGAGGGCTAGGGGTGCCCCCCTGGCCTCTCCCATCACTTATTGGTATCTTCTATACTACATCTGTCCTGGTTTATTAGTCCCCTATGTAATTTGTGCTAAATTTTGACCAAAAATTTAACTGACAAAATATCGGTGCATGTCAACAAAAATTATATGGTTGGATTCGTATTTGAACATAGTTTTCAATGATATAATTTTTTGTGACACGCATGAACATTTTGTTACTTAAATTTATGGTCAAAATATGGCATAGATTACAATGGGGACCAATAAACCAGGTCAGAGGTAGTACTTGCAAAAAAACATGGAGAAAAGGGTTACTTGCTCCGTGCACTAAATTAATAGGTTCGTCTGGAATTTTTTTGCTATAATAAATATTCAGAAGTGATATTATAATAGCATGAAATTAAAAATAAAAATTATAGATATGTTTGAGATGTATTAGTACCATAAATATCTTACAGTCCAAAGGCACCAGTAATGTATGCAATTTGTCGTGGGTAATGTACACTTTTCTTTCGGGTCGAATCCATAGTTTTCATGTCAGCAGACCACAAAAAGTGTTATTGTTCTTCCTTTCCTCTCGTTATCTCCGCACCTTTATCATCAACATTGTTAGCTAGCCCCCTCGTGTTGTGGCATTCTATTTTGCAATACATACAAGAAGGCATAATTAATACAACTCGTCGCATCATTGCATGAACAAGTTAAATCGAGAAACATGTCTCTGCACATGAGCATTCATATTCATACATTCATGTGAATTAGGTATTTGTATGGTTATTCATGTTCGTTACATCATCGTGGCACATTGCATTGTATGAAGGTGTTAATACGTCCAAAAGCAATCATGTCTTCTTCTATCTTTATGATGTCTATTAATGTCATTTTCACCAGAAATTCGTAGGCGCACACACCTGCCCGGTCGGGCCTCACCACACAATTTCCTCTTGATACACAAACTTGTTTGACTCCTCGTAGTTCCCTCCATGTTTTTGGGTTTTAGCTTCTGAAACTTAGTGAATTTATCATTCATTCCTACCATGTGAAACGTAGTGAAGTTGTACAAACATGGTATAACATATTCATAAGTGATTTTACTTCAATGCCCTCATTACTAGGACCCAATATGCAACTGAAACATAAATTGGGCTTTTGCTTCAAAAGATATAATAGATTCAAATTGGAAGTCCATAGAAAAAGCATGAGATCGGGTTGGTTCCCCCGCACATGTGTGCCACTATGTGTCTTTTTTATCAGTTACATTACTTCGTTTCCAATTTTGCTTCCAGACATGACAATTTATATCATCACCCTTTTCGAGAAAAGTCAAAGAATGACGAAAATAAATAGAAAAAGCCCAAATATAAAAGAATAGGAAGACCAAGAAATTCATACAAAAATTACACTCATGGGGTGTAGCAAGAGGGCACGATAGGGCTTGTAGGGCCCACCAGTTTCTCCACCCCTGTCATCCAACCATTATCGCCACCATTTTGACCCTAGATCGCATCCTTCATAAGAATTTTATTTATTGCTGTATTTATAGAGGAACGGAGGAGTACGAGCCACCGACAAAGAAAAATTATTCGGGGCCAAATATTAAACTCTCTTCTCCACAAAATCCATGATAGATTGTGAAGGATTGGTTAATACCCATGGTAATGGATCCAATCCACATATCCTCCACAATGATCCCATAAGGTGTGAGTAGTATATCAAGGCTATAGAGGTTGTGTAGTAGTAGATATGTCAATTTCTCCCTTATCTTCTTGGACCTAGGATGGTTTTGTGATTTCACTGAAGTAGTACCATTATGGGTATGCGGTAGAGACATCTTAATTTGTTCTAACAAGGATGTGTAATGATGATAGTTACATCTTGGTCCTATCATTGAGTGGTATACACTTTACAAAGACATTGGACGAGTGTCCATTAATTGCTCTGTCGTGCTCTAATCTAGGATGTTATATTATGTGCATGTATTAATGTATTAGCATTGGCATAGGGTTTCGTGGACTTGGTTGGCCCCTCATTTTTTGTAATTCGTGAATGCCCAAAGATGGACACAGTTGTGTGACAAAAGCTATGCAATATTTCCTTTTGTGGTTATCACTAGTAGTACATGCCAGCATCTTTGCTAGTTAGCCAACACCATAAAGAGCATAGGAGAGAGAGAGAGGATTTCATTTATGGTTGTATGTATAGAGGAACGGATGAGGACGATCCAGCGACAAAGAAAAAAAATTCTTCGAGACCAAAATACGGCCCAACTCTCTTCTCCACTAAAATCCACAATAAATTTCCAAGGCTTGCTTTGTACCCTGGTAATGGATCCAATTCACATAACCTCCACAGTTATTCCATAATGTGTGAGTAGTTCATCAAGGCTATGGTGGTTGTGTAGTAGTAATAGATATATCAATTTCCCCCTCATTTGCTTATTATTCCTAGGATGATTTTGTGGTTTCATCGAAGTAGTGCCATTATGGGTATGACGTCGATGCATCTTAATTTGTTCTAACAGGCGTGTATAATAATGACAGTTACATCTTCATCCTATCATTGAGTGGTATACGCTTTATCAATATATTGTACGGGCATCCATCAATGGCTCCGTCATGCTCTAATATGAGATGTTATATGATGTGCATGTATTAATGTATTTGCACTGGCATAGGGTGCATGGACTTGGTTGGCCACTCATTTTTTGTAATCTGTGAAAGCCCAAATATGAGCATAGTTGTGCGACAAAAGCTATGCGATTGATGCTTTTGTGCTTATCATTAGTAGTACATTCCAGCATCTTTCCTGGTTAGCGAAAACCACCAAGAGCATAGGAGAGAGAGAGAACTCACGAAAGAGTTGAACTCCTTGTTGCTTATGTGTTAAGTGTTAATGTTGCTCTTTACTTTACATGACAACCCATGTTTGTAGAAGTCAGTTAATTGAGAAATGGATAGCTGAATCTTTTCCATGCACACCCACTTTTTGTTTAGCTTGTTTAGGTTAAAAGAAGAAATGTCAAGAGACACTCTCATATGTGAAACACTCATTATCGTTGTATTTTCCAAACAATAATAGCTTGGGGCTGCATATGTGTCGATCATCCGTATTGTGTACATGAGAAGAGATTTACCCAAGTTCATGCCCTCGGTTCGAGGTAATACCCTACTTCCTGCTTTTCTAGAATGATTCCTATAGCTATATATTAGAACTACGTTTTGTGTCTAAAAAGTGGCTCGATCAGTAGATCGTATGTGGTGTACCCTACCACACCTTATATGCTTGGTCCCTTCTCAGCCTCATCGGGTATAATAAGTCTTCCGAGCCAATGCATGGCGACAAGTGACTTGCATGTTATGTGTGTCCCAAACTTGCTCTGCCATAGATGAAGCCATTAAGCAACACCCATGAGAGCGAGGCGCATGCACACACCATGAAGCGCATTTTGCCTATTCCCGAGCCCCTTGCCTGTCATGATCGCCATCACCATCTCTGATCTTGGGACTCAACATTGCAGTCACACGTACGAGAAAGTCCAATCCTAGTTGATAACTAATTATTTTAGTATATGTCGGGGATGGGGCTTTGCGGACCCAAAGAAAGGTTCAAACTCTGGGGCGCACACGAAGGACTTGGCAACACCACTTCTTGCCGCTCACGATCTCACAGCCTCAACTTGCCTGGCTCGGGAGAGAATGGAAGGAATGGAACACTTGGATTTACCCAGGTTCGGGCCACTTTGCGGTGTAAAATCCTACTCCTACTTTGTGGTGGATTGCCTAGCGAGGAGGTTGAGTATGAACTGGTACAAGGGATGAGCTGCCTCACGAGGGCTCAGGGGGATGAACTGGGTCGAGTCCTTCTCCACGGTGGAGGCTAACCTATGTTTATAGTGGCCTCGGTCCTCTTCCCTCGCGGTTTACGCGGGAAGGGATACCACAATGGAAAATTTTGAAGGGGGACAGTAGTACACTCTATCCTGGCTGAAGGTGGTCTTCGCCTGCAAAGCTTCTGGTCGTGATGCAGTGCTGGGCTCGGTGATGACCTCTGTCATGCCGAGCCAGCGGCCTTGGTCTTGTAGCACTGGAATGGAAACCTTTGGGGGATTCCTTGGGAACCCGCGTACGTCGTCGCCTCCTTAGCACCAAAGAGGAAACTATCCTCTCTTGTGCCCGCTGGCTCCCTTCTGGTCTCAGTCGTCATGGCTCACGTCATCGTGAGCCTCCTGAGGTGGGTGTAAGCCTAGAGATGTCCGCCCCTCGGGAGGCCGCTCCCTCAGGGGTCTTGATGTCGTTCGCCTCGCGAGGTGGGGGCCCACGCGAGGGTCTTGCTGGTGAAGTCTTGGAGTTGGGACTTGCTGGGCTGTCGATGGAGCCACGCCCTGGGCAGGCAGGCGGGTCTGGGTACCCCCGTTCCCAGAACCCCGGCAGTAGCCCTCGGGCCCACACAATGCGCTCGGCCTGGCTTCAAGGCGAAGACAACGAGGGGAGGGTGAAGCGATGTGAGCCCTAACCACCTGCGGGCCAGGCTTGACGCGTGGCACGCGACGGGGTGCAGATGCCTCCACTTCCCCACGTCCCCTCGGCAACTGTCCAGGCTAACAAAAGCCTGGCGCACGCCGCGGGGCTATCATTGCTCCTCCTCACCTTGCTCTTGATCCCCTACTCTCACAAGAAGCTCCCCCAGATCCAGTCAGAGCATCGTCTTTTCCTCTCCCTTGCCGGCACTAGCGATCCCTCGAATGGCGCCTGCCGGGAAATCTAAGCCTGCAGCACCGGCCGTGAGCCCCTCCTCCCTTTCGTCGGCACTCTAAACTTCCTCCATCGCCAAGGAGGAGGACCTCCACCCGGTGCTCCCATTGGTGGCCAGCGACAGCAACGAGTGGGGTAAGACCCAGAACTGGCCCGGTTTTGCGGAGCGGAGCATCCTGGCGAAGACGGCCTACCCCTTCTTCTTCCAAAATATCTTCACGGGGCTCATGTCGCCCTTCTCGGAGTTCTTCTACGCCATCCTCAGGCACTACAAAATCCATGCTCTTCATCTCCATCCTAACTCCATCCTCCTCTTGTCCATCTTCGCCTTCTACTGCGAGGCCTTCATGGCCGTGAAGCCCTTGGTGGCGCTCTTCCACCACAACTTCAGCTTGCGGTTCCATATCCGGACCCAACGATCCGCGTGCGTCTCCTTCTTCGCTGTTTAGAGCAAAAACTCAGTCCTGAAGGCCGGGAAGAAGGTGGTGGGCTTTCGGCACCGCTGGGTTTTCCTGGACGTCTGCGGCTCCGGCCCGCGCTTGGCGCCTTCGGCGGTGCTGCCTGAGCACACCCCTTAGTGAGGCTCTGTCAAGCTTACCGGCCCCCGAGCGAAGCCCATCCTAGAAAAGATAGACTCGAACATGAAGGCGGAGCAGCTAACGGGGGCGATGATCATGGAGGAGTTCCTGACGCAGCGCCTCGCGCCGCTCCAGTCGCACTCGAGGCCTTTGTGGGAATACAAAGGCGGGAGGGATGCGACGAGGCTGCACGCCACCAGCCTGACATGCGAGGAGCTGGACATGGCCTTGGTCGCCCTGCTCGGCTACTTCCCGGGGAACATCCCCGAAGCCTACGCCCCGCTATATAGCCGCGACGACATGGAGGATATGGTCACCGCCATGCCCACCACTACAAAAAAAAGACACATCCGTGACATTTTGGGCCGAACGAATTTTTTTATTTCGTGCTTATGACACTTCTATGACAATAATTGTGACAAAACCCAGTATCATCATAGATGTGGTGGGCTCCTACTTCTAACTGAACCCGAGCGATTGCACTAGCTACGTTACTCAACCCCGATCGATCCCTTGCTGTTAACTGAACCCGAGTGATTCCTTCGCTATTGCTGCTAACTGAAGCTGATCGATGCTGCCTCTTGATGAACAGTGAGCATTGTTGGGGGGGCGGGGGGGTTGGATGAACAGTTCCCGGTGGGGGGTTGGATGAACAGGACCCCGTGGTAGTAGAGGCCGTTGTCGCTGGATGAACAGGACCCTGATCGATCGAGCCAGTTGGGGGTGGATGAATAGGACGACCGCGTGGAGGGCTGGTTGAACAGTAGCCGGTGGAGGGCCGGATGAATAGTAGCCGGTGGAGGGGTGGTTGAACAGGACCCCGTGGAGAGGGCTGGTTGAATAGTAGCCAGTGGAGGAGCGGTGGAGGCTGGATGAACAGGAGCCCGTGGATGAACAATGGCAGGTGGAGGCTAGAGGAGGTCGACGGTGGATGAACAGTAGCCCACGGAGGCTGGAGGAGTCGGTGGAGATGATCACTAGCCCGTGGAGTCCTGTTTTGCGATACGCCACACCCCTCCCGATGAACAGGACCATGGTTTCGACCGTAGCGCTCTAACAAAGTCCGTTTCCTCCGTTTTGCGGTACGCCACACCCCTCCCGATCAACAGGACTCCATTTCGACCGTAGGAGGTCCAAGAGAAGTCTGTTTCCTCCGTTTTGCGGTACGCCAGACCCCTCCCGATGAACATGATCCTGTTTCAACCGTGGCCGGTCAAACACAAGGCCGTTTCCACCATTCTATGCTATGCCAGGCCTCGTTTCGATCGGCTGTTCCTTCCAAGCCGGTTGGCTCCCGATGAACAACACGCGTTCCGTTGCCTCCCGGTGAACACGACGCATTCCGTTGCCTCCCCATGAACACGATGTAGTTTCTCCGTTTCGACCCAGCCGGTTGGCTTCCGATGAACTGGATTAGTCATTGTACGCGTTAGATACCCCGCCCGTATGTATGTGCGTAGCCGTATTTACTATCTTGAAGCGTGGCCGTACGTACGTGTACACGATATAGACGGGACTGCGTGCTACGTCGGCGCCTCGACTTCATCATGTGCTGCTCCTTACTCGGCCATGGTACATCGCTCCAGAGACACCGATCGACCACTATGTACGTACACGTTCGCGGCTGGACACATAACGCTACCTTCGCTTCAACCTAGTGGGTCCCAGCTGTCAGGGGGTAAGAAGGCAGTTCCTTCCGTGCGAAGATAAATCCGGTGGGTCCCACATGTCAGGGGGAACGTTTTTTTCATGAAATACAGAGGCCCTTCCGGTAGGTCCAAGGTGTCAGGTGGAGGAATCATTATTTTGCGCGTAATAAGGAGGCACTTCCTTGCGTGCGGCCATGGACCCAGCTGTCAGCCTCTCCACTTAGAGTCCTCTTCTGATGGCTGTCGTTCGTTGACCGCGTTGACGACGCCGTACCGCCCGAGAGCACCAAGGTGGTGGAAGAAGGCACGACCTAGGAAGGGAACGACCCGGAGCCGGGGAATACACAGCGGTGTATGCCCAGGCGGAGGGGAGTACGAGGGTTGACTGCTTCGGCTGCGGTCTGAGGCTGCCGTCTCCGGATAATAAAAGGGGGTGTGGGTGAGTAGAGGGAAGGCATGGCTAGTAGTAGTATGGTCGGGCGGTGAGGCCTGCATGGCAGCACAGCCGGCCACGGCAAGCTGGAGCAGGCGGTATGGCGGGCGCAGGTTTGGGCGCTGGAGCAACAAGACCAGAGGTTGAAGACGCAGCTTGGCCATTGGATTAACATCGAACGGTCAGTGCAACTAGAATTGTTTATTGACTAAGTTGACAAAGCCCTGCATACACGTTAACTTAGTAGGCCCACAAGTCAGCCTCCAAATCTGGTGGGTCCCAGCTAGCAGGTGGTATCAATTTTTTTTCGCGTAATAAGGTGGCACTTCCTTGCGTGCGAAGATGTTTTCTGGTTTTTTTATTTCTTCTTTTTCGAGTTAGAATAAAAAGAAAACAATTTAGGATCTTCGGTACAATCTATATTTTCACGAAAAGGATCATAATAAAGCTGGTGGGTCCCAGCTGTCAAGGAGAGGAAACTTTTTATTTCCGCGTAATAAAGGAAGCACTTCCTTGCATGCGAAGATGTAGCTGGTGGGTCAAACCTGTCAGGGGGAGAAATTATTTGTTTTCGCATAATACGGGGGCACTTGCTGCGTGCAGCCATGGGCCATGTGGGTCCCTATTGTCAGCCAATCCACGTACATGCGTCATCCGATAGCTGTCGTTTGTTGATAAAGTTGACCACGCCGCGCCGAGGGAACCAACGCAGTGAACGATGGCGAGTATTACGAAGGGAACGACCCGGAGCCGGCGAAGACACAACAGTGGATGCCCAAGCAGAGGTGAGTACGAGGGTTCACTGGTTCGGCTGCGGTGTGAGGCTGCCGTTGCCGGTGAATAACAGGAGGTGTTGGTGAGTAGAGGAATGGCCTGGACGGCTGATACGTCCATTTTGCATCATGTTTTCTGGTAGTTATTTATAGTGTTTTTATCCATAATAATGCTATTTGGAGTAATTCTAATGCCTTTTCTCTCATAATTTGCAAGGTACATGCAAGGAAGGAGAATTCCGGCAGCTGGAAATCTGGACCTGAAAAAGCTACGTCGGGCTACCTATTCTGCACAACTCCAAACGAGCTGAAACTTGACGGAGATTTTTTTATGGAATATATAATAAATATTGGAGCCAATAACTACCAGAGGGGGGCCACCAGGTGGGCACAACCCACCTGGGCGCACCAGGCCCCCCAGGCACGCCCTGATGGGTTGTGGCCTCCTCGGCCTACCTACGGTGCCCATCTTCTGGTACATAAGTCATTTTGACCTAGAAAAAATAAGGGTAGGACTTTTGGGATGGAGCGCCGCCGTCTCGAGGCGGAACTTGGGCAGGAGCACTTTTGCCCTCCGGCGGAGCGATTCTGCCAGGGGAACTTCCCCTCGGAGGGGAAAATCATCGTCATCATCATGACCAACAACTCTCCCATCTTGGGGAGGGCAATCTCCATCAACATCTTCACCAGCACCATCTCATCTCAAACCCTAGTTCATCTCTTGTATTCAATCTTGTTACCGGAACTATAGATTGGTTCTAGGGGTGACTAGTAGTGTTGATTACATCTTGTAGTTGATTACTATATGGTTTATTTGGTGGAAGATTATATGTTCAGATCCATTAATACCTCTCTGATCATGAGCATGTTTATTTTTTGTGAGTAGTTACTTTCGTTCTTGAGGTCACAGGATAAATATTGCAAGTAATCATGTGAATTTGATATGTGTTCGATATTTTGACGGTATGTATGTTGTGATTCCCTGAGTGGTGTCATGTAATCGTCGACTACATGACACTTCACCGTATTTGGGCCTAAGGGAATGCATTGTGGAGTAGTAAATAGATGGTGGGTTGTGAGAGTGATAGAAACTTAAACCCCAGTTTATGCACTATTCTGTAAGGGACCGATTGGATCCTAGAGTTTAATGCTATGGTTAGAATTTGTTCTTAATACTTTTCTCGTAGTTGCGGATGCTTGCGAGAGGGTTAATCATAAGTAGGAGGTTTGTTCAAGTAAGAACAGCAGCTAAGCACCGGTCCACCCACATATCAAATTATCAAAGTAGCGAACACAAATCAAACCAACATGGTGAAAGTGACTAGATGAAATTCCCGTGTACCCTCAAGAACACTTTGCTTATCATAAGAGACCGTTTTGGCCTGTCCTTTGCCTCAAAAGGATTGGGATACCTTGCTGCACTTTTGTTACTACTATCGTTACTTGCTCATTACAAATTATCTTTCTATCAAACTACCCGCTACTTACAATTTCAGCACTTGCAGACATTACCTTACTGAAAACTACTTGTCTTTTCCTTCTGCTCCTCGTTGGGTTCGACACTCTTACTTATCGAAAAGAGCTACAATTGATCCCTATACTTGTGGGTCATCAAGGCTATTTTCTGGTGCTGTTGCCGGGGAGTGAAGCGCCTTTGGTAGGTGGAATTCGGTAAGGAAACATTTATATAGTGTGCTAAAATTTATTGTCACTTGTTACTATGGAAAACAATCCTTTGAGGGGTTTGTTCGGGGTATCTTCACCTCGTCCGGAACCACAATTAGTTACCCTCAACCTACTGCACCTACTGAATATATTGAATATGAAATCCCTTCGGGTATGATATAACAACTGCTAGCTAATCCATATGTAGGAGATGGAACTGAACATCTTGATATGCACTTGATACATGTGGAACAAATTTGTGGATTGTTTAAGCTTGCAGGTTTACCCAGGGATGAAGTGATCAAAAAGGTTTTCCCTTTATCTTTGAAGCAAAAAAGCATTGGCATGGTATAGGCTATGCGATGATATTGGATCATGGAATTGGAATCGTTTGAAATTGGAGTTCCACCAAAAAATTTATCCTAAGCATCTAGTTCATCGTGATAGGAAATATATATATAATTTTTGGCCTCGTGAAGGAGAAAGTATCGCTCTAGCTTGGGGGAGGCCTAAGTCAATGTTATATCCATGCCCCAATCATGAGCTCTCAAGAGAAATTATTATTCAGAACTTTTATGCTCGGCTTTCTCATATGATCAAACCACGCTGGATACTTCTTGTGCTAGTTCTTTTATGAAGAAAACTATTGAATTCCGGTGGGACCTTTTGAAAAGAATTAAACGCAACTCTGAAGATTGGGAACTCGACGAAGGTAAAGAGTCAGGTATTAAACATAAGTATGATTGTGTTAAATATTTTATGGATACCGATGCTTCGTAGAAGTTTAGCACTAAATATGGACTTGACTCTGAGATAGTAGCCTCCTTTTGTGAATCATTTGCTACTCATGTTGAACTCCCTAAAGAGAAGTGGTTTAAATATCACCCACCTATCAAAGAAGAAATTAAAAAACCAGTACCACTTAAAGAAGAAACTATACTTTATAATGTTGATCCAGTTGTTCCTTCTGCTTATATTGAGAAACCACCTGTCCCTGTTAGGATAAAAGAACATGCTAAAGTTTCAACTGTGGTTAACAAAAGCTACATTAGAACACCAAAACCTGATGAACAAATTAAAGTAGAACCTAGCATTGCTATGGTTAAAGATCTCTTGGAAGAAGATATGGATGGGCATGTTATTTACTTCTGTGAAGAAGCTGCTAGAATTGCTAAACCCGATGGAAAAGATAAACATAGACCTGTTGTTGGCATGCCTATTATTTCAGTTAAAATAGTACATCACTGTTATCATGGTTTATGTGACATGGGTGCTAGTGTGAGAGTTATTCCTTACACTCTATATCAAGAAATTATAAAAGATATAGCACCTACCAAGTTAGGAGACATAGATGTTACTATTAAACTTGCAAATAGAGACACGATATCACCTTGTGGGATTATTAGAGATGTTGAAGTATTGTGTGGGAAAATAAAATATCCTACTGATTTTCTTGTTCTTGGTACCCCGGAAGATGACTTCTGTCCCATTTTCTTTGGTAGACCCTTCTTGAACACAATAAATACTAAGATAGATTGCAAGAAACAAACTGTGGGTGTTAGCTTTGGTGATGAGCCTCATGAGTTTAATTTTTCCAGGTTTAGTAGAAATCATCATGAAAAAGAATTGCCTAGTAAGGATGAATTAATTGGTCTTGCTTCTATTGCTGTGCCACCTACTGATCCTTTAGAACAATACTTGCTACACTACAAAAAAATACACTTCCGTGATGATACGTGTTTGTCACAGTAGGTTGCGTTTTTTTTGCATGCATGTACATCCATGACGATTTTAAGACAGAATCAAGATAGTCATACCTGTGCTGTCGTAGAAGTGTTCCATGACATTACAAAAATTATCTTCACAGAAGTGTCCACTTCCATGACAATAAATTGCGCGTCATAGAAGTGCTTGCGGCAAGGGTAACCGACACGTGGCATCCACCGTAACGGAACGCCGTTAAGCTACCAGGTCCGATTTTGGATCCGATAACCCGTTAACAGCCCGGACCAATGGGGATTTTCCACGGGTAAAATCATCATTGGCCGGAGGAAACACGTGTTGCCTCATCGTTGGGACAGATGTCATCCACTCATTGGACAGGAGGCGCCTATGATAGGTCGACATGTGGCACGGCCCAACAGTGGACCATTCCGGTGAAAAAGGCCGACCCAATATAAATTAGCAGGCCGGCCCATATAAGGCCTTCTTGTGTCAGGTCCATTTAAGCCCACGGCCCATACGAGATGTGCCAATTCGGCCCGTCAACGGCCTGTTAAAGATTTGACACCATTGCAGCCAATCGTCAGTTCGAGCCCGTTAACAGCCCGCTATATATTTGTGCTCAATATCGGCCCGATGAGATTTCAGCCTGTTAACGGCCCATTCAATGGATGGGCCAATTTTCACGATGTACATCTTTCGTCCTTTTAGCGACCCATTTAAATGTTGGGCTAATTTCCGGCCCGGTGTGTCTTTCAGCCTGTTGACGGCCCATAAATCATTTGGGCTATTTGTAGTCGGACCTGAGTTTCGTCGTTTTAGTGACCCATTTAAGTGTTGGGCCAATTTCCGGCCCGGTGTGTCTTTCAGCCTGTTGACGGCCCATATATCAGTTGGGCCATTTGTAGTCGGACCTGAGTTTTGGCCTTTTAGCGACCCATTTAAGTGTTGGGCCAATTCCCGGCCCTGTGTGCCTTTTAGCCTGTTAATGGACCATTAATGAGTTGGGATTTGTAGTCGGACCTGAGTTTTGGCCTTTTAACGGCCCATGCCCTTCATGGTCCAATACCAGCCCGGTTTCTCTTTCGGCCTGCTAAAGGCCCACAACACAGTTGGGACATTTACAATACGACCTGACTTTCGGCCTCTTAGTGGCCCATGCTCTTCATGGTCCAGTACAAGCCCACTGTCTCTTTCGGCCTGCTAAAGGCCCACAATATAGTTGGGCCATATGTAGCCCAAACTTAGTAACGGCCAGTTAACGGCCCGTGAAATCAATTGGGCCCACCTGTTGCCCGCTTCGATGTCGGCCTGTTAACGACCCGAGAGTTAAGAGGGCCGACCATTAACTTTCAGCCTGGTAATGGCCCATTAACTTAATGGGCCCACTAAAGTTCGTACATGTCTTTAGGCCAAATTAGATAATTTGAGCCCATTACGACGAGCAATTATGCACCGGACCAAAACCGATCAAGCAAAGGTACGACATACAGGGAAAAACGTTGCACATCCAGCATATATTACAGGAAATTACATCCACTGGGCAATCAAAGATTGATGCCAGTACAAATAAATGAACAGAACCTAACGATCTACAATGTCACAATCTGCAACCTCAGCACGGATGACGCCCATAAGCATGTGGGCAAGTTCTTGCTGCTTTGCTACACTGTCTCTGAAAACATTCATTAGTTGTTGTGTCGCATGACTCTGCACCTCTGATTCCTCCACCATTTCCATCATTGCTTCAACCATTAATTGGTTCACAAACATACATTTTTCCGTTGCATTTGAGACAGAGGATACTGAACAGATTCAGATGGCAATTTTGGCAGGCTTGTATTATTGATAGTGGAGAGTGTCTCGACCACTGCATCATAACATAAATTAGGAGGGGAACCAAACAGATTAATCATGAGTAATTGCCATATTGCCTGGCCTAGATTTACTGTAAAGAAACAATGGGGTTGCCTTGCTGTTTTCAGAGTTTGTCTTCTTATCTTCAGCAGCCTGCACCAAATTAACACACTAGCATTGCTATCATTGGCCAAGTCAGATAATAGGAAAGCAACATTGGCACAACGAACGTTTGGGCAACTAGCCCACACCAAATTAACACAATATGGCATAGCTATCATCAGCCAGGTAAGGTAATACGAAAGCAACATTGACACAATGAATGAATGGGCAACCAGAGCAGCACTACAATTCAGTAATGTGCATGATATGAGATAGTAAACTCATGCAGCTCAGTATGCAAAACTATTAGGCAGTTTTCTTTACAAAAATCAACATTGGCGCCTTTAACATTTTACTACAACTAATTTTAGATCAGATAAAGGTTGGATTCATGGCGATTAACAAAATACATGCTGATGTAAAAATATAGTGATATACAACAGGTACTTACATCAGCATTGGAGCACAGAGAATTCCCGCAAGATATTTTCCTCGAATACAATCCCAATGAAGGAAGTCTTCTATCATTTAACCTTATTTTCTAAAAGAGAGATGGGTAAGAAACATCTAGAAAATATGATCAGAATGCTATAAAATTTCATGATGCGAGGATACGCACACGCTTCTTAGAATGGAGTTGACATTCTTTTGCTGGACTAGAGCTGACTAGTTCTTTGGCCACTGGAATTTGCTTATTATCAGTGGGAGTTGGGTTTCTCTGTGCTGGAGCAGAATCTATGAAAAATGGAGTTGGTTTATTATCTCCTGGCATTTGGATCTTTTGCAAAGACCTGGTTTGTAACCCTTCAGATTCTAACATAGCCGTCTTCCCCTTGCATGCCTTATATGGAAGAAAGGTGCTTCAATTATAAAACATGCTACAGCAGAGATGGATTAGGTACTGAAGAATAGAAAGGCATGACATATTGACATGTATTCCTGCATCTGGAAATAAATGGATGGGTCTAGGCGTATTTCAGTTCTAGATACATCCAGTTTTATCCATTTCTGTGACATGTAATCCGAACAGAGGGAGTATGATGTAAGAGCTAGGGATACGACAGGACAACACAGTAAAAAAACACTGAAAACCCACTGCAGAACCAAAGTATTCAAACCCACTGATATGAGGTAGTACACTCATGCAGCTCAGGATGCAAAACTACCAGGTAGTTTTCCTTACAAAAATCAACATTGTGGCCTTTAATCATACATTTTGCTACAACTAAATTTAGATCAGATAAAGGTTGGATTCACGCCGATTAACAAAATACATGTTGATGTAAAAATATAGTGATATACAATAGGTACATACATCTGCATTGGAGCACAGAGAATTCCTGCAAGAATCTTTCCTCACAGACTACCAGTGCAAAAATTCTTCTATCTGTTAAGCTTATTTTATAAAAGAGAGATGGGTAAGAAACATGTAGAAAATATGATCAGCATGCTATAAAATTTCATGATGCAAGGATACACACACGCTTCTTAGAATGGAGTTGACATATTTTTGCTGGACAGGAGCGGACTAGTTCTTTGGCCACTGGAATCTGCTTATTATCAGTAGGAGTTGGGTTTCTCTATGTTGGAGCAGTATCTATAAAAACTGGAGTTGGTTTATTATCTCCTGGCGTTTGGATCTTTTGCAAAGACCTGGTTTGTAACCCTTCAGATTCTAACATAGTCGCCTTCCCCTTGCATGCCTTGTATAGAAGAATGGTGCTTCAGTTATAAAACATGCTACAGCAGAAAGATGGAATAGGTACTGAAGAATAGAAAGGCATGACATATTGACATGCATTCCCTCCATCCGGAAAAAATGGATGGGTCTAGGCGTATTTCAGTTCTAGATACATCCTTTTTTATCCATTGCGGCAACATGTAATCCGTGCAGAGGGAGTATGGTGTAAGAGCTAGGGATACGACAGGACAACACAGTAAAAAAACACTAGTTGAATGTAAAACTGTATGCTAGCGGAATACGTACAGAAAAAACTAAGGCAACATACACGTGTATGATTGGGAAACTAAGATGGCATTGCAACAGAGCACTAGAACAACACTTCAATGTAAAAAAACATGGTATGGTAGACAGATGAAGTACATACTAATGAATAACAATGCATAAGATATTCAGAAGCATGATGTCCAAATTAAGCAGATGGCATTGCGATAGAGTAGAATGACAGTACTTGAATTTGAAAACATGTTATCATGAATGAAATAGGTACTGAAAAACAGGAAGGCATGACATATTTACATGCATGATCAGCATGCTAAGCACATGGCATTGCAACAGAGTAGATACACTCCAGGACATTATATGCATGTTGTACCCATATCACGGGCCAAGTTAGAGCAAGGACCTTGTGGGGTGAAGAGGATTCAACATCTTTCTGCAAGTCTTCTGAAGAACTGCCTTTACATGTTCCATCATATTGGGTATCATTGACATCAAGTTTATTGGCCTTTACATTGCTCCGTGAGGTTCTTGTGGATATATCAGTGTGTGCAATTATATCTAACATGCATGGAAGACAACTCGTAGTTAACTTTATGTAATCAGTGCCTGTAGGAGACGACATAAATAGTAGGACTGGGGTTAACTAGCAGCAACAGGTCTCAAAAACTAAAGGGAGAACACAGATGAAAGCTACAGAATATGTATCGTTTGTACTCGAGATTAACTAGATGGCACACAAAATTATTAAAGAACAACATAGGTAATACTAGAAGTGGTATAATACTATAATCACCAGCCTGTGGGATAGCGTTGGCTGATGGATGATAACTATGGAACAACGTTACCTAAAGAACAAGTATCTTAGCTTAACTATGGAACAACGTTAACTCCTGAACAAGACCCGTAAGAGATCAGCATGAATATACAGTGAAATGTGGTATCTATTTTCCATGCTTAGATGAATAACAAAGCCATAAATGTTGCACACAAGTAAGATGAGGGTACAACCTATCTGGCCGCCATCCATAGGAGTGAGCACCATGTGGTGACTTGTCGATGGCCCTGCAGTTGTTGTGGCTGTCCATGTCGGGCACGCGCATTCGATGCAGGGAACTGTTGAGTGGGGACTATAGCTCCCTTCTGGTGTATGCTTCCCTTGTTGGAGGAGCTGCGGTGAGTCGGAAGACGGTGTGGCTGAAGATCCAGATAACACATAATGTTAAGAATGACACATCTCTTTGATCTGAAGAAATACACTAAGAGATCAACAGCAAGGTACGAGAGTGGTCACACGTCTGTTGACTGAAGACTAAATTGGGGTCACACACGATTTTATTTCATTTTGGTACTGTCCGATCTACGCCGGATGGCTTGATGGCCATCTTTGTGGCACCCCGGCTCAGAGAAACCAGAACACCCTGTATTCCAGCCCAGAGATTGAGGAGAAGTCTCTGGAATACAGCACTGCTTGACATAGAACAAATCAGCTCTGATTACAAGAATAATAATACAAGGGTCTGATGTTACAAAGAAGCACATCAGCACGGCGACACTACGCCTGTGATACTACACTTGCTCTATGCTAGCAGTGGAACAACTCGTAGCAGCGGAATACTTCTAGCAGCGCAACAACGACGAAGGTGGTGAACTCCACTCCGCAGGGATTCTGGCTGGGACACGATCTAGCTCGCACGCACGACAATCATGGCATCACCTGCAATCTGGCATGACACGCCAGGTCAGTATATTGAATGTACTTGCAAGCTCACAACAACCATAAACATCAAGGCAAGGCAATAACATAGCATTAACAGGTTAATTAATTAACAACTACCATGATGAAACAACTACTAAGCATGGTATGAAACTGATACAATACTGATAAATCACCATCTCAGATCTCCATAACCATATCTCTCTTGGCTAACCGGCCAAGCAATATACCATCTCAATCACCTCATGATCAAAACCAAACGGTGATCTTTCCGGCGATCACTACCATGACCAACACTTGTTCTCCAACATCATCATCAACATCCTGCCAATCTGTACTGCTCAAAATATCAACATATGAATCACTTATAAGTCATTCTGTCATGTGAGTGTTGATCGAGCGGTGTGACCTAGTACGAACCCATGCCCATGACCGAGGACGCATCTATCGATAGATTTAATTACACACTCTACAGAGGTAGCGCACTTTACCCACACCACGGAACCCAATGAAGGAAATATGCCCTAGAGGCAATAATGAAGTTATTATTTATTTCCTTATATCATGATAAATGTTTATTATTCATGCTATAATTGTATTAACCGGAAACACGATACATGTGTGAATACATAGACAAACAGAGTGTCACTAGTATGCCTCTACTTGACTAGCTCGTTGATCAAAGATGGTTATGTTTCCTAGCCATGGACATGAGTTGTCATTTGATTAACAGGATCACATCATTAGGAGAATGATGTGATTGACTTGACCCATTCCGTTAGCTTAGCACTTGATCGTTTAGTATGTTGCTATTGCTTTCTTCATGAATTATACTTATTCCTATGACTATGAGATTATGCAACTCCCATTTACCAGAGGAACACTTTGTGTGCTACCAAACGTCACAACGTAATTGGGTGATTATAAAGGTGCTCTACAGGTGTCTCTGAAGGTACTTGTTGGGTTGGCGTATTTCGAGATTAGGATTTGTCACTCCGATTGTCGGAGAGGTATCTCTGGGCCCACTCGGTAATGCACATCACTATAAGCCTTGCAAGCATTGTAACTAATGAGTTCTTTGCGGGATGATGTATTACGGAACAAGTAAAGAGACTTACCGGTAACGAGATTGAACTAGGTATTGAGATACCGATGATCGAATCTCGGGCAAGTAACATACCGATGACAAAGGGAACAACGTATGTTGTTATGCAGTTTGACCGATAAAGATCTTCGTAGAATATGTAGGAGCCAATATGGGCATCCAGGTTCTGCTATTGGTTATTGACCAGGGAGGTGTCTCGGTCATGTCTACATAGTTCTCAAACCCGTAGGGTCCGCACGCTTAAACGTTCGTTGACGATATAGTACTATGAGTTATGTATGTTGGTGACCGAATGTTGTTCGGAGTTTCGGATGAGATCACGGATATGACGAGGAACTCCAGAATGGTCCCGAAGTAAATATTGATATGTGGATAGTAGTGTTTGATCTCCGGAAGGGTTCCGGAATTCACCGGAAGGGGTTCCGGATGTTTCCCGAAATGTTTGGGCACGAGAACACTTTATCTAGGCCAAAAGGGAAAGCCCACAAGGTTTTTGGAAAGCGCAAAAGGAAGTTTTGCGGAGTCCAGGGGCCAGACTCTAGGGTCCTTGGCGTCTGGGTCCAGACGCCGGGAACCCGGGCGTCTGGCCCTGGAGCACGAGAAGGACTCTTGCCTTTCGAGTGAAACCGACTTTGTGGAGGCTTTTACTCCAAGCTTCGACCCCAAGGCTCAACATATAAATAGAGGGGCAGGGCTAGCACCCAATACACATCAAGAAACACCAAGTCGTGTGCCGGAAACCTCGTCCCCTCTAGTTTATCCTCCGTCATAGTTTTCGTAGTGCTTAGGCGAAGCCCTGCGAAGATTGTTCTTCACCAACACCGTCGTGCTGCCGGAATTCATCTACTACTTCGCCCGTCTTGCAGGATCAAGAAGGCGAGGACGTCACCGAGCCGAACGTGTGCAGAACTCGGAGGTGCTGTGCTTTCGGTACTTGGATCGGTCGGATCGTGACGACGTACGACTACATCAACCGCGTTGATATAACGCTTCCGCTTACGGTCTACGAGGGTACGTACACAACACTCTGCCCTCTGGTTGCTATGCATCACCATGATCTTGCGTGTCCATAGGAATGTTTTTTGAAATTACTACGTTCCCCAACAGTGGTATCAGAGCCTGGTTTTATGCGTTGATGTTATATGCACGAGTAGAACACAAGTGAGTTGTGGGCGATACAAGTCATACTGCTTACCAGCATGTCACACTTTGGTTCAGCGGTATTGTTAGATGAAGCGGCCCAGACCGACATTACGCGTACGCTTACGCGAGACTGGTTCTACCGACGTGCTTTGCACACAGGTGGCTGGCGGGTGTCAGTTTCTCCAACTTTAGTTGAACCGAGTGTGGCTACGCCCGGTCCTTTAGAAGGTTAAAACAGCACTAACTTGACGAACTATCGTTGTGGTTTTGATGCGTAGGTAAGAACGGTTCTTGCTCAGCCCGTAGCAGCCACGTAAAACTTGCAACAACAAAGTAGAGGACATCTAACTTGTTTTTGCAGGGCATGTTGTGATGTGATATGGTCAAGCATGATGCTATATTTTATTGTATGAGATGATCGTGTTTTGTAACCGAGATATCGGCAACTGGCAGGAACCATACGGTTGTCGCTTTATTGTATGCAATGCAATCGCCCTGTAATTGCTTTACTTTATCACTAAGCGATAGCGATAGTCGTAGAAGCAATAGTTGGCGAGACAACAACGATGCTACGATGGAGATCAAGGTGTCGCGCCGGTGACGATGGTGATCATGACGGTGCTTCAGAGATGGAGATCACAAGCACAAGATGATGATGGCCATATCATATCACTTATATTGATTGCATGTGATGTTTATCTTTTATGCATCTTATTTTGCTTGGATTGACGGTAGCATTATAAGATGATCTCTCACTAAATTTCAAGATAAAAGTGTTCTCCCTGAGTATGCACCGTTGCCAAAGTTCGTCGTGCCCAGACACCATGTGATGATCGGGTGTGATAAGCTCTACGTCCATCTACAATGGGTGCAAGCCAGTTTTGCACACGCAGAATACTCGGGTTAAACTTGACGAGCCTAGCATATGCAGATATGGCCTCGGAACACTGAGACCGAAAGGTCGAGCATGAATCATATAGTAGATATGATCAACATAGTGATGTTCACCATTGAAAACTACTCCATTTCATGTGATGATCGGTTATGGTTTAGTTGATTTGGATCAGGTAATCACTTAGATGATTAGAGGGATGTCTATCTAAGTGGGAGTTCTTAAGTAATATGATTAATTGAACTTAAATTTATCATGAACTTAGTACTTGATAGTATTTTGCATGTCTATGTTTGTTGTAGATAGATGGCTCGTGCTGTTGTTCCATTGAATTTTAATGCGTTCCTTGAGAAAGCAAAGTTGAAAGATGATGGTAGCAATTACACGGACTGGGTCCGTAACTTGAGGATTATCCTCATTGCTGCCTAGAAGAATTACGTCCTGGAAGCACCGCTAGGTGCCAAACCTGCTGCAGGAGCAACACCAGATGTTGTGAACGTCTGCCAGAGCAAAGCTGATGACTACTCGATAGTTTAGTGTGCCATGCTTTACGGCTTAGAACCGGGACTTCAACGACGTTTTGAACATCATGGAGCATATGAGATGTTCCAGGAGTTGAAGTTAATATTTCAAGCAAATGCCCGGATTGAGAGATATGAAGTCTCCAATAAGTTCTACAGCTGCAAGATGGAGGAGAATAGTTCTCTCATTGAGCATATAGTCAGAATGTCTGGGTATAATAATCACTTGATTCAACTGGGACTTAATCTTCCGGATGATACCATCATTGACAGAATTCTTCAATCACTGCCACCAAGCTACAAGAGCTTCGTGATGAACTATAACATGCAAGGGATGGATAAGACGATTCCCGAGCTGCTGCTCAAGAGAAGGAGCATCAAGTGTTGATGGTCAATAAGACCACCAATTTCAAGAAAAAGGGCAAAGGGAAGAAGAAGGGGGACTTCAAGAAGAACAACAAACAAGTTGCTGCTCAAGAGAAGAAACCCAAGTCTGGAACTAAGCCTGAGACTGAGTGCTTCTACTTCAAGCAGACTGGTCACTGGAAGCGGAACTGCCCCAAGTATTTGGCGGATAAGAAGGATGGCAAGGTGAACAATGGTATATGTGATATACATGTTATTGATGTGTACCTTACCAGAGCTCGCAGTAGCACCTGGGTATTTGATACTGGTTCTGTTGCTAATATTTGCAACTCGAAACAGGGACTACGGATTTAGCGAACACTGGCTAAGGACGAGGTGACGATGCGCGTGGGAAATGGTTCCAAAGTCGATGTGATCGCCGTCGGCACGCTACCTCTACATCTACCTTCGGGATTAGTTATATACCTAAATAATTGTTATTTGGTGCCAGCGTTGAGCATGAACATTATATCTGGATCTTGTTTGATGCGAGATGGTTATTCATTTAAATCTGAGAATAATGGGTGTTCTATTTATATGAGTAATATCTTTTATGGTCATGCACCATTGAAGAGTGGTCTATTTTTGATGAATCTCGATAGTAGTGATACACATATTCATAATGTTGAAGCCAAAAGATGCAGAGTTGATAATGATAGTGCAACTTATTTGTGGCACTGCCGTTTGGGTCATATTGGTGTAAAGCGCATGAAGAAACTCCATACTGATGGACTTTTGGAATCACTTGATTATCAATCACTTGGTACTTGTGAACCATGCCTCATGGGCAAGATGACTAAAATGCCGTTCTCCGGAACTATGGAGTGAGCAACTGATTTGTTGGAGATCATACATACTGATGTATGTGGTCCAATGAATGTTGAGGCTCGCGGCGGGTATCGTTATTTTCTCACCTTCACAGATGATTTAAGCAGATATGGGTATATGTACTTAATGAAACATAAGTCTGAAACATTTGAAAAGTTCAAAGAATTTCAGAGTGAAGTTGAATATCATCGTAACAAGAAAATAAAGTTTCTATGATCTGATCGTGGAGGAGAATATTTGAGTTACGAGCTTGGTCTACATTTGAAACAATGCGGAATAGTTTCGCAACTCACGCCACCTGGAACACCACAGCGTAATGGTGTGTCCGAATGTCGTAATCGTACTTTACTAGATATGGTGCGATCTATGAATGTCGTAATCGTTTTGGGGTTATGCTTTAGAGACGGCCGCATTCATGTTAAATAGGGCACCATCAAAATCCGTTGTGACGACGCCTTATGAACTATGGTTTGGCAAGAAACCAAAGTTGTCGTTTCTTAATGTTTTGGGCCGCAATGCTTATGTGAAAAAGCTTCAACCTGATAAGCTCGAACCCAAATCGGAGAAATGTGTCTTCATAGGATACCCAAAGGAAACCGTTAGGTACACCTTCTATCACAGATCTGAAGGCAAGACATTCGTTGCCAAAATGGATCCTTTCTAGAGAAAGAGTTTCTCTCGAAAGAAGTGAGTTGGAGGAAAGTAGAGCTTGATGAGGTAACAGTACCTGCTCCCTTATTGGAAAGTAGTTCATCACAAAAACCGGTTCCTGTGACGTCTACACCAATTAGTGAGGAAGTTAACGATGATGATCATGAAACTTCAGATCAAGTTGTTACTGAACCTCGTAGGTCAACCAGAGGAAGATCCGCACCAGAGTGGTATGGTAATCCTGTTCTGGAGGTTATGTTACTAGACCATGACGAACCTACGAACTATGAAGAAGCGATGGTGAGCCCAGATTCCACAAAATAGCTTGAGGCCATGAAATCCGAGATGGGATCCATGTATGAGAAAAAAGTATGGACTTTGGTTGACTTGCCCGATGATCGGCAAGCCATCCAGAATAAATGGATCTTCAAGAAGAAGACTAACGCTAACGGTAATGTTACTGTCTATAAAGCTCGACTTGTTGCAAAAGGTTTTCGACAAGTTCAAGGGATTTATGATGTCTACTACACAAGCTTCTTCTTGTAGACGTTGTTGGGCCTCCAAGTGCAGAGGTTTGTAGGACAGTAGAAAATTTCCCTCAAGTGGATGACCTAAGGTTTATCAATCCGTGGGAGGCGCAGGATGAAGATGGTCTCTCTCAAGCAACCCTGCAACAAAATAACAAAGAGTCTCTTGTGTCCCCAACACACCCAATACAATGGTAAATTGTATAGGTGCACTAGTTCGGCGAAGAGATGGTGATACAAGTGCAATATGGATGGTAGATATAGGTTTTTGTAATCTGAAAATATAAAAACAGCAAGGTAACTAATGATAAAAGTGAGCGTAAACGGTATTGCACTGCTAGTAAACAAGGCTTAGGGTTCATACTTTCACTAGTTCAAGTTCTCTCAACAATAATAACATAATTGGATCATATAACTATCCCTCAACATGCAACAAAGAGTCACTCCAAAGTCACTAATAGCGGAGAACAAACGAAGAGATTATGGTAGGGTACAAAACCACCTCAAAGCTATTCTTTCTGATCGATGTATTCAAGAGTCCGTAGTAAAATAACACGAAGCTATTCTTTTCGTTCAATCTATCATAGAGTTCGTACTAGAATAACACCTTAAGACACAAATCAACCAAAACCCTAATGTCACCTAGATACTCCAATGTCACCTCAAGTATCCGTGGGTATGATTATACGATATGCATCACACAATCTCATATTCATCTATTCAACCAACACAAAGAACTTCAAAGAGTGCCCCAAAGTTTCTACTGGAGAGTCAAGACGAAAATGTGTGCCAACCCCTATGCATAGGTTCATGGGCGGAACTCGCAAGTTGATCACCAAAACATACATCATTTGGATCACGTGATATCCCATTCTCACCACAAATAAGCACGGCAAGACATACATCAAGTGTTCTCAAATACTTAAAGACTCAATCCGATAAGATTACTTAAAAGGGAAAACTCAATCCATTACAAGAGAGTAGAGGGGGAGAAACATCATAAGATCCAACTATAATAGCAAAGCTCGCGATACATCAAGATCGTACCACCTCAAGAACACGAGAGAGAGAGAGAGATCAAACATATAGCTACTGGTACATACCCTCAGCCCCGAGGGTGAACTACTCCCTCCTCGTCATGGAGAGCGCCGGGATGATGAAGATGGCCACCGGTGAGGGATCCCCCCTCCGGCAGGGTGCCGGAACAGGGTCCCGACTGGTTTTTGGTGGCTACAGAGGCTTGCGGCGGAACTCCCGATCTATTCTGTTCCCCGAAGGTTTTAGGGTATATTGGTATATATAGGAGGAAGAAATACGCCAGGGGAGCCACGAGGGGCCCACGAGGGTGGAGGGCGCACCCAGGGGGGTGGGCGCCCCCCTGCCTCGTGCCTCCCTTGATTCTTTCCTGATGTGCACTCCAAGTCTCCTGTATTGCTTTCTTTCCAAAAATAACTTTTCCGAAGGTTTCATTCCGTTTGGACTCCGTTTGATATTCCATTTCCGTGGTACACTGAAACAAGGGAAAAAACATAAACTGGAACTGGGCTCTGGGTCAATAGGTTAGTCCCAAAAGTAATATAAAAGTGCATAGTAAAGCCCATAAAACATCCAAGATAGATAATATAATAGCATGGAACAATCAAAAATTATAAATACGTTGGAGACGTATCAGCATCCCCAAGCTTAATTCCTGCTTGTCCTCGAGTAGGTAAATGATAAAAACTGAATTTTTTATGTGGAATGCTACTTGGCATAATTTCAATGTAATTCTTCTTAATTGTGGTATGAATATTCAGATCCGAAAGATTCAAGATAAAAGTTCATATTGACATAAAAATAATAATACTTCAAGCATACTAACTAAGCAATTATGTCCTCTCAAAATAACATGGCCAAAGAAAGTTCATCCCTACAAAATCATATAGTTTAGTCATATTCCATTTTCGTCACACAAGAATGCTCTCATCATGCACAACCCCGATGACAAGCCAAGCAATTGTTTCATACTTTAGTAATCTCAAAATTCTTTCAACCTTCACGCAATACATGAGCGTGAGCCATGGATATAGCACTATGGATGGAGTAGAATATGATGATGGGGGTTATGTGGAGTAGACAAAAAAGGAGAAAGTCTCACATCAACGAGGCTAATCAATGAGCTATGGAGATGCCCATCGATTGATGTTAATGCAAGGTGTAGGGATTGCCATGCAACAGATGCACTAGAGCTATAAATATATGAAAGCTCAACAAAAGAAACTAAGTGGGTGTGCATCCAACTTGCTTGCTCACGAAGACCTAGGGCACTTGAGGAGGCCCATTGTTGGAATATACAAGCCAAGTTCTATAATGAAAAATTCCCACTAGTATATGAAAGTGACAAAACAAGAGACTCTCTATCATGAAGAATATGGTGCTACTTTGAAGCACAAGTGTGGTAAAAGGATAGTAACATTGTCCCTTCTCTCTTTTTCTCTCATTTTTTTTCTTTTTTTGGGCCTTCTCTTTTTTTATTCCTCACTTGGGACAATGCTCTAGAAAATGATGATCATCACACTTCTATTTATTTACAACTCAATGATTACAACTCGATACTAGAACAAAGTATGACTCTATATGAATGCCTTCGGCGGTGTATCGGGATATGCAATGAACCAAGAGTGACATGTATGAAAGAATTATGAACGGTGCCTTTGCCACAAATACTATGTCAACTACATGATCATGCAAAGCAATATGACAATGATGAATGTGTTATGATAAACAGAATTGTAGCGACCAGACCTCAGACGGTCAAGTCTCTGTGCATCAGTGTCATCCCTGGATCGGTAATGCTGACACGCACAGTACTCGAAGGATTTATAACAGAGTAGCAATCACACACTTATTACATCGAATGTCTCAAAAGAGAACTTATTACAATAAATATGGCTTAAGGCCATCTAAAAACGATAACAGCGGGAGACTTGGAAGATAAGCGAGTCCATCAACTCCAACGGCATTACTGAGTATAGAACCACGACCTAAGGCACCTTACTCGTCGTCTGAGAAGTCTGCAACATGAAACGTTGCGCCCGAAAACGGGTCAGCACATGGAATATGCTCGCAATGTAACACATAGAGAGTAATGAACAGAATAATGCTATACTACATGCATATTTGGCTGGTGGAAAGCTCTATGGTTACAGTTTTGCAAAAAGCCAATTTTTCCCTACTGCAAAGGAATAAATTTTATTTAACTATCATGGTGGTTGTTAAACACTGAGAATGGGTGACACCATCTCAATCCCAATTAAGTTCCAACATTAATCCCAACAAAATTAATTAAAGTAACATGATGAGATTCACATGATAATCCAAGTACTAGATACTCAAGTTGTCCATAACCGGGGACACGGCTAACCATGATTAGTTTATACACTCTGCAGAGGTTTGCGCACTTTTCCCCACAAGACTCGATCTCCTCCATTGGGACTCTCGCACTACATGATGTTTGAGAAACGGATGACCGAGACATAGTCTTTCAGAAGCGTTTGCACCTTATGATCGGGTAGATAGTGTTGGGTAACGTAGTAATTTCAAAAAATTTCCTATGCACACGCAAGATCATGGTGATGCATAGCAACGAGAGGGGAAAGTGATGTCCACGTACCCTCGTAGACCGACAGCGGAAGCGTTATCACAACGCGGTTGATGTAGTCGAACGTCTTCACGATCCAACCGATCAAGTACCGAACGTACGGCACCTCCAAGTTCTACACACGTTCAGCTCGATGACGTCCCTCGAACTCCGATCCAGCCGAGTGTTGAGGGAGAGTTTCGTCAGCACGACGGCGTGGTGACGATGATGATGTTCCACCGACGCAGGGCTTCGCCTAAGCTCCGCGACGGTATTATCGAGGTGTAATATGGTGGAGGGGGCACCGCACACGGCTAAAATATCGTATATCAAGTGTGTCTAGAGGTGCCCCCTGCCCACGTATATAAAGGAGCAAGGGGGAGGCCGGCTGCCCTTGGCGCGCCAAAGAGAGGGGGGGAGTCCTCCTCCTAGTAGGAGTAGGACTCCCCTTTCCTAGTCCTACTAGGAAAAGAAGGGGAAGGAAAGAGAGGGAGAGGGAGAGGGAAAGGGAAAGGGGGCTGCGCCCCCCTCTCCTAGTCCAACTAGGACTCCTCCTGGGAGGGGGCGCACCACCTCCTGGCTGCTGCCCTCTCTCTCCCCTCAAGGCCCACTAAGGCCCAATACTTCCCCGGGGGGTTCCGGTAACCCTCCGGCACTCCGGTTTAATCCGAAACTTCTCCGGAACACTTCCGGTGTCCGAATATAGTCGTCCAATATATCAATCTTTATGTCTGGACCATTTCGAGACTCCTCGTCATGTCCGTGATCACATCCGGGACTCCGAACAACCTTCGGTACATCAAAACATATAAACTCAAAATATAACTGTCATCATAACTTTAAGCGTGCGGACCCTTTGGGTTCGAGAACTATGTAGACAAGACCGAGACACCTCTCCAGTCAATAACCAATAGCAGGACCTGGATGCCCATATTGGCTCCCACATATTCTACGAAGATCTTTATCGGTCAGACCGCATAACAACATACGTTGTTCGCTTTGTCATCGGTATGTTACTTGCCCGAGATTCGATCGTCGGTATCTCGATACCTAGTTCAATCTCGTTACCGGCAAGTCTCTTTACTCGTTCCGTAATACATCATCCCGCAACTAACTCATTAGTCACAATGCTTGCAAGGCTTATAGTGATGTGCATTACCGAGTGGGCCCAGAGATACCTCTCCGACAATCGGAGTGACAAATCCTAATCTTGAAATACGCCAACCCAACAAGTACCTTTGGAGACACCTGTAGAGCACCTTTATAATCACCCATTTACGTTGTGACGTTTGGTAGCACACAAAGTGTTCCTCCGGTAAACGGGAGTTGCATAATCTCATAGTCATAGGAACATGTATAAGTCATGAAGAAAGCAATAGCAACATACTAAACGATCGGGTGCTAAGCTAACGGAATGGGTCAAGTCAATCACGTCATTCTCCTAATGAGGTGATCCCATTAATCAAATGACAACTCATGTCTATGGCTAGGAAACATAACCATCTTTGATTAACGAGCTAGTCAAGTAGAGGCATACTAGTGACACTCTGTTTGTCTATGTATTCACACATGTATTATGTTTCCGGTTAATACAATTCTAGCATGAATAATAAACATTTATCATGATATAAGGAAATAAATGATACTTTATTATTGCCTCTAGGGCATATTTCCTTCAGTCTCCCACTTGCACTAGAGTCAATAATCTAGTTCACATCGCCATGTGATTTAACATCAATAATTCGCATCACCATGTGATTAACACCCATAGTTCACATCTCTATGTGACCAACACTCAAAGGGTTTACTAGAGTCAATAATCTAGTTCACATCGCTATGTGATTAACACCCAAAGAGTGCTAAGGTGTGATCATGTTTTGATTGTGAGATAATTTTAGTCAACGGGTCTGTCACATTCAGATCCGTAAGTATTTTGTAAATTTCTATGTCTGCAATGCTCTGCTCGGAGCTACTCTAGCTAATTGCTCCCACTTTCAATATGTATCTAGACCGAGACTTAGAGCCATCAAGATTAGTGTCAAAACTTGCATCGACGTAACCTTTTACGACGAACCTTTTGTCACTTCCATAATCGAGAAACATGTCCTTATTCCACTAAGGATAATTTTGACCGCTATCCAGTGATCTACTCCTAGATCACCATTGTACTCCCTTGCCAAAATCAGTGTAGGGTATACAATAGATCTGGTACACAGCATGGCATACTTTATAGAACCTTTGGCCAAGGCATAGGGAATGACTTTCATTCTCTTTCTATCTTCTGCCGTGGTCGGGCTTTGAGGCTTACTCAATTTCACACCTTGTAACACAGGCAAGAACTCTTTCTTTGACTGTTCTATTTTGAACTACTTCAAAATCTTGTTAAGGTATGTACTCATTGAAAAATTTATCAAGCGTCTTGATCTATCTCTATAGATCTTGATGCTCAATATGTAAGCAGCTTCACCGAGGTCTTTCTTTGAAAAACTCCTTTCAAACACTCCTTTATGCTTTGCAGAATAATTCTACATTATTTCCGATCAACAATATGTCATTCACATATACTTATCAGAAATGCTGTAGTGCTCCCACTCACTTTCTTGTAAATACAGGCTTCACCGCAAGTCTGTATAAAACTATTTCTTTGATCAACTTATCAAAGCGTATATTCCAACTCTGACATGCTTGCACCAGTCCATAGATGGATCGCTGGAGCTTGCATATTTTGTTAGCACCTTTAGGATTGACAAAACCTTCTAGTTGCATCATATACAACTCTTCTTTAATAAATCCATTAAGGAATGTAGTTTTGTTTATCCATTTGCCAGATTTCATAAAATGTGGCAATTGCTAACATGATTCAGACAGACTTTAAGCATAGATACGAGTGAGAAACTCTCTCATCGTAGTCAACACCTTGAACTTGTCGAAAACCTTTTTGCGACAATTCTAGCTTTGTAGATAGTGACACTACTATCAGCTTCCGTCTTCCTCTTGAAGATCAATTTATTTTCTATGGCTTGCCGATCATCGGGCAAGTCAACCAATGTCCATACTTTGTTCTTATACATGGATCTCATCTCAGATTTCATGGCCTCAAGCCATTTTGCGGAATTTGGGCTCACCATCGCTTCTTCATAGTTCGTAGGTTCGTCATGGTCTAGTAACATAACCTCCAGAACAGGATTACCGTACCACTCTGGTGCGGATCATACTCTGGTTGACCTACGAGGTTCAGTAATAACTTGATCTGAAGTTCCATGATCATCATCATTAACTTCCTCACTAATTGGTATAGGCGTCAAAGAAACTGGTTTCTACGATGAACTACTTTCCAATAAGGGAGCAGGTACAATTACCTCATCAAGTTCTACTTTCCTCCCACTCACTTCTTTCGAGAGAAACTCCTTCTCTAGAAAGGATCCATTTTTAGCAACGAATGTCTTGCCTTCGGATCTGTGATAGAAGGTGTACCCAACTGTCTCCTTTGGGTATCCTATGAAGACACATTTCTCCGATTTGGGTTTGAGCTTATCAGGATGAAACTTTTTCACATAAGCATCGCAACTCCAAAATTTTAAGAAACGACAACTTCGGTTTCTTGCTAAACCTCAGTTCATAAGGCGTCGTCTCAATGGATTTTGATGGTGCCCTATTTAACGTGAATGCAGCTGTCTCTAATGCATAACCCCAAAAACGATAATGATAGATCGGTAAGAGACATCATATATCGCACCATATCTAATAAAGTACGGTTACGAAGTTCGGACACACCGTTACACTGTGTTGTTCCAGGTGGCGTGAGTAGTGAACTTATTTCACATTGTTTTAACTGAAGGCCAAACTCATAACTCAAATATTTTACCTCTGCGATCATATCGTAGAAACTTTTATTTTTTTGTTACGATGATTCTCCACTTCACTCTGAAATTCTTTGAACTTTTCAAATGTTTCAGACTTGTGTTTCATCAAGTAGATATACCCATATCTGCTCAAATCATCTGTGAAGGTCAGAAAATAATGATACCTGCTACGAGCCTCAATATTCATCGGACCACATACATCTGTATGTATGATTTCCAACAAATCTGTTGCTCTCTCCATAGTTCCGGAGAACGGCGTTTCAGTCATCTTGCCCATGAGGCACGGTTCGCAAGCATCAAGTGATTCATAATCAAGTGATTCCAAAATCCCATCAGTATGGAGTTTCTTCATGCGCTTTACACCAATATGACCTAAACGGCAGTGCCACAAATAAGTTGCACTATCATTATTAACTTTGCATCTTTTGGCTTCAATATTATGAATATGTGTATCACTACGATCGAGATCCAACAAACCATTTTCGTTGGTGTGTATGACCATAGAAGGTTTTATTGATGTAAACAGAACAACAATTATTCTCTAATTTAAATGAATAATTGTATTGCAACAAACATGATCAAATCATATTCATGCTCAACGCAAACACCAAATAACACTTATTTAGTTTCAACACTAATCCCGAAAGTATAGGGAGTGTGCGATGATGATCATATCAATCTTGGAACTACTTCCAACACACATCGTCACCTTGCCTTTTACTAGTCTCTGTTTATTCTGCAACTCCCGTTTCGAGTTACTACTCTTAGCAACTGAACCAGTATCAAATACCGAGGGGTTGCCATAAACACTAGTAAAGTACACATCAATAACATGTATATCCAATATACCTTTGTTCACTTTGCCATCCTTCTTATCCACCAAATACTTGGGGTAGTTCCGCTTCCAGTGACCAGTCCCTTTGTAGTAGAAGCACTTAGTCTCAGGCTTAGGACCAGACTTAGGCTTCTTCACTTGAGCAGCAACTTGCTTGCTGTTCTTCTTGAAGTTCCCCTTCTTCCCTTTGCCCTTTTCTTGAAACTAGTGGTCTCGTCAACCATCAACACTTGATGTTTTTCTTGATTTCTACCTTCGTCGATTTCAGCATCGCGAAGAGCTCGGGAATTACTTTCGTCATCCCTTACATACTATAGTTCATCACGAAGTTCTACTAACTTTGGTGATGGTGACTAGAGAATTCTGTCAATCACTATTTTATCTGGAAGATAAACTCCCACTTGATTCAAGCGATTGTAGTACCCAGACAATCTGAGCACATGCTCACTAGTTGAGCGATTCTCCTCCATCTTTTAGCTATAGAACTTGTTGGAGATTTCATATCTCTCAACTCGGGTATTTGCCTTAAATATTAACTTCAACTCCTGGAACATCTCATATGGTCCATGACGTTCAAAACGTCTTTGAAGTCCCGAATCTAAGCCGTTAAGCATGGTGCACTAAACTATCAAGTAGTCATCATATTGGGCTAGCCAAACGTTCATAACGTCTGCATCTGCTCCTGCAATAGGTCTGTCACATAGCGGTGCATCAAGGACATAATTCTTCTGTCCAGCAATGAGGATAATCCTCAGATCACGGATCCAATCCGCATCTTTGCTACTAACATCTTTCAACATAATTTTTCTCTAGGAACATATCAAAAAAATAAACACAGGGAAGCAACAACGCGAGCTATTGATCTACAACATAATTTGCAAAATACTATCAGGACTAAGTTCATGATAAATTTAAGTTCAGTTAATCATATTACTTAAGAACTCCCACTTAGATAGACATCCCTCTAATCATCTAAGTGATTACGTGATCCATAGCAACTAAACCATGTCCGATTAACACGTGAGATGGAGTAGTTTCAATGGTGAACATCACTATGTTGATCATATCTACTATATGATTCACGCGCGACCTTTCGGTCTCTGTGTTCCGAGGCCATATCTGTATATGCTAGGCTCGTCAAGTTTAACCTGAGTATTCCATGTGTGCAACTATTTTGCACCCGTTGTATTTGAACGTAGAGCCTATCACACCCGATTAACACGTGGTATCTCAGCACGAAGAACTTTCGCAACGGTGCATACTCAGGGAGAACACTTTTATCTTGAAATTTTAGTGAGAGATCATCTTATAATGCTACCGTCAATCAAAGCAAGATAAGATGCATAAAGGATTAACATCACATGCAATCAATATAAGTGATATGATATGGCCATCATCATCTTGTGCTTGTGATCTCCATCTCCGAAGCACCGTGCTTGTGATCTCCATATACGAAGCACCGTCATGATCACCATCGTCACCGTCGCGACACCGTGATCTCCATCGTAGTTTCGTTGTCGTCTCACCAACTAATTGCTTTTACGACTATCGCTATTGCTTAGTGATAAAGTAAAACTATTACATGGTGATTGCATCTCATACAATAAAGCGACAACCATATGGCTCCTGCCAGTTGCCGATAACTCGGTTACAAAACATGATCATCTCATACAACAAATTATATCACATCATGTCTTGACCATATCACATCACAACATGCCCTGCAAAAACAAGTTAGACGTCCTCTACTTTGTTGTTGCAAGTTTTACGTGGCTGCTACGGGCTTAGCAAGAACCGTTCTTACCTACGCATCAAAACCACAATGATAGTTTGTCAAGTTGGTGCTGTTTTAACCTTCGCAAGGACCGGGCGTACCCACACTTGGTTCAACTAAAGTGAGAGAGACAGACACCCGCCAGTCACCTTTAAGCAACGAGTGCTCCGAACGGTGAAACTAGTCTCGCGTAAGCGTATGCGTAATGTCGGTCCGGGCCGCTTCATCGCACAATACCGCTGAACCAAAGTATGACAAGCTGGTAAGCAGTATGACTTATATCGCCCACAACTCACTTGTGTTCTACTCGTGCATAGCATCAACGCATAAAACCTGGCTCTGATACCACTGTTGAGTGACATAGTAATTTCAAAAAAATTCCTACGCACACGCAAGATCATGGTGATGCATAGCAACGAGAGGGGAGAGTGATGTCCACGTACCCTCGTAGACCGACAGCGGAAGCGTTATCACAACGCGGTTGATGTAGTCGTACTTCTTCACGATCCGACCGATCAACTACCGAACGTACGACACCTCCAAGTTCTACACACGTTCAGCTCGATGACGTCCCTCGAACTCCAATCCAGCCGAGTGTTGAGGGAGAGTTTCGTCAGCACGACGGCGTGGTGACGATGATGATGTTCCACCGACGCAGGGCTTCGCCTAAGCTCCGCGAAGGTACTATCGAGGTGTAATATGGTGGAGGAGGGCACCGCACACGGCTAAAATATCGTATATCACATGTGTCTAGAGGTGCCCCCCTGCCCCCGTATATAAAGGAGCAAGGGGGAGGCCGGCTGCCCTTGGCGCGCCAAACACAGGGGGGAGTCCTCCTCCTAGTAGGAGTAGGACTCCCCTTTCCTAGTCCTACTAGGAAAAGAAGGGGGGAAGGAAAGAGAGGGAGAGGGAGAGGGAAAGGGGGCTGCGCCCCCCTCTCCTAGTCCAACTAGGACTCCTCCTGCGAGGGGGCGCACCACCTCCTGGCTGCTGCCCTCTCTCTCCCCTCAAGGCCCAATAAGGCCCAATACTTCCCCGGGGGGTTCCGGTAACCCTCCGGCACTCCGGTTTAATCCGAAACTTCTCCGGAACACTTCCGGTATCCGAATATAGTCGTCCAACATATCAGTCTTTATGTCTGGACCATTTCGAGACTCCTCGTCATGTCCGTGATCACATCTGGGACTCTGAACAACCTTCGGTACATCAAAACATATAAACTCATAATATAACTGTCATCGTAACTTTAAGCGTGCGGACCCTTTGGGTTCGAGAACTATGTAGACATGACCGAGACACCTCTCTGGTCAATAACCAATAGCGGGACCTGGATGCCCATATTGGCTCCCACATATTCTACGAAGATCTTTATCGGTTAGACCGCATAACAACATACGTTGTTCCCTTTGTCATCGGTATGTTACTTGCCCGAGATTTGATCGTCGGTATCTTGATACCTAGTTCAATCTCGTTACCGGCAAGTCTCTTTACTCGTTCCGTAATACATCATCCCGCAACTAACTCATTAGTCACAATGCTTGCAAGGCTTATAGTGATGTGCATTACCGAGTGGGCCCAGAGATACCTCTCCAACAATCGGAGTGACAAATCCTAATCTCAAAATACACCAATCCAACAAGTACCTTTGGAGACACCTGTAGAGCACCTTTATAATCACCCATTTACGTTGTGACGTTTGGTAGCACACAAAGTGTTCCTCCGGTAAACGGGAGTTGCATAATCTCATAGTCATAGGAACATGTATAAGTCATGAAGAAAGCAATAGCAACATACTAAACAATCGGGTGCTAAGCTAACGGAATGGGTCAAGTCAATCACGTCATTCTCCTAATGAGGTGATCCCGTAAATCAAATGACAACTCATGTCTATGGCTAGGAAACATAACCATCTTTGATTAACGAGCTAGTCAAGTAGAGGCATACTAGTGACACTCTGTTTGTCTATGTATTCACACATGTATTATGTTTCCGGTTAATACAATTCTAGCATGAATAATAAACATTTATCATGATATAAGGAAATAAATAATACTTTACTATTGCCTCTAGGGCATATTTCCTTCGCGGAGTTTTATAAATATAATCATCACTACTCTTTATAGCATAAGTTTCATCACAATAATCATCATAAGTAGCAACTTTGTTCTCATCATAATCAATTGAAACCTCTTCCGAAATAGTGGATTCATCACTAAATAAAGTCATGACCTCTCCAAATCCACTTTCATAATTATCACAATAAGATTCAACGTCCTCCAAAATAGTGGGATCGCTACTTCCTAAAGTTGACACTCTTCCAAACCCACTTTCATCAATATAATCATCATAAGTAGGAGGCATGCTATCATCATTATAAATTTGCATATCGAAATTTGAGAGGCTAAAAATATCATCTTCATTAGACATAGCATCCCCAAGCTTGGGACAGACATTAATTGGAGCAAATATATTCTCAAAAACATCATCTTCTTCAAACATAGCATCCCCAAGCTTGGGCCTTTTTATATCATAAGCATAATCACTCTCATCATTAATAGTATGGATAGCACCAATAGTATAGCAATTATCATATTCTTCCGAGCAAGTGGCAAAAAGATTTTCAAGATCATATGAAGTATTATTATCTTCCCAATCATAATCATCACAACAAGCAATAGGCATACGAGATCATCATCAAGTGCATCATCTTCCACAATTATTTTTGATTCAATTTCATGAGGCACAACAATAATAGGAGCAACATTATTTGGGAGAGATATCTTTTTACCTCTCTTCATTTTTCTTTTCTTCTTATTCACCAAATCATGTGTGGGTTCAATCCTCTTTCTGGAGCTACTTATTAATGAGATTGGTTGAATAGAAGGCTCCTCCTCGTTACCTGATTCATCATAAGAAATAAGAGGAGGATATTGGGAAGTCTCTTCCCTTTCGTTAGTATTCTCTTCATCCTCTATTTGTTTTCTTTTCTTTATGTAATTGGCAATATAAGGATTTTCAATGCAATTCACCGCACAATACATATAAATTTCTTCTAGATCAATATCAAGGAATTTCTCGAGGTTATATTCTGGAATAATCTTATTTTGACATTTCATTTCTTCATAACCTAAAAGCAGACTAAGTTCATTATAATGTGCAAGGGAAATCAAGTCATCACAATTTTTGGACACGATTCGATCATGAAACAATTTGCATTTGATATTTAAATGACCATGTTCATTGCAAAGTTCACAAGTACGGCTAAGATATTTTAAATTTTCAGCACTAACATTTAGCCTTTCTTGCAAAAATTTAGTTTCTAAATGCTTATGCCTCTTACAATATCTATCTTCCCTATCTGGTTTGTACTTTCAAACCCAATGCACTCCACAAAAATTGACATGTTTATAGGAGACATTTTCATCATAACTAGTGCAATCATGATTAGTACAATAGATATTCAAGGAGTTCATACTAACAACATTGCAATCATGCTCATCATTCAAAGATTTAGTGCCAAACATTTTAATGTGTTCTTCTTCTAACACTTTGGCACAATTTTCCTTTCCATCATACTCACGAAAGATTTTAAAAAGATGAAGCGTATGAGACAAACTCAATTCCATTTTTTTGTAGTTTTCTTTTATAGACTAAACTAGTGAGAAAACAAGAAACAAAAATATTCGATTGCAAAATCTAAAGATATACCTTCAAGCACTCACCTCCCCAGCAACGGCGCCACAAAAGAGCTTAGTTGACGGGGTGTGAGTGCCGCTTACCTAGCCTCCCCAGCAACGGCGCCAGAAAAGAGCTTGATGTCTACTACACAACCTTCTTCTTGTAGACGTTGTTGGGCCTCCAAGTGCAGAGGTTTGTAGGACAGTAGCAAATTTCCCTCAAGTGGATGACCTAAGGTTTATCAATCCGTGGGAGGCGTATGATGAAGATGGTCTCTCTCAAGCAACCCTGCAACCAAATAACAAAGAGTCTCTTGTGTCCCCAACACACCCAATACAATGGTAAATTGTATAGGTGCACTAGTTCGGCGAAGAGATGGTGATACAAGTGCAATATGGACGGTAGATATAGGTTTTTGTAATCTGAAAATATAAAAACAGCAAGGTAACTAATGATAAAAGTGAGCGTACACGGTATTGCAATGCTAGGAAACAAGGCCTAGAGTTCATACTTTCACTAGTGCAAGTTCTCTCAACAATAATAACATAATTGGATCATATAACTATCCCTCAACATGCAACAAAGAGTCACTCCAAAGTCACTAGCAGAGAACAAACGAAGAGATTATGGTAGGGTACGAAACCACCTCAAAGCTATTCTTTCTGATCGATCTATTCAAGAGTCCGTAGTAAAATAACACGAAGCTATTCTTTCCGTTCAATCTATCATAGAGTTCGTACTAGAATAACACCTTAAGACACAAATCAACCAAAACCCTAATGTCACCTAGATACTCCAATGTCACCTCAAGTATCCGGGTATGATTATACGATATGCATCACACAATCTCATATTCATCTATTCAACCAACACAAAGAACTTCAAAGAGTGCCCCAAAGTTTCTTCCGGAGAGTCAAGACGAAAACGTGTGCCAACCCCTATGCATAGGTTCATTGGCGGAACCCGCAAGTTGATCACCAAAACATACATCAAGTGGATCACATGATATCCCATTGTCACCACGGGTAAGCACGGCAAGACATACATCAAGTGTTCTCAAATACTTAAAGACTCAAGCCGATAAGGTTACTTCAAAGGGAAAACTCAATCCATTACAAGAGAGTAGAGGGGGAGAAAAATCATAAGTTCCAACTATAATAGCAAAGCTCGCGATACATCAAGATCGTACCACCTCAAGAACACGAGAGAGAGAGATCAAACACATAGCTACTGGTACATACCCTCTGCCCCGAGGGTGAACTACTCCCTCCTCGTCATGGAGAGCGCCGGGATGATGGAGATGGCCACCAGTGAGGGATCCCCCCTCCGGCAGGGTGTCGGAACAGGGTCCCGATTGGTTTTTGGTGGCTACAGAGGCTTGCGGCGGCGGAACTCCCGATATATTCTGTTCCCCGAAGATTTTAGGGTATATTGGTATATATAGGAGGAAGAAATACGTCAGGGGAGCCACGAGGGGCCCACGAGGGTGGAGGGCGCGCCCCCTGCCTCGTGCCTCCCTCCTTTCTTTCCTGGCGTGCACTCCAAGTCTCCTGTATTGCTTTCTTTCCAAAAATAACATTTCCGAAGGTTTCATTCCGTTTGGACTCCGTTTGATATTCCTTTTCCGCGAAAAACTGAAACAAGGGAAAAAACAGAAACTGGCACTGGGCTCTGGGTCAATAGGTTAGTCCCCAAAGTAATATAAAAGTGCATAGTAAAGCCCATAAAACATCCAAGATGGATAATATAATAGCATGGAACAATCAAAAATTATAGATACGTATCAAAAATTATAGGTCCGTCCGAATCATGTTAGCAATTGCCGCATTTTATGATTATGAAATTTGGCAAAGGGATGTAAAGACTGCATTCCTGAATGGATTTCTGGAAGAAGAGTTGTATATGATGCAACCTGAAGGTTTTATCGATCCAAAGGGTGCTAACAAAGTGTGCAATCTCCAGCGATCCATTTATGGACTGGTGCAAGCCTCTCGGAGTTGGAATAAACACTTTGATTGTGTGATCAAAGCATATGGTTTTATACAGACTTTTGGAGAAGCCTGTATTTACAAGAAAGTGGGTGGGAGCTCTGTAGCATTTCTGATATTATATGTGGATGACATATTGTTGATTGGAAATAATATAGAATTTCTGGATAGCATAAAGGGATATTTGAATAAGAGTTTTTCAATGAAGGACCTCGGTGAAGCTGCTTATATATTGGGCATCAAGATATATAGAGATAGATCAAGACGCTTAATTGGACTTTCACAAAGCACATACCTTGACAAAGTTTTGAAGAAGTTCAAAATGGATCAAGCAAAGAAAGGGTTATTGCCTGTGTTACAAGGTGTGAAGTTGAGTAAGACTCAATGCCTGACCACTTCAGAAGATAGAGAGAAAATGAAAGATGTTCCCTATGCTTCAGCCATAGGCTCTATCATGTATGCAATGTTGTGTACCAGACCTGATGTGTGCCTTGCTATTAGTTTAGCAGGGAGGTACCAAAGTAATCCAGGAGTGGATCACTGGACAGCGGTCAAGAACATCCTGAAATACCTGAAAAGGACTAAGGATATGTTTCTCGTTTATGGAGGTGACAAAGAGCTCGTCGTAAGTGGTTACGTCGATGCAAGCTTTGACACTGATCCGGATGATTCTAAATCGCAAACCGGATACGTGTTTATATTGAACGGTGGAGCTGTCAGTTGGTGCAGTTCTAAACAAAGCGTCGTAGCGGGATCTACATATGAAGCGGAGTACATAGCTGCTTCGGAAGCAGCAAATGAAGGAGTCTGGATGAAGGAGTTCATATCCGATCTAGGTGTCATACCTAGTGCATCGGGTCCAATGAAAATCTTTTGTGACAATACTGGTGCAATTGCTTTGGCAAAGGAATCCAGATTTCACAAGACAACCAAGCACATCAAGAGATGCTTCAACTCCATCCGGGATCAAGTCCAGGTGGGAGACATAGAGATTTGCAAAATACATACGGATCTGAATGTTGTAGACCTGTTGACTAAGCCTCTTCCACGAGCTAAACATGATCAGCACCAAGGCTCCATGGGTGTTAGAATCATTACTGTGTAATCTAGATTATTGACTCTAGTGCAAGTGGGAGACTGAAGGAAATATGCACTAGAGGCAATAATAAAGTTATTATTTATTTCATTATATCATGACAAATGTTTATTATTCATGCTAGAATTGTATTAACCGGAAACATGATACATGTGTGAATACATAGACAAACAGAGTGTCACTTGTATGCCTCTACTTGACTAGCTCGTTGATCAAAGATGGTTATGTTTCCTAGCCATGGACATGAGTTGTCATTTGATTAATGGGATCACATCATTAGGAGAATGATGTGATTGACTTGACCCATTCCGTTAGCTTAGCACCTGATCGTTTAGTATGTTGTTATTGCTTTCTTCATGACTTATACATGTTCCTATGACTATGAGATTATGCAACTCCCATTTACCGGAGGAACACTTTGTGTGCTACCAAACGTCACAACGTAACTGGGTGATTATAAAGGTGCTCTACAGGTGTCTCCGAAGGTACTTGTTGGGTTGGCCTATTTCGAGATTAGGATTTGTCACTCCGATTGTCGGAGAGGTATCTCTGAGCCCACTCGGTAATGCACATCACTATAAGCCTTGCAATCATTGTAACTAATGAGTTAGTTGCAAGATGATGTATTATGGAACGAGTAAAGGGACTTGCCGGTAACGATATTGAACTAGGTATTGAGATACCGACGATCGAATCTCGGGCAAGTAACATACCGATGACAAAGGGAACAACGTATGTTGTTATGCGGTTTGACCAATAAAGATCTTCGTAGAATATGTAGGAGCCAATATGGGCATCCAGGTTCCGCTATTGGTTATTGACCAGAGAGGTGTCTCGGTCATGTCTACATAGTTCTCGAACCCGTAGGGTCCGCACGCTTAAACGTTCATTGATGACATAGTACTATGAGTTATGTATGTTGGTGAACGAATGTTGTTCGGAGTTTCGGATGAGATCATGGATATGACGAGGAACTCTGGAATGGTCCAGAAGTAAAGATTGATATGTGGATAGTAGTGTTTGATCTTCTGAAGGGTTCCGGAATTCACCGGAAGGGGTTCCGAATGTTTCCCGAAATGTTTGGGCACGAGAACACTTTATCTGGGCAAAAAGGGAAAGCCCACGAGGTTTTTGGAAAGCGCAAAAGGAAGTTTTGTAGTGTCCGGGGGCCAGACACCAGGGTCCCTGGCGTCTGGGTCCAGACGCTGGGAACCCTGGCGTCTGGCCCTGGAGTCCGAGAAGGACTCTTGCCTTTCGGGTGAAACCGACTTTGTGGAGGCTTTTACTCCAAGTTTCGACCCCAAGGCTCAACATATAAATAGAGGGGCAGGGCTAGCACCCAAGACACATCAAGAAACACCAAGCCATGTGCCGGCAACCTTGTCCCCTCTAGTTTATCCTCCGTCATAGTTTTCGTAGTGCTTAGGCGAAGCCCTGTGGATATTGTTCTTCACCAACACCGTCACCACGCCATCGTGCTGCCAGAACTCATCTACTACTTCGCCTGTCTTGCTGGATCAAGAAGGCGAGGACGCCACCGAGCCGAACGTGTGCAAAACTCGGAGGTGTCGTGCTTTCGGTACTTGGATTGGTCGGATCGTGAAGATGTACGACTACATCAACCGCGTTGATATAACGCTTCCGCTTACGGTCTACGTGGGTACATAGACAACACTCTCCCCTCTTGTTGCTATGCATCACCATGATCTTGCGTGTGCGTAGGAATTTTTTTGAAATTACTACGTTCCTCAACACCCATGGCCTCGCACTCCCATTCGGGTGGACCAACGGCGTTCCGAAAAAACCGACCTACTGCCATGACACTCTCCCAGCCACTCCGACCAACACCCCTTCTGGGTTTAGTCCTGGGTGGCCTCGTGTCTACCAAATACACAACGACCACCATCGTGGCAAACAAAACGGTCACAAACGGGGACCACGCGCGCAAAATCCATATACGGGCACACAAGGTTATGTTCGCCTACCTGATCAGGGTAGCGCGCGCCCATAACCTTCCCTCGTTGGAGGCACCGGCGAGAGGCACAGCAATAGACGGCATTAGGGCCTTCCCATAAAGGCAAATGTTGTTGCACTGGCAAAGCCCGGTTCGGTGGCACCTGACCAACTTAATGACGGAATTTATCCCCAAAAATATAACTGTGATAACTGATAGTCCGATATCAACTATCAAACTATAATCCAAGTCATAGCAATATCCAACAAATAATCTGAGCATAATATCATCATACCAAAATACTCCAAGGACAACATAACACTACTATCATGATGAATCCAATAACGATAAAACTACTACTCAAATGTCAAGAACTAATTATCCAACTATGATCCACATGCAAGCATCACCTCCAACATCATACTCCAAAACATAATATCATCTAGCATCATGATGAAAATAACTCTAGCCACTAATAATCCAAAGGCAACATGATAGCCAAAATGAATACTTCAAAATAATACCAGATACCATCATGAAAATAAATCATAATAGCCACTAAGAATCCAAAGGCACATGTCATCCACATAGTCATCAAAATATAAGTCCTAGAACTCCAAGCAATATCATGGTAATAGCAAGATCAAAACAATACTCCGAGAAATGCCATGAACAAATCACAAGTAGCTAGAACAATATTTTAAGCAAGTTCAAATAAATAAACCATGTCACTGCATTAGAATCCTGCAAATGGAGGGTTTGGCTTGCCTGGTGTGGAAGAAATCACCGGGGGAAAGTGCGAGAAGCTCGCGGAATGAATCGCCAGAAAACGTTCTCTCTCGGAGGGGGCTGATTAAGCATAAGGGCAAAATGGTCATTTTCAGAATGTCAAAACATCATGAAAATATTACCAACAGAACGGGCTCGACGAGACGAAGAAGTGGGCTTTGGATTCACCTCATTTGGTGTTAGGATCAAAAAGATATGAGGGTTGAACACCAGGGACCAATCTGTAAAAGTTTTCATCACCAACGGGTCCCTGAGTGGGTAAGACAGAAACGGATTTCCGAAAGTACGCATTCGGAATAGTGAAAGCGCACTCTTGGCCGCAGTAAGCGGAAATACGATTTCCAGAAGAGAAGACGTATTACGGCCAAAGAAGGAATGAAGTACGCTTTCCTCAAATGAAAACGTACTCACCAGAATACGTGTCCACTTGACACGTGGGCTAAAGCGTCTGGGCCACTGGCGCGTGGGGCCCAGGGGCAGGGGGAGGGGGTTGGGCGCACGTCGTCTTCCTCCCTCTGTTCGCTCACGCGAGGAACAGAGGAGGAACGAGGCCAGGCAGGGGCGCTCAGGCGAGGGGGCCGGCCGGCTCCGGCCATCTCCGGCCGAGCCGAGGCCACCAGCGGGTGCGGGAGGCCATGGAGCACCCATTCAGAGGGTAAGGCGGCGCCGAGGAGGAGTGGAGAGGATGGGAGGGGTGGCGCTAGGGGAGGACAGAGGCGGCGGCGCTGGTCTTGGGGATGCGCAGCCCGGGCACTCTGGCGACGGGCTGAGGGGGTGGGCGGATGAGTGGGCGAGGGGAACTCGGTGGACGTTGTGGGAGGAGGAGAGGAGGCTCGGGTTGGCCGGAACCAAGCCGAGGCCGAGGCGGTCATGGAGGACAGAGGCGAACTCCGGCGAGATGGGACGATCGTGGTGACCAAATGAGGCGAGGGAGAGATGGGTGAGCTGCAGGAGGACTCGGGGCACGCTTATATAGCCGATGGGGAGGGCTCTAGAGCCTCACAGGCAAGCTCACGACAAGCTCTAATGGAGGTCAGCTGCCCGACGCGGCACGGGCATGGCGTTTGCGGCGCATTTAAGGAGAACCACGACGAGGCATTGATGCAGGGCAACGCAGTCGATCACGGGGAAGCTCCAGGACATGGTTGGACGTCGAGACGAGGAGGGAGGAGAAGAGCACAGTGGCCGGACCAAGCTAGAGCTTGCACTGTGCGTGACGCCAGCGTGATCACCACGGGCACTGGTGCAAACGGCATGTTCTGGCCGGGCCAACCTTGTCCAGTAGATAGACCGTCATGTCCTCAGTCAAAATGAGGAAATAAATCGGTGCAGGGGCAAAGAAGAGATTTGCACTTAGCTCCAAAGTAAATCGGTAAGAAGGTGTTTGTCACTTGCTGTGGTGACACCAGCTTGGTAACGTAGTAAATAGTTTTTCTGCTGATGATCACACACTAAGGTGATTTTGATCAACAAAAATCAGACTAAGAGGAGGAGATTAGATAAGGGTTGCTGTAGAAAGTGTAAAACTGGCCAGAATTAGGGTTTTGGATGATGCACTCACATGGAGCATCAACTTGAGCTCAAATTTGGCAAGGCTTAGTGATTTGGTCATAGTAAGAAGCTATAACAATTTCATACCAATTGGATTCACCAAAATGGTACTTCCTTCACAGCTATCTTCACTGACCAGAATCTTGCAAGAATTTTGGAGAAATATTGGCTAAGTGAAATGGTGCCAAATTTGGTGGAGAGAACTTATTTGGGTAGAAACATGACATGGTAATTTGTCAGGATTTTTTAAGCAATATAAAATGCACTTGCTTCACAACATGAAAATATTGCCAGAATCAAAGATTTGGTCCTATGCTCACGTAGATCAAGGGACGATGGAGCTGAAATTTTGAGGAGGCTAATTATATGAGCACATGAAGAGGCATGCAAAATTTCAAATCATTTGGATAAACCTAACTAGCACTTCCTTCACAATGCCTTCTGACTGACAGAATGTTTGAAAAATTGCTGAGGAAGATTGGCCAGGCAAATAAAGTTGAATTTTGGCATCACGCAATTATTTGGACATAAAAGAATGCTAAACAAGTTTGGGAGCAATCAGGAAAGGATAGGTGGCACTTCCTTCATAGAAAGCCACACTGGACAGAAATGAAGAATAATTATTGGGGAATTATTCTTGGGCTAAAACAGGAAAGTTTGGGCATATTTGTGCAATATATGACCCAAAGAATTTATGAGAATTAATTGGGATTTTTGGGAGTGACAGAAATATAGGTTGCTTCACAACCTAGGGGCAGACAGGGTTATTCCTTTAATAGAAAAAGGAATTTTCCCTAGAAAAAGAAATTAAGGTTTGGTCAAGGAGTGGAGTGACATGATCTTGGCAAGATTTTGAGAATGATGAGCCACTTGGGAGGGAAAATGACGATGATTTCCCAGGTGACAAGGCCACAGAACGACTCCAAGAAGAAAAATCAGAGCAAAAACCAATAAACCAAAAAAAGGGCCAAAATCTAGGCTGTTACAGTCTTGTGCCTCCCGGCTGACACTGTTAGGAATCTTCACCGAAGAGCCAGCGACCAACGGCAGAGCAGCCTGCCTCCGCCGACCGTGCCCCCGGCCAAAACCCCTCTCCCCGCCCCACCGCACTGCCGTGGTTGCGCCGCCCCCGGGTCAATCCACAAAGACTCCCCGTCATCCAGATCTGGCGGCGGTAGTACCTTCAACCCACGCAACTCTAAGATAGCCATCTAAGCACTGCTTCCGCGGCGAACTTGCGGCCCCGCACCCTTACGTTAGTGTCGGAGTAATTGGCTACGGGTATCCCGAAGACGACAAGACAATACTTCAAGACATCGGGGCTAGCAAAGCCCCTCAGTCCGACTACCCAGCCGCTCCTGCCGGCTCCCCGTCCGACTGCTCTGCCCGGCCGGCTGCCGACTGCCGACTGCGCCAACCAGCCGACTGTCGACTGCAGCCCGACCCGACATCGGCAAGACACCGACGAGACGGCCGTACCCGAGCACTATTCACGTGTCACCCCAGCCATCATGTATAGTGTCACTTGTCCCCTGGCACTATTTATGAAGTGACCCAGGGGACAAGCATGACATGCACCATGCCTTGCTCCCATACCACCACATAGCTTAGATAGTAAGCTAGCTCCACACTATATATAGCCATCCATCCATCCATCCAAGAGGATGGACTCACTCTCACACACACTCACGCATGCATGCTTATGCACTCGCAGCCCTGCACACACTTGTGCTGATATGCATATACAAAGCCAGATGCACTTGGCACTGATCTCAGATACAGCTCCAGGAGCAACTCTGTACCAGATATACTATAGATACACAGACATGCAGGAGTAGGGGTATTATCTCTCCGGAGAGCCCCGAACCTGGGTAAACTAGCGCGTGCTACTCGCATACCCGCTCCCGGGCCTATCAGCAGCAGTCTTACCCTCACACTAAGCCCTTGTGGCATCTGTCGCCTCACACCCCCCCCCCCACCCGTGAGAATACCACGACAGTTGGCACCCACCGTGGTGTGGTACTACTACTATGCTACAACGCTGCTGCTGGTTTCGCAGTCCGGGGGGACCATTCTCGCCTTCACCGCCGTGGCGTCGCGCCGTCTCTCCAGTAGCGGTCGGGGGCTCGACATCGACACACCCCCGGAGTGGCCGCAAGGGGCGGCGCGTCCTCGCCATCGGCCTCACCATTTTCGCCATCATCACCACGGCGTCGCCGTCGTCTCTCCGGTAGCGCTCGGGGGCCCAACATCGACACGTCCTCAGAGCGACCGCGAGGGGCGGCGCGTCCTCGCCGCCGGCCTCTTCATCTTCATCATCGCGGCGTCACGCCGCCTCTCCGATAGCGGTCGGGGGCTCGACATCGACATGCCCCCGAAATGGCCGTGAGGGGCGGCGTGACCTCGCCGTCGGCCTTGCCTTCTTCACCACCACCGCAACGCCGACCGTCCGACCGTGCGCGTGCCGTGCGCGGGGCCTCGTTTCGGTCGGCCGTGGCCATCCACGCGCCGCTCGCGTCTGCTTCCCTCCGCGTTGCGCCTTGCGCCTGCCGAAACGAGCGCTCGCCCCTCCATATGCTATCTATGCAAGCTAGCTAGATGCAAGTCAACAATGGTCAAACCACGGCCATGCACTACCCAAACACTTCTCATATGCGAGTCGTACACTACATGTATATTGGTCAGACGATTCCCAGATACAAGCCAGATTATCCCCATACACTAACCAAAGCTAGCAAGCAAGCACACAGCCAAGCAGCTCGATGGATTTTTCAAGCCAGCTGGCGCTACGTGCGTTCTATCTCGCTCATATGCATGTACGCCCGCGCCTACACCACATCGCCCATGCGTCTCCGCGGCCGGCTCGCGCCTCCGTCCCGTGACCTGCTCGCCGGCTTGGCGCCCGCCGGCTCGCGCCTGCATCACGGCCACTCCTGCGCGTCCGGCCTTTGCCTCGACCGAAGGCCGGCCTCCCCGCCGAGTCCGTCTCCGCCCTGCTCCGTGTGGTGCCCGTCTGCCGGGTCCAACCGGCCGCGGCCGCGCCAGGCCGTGTTGGGGAACGTAGTAATTTCAAAAAAAATTCTACGCACACGCAAGATCATGGTGATGCATAGCAACGAGAGGGGAGAGTGTTGTCCACGTACCCTCGTAGACCGACAGCGGACGCGTTATCACAACGCGGTTGATGTAGTCGTACGTCTTCACGATCCGACCGATCAAGTACCGAACGTACGGCACCTCCGAGTTCTACACACGTTCAGCTCGATGACGTCCCTCGAACTCCGATTCAGCCGAGTGTTGAGGGAGAGTTTCGTCAGCACGACGGCGTGGTGACGATGATGATGTTCCACCGATGTAGGGCTTCGCCTAAGCTCCTCAACGGTATTATCGAGATGTAATATGGTGGAGGGGGCACCGCACACGGCTAAGAGATCTCAAGGATCAATTGTTGTGTCTCTGGGGTGCCCCCCTGCCCCCGTATATAAAGGAGCAAGGGAGGAGGAGGCCAGCCCTAGGAGGGGTCACACCAAGTGTGGAGTCCTACTAGGACTCCATAGTCCTAGTAGGATTCCACCTCCCATAAGGAATAGGAAAAGAGGAAGGGAAAAAGAGAAGGAAGGAAGGGGGCGCCCCCCTTCCCTAGTCCAATTTGGACCAGACCAAGGGGAGGGGTGCGGCCACCCTTGAGGCCCTTTTCCTTCTTTCCCGTATGGCCCAATAAGGCCCAATACGTATTCCCGTAACTCTCCGGTACTCCGAAAAATACCCGAATCACTCGGAACCTTTCCGAAGTCCGAATATAGTCGTCCAATATATTGATCTTTACGTCTCGACCATTTCGAGACTCCTCGTCATGTCCCCGATCTCATCCGGGACTCCGAACTCCTTCGGTACATCAACATACATAAACTCATAATAAAACTGTCATCGTAACTTTAAGCTTGCGGACCCTACGGGTTCGAGAACTATGTAGACATGACCGAGACACGTCTCTGGTCAATAACCAATAGCGGGACCTGGATGCCCATATTGGCTCCCAGATATTCTATGAAGATCTTTATCGGTCAGACCGCATAACAACATACGTTGTTCCCTTTGTCACCGGTATGTTACTTGCCCGAGATTTGATCGTCGGTATCTCGATACCTAGTTCAATCTCGTTACCGGCAAGTCTCTTTACTCGTTCCGTAACACATCATACCGCAACTAACTCATTAGTCACAATGCTTGCAAGGCTTATAGTGATGTGCATTACCGAGTGGGCCCAGAGATACCTCTCCGACAATTGGAGTGACAAATCCTAATCTCGAAATACGCCAACCCAACAAGTACCTTTGGAGACACCTGTAGAGCACCTTTATAATCACCCATTTACGTTGTGACGTTTGGTAGCACACAAAGTGTTCCTCCGGTAAACGGGAGTTGCATAATCTCATAGTCATAGGAACATGTATAAGTCATGAAGAAAGCAATAGCAACATACTAAACGGTCGAGTGCTAAGCTAACGGAATGGGTCAAGTCAATCACGTCATTCTCCTAATGAGGTGATCTCGTTAATCAAATGACAACTTATGTCTATGGCTAGGAAACATAACCATCTTTGATTAACGAGCTAGTCAAGTAGAGGCATACTAGTGACACTCTGTTTGTCTATGTATTCACACATGTATTATGTTTCCGGTTAATACAATTCTAGCATAAATAATAAACATTTATCATGATATAAGGAAATATATATAATACTTTATTATTGCCTCTAGGGCATATTTCCTTCAGTCTCCCACTTGCACTAGAGTCAATAATCTAGTTCACATCGCCATGTGATTTAACATCAATAATTCACATCACCATGTGATTAACACCCGTAGTTCACATCTCTATGTGACCAACACTCAAAGGCTTTTACTAGAGTCAATAATCTACTTCACATCGCTATGTGATTAACACCCAAAGAGTACTAAGGTGTGATCATGTTTTGATTGTGAGATAATTTTAGTCAACAGGTCTGTCACATTCAGATCCGTAAGTATTTTGCAAATTTCTATGTCTACAATACTCTGCACGGAGCTACTCTAGCTAATTGCTCCCACTTTCAATATGTATCTAGACCAAGACTTAGAGTCATCTAGTTTTAGTGTCAAAACTTGCATCGACGTAACCCTTTACGACGAACCTTTTGTCACTTCCATAATCGAGAAACATATCCTTATTCCACTAAGGATAATTTTGACCGTTGTCCAGTGATCTACTCCTAGATCACTATTGTACTCCCTTGCCAACATCAGTGTAGGGTATACAATAGATCTGGTACACAGCATGGCATACTTTATAGAACCTATGGCCAAGGCATAGGGAATGACTTTCATTCTCTTTCTATCTTCTGTCGTGGTCGGGCTTTGAGTCTTACTCAATTTCACACCTTGTAACACAGGCAAGAACTCTTTCTTTGACTGTTCTATTTTGAACTACTTCCAAATCATGTTAAGGTATGTACTAATTGAAAAAACTTATCAAGCGTCTTGATCTATCTCTATAGATCTTGATGCTCAATATGTAAGCAGCTTCACCGAGGTCTTGCTTTGAAAAAACTCCTTTCAAACACTCCTTTATGCTTTGCAGAATAATTCTACATTATTTCCGATCAACAATATGTCATTCACATATACTTATCAGAAATGCTGTAGTGCTCCCACTCACTTTCTTGTAAATACAGGCTTCACCGCAAGTCTGTATACAACTATATGCTTTGATCAACTTATCAAAGCGTATATTCCAACTCCGAGATGCTTGCACCTGTCCATTGATGGATCGCTGGAGCTTGCATATTTTGTTAGCACCTTTAGGATTGACAAAACCTTCTGGTTGCATCATATACAACTGTTCTTTAATAAATCCATTAAGGAATGCACTTTTGTTTATCCCGTTGCCAGATTTCATAAAATGCGGCAATTGCTAATATGATTCGGACAGACTTAAGCATAGATACGAGTGAGAAACTCTCATCGTAGTCAACATCTTGAACTTGTCGAAAACCTTTTTGCGACAATTCTAGCTTTGTAGATAGTGACACTACTATCAGCATCCGTCTTCCTCTTGAAGATCGATTTATTTTCAATGGCTTGCCGATCATTGGGCAAGTCAACCAAAGTCCATACTTTGTTCTCATACATGGATCCCATCTCAGATTTCATGGCCTCAAGCCATTTTGCGGAATCTGGGCTCACCATCGCTTCTTCATAGTTCGTAGGTTTGTCATGGTCTAGTAACATAACCTCCAGAACAGGATTACCGTACCACTCTGGTGCGGATCTTACTCTGGTTGACCTACAAGGTTTAGTAACAACTTGATCTGAAGTTTCTTGATCATCATCATTAACTTCCTCACTCATTGGTATAGACGTCACAGGAACCGTTTCCTGTGATGAACTACTTTCCAATAAGGGAGCAGGTACAATTACCCCATCAAGTTCTACTTTCCTCCCACTCACTTCTTTCGAGAGAAACTCCTTCTCTAGAAAGGATCCATACTAAGCAACGAATGTCTTGCCTTCGGATTTGTGATAGAAGGTGTACCCAACTGTCTCCTTTGGGTATCCTATGAAGACACATTTCTCCGATTTGGGTTTGAGCTTATCAGGATGAAACTTTTTCACATAAGCATCGTAACCCCAAACTTTAAGAAACGACAACTTTGGTTTCTTGCCAAACCACAGTTCATAAAGCGTTGTCTCAACGGATTTTGATGGTGCCCTATTTAACGTGAATGTAGCTGTCTCTAATGCATAACCCCAAAACGATAGTGGTAGATCGGTAAGAGACATCATATATTGCACCATATCTAATAAAGTACGGTTACGATGGTCGTACACACCATTACACTGTGGTGTTCCAGGTGGCGTGAGTAGTGAAACAATTTCACATTGTTTTAACTGAAGGCCAAACTCGTAACTCAAATACTCTTCTCCACGATCGGATCGTAGAAACTTTATTTTCTTGTTACGATGATTTTCCGCTTCACTCTGAAATTATATGAACTTTTCAAATGTTTCAGACTTCTGTTTCATTAAGTAGATATACCCATATCTACTCAAATCATCTGTGAAGGTTAGAAAATAATGATACCTGCTACGAGCCTCAATATTCATCGGACCACATACATCTGTATGTATGATTTCCAACAAATCTGTTGCTCTCTCCATAGTTCCGGAGAACGGCGTTTTAGTCATCTTGCCCATGAGGCACGGTTCGCAAGCATCAAGTGATTCATAATCAAGTGATTCCAAAATCCCATCAGTATGGAGTTTCTTCATGCGCTTTACACCAATATGACCTAAACGGCAGTGCCACAAATAAGTTGCACTATCATTATTAACTTTGCATCTTTTGGCTTCAATATTATGAATATGTGTATCACTACGATCGAGATCCAACAAACCATTTTCGTTGGTGTGTATGACCATAGAAGGTTTTATTCATGTAAACAGAACAACAATTGTTCTCTAATATAAATGAATAACTGTATTGCAATAAACATGATCAAATCATATTCATGCTCAACGCAAACACCAAATAACACTTATTTAGTTTCAACACTAATCCCGAAAGTATAGGGAGTGTGCGATGATGATCATATCAATCTTGGAACTACTTCCAACACACATCGTCACCTCGCCTTTTACTAGTCTCTGTTTATTCTGCAACTCCCGTTTTCGAGTTACTACTCTTTAGCAAATGAACCAGTATCAATTACCGAGGGGTTGCTATAAACACTAGTAAAGTACACATCAATAATCTGTATATCAAATATACCTTTGTTCACTTTTACTAGTCTCTGTTTATTCTGCAATTCCCGTTTCGAGTTACTACTCTTAGCAACTGAACCAGTATCAATTACCGAGGGGTTTCTATAAACACTAGTAAAGTACACATCAATAATCTATATATCAAATATACCTTTGTTCACTTTGCCATCCTTCTTATCCATCAAATAGTTGGGGTAGTTCCGCTTCCAGTGACCAGTCCCTTTGCAGTAGAAGCACTTAGTCTCAGGCTTAGGACCAGACTTAGGCTTCTTCACTTGAGCAGCAACTTGCTTGCCGTTCTTCTTGAAGTTCCCCTTCTTCCCTTTGCCCTTTTCTTGAAACTGGTGGTCTCGTCAACCATCAACACTTGAAGTGGTCTCGTCAACCATCAACACTTGATGTTTTTCTTGATTTCTACCTTCGTCGATTTCAGCATCACGAAGAGCTCGGGAATTACTTTCGTCATCCCTTGCATACTATAGTTCATCACGAAGTTCTACTAACTTGGTGATGGTGACTAGAGAATTCTGTCAATCACTATTTTATCTGGAAGATAAACTCCCACTTGATTCAAGCGATTGTAGTACCCAGACAATCTGAGCACATCCTCACTAGTTGAGCGATTCTCCTCCATCTTTTAGCTATAGAACTTGTTGGAGACTTCATATCTCTCAGCTCGGGTATTTGCTTGAAATATTAACTTCAACTCCTAGAACATCTCATATGGTCCATGACGTTCAAAACGTCTTTGAAGTCCCGATTCTAAGCCGTTAAGCATGGTGCACTAAACTATCAAGTAGTCATCATATTAAGCTAGCCAAACGTTCATAACGTCTGCATCTGCTCCTGCAATAGGTCTGTCACCTAGCGGTGCATCAAGCACATTATTTTTCTGTGCAGCAATGAGGATAATCCTCAGATCACAGATCCAATCCGCATCTTTGCTACTAACATCTTTCAACATAATTTTTCTCTAGGAACATATCAAAAATAAACACAGGGAAGCAACAACGCAAGCTATTAATCTATAACATAATTTGCAAAATACTATCAGGACTAAGTTCATGATAAATTTAAGTTCAATTAATCATATTACTTAAGAACTCCCACTTAGATAGACATCCCTCTAATCCTCTAAGTGATCACGTGATCCATAGCAACTAAACCATGTCCGATCATCACGTGAGATGGAGTAGTTTCAATGGTGAACATCACTATGTTGATCATATCTACTGTATGATTCACGCTCGACCTTTCGGTCTCCGTGTTCCGAGGCCATATCTGTTATATGCTAGGCTCGTCAAGTTTAACCTGAGTATTCCGCGTGTGCAACTGTTTTGCACCCGTTGTATTTGAACGTAGAGCCTATCACACCCGATCATCACGTGGTGTCTCAGCACGAAGAACTTTCGCAACAGTGCATACTCAGGGAGAACACTTATACTTTGATAATTTAGTGAAGGATCATCTTATAATGCTACCGTCAAACAAAGCAAGATAAGATGCATAAAGGATTAACATCACATGCAATCATTATAAGTGATATGATATGGCCATCATCATCTTGTGCTTGTGATCTCCATCTCCGAAGCACCGTGCTTGTGATCTCCATCTCCGAAGCACCGTCATGATCACCATCGTCACCGGCGCGACACCTTGATCTCCATCGTAGCATCGTTATCGTCTCGCCAACTTATTGCTTTTACGACTATCGCTATCGCTTAGTGATATAGTAAAACTATTACATGGCGATTGCATCTCATACAATAAAGCGACAACCATATGGCTCCTGCCAGTTGCCGATAACTCGGTTACAAAACATGATCATCTCATACAACACATTATATCACATCATGTCTTGACCATATAACATCACAACATGCCCTGCAAAAACAAGTTAGACGTCCTCTACTTTGTTGTCGCATATTTTACGTGGCTGCTACAGGCTTAGCAAGAACCGTTCTTACCTACGCATGAAAACCACAACGATAGTTTGTCAAGTTGGTGCTGTTTTAACCTTCGCAAGGACCGGGCGTAGCCACACTCGGTTCAACTAAAGTGAGAGAGACAGACACCCGCCGGTCACCTTTAAGCAACGAGTGCTCACAACGGTGAAACCAGTCTCGCGTAAGCGTACGCGTAATGTCGGTCCGGGCCGCTTCATCTCACAATACCGCTGAACCAAAGTATGACATGCTGGTAAGCAGTATGACTTATATCGCCCAAAACTCACTTGTGTTCTACTCGTGCATAGCATCAACGCATAAAACCAGGCTCGGATGCCACTGTTGGGGAACGTAGTAATTTCAAAAAAATTCCTACGCACACGCAATATCATGGTGATGCATAGCAACGAGAGGGGAGAGTGTTGTCCACGTACCCTCGTAGACCGACAGCGGAAGCGTTATCACAACGCGGTTGATGTAGTCATACGTCTTCATGATCCGACCGATCAAGTACCGAACGTACGGCACCTCCGAGTTCTACACACTTTCGGCTCGATGACGTCCCTCGAACTCCGATCCAGCCGAGTGTTGAGGGAGAGTTTCGTCAGCACGACGGCGTGGTGACGATGATGATGTTCCACCGACGCAGGGCTTCGCCTAAGCTCCGCAACGGTATTATCAAGATGTAATATGGTGGAGGGGGGCACCGCACACGGCTAAGAGATCTCAAGGATCAATTGTTGTATCTCTGGGGTGCCCCCTGCCCCCGTATATAAAGGAGCAAGGGAGGAGGAGGCCGGCCCTAGGAGGGGGCGCACCAAGTGTGGAGTCCTACTAGGACTCCCTAGTCCTAGTAGGATTCCACCTCCCATAAGGAATAGGAAAAGAGGAAGGGAAAAGAGAAGGAAGGAAGGGGGCGCCCCCCTTCCCTAGTCCAATTCGGACCAGACCAAGGGGAGGGGTGCGGCCACCCTTGAGGCCCTTTTCCTTCTTTCCCATATGGCCCAATAAGGCCCAATACGTATTCCCGTAACTCTCCGGTACTCCGAAAAATACCCGAATCACTCGGAACCTTTCCGAAGTCCGAATATAGTCGTCCAATATATTGATCTTTTACGTCTCGACCATTTCGAGACTCCTCGTCATGTCCCCGATCTCATCCGGGACTCCGAATTCCTTCGGTACATCAACATACATAAACTCATAATAAAACTGTCATCGTAACTTTAAGCGTGCAGACCCTACGGGTTCGAGAACTATGTAGACATGACCGAGACACGTCTCTGGTCAATAACCAATAGCGGGACCTGGATGCCCATATTGGCTCCCACATATTCTACGAAGATCTTTATCGGTCAGACCGCATAACAACATACGTTGTTCCCTTTGTCACCGGTATGTTACTTGCCCGAGAATTGATCGTCGGTATCTCGATACCTAGTTCAATCTCGTTACCGGCAAGTCTCTTTACTCGTTCCGTAACACATCATCCCGCAACTAACTCATTGGGCACAATGCTTGCAAGGCTTATAGTGATGTGCATTACCGAGTGGGCCCAGAGATACCTCTCCGACAATTGGAGTGACAAATCCTAATCTCGAAATACGCCAACCCAACAAGTACCTTTGGAGACACCTGTAGAGCACCTTTATAATCACCCATTTACGTTGTGACGTTTGGTAGCACACAAAGTGTTCCTCCGGTAAACGGGAGTTGCATAATCTCATAGTCAAAGGAACATGTATAAGTCATGAAGAAAGCAACATACTAAACGATCGAGTGCTAAGCTAACGGAATGGGTCAAGTCAATCACGTCATTCTCCTAATGAGGTGATCTCGTTAATCAAATGACAACTTATGTCTATGGCTAGGAAACATAACCATCTTTGATTAATGAGCTAGTCAAGTAGATGCATACTAGTGACACTCTGTTTGTCTATGTATTCACACATGTATTATGTTTCCGGTTAATACAATTCTAGCATGAATAATAAACATTTATCATGATATAAGGAAATATATATATATAATACTTTATTATTGCCTCTAGGGCATATTTCCTTCAGGCCGGCCGTCCCCGGCCAGCTCCGTCACGCCCTGCCGGCTGCCCTAGCGCCGGGGCCGCCTCCTCACCCGCCTGGCCGCCTGGCCGGGTCGCCATCTCGCCACCTCCCGCTGGCCCAGGCCGGCTCTTGCCTGCTCGCCGCCTCCGCCGTCTACCCTGCAACAGTGCTGCGCCGGCCTCCTCCAGCCGCCCCTCCCCGCCGGAGGTGCACCGTCCACTCGTGCCCGAGCTCCTCCCCATCGCCTCGCTCCCGGGTGCCCCTACATCGCGCGCCCCCTGGCCGCGCCTGCGCCACTGCGCCGTCTTCCTCCACAAGCACGGTCGCGTCTGACTCCCCGACGACGCCCCGCACCTGCCCGAGCACCCGGCTGCTCCGTCCCCGCGCCGTCTGGTCGCACGAGTCCCGCTCCGCCTCACGTGCGCCCGCATTCGGCCTCGCCGGGCTCGCCTGCGTCCACGCCCCTGGGCGTCCGGCCGCCTCCCCGCACTGGCCCCGTGCCGCCTCCTCGGGACCTTCGCGCCGGCTCCGCCTTCTCGCCTAGCCAGCCCCGAGCGTTCGGCTCCTCCCCTCCGGGTCCTCCGTGCCGGCTCGCCTGCTCCGCCCCGACCAGCTCCCCCAACCCGGCCGCCTCTGCTGCCGGCCTCCGCGCCCGGCTCCGGCCGCTTGCAGTCTTCGCCCCGAGCCGGAGGACTGGCTCCGCCGCTCGCCGGCTCCGCTGCCTGCCGGCTTCGCCCACCACCTGGCCGGCATGGCCGGCCGCCGGCTCCCCGCTCGCCTGCTGCTGGCTCCCACCCCGTGCGCCTCGCACCGCTGCACCAGCCGGCCGTGGCCCCGGGCCAACTCCGCCGACCGCCGGCTCCGCCTCCGCTAGTGGCCGGGTCACGCGTGCCGGCTCTGCCTGCCAACCCGGCGACCCGGCGCTTGGCCGGCTCCGCCTGCCAGCTCGGCAACCCGACGCTCGGCCGGCTCCGCCTCACCTACCGCCTACCACCCGCAGCTGCTCCGCCTGCGAGCCCCGCCTTGGGTCGGCTCCCCATCGCTGCGCCAGGTCCTCCAGGCCGCCTCGCCGCGCCGGCTCCGGCCCCGAGTGCCGCGGATCCCGTCGCCGGCTCTGCGGCCGGCCGCGCCCGCGTTGTGCCGGCCCCCGGCGGCTTGCCCCTCAGTCCGGCTGCCCCAGCGCCGGCTCCGGCGGCCCCGCTCGCGGCCGCCTGCTGCTGCGTCCCCTTGCTCTCTCCCGCAGGCGGCAGGCCGGCTGGTTAAAGAAACCATGCCGGCTAGGAGAAAGAAAAGTCAGTGGCTGAAGAAGAAAAGAAAAAGTAGTCCGACTGACCAAGTCAAAGGCGCCGGCTGGTGAAAAAAAAAGAGAGAAAGAAGTCGGCTGGGACAAAGAGAAGAAAAGAAACACCCGTCCGGATGATTCGTCCGCCTGCTTCGCCACTCGGCCGGTCAGTCGTGACCCACGCTGTCGGCAGTGCCAAGCCCCCGCGAAGAAGAAGACAAAGTACTTGCCGGAAGATCCGGCCCGACTGCTCAGCAGTCGGCCCGAATCTCGGGGGCTACACCCAGCGGGTGCGCTGACGCGCCCCCGCGGAAGAAGACAAAGTAGTCGCCGGGAGATCCGGCCCGACTGCTCAGCAGTTGGCCCGAATCTCGGGGGCTACACCCAGCGGGTGCGCTGACGCGCCCCCGCGAGGAAAGAAGACAAAGTATTTGCCAGAAGATCCGGCCCGACTACTCAGCAGTCGGCCCGAATCTCGGGGGCTACACCCAGCGGGTGCGCTGACGCGCCCCCGCGAAGAAGAAGACAAAGTAGTCACCGGGAGATCCGGCCCGACTGCTCAGCAGTTGGCCCGAATCTCGGGGGCTACACCCAGCGGGTGCGCTGACGCGCCCCCGCGAGGAAAGAAGACAAAGTAGTCGCCGGGAGATCCGGCCCGACTGCTCAGCAGTCGGCCCGAATCTCGAGGGCTACACCCAGCGGGTGCGCTGACGCGCCCCCGCGAGGAAAGAAGACAAAGTAGTTGTCGGGAGATCCGGCCCGACTGCTCAGCAGTCGGCCCGAATCTCGGGGGCTACACCCAGTGGGTGTGCTGGCGCGCCCCCACGGAAGATTGCAGACAAGAGAAGAGTTCTGTCCGGCTCCCAGCAGCCGGTAGAAGAGAAAAGAAAGAAAAGGGCGCTGTCAGACGCCTTGCCGCCTGGCCGGCTGTGCCAGGCCGGCTCGGCTACGTTCTGCTTGCCGCCTGGCCGGTCAGGCCCGACCGGCTGGACCCTCCTCGAGCGCCTAGAGGCTCGAGGGCTACACCCAGCGGGTGCGCCGACGTGCTCCGCGAGCGCCGAGCCGTGCCGGCTGTCTTCGACGACCTCCGCCTTAGCTACACGAAAATCAATGTGAGCTCCTCACCCGCATATTTTTTCACCGCGAGAGCACAGATAACCCCGATTGATGCTCGGGGGGCTATCTCCCATTTTATTACAGTTGCAGCACTGTTCACCCCGGCGCCAGCCAGAGTTGGCCCGGGGGCTGCCGCTTGGCCTGAGACGTTTGTTCCCGCAGACGGCTTAGTAGCGTGCGCGGTACCAAAGGCCCATTCTTAGTCACAGACCACGGAGCGGCTGTCCGGCTAGCAAGAGTGAACGCTGGAGGCCACCCACGCGAAAAACGTCCGGGAAGAAAAGCGGTTCGGGCGACCCAGCCGTTTTCTTTGTGAGTATATGCTCGGTTAAATTCGCTCCCAGGATCTGAGTATTGTACACTCCACTCCGCGGCCCACTCTCAGCCACAGACCGCAGAGCGGCTGTCCGGCAAGCGAGAGCAAGCCAAAGAGTGGAGGGAACATGAAAAAGATTGAAGGGGGCTCGGACGAAACCGAGTCAGCACCCTCCGCATAAAACTTGCAGTGCTAAAAAGCAATCATTTGATATATCTGCGTGGACTAACTTTGTCTTTTGCATGATCATTTCCATGAACACCCGCCAAGAAACCTCCGCCCAACTTTGCCAAGTTGCCCGGAGGCTTGGGGGCTACTGTCGGAGTAATTGGCCACGGGTATCCCGAAGACGGCAAGACAATACTTCAAGACATCGGGGCTAGCAAAGCCCCTCAGTCCGACTACCCGGCCGCTCCTGCCGGCTCCCCGTCCGACTGCTCTGCCCGGCCGGCTGCCGACTGCCGACTGCGCCAACCAGCCGGCTGTCGACTGCAGCCCGACCCGACATCGGCAAGACACCGACGAGACAGCCGTACCCGAGCACTATTCACGTGTCACCCCAGCCATCATGTATAGTGTCACTTGTCCCCTGGCACTATTTATGAAGTGACCCAGGGGACAAGCATGACATGCACCATGCCTTGCTCCCATACCACCACATAGCTTAGATAGTAAGCTAGCTCCACACTATATATAGCCATCCATCCATCCATCCAAGAGGATGGACTCACTCTCACACACACTCACGCATGCATGCTTATGCACTCGCAGCCCTGCACACACTTGTGCTGATATGCATATACAAAGCCAGATGCACTTGGCACTGATCTCAGATACAGCTCCAGGAGCAACTCTGTACCAGATATACTATAGATACACAGACATGCAGGAGTAGGGGTATTATCTCTCCGGAGAGCCCCGAACCTGGGTAAACTAGCGCGTGCTACTCGCATACCCGCTCGCGGGCCTATCAGCAGCAGTCTTACCCTCACACTAAGCCCTTGTGGCATCTGTCGCCTCACACCCCCCCCCCCGTGAGAATACCACGACAGTTAGACACCAGCCAACCGGTAGCCTAGGAGCTCCGCCGCCTCGAGGGGTGCTGCTTCCCATTGGGAATCGATTGGCCCAGAATAAAAATTCAGACAACTGACGCCTAAATAAAGTGATTTGAGATGAGGGTGCGACCTATCTCGCGGCATGGTGAAGTAGGGACGCCCAGCTGCCGAGTCGGTGAGGCCGACGCGGTTGCGGTGGCGACCGGCGGCAAGGAAACAACAATGTCGCGACGGTCGACGGCTACGGGGAAGCAGCGCCGGGACTCTGGACGGATCCGAAGTTGGAGCCGCTCCGGCGCCGTGAACAACGGCGGGGGTGAATCGGCTCCGGTACGGTTCACGCGGCCGTCGTCGAGGCAGCTCCAGCAGCACGGAGTAAGAGGCACACGGCCCAGTGCACGACGGCAAATGGACAGCGTCTCCGGCATTAGGGAGGAGGGCGGCTATGAAATTGGTGCGGTGGGGGCGCCATGGAGGAGGGGCTGAGGTTTCGCAGCTCGGGAGAAGGGAGCTTCCGGGGAGAAGGTGATTTGGCGCCCACGAGGTATGAATGGGGACGGGGGATTGGGAGGGGAGTGGAACCATGTTTTACGGACGCATTTGTCTGAAATGTGAGGGGGAGTTACAGTTCTACCCCTGCCTTTAGGCTTCTCGGCTTGGGTCTGTGTACTGAGGGTCGTGATAGTAGAGTAACTTTGCTCCTCCCCAAATAGTGGGCGGGAGCGAGTTCAGGCGAGGAGGGCGTGTTTTGAAATATAGTGGGCGCGAGCGATTTCGGGCGAGGAGAGCGTGTTTTGAAATAGTGGGCGCGAGCTATTTCAGGCGAGGAGAGCGTGTTTTGCCGACCATGGTTTATGAACTATTCGGCACATGTCATTTCAGCCAAGGAGAAGGAGCGCTTGGATGAAGTTATGAACCTACCCTCGATGTACAACGGGCCAATTGATGCGTGTCCCACATAGGATGGTAATTTTGCGTCTCCCATTTATTTGCTCGGGCGAATTCCTCCGAGAAGAGGATGTTTAATGGTTCGTTCAAAATTTGGGAGAACGAGCATCCACGTCTACCTTACCAAGTCGATTCGAATCAAATTTTGAAATATTAGCTTGCCACTTCTTTTTTAGATGGAGAGATGATGCTCGGGAGTAATGTGTTTTTACATGCTCGTTGCTAGCGATTTACTATATGAAAAATAGTTGACCCACTAAAAAAGGGAATCAAACCCAAAATGAAATATCTGGATTCAATGAAATAGCTCGTTCACCAAGTCAAAATAGTGAACTAAATCCAAAATTGAACACCTCAATCGAGTGGCATGTTGTACAGTATTATAGTACTCCATGAACATGTTGAAAGTCAAATTAATGAACTTGTTTGATATACGCATATATCCATTCATGTGTGGATTGCAGACAACATGTTCTCCAATTTAAATATTTGAATGCAAGTTTATATCGAAACATGGTTTATATCAGTCTTTGATGCATAAAATGCGACCTCCCCCTCTCCCGGACTCCTGCTCCCTCTCTCTCTCTCTCTCTCTCTCTCTCTCTCTCTCTCTCTCTCTCTCTCTCTCTCTCTCTCTCTCTCTCTCGCCGACAATCTTCAATTCTGTCGCACGCATCCAACACACAAACCTTGTTGGTCCCTCTCGCTTTCTCTCCATCTCTCTCTCTCTCTCTTTGTGTGTGTGGGGGGGGGGGTCTTTCTAGTTCGCATGCATATATACTCCATCTATAGGTCTCTCTCGCACACTATGTATGATTCTCTAGTCCAAGCTAGATATCTTGGGTGCACTCATCGTACGCACAGAAATTCCTTGGCTCGTTGCCCGGAACTCTCTCATGCACCACTCTGTCATCTCGGAGCTCTTCCCCCTCTCTCTCAAACTGTCCATCTACCTGGGTCACACATACACATAAATATCTCATTGGCACTCGATAGGCCCATCTAAAACTCTATCTCTCTCCCTCGTTCTCTCTCCATCTCACACGCACACACACACAATCTCATGCCTAGCTAGCTAAGTAGGATGGTCTCTCACTCAATTGTAGGCACACGCAGTCCCCCCTATATGTATATGACTAGCTAATCTTAGTCTCCATCACAAACATGTGCATGGTCTATCTCGATTTCTCTAGGGGCATCTTTCTATCGCGCATGCACCTCCCTCGATCTCCCACCCATATAGTCCCCTCACGATCTCGGGGGGGGGGGGGGGGGGTCTCTCTATCACAAACACACCCTCTCGCCCTCCCCATGAGTCCATGTTCTCCATGTGTCCCTCTCGACCTTTGTTCCTTGTTGGCCAGACCTCTATTGGACAGGTGCTATAGGGGTGTCTCTCTCCGTTGCAAATAATCACACACTAGCTATCTTCGTGTACCTCCTCGCCTCGCTTTTCTATCTCGGAGATGCATGCGTGATATGTTCGCCTAAGAAACGAAAAAACACACACTCTCTCTAATTTATCGTTTGTTGTCACTTTCTCTTTCACACACATACTCTTTTTGCACACTTACTCATTCTCCTTCACACGCACTTGATCTCTCTCGACTTAGGCACTCTCCTCGGTCCATAGCATATTGATTTATTGAATAGTCAAATATCACAAAGTTTGACCATGTACGTGGAGAAAAACAATTACATCTAGAACGGCAAACATATACCATTAGATTCACCATGAGATGTAGTTTCGTATGATGTATCTTTGGTATTGTAGATATAAATAACATTTGCTTAAACCTGATCAAAGTTTCCAAAGTTTGACTTCTAAAAAATTTACATGCACTGCATTATCGAGCGGATGGAATATCTCTTTCCCCTTCTCAGCTATCTGACGCACCACTCAGCCTTATTGGGGCTCCTCAATCTCTCTCAAACTTTATATCTCCCTGGTTCACACATACACATGTCTCACTCGCGCTATACATATAGACCCATCCAACACTCTCCACCCTTGTTCTCTCTCTATGTGACACGCACCCCCCCTAATAAGTACCATAATCCCTCACTCCATCATAGGCGCAAGCACTCCCCCCCCCCCAAGTATGATTATCTCTCACTAGCCATCAGGAACACATGTATTGTCTCCTTCCATCCATACGTCTATCTCGATATCTCTCGGGGTATCTTCTGTCGCGCACACACCTTGTCACTCAATCTCCCACCCATGTAGTCCCATCACGATCTCTAGGGGATCTCTATATGACAAACATACTCTCTATCCTCCCCATGTCTGCATTTTCTCCGTACGTCTCTCTCGACCTCTCTTCCTTGTTTGTCAGACCCCTCTTGGCCACGTGCTAGGGGTCTTGCTCTCTCGGTTGCAAACAACCACACACTATCTCCTCACCTTGGTTCCGTTGTCGAAGATGCATGTGTGATATGTTTGCATAAGACACACATGTTTTTTCTCGACTTTTATTGAGTGTTGTCCATGTCTCTTTCGCACACGCACACACACTTTTTTTCACTCACTCTTTATATTTCACACACACTCTCTCTCTCTCTCTAGTTAGGGACTCTCTCACGCCCATAATCATATGGATGTTTTGAAAAGTCAAACCTCAGAAAAGTTTGACCAGGTATATTTGGAGAAAAACATTTACATCTGGAACGATCATTAGATTCATCGCAACATGTACTTCCTTCATACTATCATTTATCTTTCGTATTGTAGATATAAGTAATTTCTTTATAAACTTGGTCAAAGTTTCAAAAGATTGACATTTAAAAAAATGTTGGAACTACATTATCGAATGGAGGGAGTAGCTCTTTCTCTCTGCTATCTCTCATGGGCCTCCCCTCTCACTCGAACACTCTATACCGACGGATTATACGCTCACTGTGTCAGCGTATAGCTCCGTATATTGTTTAGTTGACCGGTCAACCAGTCCACATGCTGCCTTGTCAGCTCGTGTTCTGTATCTTCGTGTGCTGGCCCATGTGGCAGTGGGTGAAAATAAGTAAACTAGAGGCCCATCTGACACGCCGTGAAGTAAACAAAGTTGAAATCACTCGGGGTAGCACCCCGCACGCTAGTAAATTGAGGGCGCATTGAGGACACACTTCTTCCGCGTGAAGGACGCACTCGCGCACAATTCACCACTGCGCGGCGGCATGCACAGAAGGACGCACTCGCGCACACCCAGCACATAACACACACCAGCACACGTGTACACCGGCGTCACCGCCGGTTGAGATGGACGGCGAGGCAGCCAACAAGTGGAGGCGGCTCGAGCCAAAACCGCATCCGGCGAGCCTGGACTTCATCAGCAGCCTCCCCGACGACATGTTGCTCGTCATCATCGGCCTCCTCCCCACCAAATCTGCCGTGCGGACCGCCCTGCTCTCCTGGCGGTGGCGCCCCCTCTGGCGCCGCGTCCCCCTCAACCTCAACGTCGATAGCTGCCTCTGCGACAGGGATTGCAAACGCATGGCCGCGGTCTCCAAGATCCTTTCATCGCACCCTAGGCCAGCCAGATGCCTTGACATCCGCATGTTCAGTACCAACTGCAAGGTCCAACCCAAGTTCGACGAGTGGTTCTTATCCCCCGCCCTAGATCATCTCGAGGAGCTCAGCTTTGAAGCTGGACGATGTTGCTCTCTGCCGCCGTCCCCGCTCCGCCTCACGCCAACGCTGCGTCGTGCAAGCTTCAGCTCCTGCTATCGTCTCCAGATTAATGACGCGCCCACCCTTCTTCTCCCTCAACTCAAGAAGCTCGACCTCTTCGACCTTGTCATCTCGAAGAAGGCTATGGAGCACCTACTCCGCAGCTGTACTGCGCTCGAGTACCTTCTTCTTGAGCAGATCCACGGGTTCATTAGCCTCCACATCGCCTCGACGAATATCCGATGGATTTATGTGTCTTGCTGGCCCTGCAACAAGACATCAATTGGGAAGAGATCACTCTAGCTGTTCCACGTTATGGTCATTGAGAATGCGCCTTTCCTTGAGAGATTGCTTGTATCGGATCTAGAAGGTCCAACAAAAATCAGGGTCATTGACGCGCCGAAATTGACAACGTTGGTGCACTCGTCTGCCAAATTCCCCGAACTCTTTATTGGATCAGTAATCGTTCAGGTACAGCACTCATCTTCTTCTCCGTCTTCTTGAAATTCACATTTTTAAATTTCTTCTTGATGTATTTACGACCGTCTTCCAGAAAATGATTCCAACAAGCTTAACCCAATCTATGCGCACAATGAAGATCTTGGCAATAAAATCTATCGGCCCCAATCTGGATCAAGTTGTTGGATTCCTTACATGCTTTCCGTGCATGGAGAAGCTACTCATCGAGGTGAAATTTCTTTCCTATTAGTAAACGGTAATCACAACATAGCTCAATTTTTTCATAATTTTCCCAACTTATTGGTGTTTAAAACTGCATCTACGCACTGCACCGAAAGAAATGATTTTAGTATTTTTTTTCTCACGTGATCACCTGCATCGTTTTTTTGTTGTACTACTATAGTAGCCTAGGCTAGTCATAGTGGAAAGTAACTTAGACTACTCCAGTAACTCTATGGTTACCCTAAGAGCAAGTACTACCTCCGTCCTGGTTTACTCTTCCTATTTTATAGTATCAAAATTTGACCAAAGATTTAACTGACAAAATGTTAATGCATGTCACTAAGAACTATATCGTTGGATTCGTATTTGAACATAATTTCAAATGGTGTAATTTTTAGTGACATGCATTGGCATTTTCTTACGTAAAACTATGATCAAAATTTTATACTAAAAGTGGGCTATAACGGCCCTCCACTATGTAGGCCAAAACACGTGCCAAAATCACTTTTGATGCATTTGGCATCGATGCCCCTCCATTGCTCACCTGGTGCCCCAATCTGGATCACCTACTTTGCTCCGGTGCCAAATTATCTCACGCAATGAAAAAACACTTCCGTGGGAGAGAGAGAGAGGAGTGAGGCAATAAAAACACTTGTTTGGGAGAGTGAGAGGCTGGTGTAGTTGGTTTGATTGATTTGATTGATTTGTTTATACATGTGGTTCTGTGTGCACATCGGTGCCAACTCTCTCACATCGCGAGAGCGATGCCAAAATCTTTTGATTTGACATTGATGCGTATTATGTGGCATACTTTTGTGAAATATGGCATCGGCCACATAGTGGAAGGCAACAAATGCCCAACCTCTTCACGTACTCCTAGGTCAATGAGAGGAAAGAGAGAGAGAGAGAGAGAGAGAGAGAGAGAGAGAGAGTGAAAAATATCACTAGCCAGCCAACCCTATCATATGAGCGAATGATATTGGTACCTCTTGATGACACGACAATCTTATACAGCCAGCTGCTCTAATATGTTCTCTTCTTTTGCAGATAAAAAAAGACCCGAAAGTGAAAAATGTGCTGCACTATAACAATCTCATCGAATGCCTTGATCTCCATCTTACAAAAATTGATTTGATCGACTACCGAGGCAGCACATCTGAGATTAAATTGGCCAGGTTCTTTGTTCTGGAGGCAAGTGTGCTCAAGGTAATGAGGTTTGGCGTTCTCTGGCGCAACAATGAATGGCGTGCTGATCACCGCAAGCATCTAAGCCTAAATGACAAAGTCTCGGCAGAAGCTGAATTTGTTTTTGAAACATCAAGTGGCCAGAGACTCGAAAACTTATTTGCCCATTAGTGTCTTGTCAGGGTGGTGGATTTTAGTTTGTACGATAATGCTGCATCCACCTAAAGTAACAAAAGTTCTTACGTAAACTTCCTAGTAATTCCCTCTTCGTAGGTGAAGCATTACTCCTAACATTTGTAATATCAGTTTGAAACTTGTAATATTGCTGTGTCCTATTCCTGCATTTTCAAAATCCCGCGAATTAAACAGGTCCTGAGTTGGTGATGATGTTGTGCCTGCCATCTTTCACCAATAGCCGTCAGATCTAGATCTGACGCATACAAACCAAAATTCTCCAATTTTGCAAAAAGATGCCCGCACTTGTTCCATATTTACAAACAACTCCTTGTCTCTCACAATCAGCCTTATCTCCTCCCCACCACATCTAGAAGGCCATGGGAAAATCTAGCATGATGGCTGCTGTAACACCCCGCATGTAACTTTCCATATTTGTAACTCCGACTCTTGCCATTTTCGGCTATGTGTTATGATATTTCCCTCCGTGGTCGGGCTTTTGTCTTTCGTTTTGTATTTTGTTCATGTCATGCATTTCATATCATGTCATCATGTGCATTGCATTTGCATACGTGTTCGTCTCATGCACCCGAGCATTTTCCCCGTTGTCCGTTTTGCAATCCGGCGCTCCTATCTCCTCCGGCGCACCCCTCTTGTTTTCCTTCGTGAGCGGGTGTCAAACGTTCTTGGAATGGACCGAGGCTTGTCAAGTGGCCCTAGTATACCACCCGGAGACCACCGGTCAAGTTTCGTTCCATTTGGAGGTCGTTTGGTACTCCAACGGTTAACCGGGCATCCGCAAAGGCCATTTGTGTGTTGCAGCAAAACCAGCCCAAAACCCACCAAACTCTCTTCCATGCTCTAGGCCATTCGATCACGATCGTTTGGGCGAAAACCGCACCTCATTTGGACTCTCCTAGCTCCCTCTACCTATTTATATGTGAGACCTCCCGTATACAAACGCAGACGAAACCCTAGAAAATCCCCTCGCGCCGCGCCGGACGTGTCCGTACCGGCCGGACGCAAACCCGCCACCGCCACGTCAGCACCCGGCGGCCTCCACCGCGCCGGCCCGCCCGGCCAGCCGCGGGCCCGCCGGCCCGTACGCCGCCCGCCTCCCGTGCTGCCCGCGCCGCCTGCCAGTGCCCTCCCCCGCGAGCCCGCGCGCCGCCGCGGCTCCCCGCCGCCCACCGGCCGGCGCCGCCCGTCGCCGACCACGCTCGCCGTCGCCGCACCAGTGCCCCGTCGCCCGCGCCATCGCCACTGCACGGCGCCGCCGCCGCCCGGCCTGGCCCTCGTCGCCAGTGCCTCCTCCGGCCACCCTCCGACCGCCGGGTCTCCTCCCTCCGTCTCCGGAGCCATTCACGGCGAGGAACCGTGCCAGATCCGATCGGAGATCGCCTAGGTTGACTTTTTCCTCTCACCCGAAAATTCCTAAGTCCTCGAATTTTTACGATAAGTGCACATGTTCAACAGTGCATAACTCTCTGTATATAGCTTCGTTTCGCACGTGTATTATGTCAATTTGTTCGCCTCGTGATGCTCTACATTTTGTTCAATTGCACCATGTTCATTAGAGGCCGTCTTGATGCCCAAATCTCTATTGCAAGAGGGCTAGTTTCTGTTATCTGCTGGTTCTTATCAGAACTTGGAGATTTGTCATTTTTGTATCATTTAATCTGTGCATCTTATGGGCATGAGCTCTACATGTGTTTTGTTGTATGCCATGCCATCTTTCCAAAGGTGTATGCCATGTATTTTTGTGATCTCTGTGGTGACTAGCACAAGCATGCAAACTAGGCTCCGTAATGTTTCTGATTTCAGAGAGTAATTTCTCTTTGTCTGCTGTTATTTTGTTGCCATGTAAACTTGATGCTACAGAGAGATCCATGCATATTTTGGAGATGTTTAGTAAGAATGTTTTGTAGATATAGTTGTAATTGATCCATTCCTGACCTTGTTTGCAATTATGGAGTAACATAGCATGACTCAATCTTGCTCTACTTTTGCTATAAAATATTTCTGGCAGATTCTTAACATGTTATTCATTTTTGCCAAGCTTGTTGTAGTTGATCCATACATGCTATGCTTTTGTTCTTTCCATGGTTAGCCTCATAAACTTGCCATCTTTCTGTAGGTATGCTATGTTTTTCATGCATTGCTTTGTGGTGAGTGCATCAAGCTCACAAAGAGGCCTTCATATTATTGTTTCTGCCATGCTCTGTTTTCTGCTAAGTCTGAAACCTGATAACGAAACTTGCTATGTTTACATGCTTGCCATCATATCTTCTGTTCCTTTTTGGATTATGGTCAGTAAGGGGCTTTTTTCATAGGCATATAGTAGAATACTGCCATGCCTTGTTTTGCCATGTTAAGTTCTTGTAGAATATTTATTTCGTGCTCTGAACATTGCTACCTGATGCTGTTTTCTGCATGTCCAGTAATTTCACTTAAGTCTGTGATCCTGTTATCTTTTGCACTTTTGCCATGCTTGTTTGAGCTTGATATGTTGTGATCTAGCCGTAGCTCAGTGTTCATCTTTTGTCAAGCATCTCCTGTAGATTACTGCCATATGCCTTGTTGCTATGTTGGAGTGCTGTAGCTTTGTTACTTGTTGCATTTTAAGTGCTATCATGCTGTTAATCGCAGATTCGTGTCATTCTTGTTTTGCTTGCCATTTGCAAACCGTGCATCCGTTTCCGGTGATATTTATATCGATTTCGACCGAAATCATATCATCTTTCCAGTGGCATGCTTGGTTTGCCAAGTTACTGCCTTGTTCATCATTTTCCTTCCGGAGCACGCATATGCATCGCATATCATACATGTTTTGCATCATGTTGCTTGTGCATTCCTCGTGATTGATTGTGGTTCCGTTTGTTTGTGTTCTTGTCTTGGGTAGAGCCGGGAGACGAGTTCGTGAACGAGGAACCTGTTGAGTACGCTTACGAGGATCAAGCTTTCGACAACTCTGAGAACCTTGCAGGCAAGATGACCACCCCTCGAAATCACTTCTATCTTTCCTTTGCTAGTTGTTCGCTCTATTGCCATGCTACGCTACCTATCACTTGCTATATCATGTCTCCCATATTTCCATGTCAGCCTCTAACCATCCTTTCCTAGCAAACCGTTGTTTGGCCAAGTTACCGCTTTTGCTCAGCCCCTCTTATAGCGTTGCTAGTTGCAGGTGAAGTTGAAGTTTGTTCCATGTCGGAACATGGATATGTTGGGATATCACAATATCTCTTATTTAATTAATGCATCTATATATTTTGGTAAAGGGTGGAAGGCTCGGCCTTATGCCTGATGTTTTGTTCCACTCTTGCCGCCCTAGTTTATGTTATACCGGGATTATGTTCCTTGAGTTTGCGTTCCTTACGCGGTTGGGTGATTTATGGGACCCCCTTGACAGTTCGCCTTGAATAAAACTCCTCCAGCAAGGCCCAACCTTGGTTTTACCATTTGCCACCTAAGCCTTTTTCCCCCGGGTTTTCGCGAGCCCGAGCGTCATCTTTATTTTAACCCCCCCCCCTCCCCCGGGCCAGTGCTCCTTCGAGTGTTGGTTTGAACCGAGCAGCCTGCGGGGCCACCTCAGGGAAACTCGAGGTCTGGTTTTACTCGTAGCTTGACTTATCCGGTGTGCCCTGAGAACGAGATATGTGCAGCTCCTATCGGGATTTGTCGGCACATTCGGGCGGCTTTGCTGGTCTTGTTTTACCATTGTCGAAATGTCTTGTAAACCGGGACTCCGAGACTGATCGGGTCTTTCCGGGAGAAGGTTTATCCTTCGTTGACCGTGAGAGCTTATGATGGGCTAATTTGGGACACCCCTGCAGGGTATTATCTTTCGTAAGCCGTGCCCGCGGTTATGAGGCAGATGGGAATTTGTTAATGTCCGGTTGTAGAGAACTTGTCACTTGACCCAATTAAAATACGTCAACTATGTGTGTAGCCGTGATGGTCTCTTCTCGGCGGAGTCCGGGAAGTGAACACGGTTTGAGTTATGAATGACGTAAGTAGGAGTTCAGGATCACTTCTTGGTCAGTGCTAGATGACGACCGTTCCGTTGCTTCTCTTCTCGCTCTCTCTTGCGTATGTTAGCCACCATATATGCTTATTGCCGCTGCAGCTCCACCTCTTTACACCATCCTTTCCTATAAGCTTAAATAGTCTTGATCTCGCGGGCGTGAGATTGCTGAGTCCTCGTGACTCATAGATTCTACCAAAACAGTTGCAGGTGCCGACGATGCCAGTGCAGATGATGGGGTCGATCTCAAGTGGGAGTTCGACGAGGAACGTGGTCGTTACTATGTGTCTTTTCCTGATGATCAGTAGTGGAACCCAGTTGGGACGATCGGGGATCTAGCATTTGGGGTTGTCTTATTTTCATTCGGATCTTGACCGTAGTCGGTCTATGTGTGTATTCTGGATGATGTATGAATTATATTTATGTATTGTGTGAAGTGGCGATTGTAAGCCAACTCTTTATCCCATTCTTGTTCATTACATGGGATTGTGTGAAGATGACCCTTCTTGCGATAAAACCACTATGCGGTTATGCCTCTAAGTCGTGCCTCGACACGTGGGAGATATAGCCGCATCGTGGGCGTTACAGCTGCTGCCGGCGCCGTCCACCCCCAATCTTGGTGTTCCGTGCAATGCACGGGCATCTACGTACAGGAAATTATGTCGAACACGGCTAGTTGTAAGCAGGCTAGGTCTACAACCATGATGATAGTGACTGCAGACGGTGAGGCTGACTATGGTATGCCGAACACGACGCCTATACTCAGGTGTCATCTCCGGCGTAGGGTCTTGTCACTTCACTGTGAGGAGCAGCACGTAATAATTTGACCAACGGGCAGTACAATGCTACTACATTGGTAGTACTACTACTAGTACTAGCACCACCGTCTGGATTTAGTAGTACTACCCCGTCCATCTGGATTTAGTATTTGACTAGCAATATCTAGTAATGCATGTCACAAAAAATGTACTACTCCCTCTATAAATAAATACATGGTGTATTGTTTTATTCCTATCAGCGAAATAATTTAATGTCTTTTTGCTACTTAATAGGATTACATGCAATGAACTAACCACTGCATGTGATGTTTGGTAGTCTCAAGTCATTGAAAGCATGCACGGCCCACATCTCTCATTGGTTGATATGTCACGAAATAAGAAACGAGGAGGGAGTTAATGTACCGTGCCTAAGTGTTTTTGGGATTATTTGGTTTTCGTCAGGTGACTTACACAATTTTTTTGGTTACATTCATTAACATTTTATTAGTAAAATCAAAGGTCAAAACTTGGCGCAAAATGCAAAGGGGACCAAAAAACCAGTAAACATAAAAGTTCTCTCGTTTGGCCCCAACTAGAGGTCCGGTGAGATGACTATACCGCATCGGCGCGGAGGGGGACGCAGCTCCATTGACTTACTACACCTAGCTTTGGGTGTATGACACGTGGGCCCAACGGGTGGCTGGCCAACCTGTCATACAGCCAAAGGCAAGTGTAGTAGAGGGGCGAGGAGTAGATGGCCAACACACACGTGAATTCAACGCAGTCTGCACTTCTCATATAAAGGCTCCCGCCAATCCAATCCACGAAATCCTACGCACCTACGCACCCAAGGGCAAGAGTGATCACTCCAATCGCAAGATCAGTTGACTACAAGCTAGACCCATGGAGGCAATGAGTGCGAGCATCAGCCGGCTGTGCCAGATGTTCCACGATGTCGGCCTGCGGCCCAGCACCGAGGAACGTCTCCAGGTAGTGCTTGAGGCCGCAGGGCGAGGGGCCGCTTGGACGACAGCTTCGTCTCCTTGTTCAACGAGATCCTCGTCGGCTTCCTCGACAAGTTCACCGTTGTCAAGAAGCTCGCGGACGACCTTGACGTACGCCTCCAGCCCACGCGCCCAGGCTCTGTGATGCCTACCACCCTGAACGGCCTCTATGGTGACAACCTCTTCGACGCACTGGTGCCCCTGCAACTGCCCGCCGTCGTGCCGGAGAATGTCCACCTCGAGGTCGCGCTCGCCGCGCAACGCCTGGCGTAGCAAGACACCATCGACATAATCACCCACGTCTACGTGCAAATCGTCCACAAGGACTACTACATGCAAGAGGAGGACGATAGGACGCTGGCCTTCTTGGACCGCAGGGCAACCTTGGACGGCATTGTTCAGAAGCACGTTGAGCTTACCGCCAACGCCGCTGCTCCTCACACGTCGGTTGGTGACCCGATGCACTAGGGCGTGAGGATGTCGTTGATGGATCCATATGTATATTTATCTTTCTGTCAAATCCATGTAGTAGTATATGGTACTACTAGTAATTATCTTACCTTTCGCACCGCGCCAGAACCAAACTTCTCATTACTCTAGGGAAAATCGTTATTTCTATCTATCGGTCGCGCCATGGAGCAGAACCAAATTTTACAAGTTACAAGTTCAAAAGGAAAAGCCTGCCGTGTTCGCGTCGCACCCCCACACGGATGGTCCGGCATGCCGCTCAAGGGGGAATGCGTGCTGTGTTGCATTTTCACTTACAAGTGGGACCGCAGTTGAGCAAACCGACTATCGGCAAACCCCCACCCCACCCACCGCGCGATGGCTGAGAAAACAGGAGGGAGAAGAGATGGTTGTAGCACGGACTCCAAGCAAATTGGTGTCGGATGGGACTCGTGTGGGTGGCGTGTGCCGTACTGCTATACATGAATGCTAGTTATGGCCCATGCCACCCCACGATGGCCCTGTTAGGATACTCTAACTCAGTTAGAGGTTAGAGTTAGATTCTAACCCTGAACTAACTCTAGCCAAAGTGGTGTTTGGATGGCAGGGTTAGATGGAGCGCGAATATGGTGAGGCGCCTTCACGGGCGGTGCGAGAGCGAGGGAGGGAGAGGACAAGAAGCTTCGAGGATGTGGGGAGTGATCTGCTGCGGGGAGAACGAGAGAAAATGTGTTTCTTTAGTGTTCCCGAGAAGAACTAACCCAAATAAGCACCTCTTGGGTGGGTTAGATTTTTTGGATGGGTTAGATGCATCTAACCCAAACTAACCCTCCTGTTTGGATATTTTTGGGTTAGTTGACTCCAAACTAACCCAAACTAACTCTAACCAATGGATCCAAACAGGGCCTATATTGAGGTGCTGGTTACGTAGAACAAATTTCCTAGAGTCCGTGCTTAGCCCTCCTCTATCTCTCTTCTCAGCCAGCCAGCAGACGCACGGAGCCCATCATCTGTTTGCTCATATGCAATCCCACATGTCAGTGAAAAAGCAAGAGGACCCACTGAACCTGCACATCTTTCACCTTGACGTGCTGGTGATGAAAAACAAATCCAATAAAGATCTTCGGTGGCCGCTTTTGGAGTTACTCAAGAGTAGTAAGATTCTATTTACAGTTTAACCCAAGAGGCACATCACGTGGCTACAACTACCACTCTATTTTCTTGCATGACACGACCTGGATGCTGGATGTCCCACGTGTCGGCAAAAGGAGGAAGAACTCGACCAAATCTTCGGTTGTGCTCTCGGATTAGACTAGGTGTGCTAACTTAAAATTTTATTGCATAGAATGGATGCAAGTTTTGGTATTGGGAAGAAGAGTACAATGATATATTGATAGAGCGCAATTTAGTAGATGTTCTAGCACTTTTAGCTAGCATAGAGGCTAGAGATGAGACTAGTGCACTTGTTGATAGAATAGAGGCTAGACACGTCTACTTCTTTACACTCGAAGAAGAAAGAAGCACGCAAGATCGAGCCTCCGCAGATCAACAATGAATGCATCGAGAAGGCACTAATCCAACTTACAGGAGCAGTTATGGAAGTTCGATATCTTCTAAAATGTATTCTTGTGGTTCTTGTTTTCTTTGGTCTTGCTTTTCTAGTCGAAATTTTGGCGATGTATTTCCATGTACCAAAATATCAATGATGAAAAAAAATATGTGTTTGCAAAGAAAAGTGTACATGGCCGGGATGTGTCCGCACGTTCGGCGCACGGCCACCGCATCCGAGAAATGGCCCGGACACGACCCCATTGCCCTACCCAAACGAACAGAATCCGGGCAAAACGGAGGTCCGTTTGGGGTCGTGCGTTGGAGTTGGCCTTACAAGTGGGACCGCAGTTGAGGAAACCGACTATGGGCAAACCCCCACCTCGCCCGCCGCACAATGGCTGAGTTAGAGAAATGACGTGGTTGAAGAGAATGATGTAGCACGGACACCAAGAAATATGGTGTCAGATGGAAGTCGTGCTGGTGGCGTGTGCCGTACTCCTGGACGTGAATGCTTGTTCCGGCCCATGCCACCCTACTACTCCTACTACTTATAGTAGTATATCGAGGATTCGAGGTGCTGGTTGCGTATAGCAAACACATTAACATATGGCCCACCTCACACTATGGCCGAATTTCCTTGAGTCCGTGCTAGGTTAAAAAGTGTTCTTTGTGAGGATGTGTGGCTGGTCTCAAGTTTAAAACTTGTTGTATTACGTACGTAGACGTAGAGATAGTGCAGCATGTGAAGCTAGTACAAATAGTGTACAATTGTTGATTGGCCTCATCCGACAACCTGTTGCAATGCACGTACAATTATGTATTCAAAAAATATTTTTTTGCCTCGTCGCAGCACCCACTCAGAGAAGCGACTCGAAAGCCATTCATAAATTTAGTAAGTTTATCACAGGCATATCATTTTATTACATACAACAGGTCATCAACCCACAACGACAACAAGGATACATTATAAATACTAAAGTTTTCATCACACAACAAATAACAAGCAATGAAATGAACTTCAATTCAACCAATCCTCTGCGTTGGAAACGCTTGCTTTGAACCACAAGTGATTCTCTGGGAAGGGCCAGCTACTGTCAATCTCGAGACCAACGCAGGACTGATCATCCAGGCTGAAGCGGCCTACTATATCACGACCAGGGTAGGGAACCACCGCAAAGTCCGACGTATAGATACAGTTGCTTCTCATAAATGCTAGTAACATTGTGTCAACAGCAGTTGGATCGCCTTTCACCATCATTGGATAGTTTTGTCCAAGGAAGAGCGAGTTTTCTCCAAGACTATCAATACAGTACCTGGGAGAAGGTGTTGGCGCTAGCATAGTAGTATCTGTCGTAGTCCTAAGTCTGACAGTAGAATGGGGGTAGGTATGTAGAGGCAAGATCCTAGCTATGGAGAAGTTGTACGGACGATTTTTACGAGTTCAGGCCCTTCTCGGAGGAAGTAACAGCCCTACGTCTCGGAGCCCGGAGGCGGTCGACTGAATTATATGCGTGTGTGTTACACGGGGTGCGACCCCTTGTTCATGTGGAGGGGGTGCCTTATATAGAGTGCGCCAGGACCCCGGCCAGCCCATGTTACAAGGGATTTAAGGTACATCAAGAGGGGGGCGTTAGTGATAACGTCTGTAATAAAGTGTTATAAATGGCCATTAAGTCTAGGAGTTAATGCTCGACCGTTGCTGTGTAGAGTGACTTTAGGTCTTCTGTCCGTCGAGTGCTTCTTGTTACGGTCGAGTGATCTTGATTCCTTCGAGTGGAAATGTTTCTGGTCGAGTGGGTCATGGTACCCCTCAAATGCTTCTAGCTTTAGAGTGATGTCCTTGGGGAGGGTATTTAGGTCAGGCCTGTGACCCTACCCTAGGTACATGTCCTCATCATTAACCCCCGAATGGATCAGGGTTTGAGTGGAGAAGGAGTTGAAAATACTTCCGACTCATTTTTCATGCTTCGGGTGTGTCTTGTTTTGGATCAACGAACCGAGGTGGTGACGCCAACTTCTTTTTCAGTCGCCTTGATCCATTCATGGTTTTGTCGAGTGAACTCTTGCTGGAAGAGGTCCGAGTGCTAATGTGGTGGAGATCTTCCGTCTGACAAGTTGTTCTGCTGCCCGCGGATCTCGCGGGATTCGAATTTCGGGAAGCGCGCGGGGCGGAGGAGGCCGCAGTAATCGGGCTGGATAAGGCAAGGCTGCCTCGATTCCCGCTCCGCCTTTTTTGCCATGTATCACGCGCGCGACTGTTGCGGGATTTGATAAGATTGCCCGGGCCTACAGGTCAGTCACTCGGAAGCAACCCCATATAAGGCGCCGAACCGGGGTTTTTGAACAGTGTGTCCTCATTCTTCTTCTCTCTTCTCAGTTTTCCCCACTGCGCCTACTCCTCCTCCAGCGCCACCGCTCCGCTCGAGCTCCGTCCGCGGCGATGGGGAAAGAAAAGACGGTGGCTCTGGAGCGCGCGAAGAAGGCGACGGCGAAGGCGAAGGGGAAAAAGTCCAACCGGGCGGATCCTCGTCATGGTCTGGTTTGCTGCGCGGCAGGATCCAGGGCGACTGGATCCGGTCGACGATCAGTCAGGATGACCTCGACGATCTGGCGGAGGAGGGGCTGATTCCTCACGGATCGGCGCGGCTCCCGAAGGATGAGACCGAACCTCGACCGCGGGAGGGTGAATGCGTCCTCCTCGCCACTCACGTCGATCGTGGATTTTCTCTGCCTCCGCATCCTTTTTTTCGGGCTTTCTTGAATTTCTTTGGAGCACAACTTCATCACTTTTCCCCCAACACCGTCATATATCTTGCTGCTTTCGTGTCCCTGTGCGAAAACTTCTTGGGTTGTCGACCACACTGGGGTCTCTTCAAGCACATTTTCACGTGTCGCTCCCAGTCGGTCAAAAAGGCCAACCCGAGTGACGAGAGGACTCAAGTGATCCAGATGTGTGGGGGTCTTGGGATTCAGATGAGGGGTAAGAGCTCTTTCCCAGCCATAATTCTTCCTAAGTCAGTACGAGGGTGGCAGTCGACCTGGTTTTACTGCAAAGACTAGCCAACTCCAGGTCAGTCGACTGGACTTCCTCCTTTTTCTATGGCTCGCGTAGAGAAGCCCTCCGCCTTGAAAGTGACTTCAGGGGAGAAAGCGGAGATGAAAGTGCTGGTTGAGCGAGTGGTTTATCTCACCCGTGAGGGTGTAACTGGAATGGATCTGCTGGAAGTCTTCCTCAAACAACGTATTCAGCCGCTTCAAGCCCGCGACCATCCGATGTGGATGTATTCGGGCATTGATTATTCCACTCGGGTGCACCCAGAAGAAGTCGACGAGGATACGGTGGAGAAGTGGTTGAGGAGTATCACAGGCAACAAGGATAACCCCAGAGGAGCCAGGAGAATCCCTCCACTTGACCAATCCTACGAACCAGACAAGGTCCGATTCTGAATTACCGAGTGTCATCTTGATTTAACATGCAACTGTTTATGCTTCACCGACTGACTTTGTCTTGCTTGGTTTCTTCTAGGCCCTTACTGAAATGTATTCGATGCCCAGCGGAGAGCAGGAGCAGGACCCGGAGGGGGAGGCAAGCGGAGGTGAAAGCGGCGAGTGGCATTCCGACGGAGAGGGGGACGAGGAGAGCGACGACCCGAGTGACGAAGAAGAGGTCGACTCTCCTCCCCGCAGGGAAAGGCGATCCAAACTTACTCACGACCCGGCGAGCGCCCGTGACAAGGCGACCATTCAGACCGGGCAGTCGTCAAAGCGTCCTCGGACGTCCTCTCCGGCACCAACTGAAAAAGCTCCAAAGCAGTCCAAGGTTGTAGTGCAGAAGACTCGGAAGGCGCTGCCGAGAATCAAGATTGACGTTCCCGTTGCTTCTGCGTGAGTGTTCTTCTTTCGCTTTTACTCGACGTTCTGTGCTGTTTATTTTTCCCTTGGTCTGACCGAATGAATCTTGAAACTGGAAGTGCCGCTACCTCTAGGACCTCTGCTTATAAGAACGAGGATGAGGAAAAGGAAGATGCGGTGACCTCCAATCCGGGTACAATCCTCGTGATTTTATCTTCGATTTGTCGATTGAACTGCGATATATCCAATCGGGTGATGAAACTTTGGCGACTGATCTTTTTACAGCCCTCAACATCATTGACCTCCCCTACGACGATGAGGACGAGCCACAGAGGCCCTTGGGGAGAAGAAACAGGAAAACGTCCGCTGGCAAGACGCTTCAATCGACACTAGTGGCGGAACCGGTAATTCAGGACGCCGGCGATGCCAATCGGATTTCCGTCTCCTTCGCCACACCGCTGTCGAGTGCTCGGCCTTCCTCGTCAGCTGCACAGACTCCCACCGATCCACCTTCACTTTTTGCTACACATCACGTCCCAGAGGACCAAGTGGGTGCTGCAAAAGAGGCTATACGCCAGGCGGGTATTATGATGGAGAAGATGAAGATGGTGCGGGAAGCCAGCCAAGCTGCTTATGATGCCAGCTCCGCTTTCCAGAGCAACATCTAGGTTAGTAGATCGTCGACTGACTCCTCTGGCTTGTTCTGTTATGATATGGTACCTGAAAACTTTCTTTCCAAGAATCTTTGCATCTGTCTGCGCCTTGCATCTGTACACCCACTAGGTGTTTTGATTTGTCACTGAACAAATTCGCACTTTGAGCTGATAATGTTGTTGTCGATTGAATCTTTTGACCAGTGGGGGCACGCTGAGTGCACCCACTGGGTGTAGTCCCCGAGACCATAATTGACTGCGGGCAGTCAACTATGGTCTGAGCATCAGAATTTGAATTTCTTCACTCGGTCTGGTCGGGCCATGTCGAGTGGAACTTTGAACCAGTGGGGGCACGCTGAGTGCACCCACTGGGTGTAGTCCTCGAGACCGTGGTCGACTGCTGGCAGTCGACTATGGTCTGAAGACTCTGTTTTTTTTTGCACTCGTGCTGCACAGGCCTTGTCGAGTGTAAACTAAACCAGTGGGGGCACGCTAAGTGCACCCACTGGGTGTAGTCCCCGAGACTACTGTTGGATGTTTGATTCGGCAGTAGTCTTAGAATTTGTTGGCTTTATCCTTTTACCTCTCCGAAATAACCAATCTTTTCACCAGCCGACTGACATGTTCTTTGGTTGCAGAAATCTTGTGATCTTGGAGCTCGTTTTGCTGACCTGGAGAAGCAGCAGATTCAGCTCAACCTCGATCTGGAGCTAGCCAAGACAGAACTGCAGAAAGCCAAGGATGACGCCGCTGGTAAGGAAGACCTGTCGACTAAGTTTTCCCTGAACCGGATTTCATTCTGCTTTTTCTGAATCCAACATTATTTCTTTCAGAGAAACTGAACCAAGCTCTGGCGAAAAAGGATCAAGATCTGGGGGCCGTGCAGAAAAAAGCTGATGAGAAAACCGCGCTCACTGAACAGAAGTTGGCTTCAGTCGGCAAATTGGAGGAAGAAAACTCCAGGTTGAAAACTGCCCTTGACGAAGCCAATAAGGAAGCGACTCGCCTGAAGAAGGACAAGGAAAATCTGAACGACAAGATGGAAGGTATTGCCCGCAGGAGGAACGATCTGGAGAATTATCTGGGAAGCCTTGCTAAGAAGTTGTTCGTCATGCTTGAAGGTGTTTCCATTGATCCGACTGGTTCGTTCTTGTCGACTCGACATATGATCATTGGCTTACCCTTGAATTGTGTATGCAGAGTTTTGCCGGGACTTCGAGGAAGAGACCAGGCGAATTGAACCAAGCTTGGAGCCCATCAACTCTCCAGTGAAGGATGAAGCTGCCATGAACGTGCTCCGACTGGAATCCCGCATCACTGGTGTTGTCGATTATCTCGCCCGACTGAAAGTCACGATGTCGCGGATTGACACAGCTCTCTGGCCCATGGCAACACTTCAGAATGACCTCGAGTCTATGATGGCTCGGCTCAATGAAGCTCCCAATCAAATTCAAGAATGGAAGAAGTCTTCTGCCTGGTGCGGCGCTGATGTGGCTCTATCTCTGGTTTGCGTCCACTGTCGAGAAGATCGGGAAGAGAAGCTGGCGGCGATTAAAGTTGCTAACACCAAGAGGCACGACTTCCAGTCCTTCATGGAGACTTTCATTGCTGCCGCCACTCGGATTGCTGACGGGATCGACCTGGACGAATTCGTCGAGCCCGCCAGCCCTCCTCCTGCGGAGTGAACAAACTTTTATGCTCTGCCTTAAATTTGCCCCGGAATGCCGAGTGATTTTGTATCCGTTAAACTCCTTCGGGCTGAATGCCCGAGTACTTTGATCCGTGGTCTTGAACTTTAGGATTTATCTGAACTTGACTTATCTTTGAATATGCTTGTATTTGTCTTTGAGTGGAATTTTTTCTTCACACGGAATAATCTTTGTGCTTGAGATGCAGCTCTGAGGTTGATGCTCCAGTCGACCCGCACGTTGTCGTCCTTGCGGATAAGGGAGGAGCGCATGTTGTACTTGTGGCGCAGCTCCGAAGGAGAAAGTTGCAGTCGACCAGCACCTCGTCGTCCTTGCGGATAGGGATGGACTTCGAACTTAGGCGAGCACTGGACCGCAGCTAAGCCCCCGAGTGGGAGGGTTGCTCACCACTCGGTAGGATTTTTCAAACTTAGGCAAGTACTGGACTGCAGCTAAGCCCCCGAGTGGGAGGGTTACTCACCACTCGGTAGGATTTTTCAAACTTAGGCGAGTACTGGACTGCCGCTAAGCCCCCGAGTGGGAGGGTTGCTCGCCACTCGGTAGGATTTTTCAAACTTAGGCGAGTACTGGACTGCAGCTAAGCCCCCGAGTGGGAGGGTTGCTCACCACTCGGTAGGATTTTTCAAACTTAGGCGAGTACTGGACTGCAGCTAAGCCCCCGAGTGGGAGGGTTGCTCACCACTCGGTAGGATTTTTCAAACTTAGGCGAAACGGATTCGCGGCTAAGCCCCTGAGTGAGAGGCCTGCTCATCACTCGGTAGGATTTTACAAACTTAGGCGAGTACTAGACTGCAGCTAAGCCCCCGAGTGGGAGGGTTGCTCACCACTCGGTAGGATTTTACAAACTTAGGCGAGTACTGGACTGCAGCTAAGCCCCCGAGTGGGAGGGTTGCTCACCACTCGGTAGGATTTTTCAAACTTAGGCGAAACGGATTCGCGGCTAAGCCCCCGAGTGGGAGGGTTGCTCGCCACTCGGTATGATTTTACAAACTTAGGCGAGTACTGGACTGCAGCTAAGCCCCCGAGTGGGAGGGTTGCTCACCACTCGGTAGGATTTTTCAAACTTAGGCGAAACGGATTCGCGGCTAAGCCCCCGAGTGAGAGGCGTGCTCATCACTTGGTAGGATTTTTCAAAGTTAGGTGAAACGGATTCACGGCTAAGCCCCGAGTGGGAGGGTTGCTCACCACTCGGTAGGATTTTTCAAACTTAGGCGAGTACTGGACTGCGGCTAAGCCCCCGAGTGGGAGGGTTGCTCACCACTCGGTAGGATTTTTCAAACTTAGGTGAAACGGATTCGCGGCTAAGCCCCCGAGTGAGAGGCTTGCTCATCACTTGGTAGGATTTTTCAAACTTAGGCGAAACGGATTCGCGGCTAAGCCCCCCAGTGGGAGGGTTGCTCACCACTCGGTAGGATTTTTCAAACTTAGGCGAAACAGATTCACGGGTAAGCCCCCGAGTGAGAGGCTTGCTCATCACTTGGTAGGATTTTTCAAACTTAGGCGAAACGGATTCGCGGCTAAGCCCCCGAGTGGGAGGGTTGCTCACCAATCGGTAGGATTTTTCAAACTTAGGCGAGTACTGGACTACAGCTAAGCCCCCGAGTGGGAGGGTTGCTCACCACTCGGTAGGATTTTTCAAACTTAGGCGAGTACTGGACTGTAGCTAAGCCCCCGAGTGGGAGGGTTGCTCACCACTCGGTAGGATTTTACAAACTTAGGCGAAACGGATTCGCGGCAAAGTCACCCACTGGGGGATTTCAGACGCAAACAAAAGCAACAACAATCATTTAGGAAGACTGTAAAGCTCTTGTCTTTGATAAACAAACTACAAAGGTATTTCTTATTACATCTCATCCTAATGAGTACTTAAGTGTAAAAGGGGCGGAGCAGCTCCGCATTCCAAGCCTGTGGCTCGTCTCTCTGATGCTCGACATTGTAAAGATGGTATGCTCCATTGTGGAGACTCTGGTGACTATGAAGGGACCTTCCCAAGCAGGGGCGAGCTTATGTGGTTTTTGCTGATCCACTCGAAGAACCAAGTCTCCCTCTTGAAAGGCTCGGCCCCTCACGTTTCTGGCGTGGAATCGACGCAAGTCTTGCTGATAAATGGTCGACCGGATTAAGGCCATCTCTCTTTCCTCCTCTAGGAGATCGACTGCGTCCTGTTGGGCCTGTTTTGCTTCATCTTTAGAGAAGAGCTCGACTCGGGGTGCATTGTGAAGCAAGTCACTCGATAGAACAGCTTCAGCTCCATAAACCAAGAAGAATGGAGTTCGGCTAGTCGACCGATTGGGAGTTGTCCTCAATCCCCAAAGAACTGATGGAAGTTCATCGACCCAGGCGCCTGCTGCGTGCTTGAGATCACGCATCAGTCGGGGTTTCAGTCCTTTGAGAATCAAGCCATTTGCTCTTTCTACTTGTCCATTCGACTGGGGGTGGGTGACTGAAGCATAGTCGACTCGTGTGCCATGGGAAGCACAGAAGGCTCTGAACTCATCAGAATCGAAGTTCGACCCGTTGTCAGTGATGATGTTGTGCGGAACTCCATATCTGAATGTCAATTCTCTGATGAAGCTAAGGCTCTGAACTCATCAGAATCGAAGTTCGACCCGTTGTCAGTGATGATGCTGTGCGGAACTCCATATCTGAATGTCAATTCTCTGATGAAGCTGACGGCAGTACTGGCTTCAAGATTCTTGATAGGCTTGGCTTCAATCCATTTGGTAAACTTGTCGACTGTTACAAGCACATGAGTGAAGCCGCTCCTACCAGTCCTCAGGGGTCCAACCATATCCAATCCCCAAGCACCAAAGGGCCAGACGAGTGGAATAGTCTTCAGGGCTGACGCAGGCTTGTGGGACATATTGGAGTAAAACTGGCAGCCTTCACATTTGTCGACTATATCTTTCGCCATTTCATTTGCTCGTGGCCAATAAAATCCAGCTCGGTATGCTTTGGCCACAATGGTCCGAGAGGACGCATGGCGACCACAGGTCCCCGAGTGGATGTCGTTGAGGATCACTCGACCTTCTTCGGGTGTTATGCATTTCTGGCTGACTCCGGTTACGCTTTCCCTGAACAGTTGTCCTCTTATCACAGTAAAGGCTTTGGATCGACGGACGATCTGTCGAGCCACTTCTTCATCCTCTGGGAGTTCCTTCCTAAGTATATACGCAATGTATGGCACTATCCAGTCGGGAGTGATGACCAAAACCTCCGTGATCAGGGAACACAATTTTATCTTGAAAGTTTAGTGAGGGATCACCTTATAATGCTACCGCCGTCCTAAGCAAAATAAGACGCATAAAATGATTAACATCACATGCAAATCATAAGTGACATGATATGGCCATCATCTTGTGCTTTTGATCTCCATCTTGAAAGCACCGGCATGATCTCCATCGTCGCGAACATGACACCGTGATCTCCATCATCGTATCGCCATCGGGGTTGTCACGCCAACCATGCTTCTACAACTATTGTTACCGTTTAGCGATAAAGTAAAGCATTACATAGCACTTGTATTGCGTTTGGGGGGAGTGGGGATCATGGGCGCAGACGATCCCACTCACCCATTATCTCAATATGGTTTAAATGGAGGGGAAGGGGGCACGACCGCGGCTCGCTCCGCCATTCACCCCCGCCCCGTTGCTTCTTCCTCTTCTTCATCTTCTTCCTCAAGCCCGCGCGCAGTGCTCTGCCACCACCGGGCCGAGTGCTACCGACGAGGTACTACGTTTCGCCCCAGCGGTACTACCGATGGGGTTGCAGTATACAGGGGAGAAGTGGAGGTAGGGCAGAGTACGGCGGCAGTTCCGCTTATAAGCGCACTACCGCGCCTTACTGATACGTCCCCAACGTATCTATAATTTTTTATTGTTCCATGCTGTTTTATTATCTATCTTAGATGTTTTATAATCATTTTATAGTCATTTTATATCATTTTTTGGTACTATCCTATTGACATAGTGCCAAGTGCCAGTTGCTGTTTTCTACATGTTTTTTACATCGCATGAAATCAATATCAGACGGAGTCCAAATGCCACGAAACTTTACGATGATTTTTTATGGACCAAAAGGAAGAAGTTGGGCCCTGGTTGCACCTGGGGGTCCCGAGGAGGGGACAACCCACCAGGGCGCGCCAGGAGGCCCAGGCGCGCCCTGGTGGGTTGTGCCCACCTCGGGTGCCCCCCGGACTGCCTCTTTTCTCTGTAAATACCCCAATATTCCAAAAACCCTAGGGGAGTCGATGAAATATTCATCCAGCCGCTGCAGAGTCTAGATCCACCAGATCCAATCTAGACACCATCTCGGATGGGGTTCACCAACTCCATTGGTGCCTCTCCAATGATGCGTGAGTAGTTCTTTGTAGAGCTTCGGGTCCGTAGTTAGTAGCTAGATGGCTTTCTCTCTCTCGCTGAATTCTCAATACAATGGTATCTTGAAGATCCATATGATGTAACTCTTTTTGCGGTGTGTTTTTTGGGATCTGATGAACTTTGAGTTTATGATCAGTTATATCTTTTTATATCCATGAAAGTTATTTGAGTTTCTTTGATCTCTTATATGCATGATCTCTTATAGCCTCGTATTTCTTCTCCGATATATGGGTTTTGTTTGGCCAACTTGATCTATTTATCTTGCAATGGGAAGAGGTGCCCGGTAGTGGGTTCGATCTTACGGTGCTTGATCCCCGTGACAGAAAGGGAACCGACACGTATGTATCGTTGCTACTAAGGATAAAAAGATGGGATCTATTTCTACGCAATAGATAAACGGATCTTCTCTACATCATGTCATCGTTCTTATTGCATTACTCCATTTTTCCATGAACTTAATACACTAGATGCATGCTGGATAGCGGTTGATGTGTCGAGTAATAGTAGTAGATGCAGGCAGGAGTCGGTCTACTAATCTTTGACGTGATGCCTATGTAACGATCATTGCCTGGATATCGTCATAACTATTTGAGGTTCTATCAATTGCCCAACAGTAATTTGTTTACCCACCGTTTGCTATCTTTCTCGAGAGAAGCCACTAGTGAAACCTACGGCCCCCGGGTCTTCTTCCTCATCGATTTGCCTTTGCGATCTATTTTTCCTTGCTTTTATTTTCAGATCTATTAAACCAGAAATACAAAAATACCTTGCTGCAATTTATTTCTATTTTTTTTGGCGTTCGATCTATCAATCTACTACAATTTCCTCACGTCCGTCTTGCCTATCTTGAGGCGCCGTACCCCGAAAGGGATTGACAACCCCTTTAACATGTCGGGTTGCGAGGATTTGTTCTTTGTGTGCAGGTGCTGTTTACGTTGTGTTGCTTGGTTCTGCTACTGGTTCGATAACTTGGTTTCTTCACTGAGGGAAATACCTACCGTCGCTTTACTGCATCATCCCTTCCTCTTTGGGGAAATACCGACGTAGTCTTAGCAGACAGGAGTGAGGGAGTCCTGGACTAAGGGGTCCTCGGGCGTCCGGCCTATTAGCCATGGGCCGGACTGATGGGCTGTGAAGATACGAAGAACGAAGACTGCACCCGTGTCCAGATGGGACTCTCCTTGGCGGGGAAGGCAAGCTTGGCGGCCGGATATGTAGATTCCTTTCTTTGTAACCGACCTTGTGTAACCCTAGATCCTCCCGGTGTCTATATTAACCGGAGGACTTAGTCCGGAGGGGGAGATACTCATTACCATAGTCATACAGGATAGACTTCTAGGGTTTAGCCATTACGATCTCGTGGTAGATTAACTCTTGTAATACTCATATTCATCAAGATCAATCAAGCAGGAAGTAGGGTATTACCTCCATAGACAGGGCCCGAACCTGGGTAAACATCGTGTCCCCTGTCTCCTGTTACTATCGACCTTAGACGCACAGTTCGGGACCCCCTACCCGAGATCCGCCGGTTTTGACACCGACATTGGTGCTTTCATTGAGAGTTCCACTGTGCCGTCGACGAAAAGGTTCGATGGCCCCTTCAATCATCGATAGTGACGCTGTCCAAGGAGAAACCTTCCTCCCCGGACAGATCTTCGTGTTCGGTGGCTTCGCACTGCGGGCCAACTCGCTTGGCCACCTGGAGTAGATCGATAGCTACGCCCCTAGCCATCAGGTCAGATTTGGGAGCTTGAATTACGTTGCGGACATCCGTGGAGATTTGATCTTCGCCAGATTCGAGACCGCGGCAACCGCTCCTGGTCACCTTGACGAGCATGACCTCAATCTGTCGTCAGACCGCATCCAGGAGATAGCTCCTGTAACCACTCTGGCCTTAGATCCAGAGCACACTACGGCATCCAAGGATGGGAGGCTCGACCCACCCCCCCCCCCCACGGAGGCCACAGATTCCCCGGCGTTGGAGCCGCACATGGACTTAACCTCACACAATATCTGTGTCACTGGAACTCCGGACTTTTCTCCGGGTATAAGTTCCGAACCATGCGAGTCCGCGGATACCGAGCTTGATCGTTTATCGATCTTCGCATGCAGCGCCGCAGACATCTTCCAGCACTCGCCTTTGGGCGATGTGCTGAACTCATTAAAGAACTTGTCCTTGGCAGGGGACTCACAGCCGAACTATGTATGGTTCGAACTAGGGGCTGATGATGGGGAATTTTGCTTCCCACCCGCCACCCACTCCATAGCCACTGTCGAGGACTTAACCGACATGCTTGATTACGGCTCCGAAGACATCGTCAGTACGGACAACGATGTCGACGAAGAGCAGGGCCAAAACCCGCCAATCATTGGGCGATGGATGGCCACTTCTTCCTACGATGTATACATGGTGGATACGCCTAAAGAAACTAACAATGATGACAAAGAGGATCCAGTTGAAGATAAACCTCCTGAGACAAGGCCCAGTCGCCGATGTCAGCGGCGCCGCTCTAAGTCACGTTGTATGAAAGACAACAACACCGGCACCGGAGAAAATAATACTCCAGACGATGCCGAAGACAATGAAGACCCTGCGGGAGCAACCTCCAAACAGGATGAACAGGCCATACACGAAGACTCGGAGGATAGTAACTATCTTCCGCCCTCCGAGGAGGAGGAAAGCCTCGGCAATGAGGATTTCATCGTGCCCGAGGAACCTCTCGAGCAGGAGAGCTTCAAACGCCGGCTAATAGCCACTGCAAGAAGCCTGAAAAAGAAGCAGCTGAAGCTCCAAGCGGACCAAGATCTGCTCAATGATAGGTGGACCGAAGTCCTGGCCGCCGAAGAATACGGCCTTAGTGGACCAGTCAAAAGCTACCAGAAGCGTAGATTGCTACCCCAGTTCGATGACGAGGTGCTGGAGCCCGTACCATCATCGCACAATGCGGCAAGCCGACCACAACCTGGTCCGGATAAAGCGGCAACTCAGGCCAAACACCAGACCACCCCACCTCGCTGTAAAGGCAATAATAAAATAGCTCGGGGTTGTAAATACAACCTTCGACAGTACTTGGACAGTAGAGCAGGACACGCAAGATCGCTCTACGGATCGCGAGGACGTGCCTCGACACACAATGACGGCTACCTATTCGGACGTGATAATGTGATAAACCTAGCCACGCCCGGGCAAAAAATTGCAAATGGACTCCATCAGAGGTACGCCGCAGTGTGGCCTAGCATAGAGGCGCCGCATACCCAATTTGCTTCACGGACGAAGTAATGGAGCATGAATTTCCAAACGGGTTCAAACCCATGAACATCGAATCATACGACAGAACAACGGATCCCGCGGTATGGATCGAGGACTTCCTCCTCCATATCCACATGGCCCGCGGAGATGACCTTCATGCCATCAAATACCTGCCACTAAAACTCAAAGGACTAGCTCGGTACTGGTTAAACAATCTGCCGGAAAATTCTATTGGCAGCTAGGAAGATTTGGAAGACGCCTTCCGCGAGAACTTCCAAGGAACATATGTCCGGCCACCGGATGCCGATGACTTAAGTCACATTGTCCAACAGCCCGGAGAGTCAGCCAGGAAGCTCTGGACTAGGTTCTTAGTTAAGAAGAACCAAATCGTCGACTGTCCGGACGCGGAAGCCCTTGCGGCCTTCAAGCACAGCGTCCGAGATGAATGGCTAGCACGCCACCTCAGTCAAGAAGGACCTAAATCCATGACAGCCCTCACCGCTTTAATGACCCGCTTTTGCGTGGGAGAAGACAGCTGGCTCGCTCGTAGAAGCAACAGCGCCGGCGACTCGGGCACCTCCGAAATCCGAGACGACAATGGCAAGCCACGACGAAGCAAACCCAACAGTCGCAATGATAATGAAAGATCACGCGACACAGCGGTCAACACCGGATTTAGCAATCCCAAACCCGGTCAGCGGAAAAAGCCATTCAAGGCAAACCGAGACAGACAATCCAACCTAGACAGGATATTGGACCGACCCTGCCAGATTCACGGCCACCCCGATAAACCAGCTAATCATACCAACAGAAGCTCTTAGGTCTTCAAGCAGGCCGGCAAGCTCAACGCCGAATACAAGGGGAGGAGGCCGACAGGCGATAGGGACGACGGAGAGGATCGACCAATCCCGGAGTAGGAATAGCAGTTCGGCTTCCGCCGCCCACCGCATATACCTGCAATTTTTGTACCGCGCATACATCACTACGCACTCAAGATACCATGGGCATAGGCGGAAGCACAATATAGACAAGCCTGCAAGCATCCCCGTAACATTTTTATCTACTTTCTTGTTTCTTTTTCTTTTTATCTCTTAAAAACAGGTGACGCAAAGAACAAACATCCAAAACTGACTCTATCGGAGTTCGGATCCATACACTCACCTCAGGGGCTACTTCTATCAAGGATTCCCCCTCGCCGAGGACAGGCGGCGCAGACGTGCGACAGGAGGTCCAAAATAACTTTTTGTAGACCGCACTCTTTATTTCGAGCCTGTAATATGCCTTTTTCCTCCGCCTTCGACCCCGGGCATGTCAAATAGCGGGGGTTGTGGTCTTTATATACATAAAGTAATCATTGGCATATCGCTTAGGTCCCAGTAAACATTATCCGAATTAATTATTCGTGTCTTTTCGCCAATGAATATGGCTCCTATGGTTGTTTCACAGATATACCTCGGCATAACCTGCCAGGGGCTCGGTATGGGAACAAATGAGTTGCCAACAAAGTCCGAACAGCTCTACTGCATACTTCGGCGTCGCGAGTTTGGCCTTATATGCTTCAGCTCTGAATCATGTCTCGGGTCAATGGTTGGGTTGCCCGGCTCCTGTGCTTGCTACCTTACGTTCCGCTCTACCGGCTAGGGTAGTAAAGGGAGAACTACTGCGATTGTGCTTCCGGCTCGTCTGGTCAAGCTCCTCAGTAGAGAAAGCCGAAATCGACTGTCATGATGCTGCGAGAGCTGGTCAACCACTCGATGACTTATCGGAATCTGCCACGATTCCCTCCGTATTACACGAAGGACCTTTTTTCAGGTCATATATGTAACGCGCCATATTGGAATAAGCCGTACACATACTAGGGGCTATATCATAGTCCCCCCTATAAAACTCCTATGGCTAAGTGAAAGTTTTAACGCCCTATAGTCTGAATGCCTGGTTCGCCACATCATCACCTCCTTCATGGACCAAGACATTGGATCAAGAGTGATTAAATGCGTTTAAATGCTTTTCCGAACACCCCCGTACTTCCTACGAGGGGGCTGAAGCCGACGACTAGAAAATTTCAGATTATATTAAAACGGCCGCACAGGAGGAACATAAGCTTTCGAGCAAAACATAAAAATAGATTAACTATAAAATTATCTTTTACAATTCTCATACACCTCACTCGAATATTATGTCTTTCGAGCATTGACCCTCTATTAAGCGGGCGGCCTCTAAGACGTCTTCAAAATAATGCTCCGGTGCATAACGGTCATTGCCCTTGGGTGGACTCTTCGCCGCAACTTCAATGGCCTTCATCTTCCCCCAGAATGTCTTGACTCGGGCAAAGGTCATCCATGAACCCTCAATGCACGCCGACCGCTTCATAGCGTCGATACGTGGTACCGCATCAACCAGCCGCTGCACCAAGCCAAAGTAGCTATTCGGAACAGGCTCAGTCGGCCACAGCCGGATTATGACGTTCTTCATGGCAGCGCCGGATATCCTATGAAGCTCGTCCCATTGAGACATCTGTTCATTTAGCAACAGAGGGCGCTTTGACGCACCAAATTGTGACCAGAAAAGCTTCTCCGTTGCATACCCCTCTCGCGCTTGATAAAACTGCACCGCATCGGAAGAACTCTTCGGCAAGTCTAAAAACTTGTCCGGAGAACTCCACACTTGGTTAAGCTGAGCATAGTTCGGATCGCCGAACTTAGTCTGCAGCAAAAAGGCCTTACCGGCCGCAATCTCCCCAGCTTGCCGGATCTCCTCACGGGCTGCTCTGGATTCAGACCGCGCTTCTCTCGCCTCTCGTAAGGCCTTGTCAAGTTCAGCCGTTTTGGCTTCATTTTCCTTCTGAAGAAGTTCACAGCGGCTAGCAGCTTTTTTTAATTCGAGCGCCATCGTAGATATCTTCTCCTCGTCTTGGCGCCGAGCAGCTTGTTCGGCTGTTAACTCAGCTGATGCCTTTCCGACAGCCGCATTACTAAACCGGGCCTGCTCCTTGGCCTGGGCCAGCTTCGCCCGAAGAATTTCAATGGCGGCAGCACCATCTGCAGTCATGCATATTTCAGTATATAACCCTCAGCGTCATGCTTATATCACAAAAATGTATGTGAAGGGACTGCCCCAAATACATACCTTGCGACTCGTCAAGACGCATATTGATTAACGCAATGTCATCCCCTACCACATCAAGCTTCCACTGTAGCTCGGCAATATCCGTAGTCTGGGAAGTAGCCAGGGGAGAAGCAGCCTGTGTTCAAGTTAATCTGATTAGTCCTTGACTATTTCTTATCGATCCTCCGTTCGCCTCCCATGGGAAGCCAACCCGAGTCTCGGGGGCTACTACCTATACACAGGTGCACCTTTGCAAATAAAATATAGTTGAAAACATTACATCACAAACCTCGAAGCCTTTTAGCAGGCTCATGAAGGCCTCATTCAATCCGCTTTTCGCGGACGGAATCTTCTCAACCACCGTACCCATCAAGGTACGTTGCTCCCTCGAGACAGATGCTTGTCGCAGCATATCCCGCAACATATCCGGCGCCGCCGGGTCTCCGAAAGCCGCTCTATGAGCACGACCATCCTTTGAAGGAACCCGTTCACCCGTCCCCAGAATCATCACTGGCTTAAAACCGGACAGTTCGGGGCCTTCATTGGCCCCCGAATCCCGGACGATCGGAGGTCCACCTTCAGGTACCGCCTCTTTCCTCCCCTGCACGGCTTGTTGATCAAGATAACCCTCCGAGATGACACTTCGGAGTCGTCCGCCTTATTGGGCGAGGAGGTCGGGGGAGGCGTCTCGCTTTCCATCATATCTGGGAGGAGATCTCCCGAAGAAGAGGATTGCCCAGAAGAACTTTGTGCCGGACTGTAAAAATACACAGGCACGTTACGTATCTCTTCAGTAATAGGAAAGAAGCGGGACGCTATCAAAGCACTCCGGATTCACTTACGGTTTGGTTGAGGGCTTGTCCTCATGATGGAGCTTTTCGCTGGCGTCGCCTTCCAATCCCGAGCCGCTCGACGGTGGCATCTTGCCTCTCTTAGGAGACCGCCCCTCCCAACCTTCGGAGGCGACCCTTTTCCTCCTGAATGGAGAAGGGATACTGGCTTCTCTTTCGCCTTCGTCTTCGGGCAAGGAAACGTCGATTTCTCTGGACTCAGTATCTAATTTACCTCCGCAACGGAGGCCACCCACCGGCCTTGACGGCTGGATCCGGACATGACTGAGGCTTACGGAGGGTGAAACCTGGGTGTTGGAACTCGAGGTAGTAAGAGTCGGGGAAGAAGCAAGCGTGGAGAGGAAAGGCGGGTCATGCCCCTTTATAAAGGCCTCGAAGGCCTCCTCCCGGGCCTTAAAATTTGCCTATTCCCAAGGAGTTGTACCCTAAGGACGGTTGGGTTAACCCACGTCCGTGTCGATAACAGAATCCCTTAATAAGGGGACACGATCTCTGCCTGGATAAGACGTGTCAATGACAACTACGTTTCGGAATGTGGAACGGCAGGACAAAACGGTCTAAAATCATGACTGGGCGGGCGTGAGGTCACGTTGGAAATTGTCAGTGGATTGGACCCGTGGAATATTATATTCTCTCTGCGGTTGTGTGAGGTGTGTGTTACATGTCCGGATACAATCATCACGTCTGGAGACTATCTTGGAGTTCGGAAAGAAGGGAACCCGCCTTGCAATGCCGAAGACAAATCTGCGCGCCGGACTCCTCGTCATTGAAGCCAGGTCCAGGGGCTACTGAGGGAGTCCTGGACTAAGGGGTCCTCAGGCGTCCGGCCTGTTAGCCATGGGCCGGACTGATGGGCTGTGAAGATACGAAGACCGAAGACTGCACCCGTGTCCGGATGGGACTCTCCTTGGCGTGGAAGGCAAGCTTCGCGGCCGGATATGTTGATTCCTTTCTTTGTAACCGACCTTGTGTAACCCTAGATCCTGCCGGTGTCTATATAAACCGGAGGACTTAGTCCGGAGGGGGAGATACTCATTACCATAGTCATACAGGCTAGACTTCTAGGGTTTAGCCATTACGATCTCGTGGTAGATCAACTCTTGTAATACTCATATTCATCAAGATCAATCAAGCAGGAAGTAGGGTATTACCTCCATAGAGAGGGCCCGAACCTGGGTAAACATCGTGTCCCCTGTCTCCTGTTACCATCGACCTTAGACGCACAGTTCGGGACCCCCTACCCGAGATCCGCCGGTTTTGACACCGACAAGGAGCTTTTCATGCGCTATAGTCAAAGAGCGATCACTTACTGCCGCCCTACCGTCGCTAAGTGGCAAATGATTCTAGAGGCTAAAATATAAGTGGTAGTAGCAGCGGTAGTGGCTGGACGATAGTACCACTTACAAGTGGTATTGCCTCTCTACTGCCGCTCTACTTCCTCTTAACGTACTCGGCTACAACGAGAGTAGTGGTAGTGGAGCGATGGTACAAGCGGAAGTACCGCAAGCAGTACTACCGCCCTACTGCCGCTCAACTACCACTAAGCCCGAAGAGAAAACAGAAGACCCAAAATAACTGGAATTGCCCACGACATAGGACTGTGGAAGTACCGCGCAAGTGGTACTACCACTTGAGTGCAACACAAAGGCCTAAGCAAAACAGAGGGATGTAGGAAAATCAGAACTGCCATAACTTCTGCAGATGAGCTCCAAATACAACAAACTCAAGCTTGTTGGATGATGACGATAAATACTATCCAACAACGACATTAACTCCACAGATGAAGAACCAGCATTAATTCCATGGATGAAGAGCCAACAAATATTATACAACAACAACATTATAGATACGTTGGTTATAGTAAGAAGTGTCAGGGCCTCTTTCTTCCCTGTTTTTGAAAACAAAGCATGTAAATTTCACATAAATAAAAAACAAGAAAAATTGTACAACCTCCAATCCATGCGACAATTAATATGGATGGGAGGGCATAACATAAATCATTTGAGCTTTCAATCATCATGCGTGTCATAGTTGGCGTAGGCAGAATTGTAAAATTTCAAAAGATCTCGTCATTTTCTAGAAATCCTATGGATCCTAGTGTAGAAAAAAATTCATAGGATTTCCTAACCAATAATGCTAGACATAGAAAGAATTTACAAATGTTTTACTTAACTTTCTAAACTACAATTCTCTTCACCCTGAATTTTTCTTGGGAGTGCATCTTCATCCCACTATCAAACAGAATTCTCCATATCAGCTTGCCTGTAATAAAATTAACTAACATTTTGTAGATGTAGTACTCTTTTCAAAGGGTTCATTCCTATTTTTTGTGATCTCCATGGGATTTCCTAGAGATTTTTTTACAGTACCTTACCCTTAATGAGGAGAGGTGAGAGTACCATAAATATCTAAGAGTCCGCCCACACTGGTAACGTGGGCAATTTCTCGTGGCTAGTATAGACTTTTCTTTCCGGTCGAATCCATTGTTTTCTTGCCGGCGACCCCCAAACGATGCATAGTTCTTTGTCCTCTCCCCTCCTTTTGTGTTGTTGGCTCCTTCATCACCCCCATTGTTAGCTAGCCCCCTCATCTTGTGGCATTCTTTTTTTGGAATGCATACAAGAGGGCAAAATAATACCGCTCACTGCATCAACGCATGAAGCAGTTAAATCCAGAAACATGCCTTTGCACATGGGCATTCATATTGACATATTCATGTGAATTGGGTGTTTGTATTGAAATGTGTTATTCGTTACTCCATCGTGGCACATTGTGTTGTATGAAGGTGTTAATGCGTCCAAAAGCAATAATGTTTTCTTCTAGATTTCTGATGTCTTTTCGTATAATTTTCCCCGGAGGGGCACACACCTTCCCAGCCGCGCTTGGCCGCATGATTGCCTTGCGATACGCAAACTCATTTGATTCCTCATAGTTGCCTGCATGGTTTTAAGTTTTAGCTTCTGAAACTTAGTGAAATTATCATTCGTTCCTACCTGGTTTTGGCAGGCGAAACTTAGTGAAGTTGTAAAAATATGGTATACCATATTCAAAAGTGGTTTGATTTCAATGCACTCGTCACTAGGACCCCAATATGCAAACGAAAAATAAAGTAGGCTTTTTGTTCAAAAGATATAATATACACTGGTACGCGTCGGTCCTAAACAAACGGTTTTTAACCCCTTTCCGCGATGGTATTTGGAACCGTCGCCAAGTGAGTGTGGGCGATAGGGGGGTCCTTCCCACATGACCCAGAAACCGTTGGGGATATGCCCTCCTGGCACACACGCTTGGCAAAATGAGGTCGTGTGCGACCGGCGAGCACTCAAATACAGAAATACGTACAGTAGTGCTAAAAAATACAATTACACAGGCGAAATCATTTCTGGTCGTAAGTACATCCCACACAGTCAGTCACCACTAAACGTTTCCGTTCGTATATACATCACACACAGTCACTACAAGGAAAACGTTTGCGCAAGGTGGCGTAACGCAAACAGTTTTGAAGAGAATGTCGTGTGTGATTGTTCATTGATCCAACACGGTTTATTCCTAGAAACTGTGTGCGTTGCCTGAGGTCATCGCCCACGGTGTTTTCTCATTAACCGTTTGCAATAGGAAAACCCAATTAGTAAGCTAATTGGACAATTAGCGGGCTAATTACCCTATGATTAATAATCCATTTACTAATCTAGTTGACATTCATATCAAGCACATAATATATTCCATTTCCATATCAAGGAAGCAGGATTTCATAATTGAAATACATTGGAGTACAACATGATATAGCTTCAGCACTCAGCTACCCCATTACACAACTACACCAGCAGCAAGTTTCACATGCAACATCTAGAACCTTTCGATATTAGCATCATAGACGGTACATAGGGAGATGCATCTCTTGTGGAAAACTGCTAAAGCGGAAGGTGAATATTGAGCCTTCATTCATGTTGAAGGTCTTTGCAACTTTAAGGCAGTGTCTGTGGATGATTGACCTCTTCAGGAGCACTTCAATATTGAACCATGGGTGTTGTATGAAAACTTTCCTCGCCTCCTGACCACAGAGGTGGTTTGAGAGGTAATCATTAGTGAACCCTGAAAACAAGGATGTGCATAAATATCTTCTCTATATTGGAAACGGGGCAAAGGAATAAAAAAAAGCAAGGTATAATAGTTAGTACCATATTGTAAACCTCAGTGCTTCCAATTGTTTCCCTGCAACACATATAAGGTAGTTAGTCATCAGGTTAAGTAAGGGTTCGCAAGCTATCAATAAAATATGTTGATGAAAAATAAGCACATTGCAGATTCATCAGATTAATTCAAGCCACATGGAAAACCCATTTATCCAAACCAAGCATGATTAAGAACTAGGAAATATAGCACTTGTATATGTTTTTCATGTATTAAGTGCAGCCAAATTCAATTTATTCCTCACATGGTATACAATAACAGAATGCAGCCACAGCAATTGAACATCGCATTGCAGAATTGAACCAAGAAGTTAACTAAACACCACAACAAATGAACCAAACGTTAACTGAGCACCACATTGCACAATATAACATACTCCTAATAGAAGATCAGACAGTTAACCAAACCAAGCATGCTTAACAACTTGGAAATATAGCAATTGTATTTTTTCTCATGTATTTAGTACAGCCAAATTCGATTTTTTCCTCACATGGTATACAATAACAGAATGCAGCCACATCAATTGAACATCGCATTGCAGAATTGAACCAAGCAGTTAACTAAACACCACAACAAATGAACCAAACGTTAACTGAGCACCACATTGCACAATATAACATACTCCTAATAGAAGATCAGACAGTTAACCAAACCAAGCATGCTTAACAACTTGGAATATAGCAATTGTATTTGTTTCTCATGTATTTAGTACAGCCAAATTCGATTTATTCCTCACATGGTATACAATAACATAATGCAGCCACAATAATTGAACATCGCATTGCATAATTGAACCAAGCAGTTAACTAAACACCACAACAAATGAACCAAACATTAACTGAGCACCACATTGCACAATATAATATACTCCTAATAGAAGATCAGACAATTAACCAAACCAAGCATGCTTAACAACTTGGAAATATTGCACCCTGAATAACTGAACATCACATTTGCAGAATTGAACCAAGCAATTAATTGAACACCACATTGCACGACATATAGAACATATACACTATAGCAAAAGATTGCATGGTAAAAGTAGATAGCACAATTCACTAGAATTTGTTAAGGAAAGGCAGTAGCTAGCAAACTGAACATGGGTCCTTATAGTGAGCTAATAAGACAAGCTACTCCTCATTGTCGGAGATATCGATGATGATTGGCTCCTCGGACATGGAAGAGGGCGAGGCCTCTGCATCATGGGTGCCCTCGTTGTAGTGGTGATTTGCCTGAGCCGCTCCGGGCACCAACCTGCTGGCTCTCGAGATGAGGTAAGCACGTGCACGCTAAGAAAACACCTCGTAGTCCTCGTCGAAGGCACCGACGGTGGCCTCGAGAAAACGCCATGAACTGTCGTTTAAAGCAGCCAACCGCGTCGCGGCGTCAGCGCGCGAGGTGTCAACGGTGGCCTCGACGGCGAGGTGCTCCTCAAAGATCTGGGGGTCAGCACGAATGGCAGCCATCGCGACCTCATCCGCGCGTGCGGCCGCGATTTGCTTCTCCGCTGCCAAATGCTCCTTGAGGTCTTGGCTATACTGCGTGCACCATGGCTTAGGCCGGCGCTTATTTGGTGGAGGGGTCGGTGATTTGGGGGGAAGGTGTCGCGCTCACGCCGGCGGTCAGGGCATGTGGGATGTGGAAGGAGGAGGAGGATGGGGTCGGGTGTGGATTACCTGCCTGGATAGGCGAGGCCGAGCAGCGTGAAGGAGGGCCGTCGGCGAGGAGGCGGCGGCGCTGCAAGCAAGGAGTGAAGGTTTCAACTTGGAAAGGAAGGCGGAAAGGGGGGAAATGTGGCTTTTGGTAAGGGGGCGGGGAGGTAGATATTTCCGCGGAAGCCGAAAATTTGGAATCGCTTCAGTCAAAAAACTGGCGCGCAAAATGTCATCAGACACGGTCCCTTATTCAGAGCGGGCTGTGGACTGTAGCCGTCGCACCTTCTCACGGTGCTCCAAGATATTTTGTGTTGCATCTCACACAGTTGGTTATAATAAACTGTGTGGGATCTACTTGATTTTTTGTCTTGATTTGAATTACATAATGGGGTCACAGCGGCTATGGACGGCTTTGAATTGCTAGACCTTTTATCTGCAGTGATCATAAAACAATTGGAATTATTCAGGGTTCGTTTGGACATTTTTATGCATTAAGTGAGTTTTCAATGCATTTATGTGCATAATTCAAATTTGAACTACATGCACATGCTCCAGTGCATATAAATTGGTTGAAAAATCAAATCTTTGTCCTTGGGTGCATGCTTAGGTCCCATGCAAGAAATGGGAATGAATGTCAAACACCCTGCCACCGTCACTCAGCCGCAAACATTGATATACCTGGTTTTTTAATTCTAGTAAATCCAAAACTCGTCTGAAATCCATGAAACTTGGCATGCTATCATGGAGCAGCATCAACATGTCGTGGTAAATTTTTTGTCCCATTTGGGGCAGGTTTGGGTATATGCTTCTCACAAACCAGAGCTTCTCACAACAAGCATGATGGTTTCCGTAGGGAATGCCCCAACTTTGGGGGCGAAACCATATCCATTGCCTCTAATTGCTTTCAAAAAAATTCTCATGTCAACATAGAACAACAGGAGTGCTGTGTTATTTTTTGTGATTTTTCGGGGTTCGTTTGGACATTTTTATGCATTAAGTGAGTTTTCAATTCATTTATGTGCATAATTCAAATTTGAACTACATGCACATGCTCAAGTGCATATAAATTGGTTGAAAAATCAAATCTTTGTCCTTCTGTGCATGCTTAGGTCCCATGCAAGAAATGGGAATGAATTTCAAACACCCTGCCACCGTCACTCGGCCGCAAACATTGAGATACCTGGTTTTTAAATTCTAGTAAATCCAAAACTCGTCTGAAATTCATGAAACTTGGCTTGCTATCATGGAGCGGCATCAACATGTCGTGGTAAATTCTTTGTCCCATTTGGAGCAGGTTTGGGTACATGCTTCTCACAAACCAGAGCTTCTCACAACAAGCATGATGGTTTCGGTACGGAACGCCCCAACTTTGGGGGTGAAACAATATCCATTGCCTCTTATTGCGTTGAATTTTTTTCTCGTGTCAACATAGAACAACAGGAGTGTTGTGTTATTTTTTGTGATTTTTCCGGGTTCGTTTGGACATTTTTATGCATTAAGTGAGTTTTCAATGCATTTATGTGCATAATTCAAATTTGAACTACATGCACATGCTCCGGTGCATATAAATTGCTTGAAAAAGCAAATCTTTGTCCTTGCGTGCATGCTTAGGTCTCATGCAAGAAATGAGAATGAATGTCAAACACCCTGCCACCGTAACTGGGCCCCAAACATTGAGATACCTGGTTTTTAAATTATAGTAAATCCAAAACTCGTCTAAAATTCATGAAACTTTGCATGCTATCATGGAGCGGCATCAACATGTCGTGGTAAATTCTTTGTCCCATTTGGGGCAGGTTTGGGTATATGCTTCTCACAAACCAGAGCTTCTCACAACAAGCATGATGGTTTCGGTAGGGAACGCCCCAACTTTGGGGCGAAACGATATCCATTGCCTCTTATTGCTTTCAAATTGTTTCTCAGGTCAACATAGAACAATAGGAGTGTTGTGTTATTTTTTGTGATTTTTCGGGGTTTGTTTGGACATTTTTATGCATTAAGTGAGTTTTCGATGCATTTATGTGCATAATTCAAATTTTAACTACATGCACATGCTCTGGTGCATATAAATTGGTTGACAAATCAAATCTTTGTCCTTGGGTGCATGCTTAGGTCCCATGCAAGAAATGGGAATGAATGTCAAATACCCTGCCACCGTCACTCGGCCGCAAACATTGAGATACCGGGTTTTTAAATTCTAGTAAATCCAAAACTCGTTTGAAATTCATGAAACTTGGCATGCTATCATGGAGCGGCATCAACATGCCGTGGTAAATTTGTTGTCCCATTTGGGGCAGGTTTGGGTATATGCTTCTCACAAACCAGAGCTTCTCACAACAAGCATGATGGTTTCAGATAGAACACCCGTATGCAAAGTGAGAGCATGATTTGTGCATCTCTTGAACACAAACGGTTCTTTTGGATGGCCCGTGTGAACCACTTACAAACAATTTGGTTCGATTTGCATCTGTCATATTGGGTATGTTGCCATTTGTCAAACTAGAAAGATTGACATTTGTTGATCCGGTAACATTGCCATTTGCCAACCTAGTAACAGTGCGATTTGTCAAAATATGAAGCTAAAAATCACTAGCAGTATCTAATTTTTGCAACTAAAATTCTGTAATTAAGCATAGATGGAGGCGAGGAGGCATGTTCAGCCAGACGTGCAGCGGGCGGCGCAGTACTATTCGATTTGACAGCGGGCGGCGCAGTTCCCGATACGGCTTTAATGCAGACGAGGGAGAGGGTAGCGGTTCCCGAAATGTTGAACGGCCAATGATGCATCCTCCTTCAATTAGCATCATGTGAATGCATTCGGGAAGTAATGGGAGGACCGGGAAAAGAGGCAGCACGATGTCAATGCAACGCAGTTTGCACTCATATAAAGGTGCCCCTCCATTCCAATGCATCTACCACATCATACGCACCTAAGCATTTGCCTAAGAACCTACACTAATAAGCGCAAAAGTGCCCACTCCAGACCCATGGCGGCGATGAGCGCGAGCAGCCAGCGGTTGTGCCAGATGGTCCACATCGCCGGCCTGCGGCATGGCACCGTGCATCGTCTCCATACGGTGTTGGCGACCGGCTGGTGGATGGCCGCCGTCGACGCCAGCTACGACTCTCAGTTGAACCAGATGATCGTTCGCACCACCAACAGGTTCACCGTTGTCAAGAAGCTTGCGGGCGACATCGCCGTACTCCTCCAGCCCGCGCGCCCGGGCTCCTCATTGCCTGCCACACTAATCGGCCTCCATGGTCGGAACCTCTTTCAAGCACTGGTGGCCCTGCGACTGCCCGCCGATGCCACGAAGAATGTCCACCTGGAGGTCGCGCTCGCCGCGAGGCGCCTCCATTTGCAAGAAACCGTCGACCTACACATCCATGTGTACGAGCGATCGTGTACATAGGTATCTACAAGGCCAGTGAGGACGCTACGACGTTGGCCTTCTTCAGCCGGCTCGAAGCCTTGGATGCCTTAGCTAAGAAGCACCTTCACCTCGCCGCACAAGCCACCACTCCTTAGCCGCCGGTCTGTGGCCCGGCCGGCGCACTGAGTTGAGGAGGAGGAGGTCGTACGTCGATGGATGCATCTTTCTTCTTGCCTCCTGTAACCACCACTGCGATCGTATCATCGTGGCCTTAATTCTTATTTTGCTATTGCATTCTCATTCCAGTCAATACAGACATGTGCGATCCCTTTGCTCAATACAGACATGTCCATTCCAGTCTTATTTTGATTTGCTTGAATGAAGGTCTATCCCGCCGTTAGGCGCCGCAGCGTGCTGTGCTCGCCGTTAGGCGCCGCGACGCGCTCTGCTCGCGTCCGTTGGCGCGCTCGGCTTGTGGACAGCTTTTCCTTGCGTGTTCAACTGCTATATATGGTTGCTCGCCGTTGAAGCGGCCACGGTGTGATCTGCTCGCGTCCCTCCGCGCGCGCTCTGCCAACGGTTGGGCGTGCGCACGATCACGTCGGGGGCCCGGTATGCATGCGCCGCACGCGTTGCCACGCGATGCAGTTACGCGCGGCACGATGGAGTTACGCGCTGCAAATTAGAACTGCCATCAGGGCCTGCCAGTATTCCTGGCCGTCCGGCTTCCCCTTTAATTCCCGCGGCCATTATAACCTTAGTCTCTTCAACCTTTCAATCGCGCCCCACGACACAACAAGCACACCCACGACGACACATAGGGAGGGGATGTCCAGCGGCGCTCCAATGGAGTTCGGCGAGCATAGAGTGGAGACCCACGCGAGGGAGACGGATCTCTCGGTGGTGTACACCATCGACCTGGCCATGGTGGACGACTACATCAACAGCGTTGAGCAGTTCCTTGCTGGAGACAAGTAAAAGGTGGTCGGCATCGACCTCCAGTACACCACCGGTCATCCCGGCATAGATCAGAAGGTTGTCATCGCCCAGTTGTGCGTGCGCCATCATGTCCTCATCTACCACTACTACATGGCCACAGAGCCTTGCGACCGTTTCAACAGGTTTGTCAGCAGCATCGACTACAAGTTCCCCATGGTGGAAACCATGGACGATGTAAAAGCGCTCAGTATTACGGGCTTGGCCTGCAATAACCTTGTCGAAATCCGTGACCACTACAGGGTCTGGGGCAGCACAAAGGACTCCCTGGTCGAACTCGCCTTGGCCATCATCAACCCCTACTACGAAAAGATGAAGCAGGATGCCTAGAGAACAAGTCCCCTATCCTGGCACAGGGCCTGGATGAGCAACTGGATGAACCTCACCTCAGGTTCGCGGCCAAGAGCGTGTACACATGCTACGAGATGCACAGGCGGATCGTTGACATGAAGAAGTGCCTCGTTACCCAAATCGACGAGCCCGGATCGAGCCACAAGCAGAGCAAGCGTCACAAGAAGTAGATGATGATCAGATGATCGTTTATGCTAGCTAGTCATGCATGCAATATATAGTTTACTTTATTGGTGTGTGGAAATGTCATGTGTGTAGTAACCACCTATGTAATTATGCATGTAATAGTTTACTTTGGTGTGTGCAAATGCCATGGTCTTAGTAGCCACCTATGTAAGTGGATGTTTAATTTGGTTATACAAGCATGTCCTTATATATATATGTTGTTGTTCTGTATGCAATCCCATCGCACAACACACACATCTTATTAGCAGCAACCGTCTGTGTTATTATCGGTATTCACACACATTTCTGATTACAGACCTGTTTGCCGCGTATCACACACATCTTGTTAAGTTGAACCATTTCTGTTCTCATGTCTCAACGCAAACAGTTCATCCGAGTTAACCGCATACCGTATATCGCACACACCTTGATCTGGCTGACCGTTTCTTTTGTGTTGCCTAATCACAAACAGTTCATCCGAGTGAACTGTTGGGGATCGTAGCAGAAATCAAAAAATTTCTATGCATCACCAAGATCCATCTATGGAGTTTAATAGCAACGAGGAAGGAGTGCATCTACATACCCTTGTAGATCGCGAGTGGAAGCGTTCAAGTGAACGGGGTTGATGGAGTCGTACTCGTCGTGATCCAAATCACCGATGACCGAGCGCCGAACGGACGGCACCTCCGCGTTCAACACACGTACGGAGCAGCGACGTCTCCTCCTTCTTGATCCAGCAAGGGGGAAGGAGAGGTTGATGGAGATCCAACAGCACGACGGCGTGGTGGTGGAAGTAGCGGGGATCCCGGCAGGGCTTCGCCAAGCGCAAGCGTGAGGGAGAGGTGTCACGGGAGGGAGAGGGAGGCGCCAGGGGCTAGGGTGCAGCTGCCCTCCCCCCCCCCTTTATATAGGCCCCCTTGGGGGGCGCCGGCCCTGGGATCCCATCTACATGGGGGGCGGCGGCCAAAGGGGGGGAACTTGCCCCCCAAGTCAGGTGGGGCGCCCCCACCCCCAGGGTTTCCAACCCTAGGCGCAGGGGGAGGCCCATGGGGGGAGCACCAGCCCACCAGGGGCTGGTTCCCCTCCCACTTCAGCCCATGGGGCCCTCCGGGATAGGTGGCCCCACCCGGTGGACCCCCGGGACCCTTCCGGTGGTCCCGGTACAATACCGGTGACCCCCAAAACTTTCCCGGTGGCCAAAATAGGACTTCCCATATATAAATCTTTACCTCCGGACCATGCCGGAACTCCTCGTGATGTCCGAGATCTCATCCGGGACTCCGAACGACTTTTGGATTTCTGCATACTAATATCTCTACAACCCTAGCGTCACCGAACCTTAAGTGTGTAGACCCTACGGGTTCGGGAGACATGCAGACATGACCGAGACGACTCTCCGGTCAATAACCAACAGCGGGATCTGGATACCCATGTTGGCTCCCACATGTTCCACGATGATCTCATCGGATGAACCACGATGTCGAGGATTCAATCAATCCCGTATACAATTCCCTTTGTCAATCGGTACGTTACTTGCCCGAGATTAAATCGCCGGTATCCCAATACCTTGTTCAATCTCGTTACCGGCAAGTCACTTTACTCGTACCGTAATGCATGATCCCGTGACCAACCACTTGGTCACTTTGAGCTCATTATGATGATGCATTACCGAGTGGGCCCAGAGATACCTCTCCGTCAAACGGAGTGACAAATCCCAGTCTCGATTCGTGCCAACCCAACAGACACTTTCGGAGATACCCGTAGTGCACCTTTATAGCCACCCAGTTACGTTGTGACGTTTGGCACACCCAAAGCACTCCTACGGTATCCGGGAGTTGCACAATCTCATGGTCTAAGGAAATGATACTTGACAATTGGAAAAGCTCTAGCAAACGAACTACACGATCTTTGTGCTATGCTTAGGATTGGGTCTTGTCCATCACATCATTCTCCTAATGATGTGATCCCGTTATCAATGACATCCAATGTCCATAGTCAGGAAACCATGACTATCTGTTGATCAACGAGCTAGTCAACTAGAGGCTCACTAGGGACATGTTGTGGTCTATGTATTCACACATGTATTACGATTTCCGGATAACACAATTATAGCATGAACAATAGACAATTATCATGAACAAGGAAATATAATAATAACCATTTTATTATTGCCTCTAGGGCATATTTCCAACAGTCTCCCACTTGCACTAGAGTCAATAATCTAGTTACATTGTGATGAATCGAACACCCATAGAGTTCTGGTGTTGATCATGTTTTGCTCTAGGGAGAGGTTTAGTCAACGGATCTGCTACATTCAGGTCCGTATGTACTTTACAAATATCTATGTCTCCATTTTGAACACTTTCACGAATGGAGTTGAAGCGACGCTTGATATGCCTGGTCTTCCTGTGAAACCTGGGCTCCTTGGCAAGGGCAATAGCTCCAGTGTTGTCACAGAAGAGAGTCATCGGGCCCGACGCATTGGGAATCACCCCTAGGTCAGTAATGAACTCCTTCATCCAAATTGCTTCTTGCGCTGCCTCTGAGGCCGCCATGTACTCCGCTTCACATGTAGATCCCGCCACGACGCTTTGCTTGCAACTGCACCAGCTTACTGCCCCTCCATTCAAAATATACACGTATCCGGTTTGTGACTTCGAGTCATCCAGATCTGTGTCGAAGCTAGCGTCGACGTAACCCTTTACGACGAGCTCTTCGTCACCTCCATATACGAGAAACATATCCTTAGTCCTTTTCAGGTACTTCAGGATATTCTTGACCGCTGTCCAGTGTTCCATGCCGGGATTACTTTGGTACCTTCCTACCAAAATTACGGCAAGGTTTACATCAGGTCTGGTACACAGCATGGCATACATAATAGACCCTATGGCCGAGGCATAAGGGATGACACTCATCTTTTCTCTATCTTCTGCCGTGGTCGGGCATTGAGCCGTGCTCAATTGCACACCTTGTAATACAGGCAAGAACCCCTTCTTGGACTGATCCATATTGAACTTCTTCAATATCTTGTCAAGGTACGTACTCTGTGAAAGACCAATGAGGCATCTTGATCTATCTCTATAGATCTTGATGCCTAATATATAAGCAGCTTCCTCAAGGTCCTTCATTGAAAAACACTTATTCAAGTAGGCCTTTATACTTTCCAAGAATTCTATATCATTTCCCATCAATAGTATGTCATCCACATATAATATGAGAAATGCTACAGAGCTCCCACTCACTTTCTTGTAAACACAGGCTTCTCCATAAGTCTGTGTAAACCCAAACGCTTTGATCATCTCATCAAATCGAATGGTCCAACTCCGAGATGCTTGCACCAGCCCATAGATGGAGCGCTGGAGCTTGCATACCTTGTTAGCATTCTTAGGATCGACAAAACCTTCCGGCTGCATCATATACAATTCTTCCTTAAGAAAGCCCTTAAGGAATGCCGTTTTGACGTCCATTTGCCATATCTCATAATCATAGAATGCGGCAATTGCTAACATGATTCGGACGGACTTCAGCTTCGCTACGGGTGAGAAAGTCTCATCGTAGTCAACCCCTTGAACTTGTCAATAACCCTTAGCGACAAGTCGAGCCTTATAGATGGTCACGTTACCATCCGCGTCTGTCTTCTTCTTAAAGATCCATTTATTTTCTATGGCTCGCCGATCATCGGGCAAGTCAGTCAAAGTCCATACTTCGTTTTCATAAATGGATCCTATCTCGGATTGCATGGCTTCAAGCCATTTGTTGGAATCCGGGCCCGCCATCGCTTCTTCATAGTTCGAAGGTTCACCGTTGTCTAACAACATGATTTCCATGACAGGGTTGCCGTACCACTCTGGTGCGGAACGTGTCCTTGTGGACCTACGAAGTTCAGCAGTAACTTGATCTGAAGCTTCATGATCATCATCATTAACTTCCTCCCCAGTCGGTGCAGGCACCACAGGAACATCTTCCCGTGCTGCGCTACTTTCCGGTTCGGAAGGGGTGACTATCACCTCATCAAATTCCACTTTCCTCCTACTTATTTCTTTCGAGAGAAACTCTTTCTCCAGAAAGGACCCGTTCTTGGCAACAAAGATCTTGCCTTCGGATCTGAGGTAGAAGGTATACCCAATGGTTTCCTTGGGGTATCCTATGAAGACGCATTTTTCCGACTTGGGTTCGAGCTTTTTAGGTTGAAGTTTCTTGACATAAGCATCGCATCCCCAAACTTTTAGAAACGACAGCTTAGGTTTCTTCCCAAACCATAATTCATACGGTGTCGTCTCAACGGATTTCGGCGAAGCCCTATTTAAAGTGAACGTGGCAGTCTCTAAAGCATAGCCCCAAAATGAGAGCGGTAGATCGGTAAGAGACATCATAGATCGCACCATATCCAATAGAGTGCGATTACGACGTTCGGACACACCATTTCGCTGAGGTGTTCCAGGCGGCGTGAGTTGTGAAACGATTCCACATTCCCTTAAGTGCGTACCAAATTCGTGACTTAAATATTCTCCTCCATGATCTGATCGTAAGAACTTTATTTTCCTGTCACGTTGATTCTCAACCTCACTCTGAAATTCCTTGAACTTTTCAAAGGTCTCAGACTTGTGTTTCATTAGGTAGACATACCCATATCTACTTAAGTCATCAGTGAGAGTGAGAACATAACGATAGCCACCGCGAGCCTCAACACTCATTGGACCGCACACATCGGTATGTATAATTTCCAATAAGTTGGTTGCTCGCTCCATTGTTCCGGAGAACGGAGTGTTGGTCATCTTGCCCATGAGGCATGGTTCGCACGTGTCAAATGATTCGTAATCAAGAGACTCCAAAAGTCCATCTGCATGGAGCTTCTTTATGCGTTTGACACCAATGTGACCAAGGCGGCAGTGCCACAAGTATGTGGGACTATCGTTATCAACTTTACATCTTTTGGTATTCACACTATGAATATGTGTAACATCACGTTCGAGATTCATTAAGAATAAACCATTGACCAGCGGGGCATGACCATAAAACATATCTCTCATGTAAATAGAACAACCATTATTCTCGGATTTAAATGAGTAGCCATCTCGAATTAAACGAGATCCTGATACAATGTCCATGCTCAAAGCTGGCACTAAATAACAATTATTGAGGTTTAAAACTAATCTCGTAGGTAAATGTAGAGGTAGCGTGCCGACGGCGATCACATCGACCTTGGAACCATTCCCGACGCGCATCGTCACCTCGTCCTTCGCCAGTCTCCGCTTATTCCGCAGCTCCTGTTTTGAGTTACAAATATGAAAAACCGCACCGGTATCAAATACCCAGGAGCTACTACGAGTACTGGTAAGGTACACATCAATTACATGTATATCACATATACCTTTGGTGTTGCCGGCCTTCTTGTCCACTAAGTATTTGGGGCAGTTTCGCTTCCAGTGACCACTTTCCTTGCAATAAAAGCACTCAGTCTCAGGCTTGGGTCCATTCTTTGGCTTCTTCCCGGCAACTGGCTTACCGGGCGCGGCAACTCCGTTGCCGCCCTTCTTGAAGTTCTTCTTACCCTTGCCCTTCTTGAACTTAGTGGTTTTATTCACCATCAACACTTGATGTTCCTTTTTGATCTCCACCTCCGCTGATTTCAGCATTGAATATACCTCAGGAATGGTCTTTTCCATCCCCTGCATATTGAAGTTCATCACAAAGCTCTTGTAGCTCGGTGGAAGCGACTGAAGGATTCTGTCAATGACCGCGTCATCCGGGAGATTAACTCCCAGCTGAGTCAAGCGGTTGTGCAACCCAGACATTTTGAGTATGTGCTCACTGATAGAACTGTTTTCCTCCATCTTACAACTGAAGAACTTGTCGGAGACTTCATATCTCTCGACCCGGGCATGAGCTTGGAAAACCATTTTCAGCTCTTCGAACATCTCATATGCTCCGTGTTTCTCAAAACGCTTTTGGAGCCCCGGTTCTAAGCTGTAAAGCATGCCACACTGAACGAGGGAGTAATCATCAGCACGTGACTGCCAAGCGTTCATAACGTCTTGGTTCTCTGGGATGGGTGCTTCACCTAGCGGTGCTTCTAGGACATAATCTTTCTTGGCAGCTATGAGGATGATCCTCAGATTCCGGACCCAGTCCGTATAGTTGCTGCCATCATCTTTCAGCTTGGTTTTCTCTAGAAACGCATTGAAGTTGAGGGCAACGTGGGCCATTTGATCTACAAGACATATTGTAAAGATTTTAGACTAAGTTCATGATAATTAAGTTCATCTAATCAAATTATTCAATGAACTCCCACTCAGATAGACATCCCTCTAGTCATCTAAGTGAAACATGATCCGAGTCAACTAGGCCATGTCCGATCATCACGTGAGACGGACTAGTCAATATCGGTGAACATCTTTATGTTGATCGTATCTTCTATACAACTCATGCTCGACCTTTCGGTCTTTCGTGTTCCGAGGCCATGTCTGTACATGCTAGGCTCGTCAAGTCAACCTAAGTGTATTGCGTGTGTTCCGAGGCCATGTCTGTACATGCTAGGCTCGTCAACACCCGTTGTATGCGAACGTTAGAATCTATCACACCCGATCATCACGTGGTGCTTCGAAACAACGAACCTTCGCAACGGTGCACAGTTAGGGGGAACACTTTCTTGAAATTATTATAAGGGATCATCTTACTTACTACCGTCGTTCTAAGCAAATAAGATGTAGAACATGATAAACATCACATGCAATCAAATAGTGACATGATATGGCCAATATCATTTTGCTCCTTTTGATCTCCATCTTCGGGGCGCCATGATCATCTTCGTCACCGGCATGACACCATGATCTCCATCATCATGATCTCCATCATCGTGTCTTCATGAAGTTTTCACGCCAATGATTACTTCTACTTCTATGGCTAACGTGTTTAGCAATAAAGTAAAGTAATTTACATGGCGTTATTCAATGACACGCAGGTCATACAAAAAATAAAGACAACTCCTATGGCTCCTGCCGGTTGTCATACTCATCGACATGCAAGTCGTGATTCCTATTACAAGAACATGATCAATCTCATACATCACATATATCTCATTCATCACATCCTTTTGGCCATATCACATCACAAGGCACATGCTGCAAAAACAAGTTAGACGTCCTCTAATTGTTGTTGCATGTTTTTACGTGGCTTCTATAGGTTTCTAGCAAGAACGTTTCTTACCTACGTAAAACCACAACGTGATATGCCAATTTCTATTTACCCTTCATAAGGACCCTTTTCATCGAATCCGTTCCGACTAAAGTGGGAGAGACAGACACCCGCTAGCCACCTTATGCAACTAGTGCATGTCAGTCGGTGGAACCTGTCTCACGTAAGCGTACGTGTAAGGTCGGTCCGGGCCGCTTCATCCCACAATGCCGCCGAAACAAGATAAGACTAGTAGTGGCAAGAAAATTGACAACATCTACGCCCACAACAAGTTTGTGTTCTACTCGTGCATAGAAACAACGCATAGGCCTGGCTCATGATGCCACTGTTGGGGATCGTAGCAGAAATCAAAAAAATTCTACGCATCACCAAGATCCATCTATGGAGTTTACTAGCAACGAGGAAGGAGTGCATCTACATACCCTTGTAGATCGCGAGCGGAAGCGTTCAAGTGAACGGGGTTGATGGAGTCGTACTCGTCGTGATCCAAATCACCGATGACCGAGCGCCGAACGGACGGCACCTTCGCGTTCAACACACATACGGAGCAGCGACGTCTCCTCCTACTTGATCCAACAAGGGGGAAGGAGAGGTTGATGGAGATCCAGCAGCACGACGGCATGGTGGTGTAAGTAGCGGGGATCCCGGCAGGGCTTCGCCAAGCGCTAGCGGGAGGGAGAGGTGTCACGGGACGGAGAGGGAGGCGCCAGGGGCTAGGGTGCAGCTGCCCTCCCTCCCCCCCTTTATATAGGCCCCCTTGGGGGGGCGCCGGCCCTAGGATACCATCTACATGAGGGGCGGGGGCCATAGGGGGGGAACTTGCCCCCCAAGTCAGGTGGGGCGCCCCCCACCCCTAGGGTTTCCAACCCTAGGCGCAGGGGGAGGCCCATGGGGGGCGCACCAGCCCACCAGGGGCTGGTTCCCCTCCCACTTCAGCCCATGGGGCCCTCCGGGATAGGTGGCCCCACCCGGTGGACCCCCGGGACCCTTCCGGTGGTCCCGGTACAATACCGGTGACCCCCGAAACTTTCCCGATGGCCGAAACTGGACATCCTATATACAATTCTTCACCTCCGGACCATTCCGGAACTCCTCGTGACGTCCGGGATCTCATCCGGGACTCCGAACAACTTTTGGATTTCCGCATACTAATATCTCTACAACCCTAGCGTCACCGAACCTTAAGTGTGTAGACCCTACGGGTTCGGGAGACATGCAGACATGACCGAGACGACTCTCCGGTCAATAACCAATAGCGGGATCTGGATACCCATGTTGGCTCCCACATGTTCCACGATGATCTCATCGGATGAACCACGATGTCGAGGATTCAATCAATCCCGTATACAATTCCCTTTGTCAATCGGTACGTTACTTGCCCGAGATTCGATCATCGGTATCCCAATACCTCGTTCAATCTCGTTACCGGCAAGTCACTTTACTCGTACCATAATGCATGATCCCGTGACCAACCACTTGGTCACTTTGAGCTTATTATGATGATGCATTAACGAGTGGGCCCAGAGATACCTCTCCGTCAAACGGAGTGACAAATCCCAGTCTCGATTCGTGCCAACCCAACAGACACTTTCGGAGGTACCCGTAGTGCACCTTTATAGCCACCCAGTTACGTTGTGACGTTTGGCACACCCAAAGCACTCCTACGGTATCCGGGAGTTGCACAATCTCATGGTCTAAGGAAATGATACTTGACAATTGGAAAAGCTCTAGCAAACGAACTACACGATCTTTGTGCTATGCTTAGGATTGGGTCTTGTCCATCACATCATTCTCCTAATGATGTGATCCCGTTATCAATGACATCCAATGTCCATAGTCAGGAAACCATGACTATCTGTTGATCAACGAGCTAGTCAACTAGAGGCTCACTAGGGACATGTTGTGGTCTATGTATTCACACATGTATTACGATTTCCGGATAACACAATTATAGCATGAACAATAGACAATTATCATGAACAAGGAAATATAATAATAACCATTTTATTATTGCCTCTAGGGCATATTTCCAACATGAACCGTATGCTGTATATCGCACACACCTCTATCTGGCTGCCCATTTTTTTGTTCCACCTCATCGCAAGCGGTTAATTGAACTGAACTGTATGCCCTTAATCGCACACGCAACTGAAATCTGAACCGTGTTTGATGCATCCTCCATCACAAACGTTTTGCACCTTTTTGACGGGTTTTTTACACCACCGTTTGCGATTATGGCATCGCACACAGTTTCGTCGAAGGGTCTCTAATCGTAGTGTCACGTTAGCAGCATCCTGCAGTAGTGATATTCAAATCGATAAGTCCAAAGAAAAAGCACGAGATAGGGTTGGTGTCCCCGCACCTGCGTGCCACTATGTATCTTTTATCAATTACATTACTTAATTTCCAATTTTGCTAGCAGGCATGACTGTTTATATCATCTCCCTTTTGCAGAGAAGTCAAAGAACGACGCCAATAAATAGAAAAGCCCGATATATCAAAGAATAGAAAGAAAAAGAAAGTCATACGCACAGTACACTCATGGGGTGCAGCAAGAGGACACGACAAGGCTTGTAGGGCCCACCATTCGCTCCAACCCCAACCCACCCCCCCCCCCCCCCCCGCCCGCCAATCAACCGTTATCGCCACCATTTTGATCCTAGATCACATCCTTCACAAGGACTTCATTGATGGGTGTATTTATATAGGAACAAAGGACGAGCCACCAACAAAGAAAAATTCTTCAAAGCCAAAATATTTTCCAACTCCCTTCTCCACCTAAGTCCGCGATAGATTGCTAATGATTGGTTTGTACCTAATAAGTCTCCAACGTATCTATATTTTTTGATTGTTTCATGCTATTATATTATCAATCTTGGATTCTTTATATGCATTTTCATGCTACTTTACATTATTTTTTAGGATTAACCTATTAAACTAGTGCTCTGTGACAGGTTCTGTTTTTTTGCTTGTTTTTGGCTTTTCAGAAAGTCAATACCAAACGAAGTCCAAACACGATGAAACTTTACGGTGATTTTTTCTAGACCAGAAGGGACCCTAGAAGGTTCGGGAGGAGGTCAGAAGAGCTACGAGAGAGCCACAAGCTCACACGGGGCCCCACACAACTCTATTTGACCTAATTCCAAGCCTATAAATTCACACATATTCCCAAACCAACCAGGAGCCACCCGAAACACCTTTTCCGCCACCGTAAGCTTTTGTTCTTCCGTGATCCCATCTGGAAGCTTTTTCCGGTACTCTACCGGAGGGGGAATCGATCACGGATGGCTTCTACATCGTCCTTGCTGCCAGTCGATGATGCGTTCGTAGTTCACCACAGACCTACGGGTCCATGGCTACTGGCTAGATGGCTTCTTCTCTCTCTTTGATCTTCAATACAATGTTCACCTCGATCTTCTTGGAGTTGAAAGAGCATGGTGCCCCCATGTTTGGTTTTGGTAATTGATGACAATCCCTATGGACTAATGGTTGCTGTGGGCTATATTTGAAGGGTTTGTCCATAGACATTTCTTGAAGTCCATTTGTTGGTTTCAAGGAGATTATGTGATGACCAAGGTGCTATTCAAGGAATTTATCCAAAGATTGGTCATGTGAGAGTTGAGCTTATTGCAAGCATATCTTGAAGAGGAAGATTGTGTGAACACTCATGGTTACTTTCAATACATCATCTTTACGAAGAGAGAAGATAACAAACAAACCATAGAAGATGTACCGAGTGGGATCAAGTGATCCCCTGGTATGGTAAGCATTGTCCATTACGCTTTGTGTACTAACCCATGGTCTACGTGAGAGCTCGACATGGGGTTAGGTATGTTTCCCTGGGCTTGCGTCAAGAGGAAGATCTCATACAACCCATGAAGGATGACAGCAAGTGGTGATCGTCATCAAGATTGCGATGTGCAAGTTCATGTGAAGCATCATGAAGAGATCATACTTGAAGCTTGCGGTCCATTGTGGTAACAATGGAAGTGTGAAGATGTGCCGAAGAGTGGCTCGCCCATAGTGGAGTATGGGGCAGAAATCTACTAGTCTTCATCGAGCCAGCGCAATCAAGAAAGGTGGTCCAACTTGAGGAGATCAAGATCGTCATCGTCTAGCTCAAGTGGACTATGCGCAAGGCAAAGGTTTGCCCTTGATAGTTTTCTATTTTACCGGTCTCATGGTGGTAGTTGGGAGACCGGGTTGTACGATTGATTGTCGTACTATCAGGGGGGCTCTCGAGTGAGTAGCTTGATCGTATCGTTCGTAGAGAGCTCAAACCATTGCATCCTTGCATCATCTTTCTTGGTTCTTGTTTGGTATTTCTGTTTGTGAGTTTTAGAGCTTATGGTAATCTTCATGACAAGCTCGAGTTCATCAAAAATGGAGTACATATGCATCTTCTATGATGTTTTTGCTGATAGAGTTAATGCCGGTTCTTCATTCGTAGAGATTTCACATCTCTATATCATATGCATATCTTTGTTTAGGCTCATCATTTGTAGAGTCTTGGTTAACGAAGGGATCAAGATAACCGACAGTTTTTTCTTTTTGATGCAACCGACAGTTCCCAAGGTATCAAGTCAGATTCCTATCAATGTCCACTATCCACTAAACCATATGAATAAACAGATAAAAAAGGAAGAAGCCAGCGACATCTGGGCATTTCTTGTCGACGCATGCTGCAAGTGAATGCAGAAAGGGTTGTGCTACGACGAGATTCGGGAATGATCGGAACATTGTGGTGCGTTGCATCACTGCCTTGCTTGGGACTGAATCGGCCGTGCAATCAGTGTGTGACCGACACAAAACGCAGGCACACAGTGAACACACTGCTCCCAAGCCACCACCACCGTGGATCTCAGCTATGCGGCAACACAAACAAAACAAAATTTCTCTAGTATAGTATCATGTCACAAACGATTCTTACATTCCATGAAGGATTAGTTAGTTGGTGGCTTTTCCCACCAAATCCAATCGCGACCCAACGACCCGAATCGAGGGGCTTATTTCCGGTTAAACTACACACCACCAACCTACATCAATCCATCCAAACAACCAACCCAATATACTGTACTACTTCTACTAATTTAATCATCACATAAACAAGTCAATTCCTCTCGCCTTCGTCTTCGACTTCTTCTTTGGCTCCGTCGTCGTGCTCGGCCCCGGTCAGTTCATGTCGAGCATCCCTTCGTGGAAGGCGGCGATGCGGTCGGGCGTCACGCACTGGGTGATGAGCCGCGCGCCTGGCTTGTGCGCCCACGGCTTCACCAGTATGCACGTCGCGATGTAGTCCAGGTTCGTCAGGGGCACGACGTGCGCCGGCGGCCCCCAGCCGTAGTCCACCTCCGCGAACCCGAGCCGCGTCCAGTCCGACACCAGCAGGGTCCGGTAGTCCGACGTGATCTGGTACGGGTCCACGCCACCGTCGGCGCCGGCCTCCCCGGTCGCCCACCGCCCGAACTCCGACGGCATCCGCCTCTTCCCGTCCTTGATGATCTTCACCACTTCGGGGATCGTGGAGCCGGCCACCTTGCCGGCGGGGGCCGACACGCGCATGATGTAGTAGCAGTTGCCGTAGAACCCGGCCCCGGCGCGCGGGAGCGAGGCGTGCAGGAGGGGCCGGGCGTTCATGGCGAAGCAGAGGTGGACGATGGAGTCCTCCTCGAAGCCCGCCGCGCGGGTGCGGCTCTGCCACGCCTTGGCCACCAGCACCTCGAACGCCGAGCACCAGGAGCCGGTGTGCGACGAGTTGTACTGGGACTTGAAGTGGTTGATGTAGTCCGCGGAGATGTCCATGGCGAGGTACTCGAGGCGCTTGGCGCCCGCGGGGCTCGGCAGACTGCCGATGACGGCGCCGGCCGGGTCGGGGATGGCCTCGCGGCCCCACTGCGGCTCCACGGTCAAGCCTTCCGCGGTGCGGCCGCGGGCGAGCTCGCCGACGGCGGCCATGAACTGCGCGGCGCCGGGGCCGTCGGCGACGGCGTGGCTGAAGCGGAAGCCGACGACGAAGCCGCCGCAGGCGAAGGTGGTGACCTGGACGAGCAGGACGAGCTTCCGCGCGTCCTCCTCCTGCGCCGGCGTGGGCGGGAGCAGCTCGTCCTTGGCGATCATCATGGGGTGCTCCAGGTACTCCACGTCCTCGAGCGCGCACCCGGCGGCGGCCTCCGTGAACCAGACGCCGCTGCCGCCGCCGCCGCAGTCGACCTGCAGCAGCCCACCTTCCTCCGTGAACCCGAGGCGGCCGGCGAGGGGGTAGTACTGAACCAGGGCCTGCGCGAGGGCCCGCTCGATGGTGCCCGCCGGGCCGGCATCCCCGCCGTCCCGGTCAGGGGCCGGCTTGAAGACGTGCAGCGACTCGATGAGCGCCATCTGGGTGGGGTAGCGGTCGAGCCAGGAGAGGCGGAGCGGGCCGGCCGGCGTGGGCTCGGCGGGGGTGACCAGCCGCTGCGCCAGCCGGTCGACGGACTTGGCGGCCGCCATGGGTGGGTCGGGGGCAGGAATGCTGCAATGGGGATCGGAGCTGGCGAGAGGGAGAATTGGTGGATGGGTGGCCGGGGCGGAAGCGCGTCGTATTCAACTTAACCGGTTGCCTGGCTGGCTCGCTGCTGGTTGCTTTGACTTGGCAGGGAGGCGGAAGCGCGTCGTATTTATAGGGGCGACGTGCGTCGGCGAAATGTCTGATGGTGACGAGGATGGGTGTCGGACGAGTTGAATGCCACAACCTGTCCGGGATGAGATTTTTTTTTCTTTTCTTCTGAAGAATGTCCAGGATGATATTTCTGCGAGGCTGGGTGGGTTGGGTTGGGGTTGGGGTGGGGTGGGGGAGAAAGCCAAAGGACAAAGGTGGTGGAGCGGCGCGGCGCTTTCGTGGCGCTATCCACTTGCAGCCTCGTGTTCCTTCCATAGGATAGGCAGGCTACAGCACGCGACAGCAGTCATCCATCAATTATCATGGCACGGGCGGCAGCATCAGCTCGCCTCGCCAGCATCATTGGTGGAGTGCTAGCTGGTAATGTATCTCTGTCAGTACAGTAGGAGTACTACATTAGCAGCTACGTGTACGCATGAATGTTGTATTTGCACATCTTGATAATCTGTCCATTAATTCAGGCATGGCTAGTGTCAGCAAATGCCGGTAGGAACTAATAAAGGTGGTGGGAGCAGCGCCGCCCTGGCTCGGCCCACTTGCAGCCTCGTGTAGCACGCGGGCGGCTAACACGCATCGATCAGCCACCGTGCCACGTGCTGCAACATCAGCTCGCCCGCTTCAACTCCATATTAGCTGGGGATGTACATGTTGTAGTATTTGCACATCTTTGGACTGAACAGATAACCTGCGTGCCTGAACTATCAGTCTGTCTACCCAGTTTTAGGCACATTTAATTAGCGTACGTCTATCCATCGGTATGCGTCGTCGCCAAGACGGTTTCTCCACGGGCAAATGCCACGCGTAGTTTACTGTGACGCATTCCACGGTGAAAACCCACGCGATGCTCCCTCCAGCTCAGGCACGCGACGGCAGCGTACCCGGTCCATGGACGGACGCGGTCCTAGTCGGGCGCGTGCTCTGTTTAACTGAGTAATTAACCACTCCGATCCTCTCGGCGTGGAGGAGCACGCGCGCGAGCTGGTGGCAAATTAACGAACTGCTTATTTTCTTAATTACTTAATCGATGACGATGGTGACGCCGGCGGCCTTTGATCCAGAAAAGTAACAACGACGAGGGATGGTGATGGCGATCGACTATTCTCAGACGAGGACGGACCGACGGATGGGCGAGAGGGACACGGAAACGGAATGCGCGTGAGAGAGAGTGCCGCAAAAGGAAAAGTGTTGTTATTAATTGTAGAAGGTGCTCCAGTGCAGTTCGGGTGGCTTGGTTTGGTGCCTGGCTACGTGATATCCCCTTTTCCTTTTGGGCTCGATGATATTTATAATTTCTGCGAGCCACATTTTCCTCGAGTTCTCACATCGTTGCACTCTAGTAGTATATGAAAAGGCATTCCAATGGAAAGCGTTAAAGCAGCAGCCGCGCGTATAGGATACTACGGCCAAACACTACATACACATGCAGATCCCTTTCCGACGGAACTAAACTAAGAGGGGTAAAGTAAAGATACATACTCGTAGTAGATTTTTACATGCGCACACTTGACCAATTTATCATTAGACTACAGCCAAGGTGCGGATGATTGCATTCGCCACTTCGCCAACCGTTGCGTTCACGCATCTGCTTCATGTGTTGATGAGAAAGAAACATACACTCAACTTGTATAATGTCGCCTCTCTTGTGGTCTTGTAAGCAGCCACTGAGAGCAAGTTGCACGGGCATTTGTTTGTTTGCTGAGATCCGGCTGCGAGCTCACCACTCACCCACAAGCGCACCAAACTAGAACTCCCACCAAACTAAGCCACTCCAACTAGTGCATCGATCAGCTTCAACAATACTGTATGTACTCCTACTACTTTAGTTGGCGAGAGTTTCAGTGTCTCGCACGTATTCTTTTCCATGTTAAACTACTACTCCTATACGACTTGTCTCTCTCGTTAAGCTGTCCATCATTAACTAGTGATCTTAGGGAGACCTCCAGCCCCGATTCTATCAATATGGGGTGTGGCACGGCGAACCGACAGAATAGTCCTTCTAGAATATGGTCTGGACAACGCTATAGAACTGAAGATATTGTTTTCTGCATTTGGGGGATTATTCTGGTTGAAAATAACTTTATAAACTGATAAAGTGAGTTGTTGTGTCGTGGAGAGGCACATGGGCTACCCATCAACACATTCAATTGTTTGGATCTTTGTTTCTTATAGATAGAATACGCCCGGTATGTGCATCAAATTGTTAGAAGAGTTGTCAGGGCGATTACAACCACCGGCCGAGCTACAACATGGCCAGATGGGCCATGGCCAAAACATTGAAGAGCATCGATAAAGTTGGGCCTTTTGAGGGAGAGGAAGAGAAAATGTGTTTCCCTTCAGCTTGCCCTGGCTTGGCCTGCCCAACCAGTTTTGGGTAGCCCATGTGCCCACGTTTGTGGCTTAGTTTTTTTTTTTTGAACTGGTTTGTGGCTTGGTTAAACATCGAAATCACTAATTAAGAAGTACTCGTTGCAAAGAACACTCCACCTTCCCAGGTCACGACAAGTGGCGCACATGCAGCGCGCCACTTGTCGCAACCGGGTTTCTTTTTTTTCGTAGATCCGTTTATTCAAAACGTTTTATCTCTTAAACCGTGCGTCCAAATCTCAAACCGTTTTCACCATTGGATTCCTCGCGTCGAGATCTTCAAAACTAGATCCCATGTTGATAGATTTTGACGAACTTTTTTTTCATAAAAAAAACCGGACCAAAAAAGCAGGACAAAAAAACCAAACCAGGAGCACAGTTTTTTTTCCTTTCTCAAAGAGGCACGCCCGTGCCTTTCGCGAAATCATAGCTGTGCCTCTCGAGAAAGCAAAACTGTGACTCTCGTGGAAGGAAAAAACAGAAAACGCGTATTTTTTTCCTTTCCGAAAAGAGGCACGCCCGTGACTCTCGCGAAAGCACAATCGTGCCCCTCGCGGAAGCAAAACCGTGACTCTCTCGAAAGAAAAAAAAAAACAGAAAACGCGTTTTGTTTTTCCCTTTCCAAAAGGCACGGCCGTGACTCTCGCGAAAGCACAACCGTGCCTCTCGTGGAAGTAAAACCGTGACTCTCGAGAAAGAAAAAAAAACAGAAAACGCGTTTTTTTTGTTTCCGAAAGGCACGGCCGTGACTCTCGCTAAAGCACAACCGTGCCTCTCGCGGAAGAAAAACAGTGACTTTTCGCAAAAGAAAACGCGTTTTTTGCATAAAAAAAAATTTCAAATTTTTTTTTTGTCGAAAAGCTAAGGAAGACAGGTGGAAAACCAAAACGTAAAAAAACCAGAAAAAAACATTTAAAAGGCCGAAAACGCGTGCGGAAAAATAAATAAAAACAAAATCTAAAGGGAGCGTTCAGAGCGCGACACGTGGCGAATGACTGAGAGCGCGCCAAATGGCGCTGATCGTTACGAGGCTCCCGAAGGAGCGCTCGTTAACTAGTTGCTCCCGTTAAACATGGCTCAGTTAACGTATTGTGGGCTATCCATTAACATGGAGGTGATGCTTGTTTTGTCCACGTGTGTCGTCACCATCCCAAACCGCTTGAGAGAGGCGATTTGGCAGGCGAAAGAACTGTCCTCTTTCAATAAAAAAAATTGTCCTCTTCCTCTGTCGGCAACGCCGTGGGTCCTCGCCTCCGCCTGCCACTTCGATGATGGCAGGGGTTGGGAGCCCCGTGAATTTGGCTATGGCCGGTAGACAGTGAGCGTAGGCCTTGTTTGTCCTTTGGACATTTGTTTGATGGAGGGGCTTACGCCAATTTGTAATATATTGCTTCTGCCCTCCCTTCATCTCGGCGGCACTCGAACCGGTGCTGGCGATGGGCAGTTGGCTCTGGTATCTCAGCAGACTTCGGATCCGGCGAGCGGTTGTGTCGCGGGTCGGCACACAATGCCATCTTTAATGTTGTCTACCCGTACAGAAATCTATGATGGTTTCAAGTTGGCCTCGAGGATGGCAGCAAGCGGCGACACACTTCTTCTTGAACCTTGTCGAATGAAAATGGTGGCGCCTGAATCTGGTGAACATGGGAAGATCTTCGCCGACGCACCACAAAGTCTCGGTCGTGTCGCCTGCGGCACATAGGTTCATCGACTCGTTAAGCAACATCAACTCTGGAGGTGTTTGCCCAGATTTGGGCATATTGGTTGATCCCTTCTTTTCCCGGCGAAGCTATGGTACCGATGGTAATCAACGGTGGACGAAGGTTGGGCATGGCGTAAGGGACTCCAAGAATCAAATTTTAGTTTTTTCGGGGTACTTTTTTGCAAGGCTTCATGGCTCATGTGTTTTTGGTTGTTTCCTTTGATTTCCACGTTGTAAGCGTTGTAATCCTCCTTTGTTTTTAATACAATGTGTGCCATTGCTCAAAAAATATGAAGGTTAAGTTTCAGGCAACAAACTACTACCTCTGTATGGTTTTTTGCGCCCCCCCCCCCCCCCTTATTTTGGGTTAGACTTTGACCATCGATATAATTAATAAAGTATAAAGTATATGCTACAAAAGATACATTGTTGGATTTGTATTTGAAAGAGCTTTCTGACTGTATAATTTTTATGATATATAGTTTTCATTTTATTAGTTAAATTTATAGTTTAAATTTAAATCAAAAGAAAAGGGGGGTTATAATAAACCTAGACGGGAAGTAGCTCACAAGCTTAGTGCTTGTCGCGAGTTGATCTCAGTTGCATTCAATGATTGGGGTTGGTTGTGTTGTTGAAGGGATATGAAGAAAACCCGCGCCACTCCTCTCCAGGTGAGTGGTTGTCAAATTGAAGAGAGTGTAGACAAAGAACAACATAATTTGTGAATCTAAACCTTAGACATGAAGAACCGATATAACTTTGCTTATGTCCAAGAAGATTTACCAATGTTGTCCGAGATGGGTGACTTGGGAGGCCCTCGATCCACTTTTTCTGGAAGCCGTCTCCGTGCACTCTTCGTCGCTACCGCCGGTTGACGCCATCGGGCTTGCCCGTGCGGGTGACAGCGGCGACGGGGCTTTGATCCTATAGCGTTGGAGGACAACCCCGCAAGGCCGGACGCAGTGAAGGAGGAAAGTGCAGCAGGCGCGTGCTCTTGTGCTTGGGTGGCGGCCTGGGATCTTCTTCCCTGAGATGGGCGCAAGCGGCGGAGATCACCCGGCACCGTCATGACCCAACCTGGCGTCGTTACCAACACCGTCAAGGTAATCCTATGTGTGACAGTAGTCTGTTATACCTGGTAATGGCGGTGTTATGTGTGTAGTTACCGTGATGAAGGCTGCTCGGGGTCTGCTCGGGCTTGATCTTTAGGGTGAAAACTCACAATTTGACCTTCGGTAGTTGGATCCAGCGATGGCGGCGCTTGCGCATCATTCCCTTCTTGGAGGCCTTTTGGAGAACCTTTTCTCGCAGTCCTTGTGTTGCCATGATATGGTTGGTGCTGATGGTCACCACTGTCACCGTATTTCATCACTTCAGGAGGAGTGTTTCTCTTTTTTCATTCGCGGGCATAGCTTCGGTCGTGTATGACTTTGCTCCTTGCCGGTGTGATCTTTTGTCTGTCGGTTCGTTGTGTGCATTCCAATTATGCAGAGGTCAGATGTGTACTCATTATAATTGTGTCCTTGATTCTACGTTATGCTTTATCGGAAAAAAGATTAATCAGCACTAGTGTTTTTGCCACCAACTACAGCAGCCAGTCGCTTGTCCCAATCGAGTGGATTAACTCGCCTAACCTGCACGCGGTCCATGCATGGACCCGGTAGCTTTCGTGCCTCTGTTACTCTGTAACCAGAGGGAACACGTGCCTTCCCCCTCGGAAATGTGTAACAAGTCGCCACTCAAAGTCAAGACGATCTGCAATGGAAATATGCCGATGGACGTACTTGGAGTTGTTAGGGAGTATATGATCCCTTCAAATGTCTCTCCCGCCTTTTCCTCGACAATCTTGGAGTTGTTAGGAGGACGAAGTGGTACTAGGGCACGAACGTGAGCTGCTGGGCATGGCTGCAAGCAACTGGATAGAGCTAGGAAAGCGACGCCCCACCACCTTTTGACCCCGACGGCTCGACGTAGGACCGACCTCGCCCCCGTCCTCCGGGCAGAGCAACTGCAGAAGCCACGGTCAGCTTCCATCCGACTCTCATCCTCGTCACCGCCAAGAGCCTACGCTAACTCCAGCACCAACAGCATAAACCCTATAAATACCACGCGCGTCCGCCCCCTTCAATGCCAAGTCAAGCAAACAAATCCAAACCAAGCCAAGCAAGGAGCGCTGCCAAGCAAGCTTACTAAGACTGTCTACTCCGTCTGCATCCAGCATCCACCGGTCACTTTTCTCTCTCACCAATGGCGGCCGTGAACAAGTCCGTCGACCGGCTGGTGCAACGCCTGGTGGCGCCGTCCGAGTCCACGCCGGTCGGTCCGCTCCGCCTGTCCTGGCTTGATCGGTACCCCACCCAGATGGCGCTCATCGAGTCGCTCCACGTCTTCAAGCCGGCTCTTGACCGGCATTTTGACGGCGGCGACGACGCTGGCCCGGCGAGGACCATCGAGCGGGCTATGGCGCGGGCCCTGGTGCAGTACTACCCGCTCGCGGGACCTCTGGGGTTCACGGAGGAAGGTGGGCTGCTGCAGGTCGACTGCGGCGGCGAGGGCAGCGGCGTCTGGTTCACGGAGGCCGCGGCCGGTTGCGCGCTCGAGGACGTGGAGTACCTGGAGCACCCCATGATGATAGCCAAGGACGAGCTGCTCCCGCCCACGCCCGCCCAGGAGGAGGACGAGCGCAAGCTTGTCCTGCTCGTCCAGGTTACCACCTTCGCCTGCGGCGGCTTTGTCGTCGGCTTCCGCTTCAGCCACGCCGTCTCCGACGGCCCCGGCGCCGCGCAGTTCATGGCCGCGGTGGGGGAGCTCGCCCGCGGCAGCACAGTAGAAAGCCTGGCGGTGGAGCCGCAGTGGGGCCGTGAGGCCATCCCGGACCCGGCCGGCGCCGTCGTCGGCAGCCTGCCGAGCCCTGCGGGCGCCAAGCGGCTCGAGTACCTCGCCATGGACATCTCCGCGGACTACATCAACCACTTCAAGTCGCAGTACAACACGGAGCACGGCGGCTCGTGGTGTTCGGCGTTTGAGGTGCTGGTGGCCAAAGCGTGGCAGAGCCGCACGCGCGCGGCGGGGTTCGAACCGGACTCCACCGTCCACCTCTGCTTCGCCATGAACGCCCGGCCCCTGTTGCACGCCTCGCTCCCGCGCGGCAGCGTAGGCTTCTACGGCAACTGCTACTACATCATGCGCGTCTCGGCGCTCGCGGGCAAGGTGTCCGGCTCCTCGATCCCCGACGTGGTGAAGATCATAAAGGACGGGAAGAGGCGGATGCCGTCAGAGTTCGCACGGTGGGCGAGCGGGGAGGCCGGCGCCGACGGCGGCGAGGACCCGTACCAGATCACGTCGGACTACCGGACGCTGCTGGTATCGGACTGGACGCGGCTCGGGTTCGCGGAGGTGGACTACGGCTGGGGTCCGCCGGCGCACGTCGTGCCCCTGACGAACCTGGACTACATCGCGACGTGCATCCTGGTGAAGCCGTGGGCGCACAAGCCCGGGGCGCGGCTCATCACCCAGTGCGTCACGCCCGACCGTGTCGCCGCCTTCCACCAAGGAATGCTCGACATGAACTGACCGGAGCTGACTGGAGCGGAAGAAGAAGTGAAGCCGAAGGCAAAAGGATGCGTACGTAGGTCTAAGCATTACTCGTGATTAGACATATACTATATGGTTGCTTTGGATTGGTTGATGGGATGGATTGATTCATGGTGTGTAGTCTCACTGAAAATGAGCTTTGATCCTGACTTTGAGGAGTCGATCAGGACTTGTGCAAGTTGCAAGTTGCTCAATAAAATGAACCAATTTTTCTTAAGTATCATGTGCTTATCTCCATATCAAGGTGTCTAATTAAGAGTTTATTCTTTACAAATAAGCATCGGTGCTTAGGCAAAAATCAGCATCCCCTCTAAGCGCCAGTATAAGGCGGTTCACCAAATGTCCCCCAGATGTCTGGATCGCACAGTTCGGACATTTTTTGCCGTACAACGCGCAGGCATCAATTTTGTTCGGAAGAAGGAAATCCACAAACCGGAACCAAATGTAGGGAAGGTTTGCGGACGTTCGGACCTCCACCACGTACGCCTCTGAAAACGTGGGCCCACATACAATACCCTTGCTCCAGCTCCGTGACGCATTCATGCCGGTCAGAGCGGGCGTGGCCGAGCCGAACGAGACGACGTGATGTTTTCCCTACATGCATTGATACAGAGCCGACCCGCCTACCCCGGGCCCCGGCTATTTAAGTCGGCTAGCCGCGGATGCAATCCCTACACCATCGCCTCTCTTCTTTTCTCCACTCCCAAAATCTGCTCCAATGGGCAAGGCAGCGTCTCGATATGGTTCTCCACAACCTCCACGGGGCTCCCTCGCCGGTGAAGCCGGATCCCAAATCCTCGGACTACTAGGAGCAGGAGCAGCCGCCCATCCTCACGAAGGCCGTCGCGACGAACAAGCAATTTGCGTGGTAGATGGAGCTTCTGTTGGAGTGGTCACGCTACAACCGCGGTCCAACGCCGCCACCCCTGCCGGTCCCGTGTGTGAAAGAAGAGCCACCATCCCCGCCACGATGTCGTCTCTACCACAACAAGGAGGTGGCGCTATTGTTCTCACCCCTTCGGCAATCCGGGAGCCAATGGCGCCTGATTGCCTTCAAGAAGGAGGAGCTTCCCTCCCTGCCCGTCCGTAGTCCGGTAGCCAGTCTCGCCCCATCGCCGTCAAGACGGAGGAATCGCCCACCCTGTTGATCTCCAAGGCGCGCAGTCGCCTAGCCTACTACCTTGATGTGGCAGTGGCACCTCCTCCACAGTGACAGTGGAGTTCCAGGCGGCCTCTGAGGTAGCCCAACGTGTAGCGCCATGCATCACTCATGGGGTTGAAAGTCTCATTGCTCTGGGTCCTGGTGATCCCCCCACTCACGGAGGTCTAGGCCATTGATCAGTCCAGGACCACCGTGGAGATCTCTGCCAGTTGCCGCCGTCGAATCAGTGACCAGCTCCTCAACGTGGGGATGGAGGAGTCCAAGCGCTTTGCCAACTCAAAGGCAACAACGGGGTGGCGCAAGGTGGACTCTGCAACCGAACGTCGCCCCCAAACGGAGGTGGCCAAGCGGCTGCGCCATGAGCACGCAACAACGACTAATCAGGGTTGTATGATAGCTGGCGGACCTTCCACCACTGGAAGGACGTGTTGGAAATATGCCCTAGAGGCAATAATAAATGGTTATTATTATATTTCTTTGTTCATGATAATTGTCTATTGTTCATGCTATAATTGTATTGTCCGGAAATCGTAATACATGTGTGAATACATAGACCACAACGTGTCCCTAGTAAGCCTCTAGTTGACTAGCTCGTTGATCAACAGATAGTCATGGTTTCCTGACTATGGACATTGGATGTCATTGATAACGGGATCACATCATTAGGAGAATGATGTGATGGACAAGACCCAATCCTAAGCATAGCATAAAAGATCGTGTAGTTTCGTTTGCTAGAGCTTTTCCAATGTCAAGTATCTTTTCCTTAGACCATGAGATCGTGCAACTCCCGGATACCGTAAGAGTGCTTTGGGTGTGCCAAACGTCACAACGTAACTGGGTGACTATAAAGGTGCACTACGGGTATCTCCGAAAGTGTCTGTTGGGTTGGCATGGATCGAGACTGGGATTTGTCACTCCGTGTGACGGAGAGCTATCTCTGGGCCCACTCGGTAATGCATCATCATAATGAGCTCAATGTGACTAAGGCGTTAGTCACGGGATCATGCATTGCGGTACGAGTAAAGAGACTTGCCGGTAACGAGATTAAACAAGGTATTGGGATACCGACGATCGAATCTCGGGCAAGTAACATACCGATTGACAAAGGGAATTGCATACGGATTGATTGAATCCTCGACACCGTGGTTCATCCGATGAGATCATCGTGGAACATGTGGGAGCCAACATGGGTATCCAGATCCCGCTGTTGGTTATTGACCGGAGAGGCGTCTCGGTCATGTCTGCATGTCTCCCGGACCCGTAGGGTCTACACACTTAAGGTTCGGTGACGCTAGGGTTGTAGAGATATATGTATGCGGAAACCCGAAAGTTGTTCAGAGTCCCGGATGAGATCCCGGACGTCACGAGAGGTTCCGGAATGGTCCGGAGGTGAAGAATTATATATAGGAAGTCAAGTTTCGGCCACCGGGAAAGTTTCGGGGGTTACCGGTATTGTACCGGGACCACCGGAAGGGTCCCGAGGGTCCACCGGGTGGGGCCACCTATCCCGGAGGACCCCGTGGGCTGAAAGTGGAAGGGAACCAGCCCTTACTGGGCTGGGGCGCCCCCCTTGGGCCTCCCCCCATGCGCCTAGGGTTGGGAACCCTGGGGGGGAGCTTCCCCCTTGCCTTGGGGGGCAAGGCAACCCTTCCCCCTCTTTGGCCGCCGCCCCCCCTTGGAGATCCCATCTCCCTGGGCCGGCGCCCCCCAGGGGGCCTATATAAAGGGGGGGAGGGAGGGCAGCAACCTACAGCCTTGGGCGCCTCCCTCCTCCCCTGCAACACCTCTCTCTCTCTCTCGCAGAAGCTCGGCGAAGCCCTGCCGGAGAACCGCTACATCCACCACCACGCCGTCGTGCTGCTGGATCTCCATCAACCTCTCCTTCCCCCTTGCTGGATCAAGAAGGAGGAGACGTCACTGCACCGTACGTGTGTTGAACGCGGAGGTGCCGTCCGTTCGGCACTCGGTCATCTGTGATTTGGATCACGGCGAGTACGACTCCGTCATCCACGTTCATTGGAACGCTTCCGCTCGTGATCTACAAGGGTATGTAGATGCACTCCTTTCCCCTCGTTGCTAGTAGACTCCATAGATGCATCTTGGTGAGCGTAGGAAAATTTTAAATTATGCTACGATTCCCAACATTGGCATCATGAGCCAGGCCTATGCATAGTTACTATGCACGAGTAGAACACAAAGCAGTTGTGGGCGTTGAGTTTGCCAATTCTTCTTGCCGCTACTAGTCGTTTCTTGTTTCGGCGGCATTGTAGGATGAAGCGGCCCGGACCGACCTTACACGTACGCTTACGTGAGACAGGTTCCACCGACTGACATGCACTAGTTGCATAAGGTGGCTAGCGGGTGTCTGTCTCTCCTACTTTAGTCGGAACGGATTCGATGAAAAGGGTCCTTATGAAGGGTAAATAGAAATTGGCAAATCACTTTGTGGTCATACATAGGTAAGAAAACGTTCTTGCTAGAAACCTACAAACCACGTAAAAACTTGCAACAACAATTAGAGGACGTCTAACTTGTTTTTGCAGCAAGTGCTATGTGATGTGATATGGCCAGAAGATGTGATGTATGAGATTGATCATATTCTTGTAATAGGAATCACGACTTGCATGTCGATGAGTATGACAACCGGCAGGAGCCATAGGAGTTGTCTTTATTATTTTGCATGACCTGCGTGTCATTGAATAACGCCATGTAATTTACTTTACTTTGTTGCTAAACGCGTTAGCCATAGAAGTAGAAGTAATCGTTGGCGTGACGACTTCATGAAGACACAATGATGGAGATCATGGTGTCATGCCGGTGACGAAGATGATCATGGTGCCCCGAAGATGGAGATCAAAGGAGCATGATGATATTGGCCATATCATGTCACTATTTGATTGCATGTGATGTTTATCATGTTTTTGCATCTTATTTGCTTAGAACGACGGTAGTAAGTAAGATGATCCCTTATAATAATTTCAAGAAAGTGTTCACCCTAACTGTGCACCGTTGCGAAGGTTCGTTGTTTCGAAGCACCACGTGATGATCGGGTGTGATAGATTCTAACGTTCGAATACAACGGGTGTTGACGAGCCTAGCATGTACAGACATGGCCTCGGAACACACGCAATACACTTAGGTTGACTTGACGAGCCTAGCATGTACAGACATGGCCTCGGAACACGGAGGACCGAAAGGTCGAGCATGAGTCGTATAGAAGATACGATCAACATGGAGATGTTCACCGATCTTGACTAGTCCGTCTCACGTGATGATCGAACATGGCCTAGTTGAATTCGGATCATGTTTCACTTAGATGACTAGAGGGATGTCTATCTGAGTGGGAGTTCATTAAAAAATTGATTAGATGAACTTAATTATCATGAACTTAGTCTAAATCTTTATACTATGTCTTGTAGATCAAATGGCCCACGTTGTCCTCAATTTCAACGCGTTCCTAGAGAAAACCAAGCTGAAGGATGATGGCAGCAACTATACGGACTGGGTCCGGAACCTGAGGATCATCCTCATAGCAGCCAAGAAAGATTATGTCTTAGAAGCACCGCTAGGTGAAGCACCAATCCCAGAGAACGAAGACGTTATGAACGCTTGGCAGCAGCGTGCTGATGATTACTCCCTCGTTCAGTGCGGCATGCTTTACAGCCTAGAACCGGGTCTCCAAAAGCGTTTTGAGAAACATGGAGCATATGAGATGTTCGAGGAGCTGAAGTTAGTTTTTCAAGCTCATGCCCGGGTCGAGAGATATGATGTCTCCGACAAGTTCTTCAGCTGTAAAATGGAGGAGAACAGTTCTGTTAGTGAGCACATACTCAGAATGTCTGGGTTGCACAACCGCTTGTCTCAGCTGGGAGTTAATCTCCCGGATGACGCGGTCATTGACAGAATCCTCCAGTCGCTTCCACCAAGCTACAAGAGCTTTGTGATGAACTACAATATGCAGGGGATGGAAAAGACCATTCCCAAGGTATATTCAATGCTGAAATCAGCGGAAGGGGAGATCAGAAAAGAACATCAAGTGTTGATGGTGAATAAAATCACTAAGTTCAAGAAGGGCAAGGGTAAGAAGAACTTCAAGAAGGACGGTAAGGGAGTTGCCGCGCCCGGTAAACCAGTTACTGGGAAGAAGTCAAAGAATGGACCCAAGCCCGAGACTGAGTGCTTTTATTGCAAGGGAAGTGGTCACTGGAAGCGGAACTGCCCCAAATACTTAGCGGACAAGAAGAAGGCCGGCAACACCAAAGGTATATGTGATATACATGTAATTGATGTGTACCTTACCAGTACTCGTAGTAGCTCCTGGGTATTTGATACCGGTGCGGTTGCTCATATTTGTAACTCAAAACAGGAACTACGGAATAAACGGAGACTGGCGAAGGACGAGGTGACGATGCGCGTCGGGAATGGTTCCAAGGTCGATGTGATCGCCGTCGGCACGCTACCTCTGCATCTACCCACGGGATTAGTTTTAAACCTCAATAATTGTTATTTAGTGCCAGCTTTGAGCATGAACATTGTATCTGGATCTCGTTTAATTCAAGATGGCTACTCATTTAAATCCGAGAATAATGGTTGTTCTATTTATTTGAGAGATATGTTTTATGGTCATGCCCCGCTGGTCAATGGTTTATTTTTGATGAATCTCGAACGTGATGTTACACATGTTCATAGTGTGAATACCAAAAGATGTAAAGTTGATAACGATAGTCCTACATAATTGTGGCACTGCCGCCTTGGTCACATTGGTGTCAAGCGCATGAAGAAGCTCCATGCAGATGGACTTTTGGAGTCTCTTGATTACGAATCATTTGACACGTGTGAACCATGCCTCATGGGTAAGATGACCAAGACTCCATTCTCCGGAACAATGGAGCGAGCAACCAACTTATTGGAAATCATACATACCGATGTGTGTGGTCCAATGAGTGTTGAGGCTCGCGGAGGATATCGTTATGTTCTCACTCTCACTGATGACTTAAGTAGATATGGGTATGTCTACCTAATGAAACACAACTGTGAAACCTTTGAAAAGTTCAAGGAATTTCAGAGTGAAGTTGAGAATCAACGTGACAGAAAAATAAAATTCTTACGATCAGATTGTGGTGGAGAATATTTAAGTCACGAATTTGGTACACACTTAAGGAAATGTGGAATAGTTTCACAACTCACGCCGCCTGGAACACCTCAGAGAAATGGTGTGTCCGAACGTCGTAATCGCACTCTATTGGATATGGTGCGATCTATGATGTCTCTTACCGATTTACCGCTCTCATTTTGGGGCTATGCTTTAGAGACTGCCGCATTCACTTTAAATAGGGCTCCGTCGAAATCCGTTGAGACGACACCGTATGAATTATGGTTTGGGAAGAAACCTAAGCTGTCGTTTCTAAAAGTTTGGGGATGCGATGCTTATGTCAAGAAACTTCAACCTGAAAAGCTCGAACCCAAGTCGGAAAAATGCGTCTTCATAGGATACCCTAAGGAAACTATTGGGTATACCTTCTACCTCAGATCCGAAGGCAAGATCTTGGTTGCCAAGAACGGGTCCTTTCTGGAGAAGGAGTTTCTCTCGAAAGAATTGAGTGGGAGGAAAGTGGAACTTGATGAGGTGATAGTCACCCCTTCCGAACCGGAAAGTAGCGCAGCGCGGGAAAATGTTCCTGTGGTGCCTACACCGACTGGGGAGGAAGTTAATGATGATGTCATGAAGCTTCGGATCAAGTTACTACTGAACTTCGTAGGTCCACAAGGACACGTTCCGCACCAGAGTGGTACGGCAACCCTGTCCTGGAAATCATGTTGTTAGACAACGGTGAACCTTCGAACTATGAAGAAGCGATGGCGGGCCCGGATTCCGACAAATGGCTAGAAGCCATGAAATCCGAGATAGGATCCATGTATGAAAACGAAGTATGGACTTTGACTGACTTGCCCGATGATCGGCGAGCCATAGAAAACAAATGGATCTTTAAGAAGAAGACGGACGCGGATGGTAATGTAACCATCTACAAAGCTCGACTTGTAGCTAAGGGTTATCGACAAGTTCAAGGGGTTGACTATGATGAGACTTTCTCACCCGTAGCGAAGCTGAAGTCCGTCCGAATCATGTTAGCAATTGCCGCATACTATGATTATGAGATATGGCAGATGGACGTCAAAACGGCATTCCTTAACGGCTTCCTTAAGGAAGAGTTGTATATGATGCAGCTGGAAGGTTTTGTCGATCCTAAAAATGCTAACAAAGTATGCAAGCTCCAGCGCTCAATCTATGGGCTGGTGCAAGCATCTCGGATTTGGAACATTCGCTTTGATGAGATGATCAAAGCGTTTGGGTTTACACAGACTTATGGAGAAGCCTGTGTTTACAAGAAAGTGAGTGGGAGCTCTGTAGCATTTCTCATATTATATGTGGATGACATACTGTTGATGGGAAATGATATAGAATTCTTGGAGAGTATAAAGGCCTATTTGAATAAGTGTTTTTCAATGAAGGACCTTGGAGAAGCTGCTTATATATTAGGCATCAAGATCTATAGAGATAGATCAAGACGCCTCATTGGTCTTTCACAGAGTACATACCTTGACAAGATATTGAAGAAGTTCAATATGGATCAGTCCAAGAAGGGGTTCTTGCCTGTATTGCAAGGTGTGCAGTTGAGCACGGCTCAATGCCCGACCACGGCAGAAGATAGAGAAAAGATGAGTGTCATCCCCTATGCCTCGGCCATAGGGTCTATTATGTATGCCATGCTGTGTACCAGACTTGATGTAAACCTTGCCGTAAGTTTGGTAGGAAGGTACCAAAGTAATCCCAGCATGGAACACTGGACAGCGGTCAAGAATATCCTGAAGTACCTGAATAGGACTAAGGATATGTTTCTCGTTTATGGAGGTGACGAAGAGCTCGTCGTAAAGGGTTACGTCGACGCTAGCTTCGACACAGATCTGGATGACTCGAAGTCACAGACCGGATACATGTATATATTGAATGGAGGAGCAGTAAGCTGGTGCAGTTGCAAGCAAAGCGTCGTGGCGGGATCTACATGTGAAGCGGAGTACATGGCAGCCTTGGAGGCAGCACAGGAAGCAGTCTGGATGAAGGAGTTCATTACCGATCTAGGGGTGATTCCCAATGCGTCGGGCCCGATGACTCTCTTCTGTGACAACACTGGAGCCATTCCCTTGCGAAGGAGCCCAGGTTTCACAGGAAGACCAGGCATATCAAGCGTCGCTTCAACTCCATTCGTGAAAGTATTCAAAATGGAGACATAGATATTTGTAAAGTACATACGGACCTGAATGTAGCAGATCCGTTGACTAAACCTCTCCCTAGGGAAAAACATGATCAACACCAGGACGCAATGGGTGTTCGATTCATCACAATGTAACTAGATTATTGACTCTAGTGCAAGTGGGAGACTGTTGGAAATATGCCCTAGAGGCAATAATAAATGGTTATTATTATATTTCTTTGTTCATGATAATTGTCTATTGTTCATGCTATAATTGTATTGTCCGAAAATCGTAATACATGTGTGAATACATAGACCACAACGTGTCCCTAGTAAGCCTCTAGTTGACTAGCTCGTTGATCAACAGATAGTCATGGTTTCCTGACTATGGACATTGGATGTCATTGATAACGGGATCACATCATTAGGAGAATGATGTGATGGACAAGACCCAATCCTAAGCATAGCATAAAAGATCATGTAGTTTCGTTTGCTAGAGCTTTTCCAATGTCAAGTATCTTTTCCTTAGACCATGAGATCGTGCAACTCCCGGATACCGTAAGAGTGCTTTGGGTGTGCCAAACGTCACAACGTAACTGGGTGACTATAAAGATGCACTACGGGTATCTCCGAAAGTGTCTGTTGGGTTGGCACGGATCGAGACTGGGATTTGTCACTCCGTGTGACGGAGAGGTATCTCTGGGCCCACTCGGTAATGCATCATCATAATGAGCTCAATGTGACTAAGGCGTTAGTCACGGGATCATGCATTGCGGTACGAGTAAAGAGACTTGCCGGTAACGAGATTGAACAAGGTATTGGGATACCGACGATCGAATCTCGGGCAAGTAACATACCGATTGACAAAGGGAATTGCATACGGATTGATTGAATCCTCGACACCGTGGTTCATCCGATGAGATCATCGTGGAACATGTGGGAGCCAACATGGGTATCCAGATCCCGCTGTTGGTTATTGACCGGAGAGGCGTCTCGGTCATGTCTGCATGTCTCCCGGACCCGTAGGGTCTACACACTTAAGGTTCGGTGACGCTAGGGTTGTAGAGATATATGTATGCGGAAACCCGAAAGTTGTTCGGAGTCCCGGATGAGATCCCGGACGTCACGAGAGGTTCCGGAATGGTCCGGAGGTGAAGAATTATATATAGGAAGTCAAGTTTCGGCCACCGGGAAAGTTTCGGGGGTTACCGGTATTGTACCGGGACCACCGGAAGGGTCCCGAGGGTCCACCGGGTGGGGCCACCTATCCCGGTGGGCCCCGTGGGCTGAAAGTGGAAGGGAACTAGCCCTTAGTGGGCTGGGGCGCCCCCCTTGGGCCTACCCCCATGCGCCTAGGGTTGGGAACCCTGGGGGGGGGGGGAGCTTCCCCCTTGCCTTGGGGGGCAAGGCAACCCTTCCCCCTCTTTGGCCGCCGCCCCCCCTTGGAGATCCCATCTCCCTGGGCCGGCGCCCCCCCAGGGGGCCTATATAAAGGGGGGGAGGGATGGCAGCAACCTACAGCCTTGGGCGCCTCCCTCCTCCCCTGCAACACCTCTCTCTCTCTCGTAGAAGCTCGGCGAAGCCCTGCCGGAGAACCGCTACATCCACCACCACGCCGTCGTGCTGCTGGATCTCCATCAACCTCTCCTTCCCCCTTGCTGGATCAAGAAGGAGGAGACGTCGCTGCACCGTACGTGTGTTGAACGCGGAGGTGCCGTCCGTTCGGCACTCGGTCATCGGTGATTTGGATCACGGCGAGTACGACTCCGTCATCCACGTTCATTGGAACGCTTCCGCTCGCGATCTACAAGGGTATGTAGATGCACTCCTTTCCCCTCGTTGCTAGTAGACTCCATAGATGCATCTTGGTGAGCGTAGGAAAATTTTAAATTATGCTACAATTCCCAACAGGACGATGACGACTCAGGCGGCGACAACGGCGGCGCGTACGACGATGGAGTTACCGGCGGCCTTAGGAACCATGCCTATGAGGTCACCGCCCGATACCACGCGTAGTTTTTTATTTTTATTTTCACTTTAAACTTGGATGTTTGTTGAAACTTTGTTAGATTTCGTCCCTTTTGATTGTACTACATTAAAAATTAACAGATATCATCCGTTAGCATGAATTCCGTCCCTTGTTTTAAAAAACACATTTGAAACGAAACAAACATTTGGTGCCTAGGGTTTGATTGGCGTCCGCCGTGTCCACGGACATTTGCTGAGGTCTTTTTGGTGATCCACATTGGAGTTGCTCTAAGTACCTTCCATTGTATACAAGGCTTAATTGTTTGGTGGAAAGCCACCAACTAAATATGAATTTTCGTGGAGTAATAATAATAAAAGTTCTCCTATCACTTACTGGTAGACAAAAAAGGCATCCGAAAGGAACATGGCATCCGGCGCAGTACAAGGCCTGCCCATTGCATTTTTGCATATATATTACCCTACAGTTTACCAGACCCGGATTATCTTGTGGCCATATCTGTTGTTTACTTGCTAGTAGCATGCATCTTGTTGCAACTTGCATATAGCTTGCTAGTAGCATGCATCTCGCTAGTACAGTAGTAGCGTGATCTGCATCTTTGCCCGTAGCATAATAGCGTTCAGCTCAGACGGTCAGAACCTTTCCTCAGACACTGTTGACTCGATCGCCATTGGATATTTGGATGCTGGACAGTTTTTCTGCACTGTCCCCTCTTCTTACTGTCTTTCAAAGGAACCAATAGTAAACTACACACCCACTTATCGAAATAAATTCTTCGGCACATGCTCCAGGCTGTGACACTGGAGGCCTCTATCTGCACTGCACGCTCCTCAGACCCCCACTTGGAAAAATCGGAATGCCAACCACATAGAATCCCCATTTTATACCTCAGGCAACTAATAACATGGGCCGCTTAAAAGAAGACCACATGGGTGAGCTGATTACAAAATCCCATTTGATTAAGCTCACTCGTCCACTACCGTTACGGTAGCACTGCGCGTCTGATGATCTAGACAAATGAAATGATCTACTCTGCCATATATAAAAGATCTCAGGCATCTAATCTGTTGGACCATTTGTGTGTGGTTGGTTAGCGCCTTAGCGAGCATAGTTTAATGACGATGATGGTCACGCAGCCACTGGTTGGTTGATCCTTTTGTCTGACACTGTATGTTATGGTTGGTTAATCCTTTTCTTTTGTCTGACACTGCGTTATTGACTATCTGCAGAATCAATGAACGGTTACCATCTGATCCACCATGAAGAACGGATCACAAGATAACATGAGCCAACCTAATTGTTGGCCTGTAGTGTCACTGAAAATAAGCAACCCCATCGGCTCCTCAACTACTTGTGACATCTATTCATTTTTTCTTCCTCTTTTTGGGTGTTCTTGTTTAGTTCAGAAGTGTATTTCAGACTGACATATGTATTACTTTATATGGTCTTTCTGAATAATTAATAAAATGGCCGCATATGCATCGTCCAGATGCAGAGGCAGGAGGTCTTTCCTCCTTTTCAAAAAAGAAGAAGAAGGCGCGTTGGTCCTATGGTGGAGAACGCGAGTGGTGCAGCTAAGCTGGTGGCAAATTAATGAACTACTTAATTAGCTAATCGATAGTGATGGGGCTTTGATCCAAAAAAGTAACGGCGATGGATGGTAATGGTGATGTTGATGGACAAGTTGCGTCTGTGCTAGTTTAACACGAAAACGGAACACACGTGAGAGGGTGTCACCAACCAAAATGGAACATGACATCCTTTTTTGTTCGTTATATATGCTTCTTGCGAGCATAGCAACCCACATTTTCCTTTAGTTTTTTTTAGAAACTTCCAATCTATTCATCTTCAATCATGGCAGTTCAAAGGACAACAGAGGTAAAAAATTTACAACCATGTCAGTGGACCACATAGCGACGACTACAAGCACTGGAGCGAGTCGAAGGTGCGCCGCCATCATCGCCCCTCCATCACGTGAGCCGGGCAAACTTTGTTGTAGTAGACAGTCGGGAAGTCGTCGTGCTAAGGCCCATAGGACCAATGCACCAGAGTAGCAACCATCGCTGATGAAGAAAGTCGTAGATCAGAAGGGTCAAACATGTAAACACCCAAACGAAGTCGAATGAAGACCGGATCCAAACAGATCCACCGAAGACTAGCACCGACCGAATCCCGCGAGGTCCGACGGAGACAAACCTCCACACGCCCTCCGACGATGTTAGACACACCATCGGAACGGGATAGAACGTGGGAGACATTATTCCTACTAAGGGACATCGCCGCCGCCACACAGCCCCAACCACTAGTAGAAAACAGGGCTTTGGTCACAGGGCAGTATTCACATTAGTTCCAGTTCAGTCACGAACCGGGACTGATGTGAGCATTGGTCCCGGTTCGTGCGGCTAAGGCATTAGTCCCGGTTCACCTGGGCCCTTTAGTCCCGGTTGGTGCCACGAACCGGGACTAAAGGGTGCGATGCCCATTAGTACCGGTTGGTGGCACCAACCGGTACTAATGGGCTTTGAGGCATTAGTACCGGTTCATGGCACGAACCGGTACTAAAGGTCCCATTTTCAAACTCTACCACCACCACCCCCCGTGGACCGCCTTTTCAGTTTTAGAAAAAACAAAAAAAATGATGGAAATGTCAAAAAATAAAATAAAATAAGTTTCCCATGTGATATGTGGTCTAGTTGTTGGGAAAATTTACAAATATGAATTTCGACTTTATTTGCAAAATCTCTCTGGAATTTGTAAAATGGGCATAACTTTTGCATACGAACTCGGATTAAAAAGTTTTTTATATGAAAAATCATCTACTCGAATAGTTACATCCGAATTTAACCGGGGGAACCCCGTTAATCATTTTCAAAATCCTCAAAAACCTAACAGAAAAAAGTTACGGGGCTTTTAAGATCTAGAGTGGAAAAAAATCAAAAAATTTCAAACTTACTAGTGGCGCACCATTTGCTAGGTGCACCACTAGTAATAGAAAAAAATATAGTTTCAATTTTTTTTGGAAAAATGTGGTCAAATCTGGTCAAACTAATTATTCTAGAATATTAGTGTTACTAAATAATTATTTCAGTTTTTTTGAATTTTGGTCAAATCTGGTCAAACTATGGTCAAACTGTGGTCAAACAATGGTCAAACTAATTATTCAAGAAATATTAGTGTTACTAAATAATAATTGTTTTTTAAAGCTATAGTTTCAAACTCAAACAGTGAAATGTGTCACTTCATGCTCAAACTAAATTCCTGAGGGTTAATAGGGTTGACAACTTACTATTGTCAGGAAAACAACAAGTGCAGACTTGGAAACGAGGGAGAACAGAACCCGAAAGTTAAGCGTGCTCAGGCTGGAGTAGTGAGAGGATGGGTGACCGTCCGGGAAGTTAGATGATTTGGAATGATGAGGGGTGATTAGAGATTAGAGGATAAATTGAGCAGTGATGAGGGGTGGTGATTAGAGATTAGAGGTTAAAATAATTCAGAAATTTGAAAATAAAAAAAATTCAAAAAAAATCATAAAATTTCCTTTAGTCCCGGTTGGTGTTACCAACCGGGACTAAAGGTGGAGCTCCACGTGGCCGCGTCCTTTAGTCCCGGTTCGTGTAAGAACCGGGACTAAAGGGGAGAGGCATTAGTAACGACCCTTTAGTCCCGGTTCAAAAACCGGGACTAAAGGGCCTTATCAACCGGGCCAAAAGCCCCTTTTTCTACTAGTGAACCAAGATGCTGAATCTAACAAGAATGAGAACAGGATCCCTTCCACCGGCGGGGGGCCGAGATCCTCCGCACCTCCATGTCCTAGAGGCCATCGGAGATGGGGCGGATCGGCGGCGCCGCCGACAGGAGGAGAAGAGCTTTTCTTGTAGAGGAGGAAAGAGATGGGAACTGTCAATCTTGAAACTAACCCGGAACTCACATTTTCCTCGAGTTCTCACATCTTGTCACACACTAGTAGAAAACAGGCCTTTGGTTCGGCCAGAAAAGAGCATTAATCCCGGTTGCATTACGAACCGGGACTAATGTGAGCATTAGTCCCGGTTCGAGCGGCTAGGGCACCGTACAGGCATTAGTCCCAGTTCAAATGGGACCTTTAGTCCCGGTTGGTGCCACGAACCGGGACTAAAGGGTGCGATGCCCATTAGTACCGGTTCTTGGCACCAACCGGTACTAAAGGTTAGACCTTTAGTCCCGGTTCGAGCCACCAACCGGTACTAATGGGGTTTGAGGCATTAGTACCGGTTCGTGGCACGAATCGGTACTAAAGGTCCCATTTTCAAAGCCCCCCGTGGATCGCCTCTTCAGTTTTGTAAAAAGCAAAAGAAAATGATAAAAACTTCAAAAATTAAAATCCTTCCAGATGTAGTTATGTTACTACATGTACTAGTTAGGAAAATTTAAAAACTTAAATTTGGACATGTTTTGCTAAATAATTATTTCATTTTTTCTGAATTTTGGTCAAATCTGGTCAAACTGTGGTCAAACTATGGTCAAACTACTTATTCAAAAAATATTAGTGTTACTAAATAATTATTGTTTTTTAGTATAATAGTTTCAAACTCAAACAGTGAAATGTGTGACTTCATGCTCAAGCTAAATTCCTGAGGGTTAATAGGATTGACATATTACTATTGTCAGGAAAACAACAAGTGCAGACTTAGAAACGAGGGAGAATAGAACCCGGAAGTTAAGCGTGCTCAAGCTGGAGTAGTGAGAGGATGGGTGATTAGAGATTAGAGGTTAAATTGAGCAGTGACGAGGGGTGATTAGAGATTAGAGGTTAAAGTAATTCAGAAATTTGAAAATAAAAAAAAATTCAATTTTTTTAAAAAAAAAATCATAGAATTTCCTTTAGTACCGGTTCGTGTTACCAACCGGGACTAAAGGTGGACCTCCAGGCAGCGGCCACGTGGAGGGCCTTTAGTCCCGGTTTGTGTAAGAACCGGGACTAAAGGGGAAGGCTTTAGTAACGATCCTTTAGTCCCGGTTCCAGAACCGGGACTAAAGGCCCTTATGAACTGGGACTAAAGGCCCTTTTTCTACTAGTGACATTTGGCATGTATAAAAGGCATTTTAATCGAAAGCGTTAAAGCAGCAACCACGCTAGTAGGACTCTACGACCAAACACTATATACACATGTAAGCACTTCCCCACGACAAGGAGGTGGCACTATTGTTCTCGCCCCTTCAACAGTCCATGAGCCAGTGGCGCCCAATTGCCTTCAAGGAGGAGGAACCGCCCTCCCTGCCCGTTGGTAGCCCGGGAGCCATTGTCGCCCCATCACCATGAAGAAGGAGGAATCTCCCTCCCTGGGGATCTCCAAGGCGTGCAGCCTCCTCGCCTACTACCTCGATGGTGGCGGCGATTCCTCCTCCACGTGACAGTGGCCTCCCAGGTGGCATCTGAGGCGGCCCAACGTGCAGCGCCATGCAACGTTCATGGGATCAAAAGTCATGCCACTCTAGGTCCTGGCAAACCCCTCACTCGTGGAGGTCTGGGCCATTGATCAGCCCAGGACCACCGTGGAGATCTCCGCCAGCTGCCGCCGTCGAACCAGCGATCAACTTCTCAAAGTGGGGCTGGAGGAGTCCAAGCGCTTTGCCCAGCTCAAAGGCAACATTGGGTGGCGCAAGGCAGACTCTGCAACCGACCATCGCTTCTAGGCAAAGGTGGTCAAGTGGCAGCACCATCAGCACGCAACAACGACTAATCAGGGTTGTGTGACGGCTGGCGGACCTTCCACCACTGGAAGGACGATGATGACCCAGACGGCAGCAGCGGCGACAATGGCGGCGCGTACGACGATGGAGTTGCTGGTGACCTCAGAAGCCATGCCTATAAGATCACCTCCGAGTGCCTCACGTAGTTTTCTATAATTTTTAGTTTAAATTTTGTTGTTAGTTGAAACTTTGTTAAATTTGGTCCTTTTTTATTGTACTATATCAAAAGTTAACAAATATCATCTGTTAGCATGTATTCCATCCCTTCTTTAAAAAAATCATTTGAAATGAAACAGACATTTCGTGCCTACGGTTTGATTGGCCTTCGTCGTGTTCACCTGTCATTTGGTAAGGTCTGCTTGGTGATTCACATTGGAGTTGCTCTAAGTACCTTCCATTGTATATAAGGCATCAAGTGTTTGGTGGAAAGCCACCAACTAAACTTGAATTTTCGTGGAGTAATAATAAAGGGTTACATCTAAAAGTTCTCCTGTCACTCACTGGTTACTGGTAGACAAAGAAGGCATCTGAAAGGAACATGGCATCCGCCGCGGTACATGGCCTGCCCATTGCATTTTTGCATATGCATTGCCCTACAGTTACCAGACCTAGATTATCTTCTGGCCATGTCTGTTGTTTACTTGCTAGTGGCATGCATCTCGTTGCAAGTTGCATATAACTTTCTACTCCCTCCGTTTCTAAATATTTGTCTTTCTAGAGGTTTCAAATGATGACTCCATACGGAACAAAATGAGTGAATCTACACTCTAAAATATGTCTATATACATCCGTATGCGGTGACTATTTAAAATCTCAAAAAAACAAATATTTAGGAACGGAGGGAGTAGTAGCATGCATCTAGCTGGTAGTAGCGTGATCTGCATCTTTGCTCGTAGCTTAATAGTGTTCAACTCAGACCGTCAGAACCTCTCGTCATAAGGAGTTGACTCTGATCGCCATTGGATGCTGGACTGTTTTTATACACTGGCCCCTCTTCTTACTGTTTTCCAAATGGACTAGTATTAAACTACACACTTGCTTACCGAAACAAATTCTTCGGCACAGTCTTCAGGCTGTGACACTGGAGGCCTCGATCTGCACTTGCACGCTCCTCAGACCCCCACTTAGAAAGATCGGAAGGCCAACCACATAAAATCCCCATTTGATACCTAATTGGCAACTAATAACATGGGCTGCTCAAAAGAAGACCAGATCATAAGCTAACCACATGGGTGATCTGATTACAAACACTAGTAGAAAAATAGGCTTCCATACGCCCCCATTAGTCCCCAAAATAATCGAACCGCGACAAAAGGGGTCTTTAGTCGCGGTTCGGGAGGAGACCCGCGACCAACTATCTGGGCCCAGCGCGCTCGGTCGACAGCTGGCGGACGGGAGGGGCTTTAGTCCCGGTTGGCCTGGCCAACCGGGACTAAAGGTCCCCGAAGGCCTTTAGTCGTGGTTGGCCAGGCCAACCGGGACTAAAGGCCCATCCAGCTGGCGGACGGGAGGGGCTTTAGTCCCGGTTGGCCTGGCCAACCGGGACTAAAGGTCCTCGAAGGCCTTTAGTCGCGGTTGGCCAGGCCAACCGGGACTAAAGGCCCATCCCTATATATAGGACTCAGCTCACTTCACTTCACTCAGCTCACTTCACAATTTTCAGAAGGGGGTGGTGGGTTTGCTTTTGTTCCTCCTATGCACACAAGGTGTTCGATGAAATGCCCGAGAGCCTGAAACAAACATGATATGAAGTGTCCGAGCCACACTTGAGCTTTCTCATTTATTTTTCCTCCGCAATCGCGGTTAGCAACTTGAACCTTTCATGTGTCATTGATAAAATATGCATGTGTGTAGTTCATTGTTTAATTTGTATTATTTCTAGCTAGTTAGTTTAACAAATGCATGATGGTTAATTATATACTTTATATAATAATAATGCAGATGAATCGGCAATGGATGTACGGTCCTCGACTCTCCGGCGAGTTCACTACGGGTTTGAAAGATTTCCTCGTAGTGGCAAATGCGAACAAGCAGCAAGGTTTTATTATCTGTCCATGTGCTGTCTGTAAGAATCAGAAGGGTTACTCCTCCTCAAGAGACGTTCACATGCACCTGCTTCGGCACGGTTTCATGCCAAGCTATAATTGTTGGACCAAGTATGGAGAAAGAGGGGTTAGAATGGAAGAAGATAAAGAAGGGGATGATATCGATGACAACTATCATGATCATTTCGGTGATACTTTCATGGAGGATGATGCTGAAGGTGGGGAAGGGTTAGGTGAAGGTGAAGAAGAGGCACATGATGAGCCCGCTGATGATCTTGGTCGGACCATTGCTGATGCACGGAGACGCTGCGAAACTGACAAGGATAGGGAGAATTTGGATCGCATGTTAGAGGATCACAAAAAGTCGTTGTATCCAGGATGCGATAATAGTCTGAAAAAGCTGGGCTGCACACTGGATTTGCTAAAATGGAAGGCACAGAAAGGTGTAGGTGACTCATCATTTGAAAATTTGCTGAAAATGTTGAAGAATATGTTTCCGAAGAATAACGAGTTGCCCGCCAGTACGTACGAAGCAAAGAAGGTTGTCTGCCCTCTAGGTTTAGAGGTTCTGAAGATACATGCATGCATTAACGACTGCATCCTCTACCGCGGTGAATACGAGAATTTGAATGAATGCCCTGTATGCACTGCATTGCGTTATAAGATCAGAGGCGATGACCCTGGTGACGATGTTGAGGGCGAGAAACCCAGGAAGAGGGTTCCCGCCAAGGTGATGTGGTATGATCCTATAATACCACGGTTGAAACGTCTGTTCATGAACAAAAAGCATGCCAAGTCGTTACGATGGCACAAAGAGGACCGTAAGTCCGACGGGGAGTTGAGACACCCCGTTGATGGAACGCAATGGAGAAAGATCGACAGAGTGTTCAAAGATTTTGCAGCTGACGCAAGGAACATAAGATTTGGTCTAAGTACTGATGGCATGAATCCTTTTGGCGAGCAGAGCTCCAGCCATAGCACCTGGCCCGTGACTCTATGCATCTACAACCTTCCTCCTTGGTTGTGCATGAAGCGGAAGTTCATTATGATGCCAGTGCTCATCCAAGGTCCAAAGCAACCCGGGAACGACATCGATGTGTACCTAAGGCCATTAGTTGATGAACTTTTACAGTTGTGGGCCAGACCTGGTGTACGTGTCTGGGATGAGCACAAAGGAGAGGAATTTGACCTACGAGCGTTGCTTTTTGTAACCATCAACGATTGGCCTGCTCTCAGTAACCTTTCGGGACAGACAAATAAGGGAGACAATGCATGCACGCACTGCTTACATGAGACTGAAAGTGTACGTTTGGTTAATTGTAAGAAGAACGTGTACCTGGGTCATCGTCGATTTCTTCCCCGAAATCGTAACGTAAGAAAGAAAGGCAAGCATTTCAACGGCAAGGCAGATCACCGGCCGAAGCCTGCGGAACGTACTGGTGCTGAGATATTTGATATGGTCAAGGATTTGAAAGTCATCTTTGGAAAAGGTCCTGGCGGACAATCAGTTCCGCGGGGAGTTCACGGGCACGCACCCATGTGGAAGAAGAAATATATATTTTGGGAGCTAGAATATTGGAAAGTCCTAGATGTCCGCTCTGCAATCGACGTGATGCATGTTACGAAGAATATTTGCGTGAACCTGCTAAGCTTCTTGGGCGTGTATGGGAAGACAAATGATACAAAGGAAGCACGACAGGACCAACAACTTTTGAAAGACCCAGATGACCGGCATCCGGAATGGTTTCAAGGTCGTGCCAGCTACGCTCTTACCAAAGAAGAGAAGGTCATTTTTTTGAATGCCTGAGCAGTATGAAGGTCCCGTCTGGCTTCTCGTCGAATATAAAGGGAATAATAAACATGGCGGAGAAAAAGTTCCAAAACCTGAAGTCTTACGACTGCCACGTGATTATGACGCAATTGCTTCCGATTGCTTTGAGGGGGCTCCTACCGGAAAATGTTCGAGTAGCCATTGTGAAGCTATGTGCATTCCTCAATGCAATCTCTCAGAAGGTAATCAATCCAGAAGATCTACCACGGTTACAGAACGATGTGGTCCAATGCCTTGTCAGTTTCGAGTTGGTGTTCCCACCATCCTTCTTCGATATTATGACGCACCTCCTGCTCCACCTAGTCGAAGAGATTTCCATTCTTGGTCCTGTATTTCTACACAATATGTTCCCCTTTGAGAGGTTCATGGGAGTATTAAAGAAATATGTTCGTAACCGTGCTAGGCCAGAAGGAAGCATCGTCAAGGGCTATGGAAATGAGGAGGTAATTGAGTTCTGTATTGACTATGTTCCTGACCTTAAGCCGATTGGTATTCCTCAATCGCGGCACGAGAGAAGACTTGGAGATGTCAAGCACCAGTTCATTCTATGGAAAAAGAAGTACATAGTGTTTCCAGGCGAGGCGCCAAGGCTAGCAAGTCCCCCCCCCCTCCGATGGTGGTGGTGGTGGTGGTGGCGGTGGTGGCGGTGGTGGTGGTTCACCTACACCTCCTTCACGCCATTCGACGCCGTCCCCCGATCCACAACCTCCGGCGGGTACGACGCCCCCATTCCTCCTCCGGCGGGTACGACGCCCCCCAATCCACCTCCGGCGAAGAAGCAGAAGCAGGCGGACAGCAAGGAAACCCGCTCCTAGACTATTAACCCGGACCCTTATGTACCTAAGACCACAAGGGTACCGGAGCCATCACTGAAGCCTCTCCTCCCAAGGCCTGGGGAACTTAGTGAAGCTGAAACCAAATTGGCCGCGTCTGCTGATTATGAGAAATGGAAGGCGGATATGAAGGCGAAAAAAGAGCCTGAGCCCAAGCAAGTATTCACCGAGAAGCAAAAGAAGTGGGCTAAGGATTTTTTGACGACACCGTCCCAAGCCGAGCTGAATATGCCTGACGACTATGGACATGAACTTCGTAGGCAAGCAAAAATATTGAAGGAGGAGAAAGAAGAAAGTAAAAAAAGCGGGAAACAAGTTGACCAGCTCGGGATGCAGAAGAAACAATCGATCCCCCCGCTCATAGTGAAAGCCGGTCCGGAAGAGGACCCCGAGATCATAGCAGCTGCGGCAGCACTTGGATTGACTGTAGCGAGTGCCATGAAACAAGCGTCCGAGATGGGTTTGACTCTTCGTGCCTTCTTAGGCCTTGAGGATGCGCCAGTATGTGAGATAGCATTACAATATGTGCGGAATGGGCCTCTCGTCGAGCCTGCGCGGGAAAAGAGTCTACCACCACAAATGCGAAATCTGCTACGTTGGTACAAGCAATTCATAACATGGGCCGACAAAGAATATGTTTATGCGGATGTTATAGATGAGCATCACACCAAACGGTACTCTGTAGAAGTTCATATGAGTGAATTGTTCCAGCTGTTCAATCTGCGCGACCTCGACAAATCTATGCTGAGTTGCTACGTTCTGTAAGTGATTTATTTCTACCTCATCTCGTTCTTCATTGCCTGCACTATATATATATATATATTGTCCTAACTATATTGTTGCGTACGCTATTATGCAGATTGAAGATTTGGGAATGCAAAATAAGAAACATCCATGATGTTGGGTTCATTGACCCACATATCGTTAATGGACATGTGTTACAACATCACCCCGAAGACGTGGAGAAAGACTTGTACAAGTTTCTTAGAAAGCATCAACTCAAAAGTCATATTCTATTTCCTTACCATTTTGGGTGAGTGTTTCTCTCTTGTGCCCATTCTCTTTTGTTTACTCCATGCATGGTATGTCTAATCGATGAGTTATGCATGACTGTGCATGTAACGTGTCCGCAGGTTCCACTGGATTCTGCTAAATATTGAACTTCACACCTCCAGAGTTCTAATCATGGACTCTATGGATTCGGATCCAAAGCGTTGGGCCGACATGAGAAAAATGCTGCAAAAGTAATTATTTTCAATCATTTGAGCTCTATATCGATCGGTCTCTTTCGTTCATTTCCTAATATCAAGTAACTAATAACTCCCTTGTTCATTTAATTTTCTTTGCCCTGTAGGGTTTGGAGACGGTTCTCAGAAGAAATTGTCGGTGAATTCAAACATGAGCTAGATTTCAGAAGGTTAGTTAATGTGGATAAGCAGCCACCGGGGACCAATCTATGTGGATACTATGTTTGTGAGAACATCCGGAGACACACCTCTGAGCGGAAGGCATCGGATAGCGTGCGGAACGCGACGGATAACTTGCGGAGGAGGCTTAGTCCAGAAGCTCGCTTCCGACCAATTCAAGAAGAATTAGCAGGATTTTTCATGAGGAAAGTCATCAATCCTAAAGGAGAACACTATACCGAGGACGAAGAAATTTATATGCATACCCGAGATTGAAACTTGTTCGAAGTTGTATATGGTCATCCATCCTAATTGTGTATGGAAACTTGTTCGAAGTTGTATATGGTCACCCGAGATTGAATATATATTATATATTCCTCTTGAATTCTTCTTGTTTGATATTTCATATGCATGTATATAGTAGCGTAGAATATGTGAACTGAAACTTTATCAAAATTAAAATAAAACACAAAATAAAATATATAAAAAATAAAACACTCCAAACTAAAAAGAAACCAGGTTTAGGGGGGCTAAAACCCTAAACCTGCGGAGGAGGCCTTTAGTCCCGGTTGGCCACGAGAACCGGGACTAAAGGTCCTCCGCCCCGACGGACCACTGGCGCCCACGTGGACGGGCCTTTAGTCCCGGTCAGCCACAAGAATCGGGACTAAAGTCTTTAGTCGCGGTCCGTAAGAGGCGCGACTAAAGGGGGGTCTTTAGTCGCGCATATTTAGTCCCGGTTGCACAGCCGGGACTAAAGGCTGTTGCGAACCGGGACTAAAGGGCTTTTTTCTACCAGTGAAAATCCCATTTGATTAAACTCACTCGTCCACTACCGTTACGGTAGCACTGCGCGTCTGATGATCTAGACAAATGAAATGATCTACTCCACCATATATAAAAGGTCTCACGCATCTAATCTCATGCACCGTTTGTGCGTGGTTTGTTAGTGCCTTAGCGTGCATAGTTTAATGGTGATGATGGTCGCGCAGCCTCTGGTTGGTTGATCCTTTTGTCTGACACTGTGCGTTATGGTTGGTTAATCCTTTTCTTTTGTCTAACATGTGCAGTGTGGTGAGCTCTAAATTGACTATCTGCAGAAGCTATGAACGGTTACCATCTGATCCGCCATGAGGAACGGATCACAAGGTAACATGAGCCAACCTAATTGTTGGCCTGTAGTGTCATTGAACACAAGCAACCACATCGGCTCCTCATCTACTCGTGACATCTATTCATTTTTTTTCCTCTTCGTGACATCGGCTCCTCAACCACATCTGCGGAGCTACTAAAAGGGCGCTCCGCCCGCTCCGCTCCACGGAGGGCTGTTGAACAGGCGCTAACTATCCTCTAGGCGTGGAGAACGCGAGTGGTGCAGCTAAGCTGGTGGTAAATTAACGAACTGCTTAATTAGTTAATCGATAGTGATGGGGCTTTGATCCAAAAAAATAACGGCGATGGATGGTAAATGGTAGTTTAACATGAAAACGGAACACACGTGAGAGCGTGTGTCTCCAACCAAAATGGAACATGACATCCCCTTTTGTTCGTTATATATATGCTTCTTGCGAGCATAGCAACCCACATTTTCCTCGAGTTCTCACATCGTTGCACTCTGTATGACCAAACACTATATAATCAAATCGAAAGCGTTAAAGCAGCAGCCGCGCGTATAGGATGCTACTACGACCAAACACTATATACACATGCACTTCCCCACAGAACTAAATTAAGAGGGTTAAAGCTGCATATTTGTGCTAGTAGTAGATGTTTACGTGTGCGCGCTAGCCAAATGGATGATTATCATCAGATTAATCAAAGGGAAAGTATATATGGATAAACTGCAGTTGCCACTTCGCCAAACGTTTCATTTACACATCTGCTTCATGTGTTGATGGAGAAATATACATTGAGCATGTATAATATCACGTCTGTTGCGATCTTGTAAGCACCCATTGAGCAAGTTGCATGGACATTTGTTTGCATGGGCGATATTTTCTGTGGAGAAGTCTCTCGTAGCTTGTTTATATCTGGCTGCGAGCTTACCCCCCCCCCCCCCCCCCCCCCCAACCGTTCGCACCCCCCAACAATCTGGACTCGTGGGTACTATGCATGCGTCGCGTGCTAATCTCCGTAGCTGTTAATTAATCACTTCATTAAGCCCAATGGCCACCGTGGTGTTACAAAAACTAGTACAATGCCCGTGCGTTGCCACGGGCTCTTGAAATAGTTTGCAAGAGTTATATAAAGATAATGCATGTTAAATTTCACACGTACGGACAATATAACACAGACACAATTATTTAATAATTAAAGTACATTTTTGCAATGTAAATTGCCAAAAAAAAATTAACGGCATGTCCATGTAACAAACTTAATGGAGTTCCAACTAAACATCTATTATAAAATTATTAATATCTAGGTTATACGCTTAAGAAATTCTTTCACAATATACGGAAAGTTGTCTTTAGCTTCATTCCCACGATGTTTTAGCAAGTATAATAAAAACTGCTTTCTCAACTCATATCCATCCTGCACAAACAATATATGTAGTTAGTATGAAAATAAGTAACGGACAATACTCACCGCGCAAACCGGCTTGACCCGTTCCACCAGAGCATAAAATGAATCATCGCTAATCATAATTCCCATTAACATCAACCAGTATTCTTGGTGTTTATTACTGTTAGTCAACTGGCATTTCAAGTTTCATTACTGCCTGAAATGAAGGTTATCACTCTAAAATAGCATGGTCATATTAGTGACCGCGCAAACTTCAAGATTTAAAACCGATAAGCAACCCTTCAAATTGGAAAGGGTGCACGTGCAGCGCACGTAAGTTTAGGAATTTCTTCATCATTTTGATTATCTAAATCAATTTTTTTCATAATAGTTGTCACAATAACATGTTATGTTTAACAAGAATTGGTCTAAACTGAAATTTTATAACAATCTAAAGTCCAATTTCGGCAAACAGCCTCCTCGCTAGCAAGATGTGTCAGCACCATCCAATCGCCATCTCGCAACTGTCATCCTGGTGGTTTGGATTTCTGAATATGTTTGTCTCTTTCCTGCCGCACGCAACACTTTATCTCCATGTCACGCCGAATCTTCTTTTTGGGCTATCATCAGGGGATTTTGTCTACCTAAATATAATTACACACCATGAAGACAAGCTCGAATTGCTGGTGGCTTGGATCGTCTCAACAACACCCAACCAAGAACCAACCGACCAGGCTCGATCCTCTGCAAGGAGGGCATACCAAATCATCTCCTTTTTTATCAACACAGATAGAATGTTCAAAACAATGCCATCGTAATCAACATGGGCAAAACATAGCAAAAAATAAGGACATGCTATTGTTCTACGCGAGACAATAAGCAACTTCAGCATCCAGTGTCCCATCATCTACCATGAAGATTGGGAACTCCGTCGTTCCAAGATATGCTTCAATATTTCAATATTTCAAGATTGGGAACTCATTGCATATAACCTTTTTCTTGCTTGTTAGCATAAACCCAGACATTGTCACCCCACAACAGAAAACATTAAGGTTTCAAAACAAAAGAAAACATTTGAACAAAAGAAAGTTAACGTATAGCAGATCTCAACCCATCTTACATCGCAAACTGTTAACCCCAATATTTCATGATCTGAATGGGGGAATTAAGGTTGGATTTTGTCTCTGACGAATCAGATTTTTGGACATTGTCAACATCAAGATTCCATCGCATGGTTTCATAACAATCAACCTGTACATGGATCTCTGATTAAATTCTAGCCACTACCATGAAGCTCCCGGTCAGCAAGAGTTGTATTTTTTCTGTTTAAGCGGGCACCTAGTTTTTCTAATACATGGATGTAATTCTCCCCATGTGGCTCAAAAGAAGCATGATGCCCCTGGGTTCCTGAACCTTAACCCAACGCCACCCATTTATTTGTAACAATTTATGCCCAAATTTATCTCAAACAAAAGGTATGCCCAGATCTGTAACACAAGCAGCTGAACAATTAAAAAATATAAATATCCTAGCCTTCTTTTTCATACGACTCATGAGATTCTACAGCAACAAAAATGATTTTACATTGTTTTTCACACACGCATGAACCAGAGCTGCTAGGCAGCAATATTCCACCATTTGACAATAACTATAACGATAAAGAATGACTACCAGACCATATCCTTTACTACATAATGGAATACTAATGTGCAAACAAATGCCACCATTGCTCCTGAAGTATTCATATCATCGAGTAAGAATGGTTGCATGTTTATCACCTTTTCCAATCCAATGAAACTGATGTTATAACGCATTACACATGCTATGAAAGAAATTGACGAGAACAATATTACATTTGCTCTTACTGCAAATCAACACCAACAAATCTATAATAGGTTCATGCATAAAGCAAGTGAATTTGAAAAAGAAACCAGAACCTTATTAAGTGATCCTAATTCCATGCGAAGTTGCCTAGGAAAAATAGAAGTGGATGATCAAGGTGGATTCCAAATAATAGTAATATAATACTCCTTCAAGGTAAAAAAAGAAATCTAGTGGGTACAAGCATTTTGAATAATAAACAAAATTAAGATCTAACTATATACGTGCATCATCTACTAACCCTTCAAAATGATGATTTTCATTTGGACCAAGTACATCTCAAGCTGCAAGCACAATAAAATCACCATGGGCTTGGAGCCCACCATCTCTCCACGTTCCTGCATGTGAAGAATTAACCAGTGCCCCAAGTCAGAACTACTGCTAACCTTATTCATGTAGACCTTACTAAAAATTCAGAAAATATGCAGAGTATCCATTTTTGTTAACCTAGCTATCTGCAGTCCAAGACAGAGCGTGACCATAATCCACACTACAACACATGAATATAGCTACCTTATGGGGCATATATGCCTAATCCTCATATCTTCTTGTTTGGAAAAGAGTTGACCATTTGCACATAGTATAGAATGGCGAAGATTGAACATGCTCTCGTACAATTGGGGAATGGTGTGGAGCTCCATAAGCGACGGCGGCGATGCCGGCTACAGTTGTTCTGACAGGAACTAATTTGCTTACTCTTCGTTTTCAGTTAACCACATAGTACTACACTGCCATATACAAAATCAGGAGAGGAAGGTACCTTCTGTACGCCCACTGCACGGGAGAGTTTTGTGGCGGACTGTATACCTGGACACGATAATCTTGTTTCGAAGGAGCGCCCAACTGCGGCATGGAGGTCAGAGAGGGGTGAGAGCCGGACCGGCGTGATTCACACAGTGCAAACCTGATAAACAAAACGCAAAAGTCCAGCACCTGGTTTACTACAAGGAGCTCGCTGGTGTCCAGATTCAACCCGAGGTAGACTTGCCCATTATCTCGCCCTTCCGCCATCGGATCGGCGGGATGTCCCCTGCTCAGCCGCTCCCGTCGACAGGTACGGCCGTCCGCGACTGCAGGCGTTGTGGCGGCGAGGGACTCTTGGAGATGCGATCGAGCAGCCTACCCCTTGACTTGCAGAGGCAGGAGCTGATACGGACGCCGATCCCACTGAGGGGCCCGGTGGAGTGCTGGTGCGGACTTGATGATTCGGCACATGAAGTCGAATAGATCATGGAACCCGGCACCGCCGCCGGCATCAGCGGGGTCCCGTCGCATGGGTCGTGGTCTAGGCTCGGGGGTCGTGTCGGCGGCGGCATGGAGGTAAGAGAGGTGAGAGCCTGCTGGTCGTGCCCTTCCTCCCCTCCCTTCCTTCTGTTCTCCCTGGAACCGCAGCAGGCCATGGAGGAGCTCAGCCGCCGCCGTCGTCCCTCCGACTCTCGCCGGAGCCGTCCGTCGTCGACCCGATCCTGCTGCCATCCGCCAGATCCACAGCAGCCCCGCCGGAGCCCACAACTTGGCCATCACCGTTCCCTCGAGATGCCGCCGCCTCCCCGTGTTGACCGCGTCGCTCACCTGCATTCAGGGATCTTTCGATATCGGATTGTGTTTTCCTTTCCTTGGATTAGGAAACGATGTACCGGGGTCGACGCGGGGCGCGCGGAACGTTTGGTACGGCAGAGTTTTCGTCCGCCCAGGTAAATTGCTAAGCGCGTTTTTGGCTCTGGATTAGATTAAATTAAGTGATTCTGATCGTGTGGTTATATGTACGTTAGGCTGGGTACACTTAGCGATGTACATGTTTTCTTGTTTAATAAGTAGTAGAGATGGTTTACCTATGAATTTCTTTAAATCCATTATTTGTTTCCTCAAAATATATTATTTATTTCCTAAAGCAAATTGCATTAATGAGAGAAATTCACTGATTTGGTTAAGGTAGGAAAGAATCTATTATTTGTTTCCTAAAGCAAATTGCATTAATGGAAGAGATCCGTTGATTTGGCTAAGGTAGGAAAGAATCTATCATTTGTTTCCTAAAGCAAATTGCATTTATGAAAGAGATTCGTTGATTTGGCTAAGCTAGGAAAATTAGATCCGTGATCTTTTGTCATTACGAAAGTGTTGAAAATAAACCGTATTAAATCCATTATTTGTTTCCTGAAAATCTATTATTTATTTCCTAAAGCAAATTGCATTAATGAGAGAAATTCACTGATTTGGTTAAGGTAGGAAAGAATCTATTATTTGTTTCCTAAAGCAAATTGCATTAATGGAAGAGATCCGTTGATTTGGCTAAGGTAGGAAAGAATCTATCATTTGTTTCCTAAAGCAAATTGCATTTATGAAAGAGATTCGTTGATTTGGCAAAGCTAGGAAAGTTAGATCCGTGATCTTTTGTCATTAGGAAAGTGTTGAAAATAAACCGTATTAAACCCATTATTTGTTTCCTGAAAATCTATTATTTATTTCCTAAAGCAAAGTGCATTAATGAGAGAAATTCACTGATTTGGTTAAGGTAGGAAAGAATCTATTATTTGTTTCCTAAAGCAAATTGCATTAATGGAAGAGATCCGTTGATTTGGCTAAGGTAGGAAAGAATCTATTATTTGTTTCCTAAAGTAAATTGCATTTATGAAAGAGATTCGTTGATTTGGCTAAGCTAGGAAAGTTAGATCCGTGATCTTTTGTCATTAGGAAAGTGTTGAAAATAAACCGTACCGGACTACCAACTCCTCCATTAGGGTTTTTTTCGCTGGTTAATCTTGGTAGGTCTTTTTTCATTGGTTAACCTTCGTAGGTCTATTTTTTTGGTACGTGGATGGGTGCGGGTTGGGGCCTCAGGAGGAGGTTTTTTCGGTTTCTGGTGGATAAGTCAGAGGTGGGAGGAGGTACCAAAAAAAACCATGAAAGGTGGGACTAAAAAAAACCTGGAAGCGAGACTACCAACTGCTCCATTAGGAATAGAGATCTAAGACGCTCGCTAGGGTCTGGACCTTCACCGCTTCACGCAAAGACCTAGCCGCCATCGTCGCCTAATCGATCTTACCGAGTACGGACAGATCGCTTTCTTGCTTGCCGCCATCGTCAAGCTGTTGCTACCCATGGCGTCCAGCCTCTATTTAATCCTGCCTTCGCTCCAACTTCAACTTCGTGGATCTCATCTGTTCTTCATTCCTGAAGGTACACTAGTAATTAGTGTTTTCCATGGATTACATTCTACTAGCATGATTTTCCATGAACTGGAAACTATAGTTGTCTGGTTAATTAGTTTGTTTGCATAAACGTGCAATGGATCGATTAATTTCTGACTGGATTTGCCTTTTCTCAATTAGATTCGATGTGATTTTCTGAATTACAACTTGACCAGTACGATTTTTCCCCTATGGATTATAGTCCACTAGTGTGATTGTATTATTTCAGTTTCAACAGGTTAATCTATATTCGACATAAAATACAAGAAAAACTACTATTCGATATGTCTTTTAATTTGGTTTGATCTTATTCACATCCATAGATCTAAATTTCTTCTAGGAGAAATATAGTACTTTTTTAATAGTCAACATATATTGTTATGATTTCATATCAATGTTGCATTGGGAATTAACATAACAGGGAAAATATGGACAAAACACATGGAATGGACTTTTGTGCTGCCACCGGCTCATCACAGTTCAATTTGCTAGCGATATTCATATTGACTTACATGGACATGGGCAAGGACGCATGAATGTGCCAAAGTCCAGTCCATATTGGACCTTTTCCTTCTCTTTAGCTATGATTATCTTCTTCGCCCCCCTCATGCCTAAATCCTGGCTCCTCCCCTGCATATGACAAATATGGCCTCAAACGCCCGTGGACACGTCCGGACGTGTCTACGGACAGTGACCGAGCACGCCTCAAATTTCATTTGTTGCATCCGGACATCTCATACTTGATTTTTATATGCATACAAAGACATGCAAAAGAAGTAGAACCTACGTACTACGTCGATCCTAACTACTCCTCGTCGGAGATCACGACGATCTTCGTGCCCGGCTTCAGCAGCATGGGCGGCAGCTGCAGCTCCGGCTCCTCCAGCACCTCTAGCTGCTCCGCTCCGGCCTCCTTTGCTTCTATCTCCGCGTCGAGTTCGGCGAAGAGCGCGTCGGACTCCGCCTGCTCCCGCCAGAGGAACGTCCGGTTGGCCTCCACATAGGCCTCATCCTGGATGGACTCCAGGATGGCTTGCTGCTAGACCATCTCGCCGGACCGGGCGACGGCGAACTCCGCCTCCGCCTGCTCCATGTTGAAGCCGGCACCTGCTAGTCCGGCTCCTCCGCCTCCTCCACCTTCATCGGAGCCATCTCCTCCTCCTCCTCTTCTCCCGGCTGCTCCTACTCCGGCTCCGGCGAGTCCGGAGGTAGCCCGACAGCAATGCAAGCGGCGTGCGCGGCTTGCCTCGCCCGGATCTCCTGCTGGATCTCGTAGCAGCACTCCGGCGTCAGCATGGCGTAGTAGGTGATCTTGCTCCGGACCATGGCAGAGTGCCGGAGCGTGGGAGGAGCGTCCGACCACTAGTAGAAAAAGGGGCTTTCGGTCGGGCCTGGCCAGCCCATTAGTCCCGGTTCTTATACGAACCGGGACCAACAGGTGCATTCGTCCCGGTTCGTAAGCCCAGGTGGCCGGCCCGGGCTTCGCGGGCTTTGGTCCCGGTTCGTCTGGACCCATTTGTCCCGGTTCTAGGAACGAACCGGCACCAATGGGCCTCGCTCTTGGCCCATAACCATCGGTCCCGGTTCCAGCCACGAACCGGGACAAATAATTTTCCTATATATAGCCCATCGCCAGCGAGCAGAGCACTCCACCGTGCTCTTTTTTTGCTGGCCGGCGAGGGGAGGGCATTTGGGTGCTCTAGCTCACCTCCTATGCATATGAGGTGTTCGATGAAATGTCCGAGCCACACTAGTTAATATTTCTTCTCTCGAAACTCGACCTCCGAGCTCCATTTTCCCCGAGATTTTTCTAGGTTTAGCGGTCCGTCACGTCCCGTCCCCCGTCTTCACCGCCGTCGATTGCCCGCGCCGATCTCGTCGCCGGCACCACCGTGGTGTGTAGGAGATATGCCCTAGAGGCAATAATAAATGATACTATTTATCTCCGAGTTCATTATTATGTTTATGTTCCATGCTATAACTGATGTGGTTCCCGAGCCCGTATATCCATAAAGGCTCTGGGGAAAACCCATGTGCACGTGTGGAATAATAAACGGTAAAATGTATTCCTAGTCATGCCTCTAAGACTAGCTCAAGTGTTGCATGATGATTATGTTTTCCCAATCATGGGCATGTCTATGCCAGCAATTTTGAGGGCACAATGTTAAGAGAACATTTGTGTTGAATCGACCCGGATTGATGTTATACTATGAGATTCATTCATCACAAGTTAATGGTAAATAACACAGAGATGGTTAACGTTTGCATGATTTCTTAGACCATGAGAGTATCGAGTTTCTTCATGCTTGCTTCATGAACTTTGGGGTTTGTTAAAAGTCATCCGTAAATGGGTGGCTATTACGGCGGCTTACGGGTTCATGGAAAAGTATGTCAAGTAACTTGATAGCTCAAGATTGGGATTTGCTCCTCCGACGAATGGAGAGATATTCTCGGGCCCTCTCGGTGTTACGGTATCCATCATCATCTGACCAGACACAGTGTGATTTGATCACAGGGATGCCGGAACATGGAAACGAGAAAAGAGAACAAAACCAGTAACGAGGTAACTAGCATAGTGGACAAGTTGTTGATCCACGGGGATGCAAGTAAATCTCACCTCGGGTCTTTGTAAGATATCGCGAAGCACAGGAATAGCTCACTGCAACTGGAGGTTCACTCGAATATTTATTCGTGTGGGTATAGCGGTCAATATGGGTGTCCACGGCTCTGATGTTGATCATTGATCGAAAGGGGTTCCGGGTCATGTCTATACTTCACCGAACCTATAGGGTCACACGCTTAAGGGTCATCTATCTGCTGAATACTAGATAGGGAGTCTGAGAGAAAATCGCCGAAAAAGTTTCGGACACCGAAAAGTTTCGGACAGCGGAATCGTACCGCAGAGAGAGGTCATCGGATAAGTTTCGATGATACCGAAAAGTTGTTTCGGGATATACCATTAAGTCAAATTGGTTTCGGCACATGTCTGATAATTCTTGGAGGATGCCAGAATCATTTTGGAAGCTTTTTGGAATTTTCTGAGATAAAAACCAGATATGCTCCAGAGCTGCCGGAACCACTTCAGATGCTTTTCGCAGATGAAATCACTAAACCTGGAATTGTTCCAGAACGCGTTGAAAATTATTATGGTGGGTACTGGAAATGTTCTAAGCCCACATAAATATTTTCAGTTCGATCAGACGCTGAAAAATGTCGTCGTGAATAGTGAAAATCAGCTTTATAGTTACTTTATGGAAAGCCACCTTTTGGGGCTTTGCTCCAATAGATCTTGGGGATGACATGGATGGATAGGAGCCATTTTTTGGGCCCCTCATGGGGGTGTGGCCAGCCACATGGGGTATCCCCCCTTGGGGACCCTCTTGTTCATTGGTTTCACTCCTAGGTCCTTGTGGAAGGACTTCATTCATGTGCATTTTGGGTTTTTGTGTGAAACTACCCTACCCCTTGGGATTTCCTATAAATAGAGGTGGAGGGGCAGCCCTCCACACTCACTCTTTCTCACATACAAGTGCCATGCAATGATCTGGCTTCTTCTCTCCCTCCCACAAAAAGAGTTCCGTAGAACCGTAAGGTTGTCTGGGTTCCGGCAGGAACTAGTTCTGGACGGCGAAGCCCTGCCGGATAGATGACACCGTATGTGTGCAACTCTGTAGAGAGATCGTAGTTTCGGTCTTAGTTCGTGAGTGCCCCCCGAAGGGCTGTCCGCGTGACCGTCCGAGTTTCGAAGGTCCTCCCGAAGGGCTGTCCGAGTGACCCTTCGAGTTTCGAAGGTCCTCCCGAAGGGCTGTCCGCGACACCGTCCGGGGGGCTGTTCGACCGCCTCCCGGAGGGCTGTCTGAGGAGCAGATGAGGGTATACATCCTCGCGGTTGGGAGGTTGTAAGTCCTAGCTACGGGGATCTGCACCGTCGATCGTCATCGACTCTACTTCCCGCTGCGCTACGAGTCGGTAACGAAAAAGATCAAACCATGTATGCAGTCTCCATAGTGGTCCTGGGCTGGTGCGTAGGTCGGAAATTTTTTGTTTTCTGCTGCGTTACCCTACAGTGGCATCATGAGCCGTGCTATGCATAGATGTAGGTTGCGATCTAGAATACATAGAGATGTATGGGTATTGCATAATATAATTAGGTAGTAGATGAGATCTATTGCTGAAAATAATTTATGCGGGTGACAGATGAAATATGTTACCCGATGTTCTTGTTGCTTCCCTAGAATTTGCGTTTGCTCAATCTTGAGACAACATGGTGGAATTTGACAAAGTTCTGGCAATCTGTGATCCTGATTGATCATGGAAGTGCTATCAGTTCTTTGGGTTCTGCCGTAGTCAAAAGAAAGATGAAATTCGCAGACGACAGGGCAATGTAGATATTATCTGCATGGGGGTCATGCGTATGACGAAGTTTAGTATGGGGTTCGAGATTTTATTGTCTCGTGCTTCATAAACCCTGCAAAGTTAATCTAGCGACATGAACTATCATACTTGATGATGAACGTTGGTCGCTGTGGTTTAAGTCAAAACCTTAGAAGCCACGTAAAATAAATTTTGTATAAACCGATTAGAGGCGTCTAACTTGGTTTTGGAGGATGTGCATGTGATGTGGTATAGCAGTGCTCATACTAATTCGATTATGTATGAGATGACTATATGATGTAATTAGATTAACATGACCTGCGTGTCATGATTCGGCATGATGGCTGCAGCCATATGATTGCACTTTAATGACCTGCGTGTCAACCTTAAGTAATGCATTAATTGTATATGCTATGGAGATATCAATATTATCTGGTGCATCGACAAGGTGGTGGCAATCTTCGCGAAGGTGAACACCAACACGAATGCCGAAGACGAAGAAATGAAATACTTCTCCGTCAGAAAGGGCTATACCATATCATGCTATTATGAATTGCCTGAGATGTTTATCCCTTATGATGCACCCTTCTTGATTGCGCGGTAGTCGCTTTTTATTAGGGTGATCTCTCACAAAAATACCAAGTAGTTAGTGTTCTCCCAAGTGTAGCACCGTCACGGCACCTATCTTTTCGGGGTACGCCGTGTCACACGGGTACGAACGATTAGAGAAGTGTGAGGCGGGTGAGTTGAGACCTCGTAGCGAGATCACTTGGTTGTCTTGACGTTCAGGCATGACCATCATGAGCTCGGAACACACGCATCGAAAGATGAACAAGAGTCACATAGAGATGTGATTGGCAAGTTGGCCTACCGGTTGAGATTTTTCGTCATCAGTGGTGTTACACCAATGGCGAACAATTGAAATGTGGGTCTTGTATCACTCACAATCAATTTGGAAAGATATTGATTTGAGTGGGAGCGCACTGTTGAATTAACATGTTTGATTCCTAGTGCAATTAATTATGAACATTGTCTAAGTGTTATATGCATAATACTTGTAGAATAATAGCTCGCATTTCCACCTTCCCTATTAAAATTGAATATCTGTTAAATATCTGGTTAAAACTTTACGATTGGTAACGTAATATGAGGATTGTCCTCAAAAGTGCCGAGAAGGACTTTGTCCTATCGCATGCTTTCCGTATCCTCCCGCTAATGCTATGGATCATGTGACTCTCGTCCTTCAATCCAAAAGCTAGAATTCTGTTACGGTCAAGTGAAATATGTTTGCTTCCATGAAACTCAAACTTTGAAAGTTTGGGATAGTTATGTGATATTCATGGAACTGGAAATTAATTTTCAGATACAAACAAAGGCTGAAAGATATGAAATATCCATAGCAATGTTTGATTGCAAATTATTAGTAAAGTGTTTACTATGCATTAGACTGATAAGAGAGGGATCCAGAAGAACGCCTGTCATATAATGAAAGGTGAATAAAACAACAACTTAAAGAGAAAGGAAGTGTCCAAAGGGTGTTAGTATGACTTACACGCCTAGGAAGTCTGGAGCTAACGCCACTCTTAAGTTGGGTGCTTCTTTTGCGAGTAGGAGAAATACTAAAAGTTAAATAGTTAGAAGTATAAAGGCAGAAAGAGAGATGACTGGAATATCCAGCTCATGTATGAATGTCATACAAGTTTTTGATGTATAGTACGCTGGTCAAAGATATAGTCCTTGGGAATTATGGTTAAACATGTTAATCACTAATTCTTGGGTATTGTGAGTTAATCACAAAGATACCCGCTCGATTGCATTCTGTTGCGAATCAATGTAAGAGCTACTATGGCCTAAAAAGACTAGCCAGAAATGAGGTTAAGGTATACACAGGAAACATAGTAAATGTTACCATACCTTCCATCGGTGTATTGCCGTCTGTATTTATTTTCATAATTCATTTAGAGTTTTACAAACTCTAGCCCATTGCATAAGGTATCTTGCAAGAAGGTTGTTCATAAGAGAACTTTTTATGTTCGATATTATGAATAACACAAGGGCCATACTTTCATTATTAATGAGATGTATGTTATGAATATTGATAATAATACAATACATCTGGGTTTACTTTCATAATTCATTTTAGAGTTTCTTACACTCTAGCCCATTGCATAATGTTTATTGCAAAAGGGTTGTTCATAGAAGAACAATTGTTGTTCAGTATTATGAATAACATGAAGGGCCATGCTTCCATCCAAGATGGGATGTATGTTATGAATATTGATGGTAAAATGATACATCCATAACACTGACGCTAAATTTCGCAAGACTATGAGAATACCACACATGTGTGGAACTGCATTTGGTCACATTGGAGAAACCCGCATGGAAAAATTCCATTATGATGGATTTTGAAGTCGTTTGATTTTGAATCATCTGACACTTGCAACTTTCCTCCGAAAAGTGAAGTGACTGAAATACCGTTCACAGGCCATAAGGAACGAGCAACAAACTTATTGGTGATCATACATTTTGATGTGTGTACTTCAATAAATGTTGTTGCAAGTAGTGGATTTATATATCTTCAGAAATGGCTCAAGTAGATATATGGATATTTGCTTGATGAGACGTAAGTGTGGATCTTTTGAAATCATTCGAAAGGTTTTCAAAAATGAAGTAGAAGTTATTGTAACAAGGAAATTATGTTTCTACAATTTGATTGCAGAAAGGAATATCTGAGTTACAAGTTTAGCGAATGTCTGATGAGTTGTGAAAAGAGTTTCATAACTTACACCTTCCGGAACACCACTATCAGTGGAATGTCTGTGAAGACGTAATCAAACCATTTATGACATGGTAAGGTCAAAGATGACATAAATAAATGGGACAATTGCATTTTTACCCCTAGTTGGTTCCTACCCACGGGTTTTGCCCTTACTTTTCAAGCTTGCTCAGTTTTGCCCTTACTTTTTCCGTCATGGTCCCTTGAATGCCCTTTGACCGTTTGACCAAAACTTTGAAAATTCATAACTAATTCATATGAACTCAGAAAAATGAAAATAAGATATCAAAATGTTCAGATAAACATTACCTTTATGTGCATATCATTTGCATTCGGGATAAAAGCACCCTTTAAACTACCTGAGGTAATTAATGTTATTAACATTATTAAAAATAAAAAGATATAAACAATATTTTTTACATGAATAAAAATTATATGCAAATATAGGTGATGTTTTCTGAACATCCAGATATCTTATTTGCATTTTTCTAAGTTTGTATCGTCTGGTTAAGAATGTTCTAACGACTTTGACCATTATTTGGAAACTTCATAACAAGTTGATACGAACTCAGAAAAATGCAAATAAGATATCAGGATGTTCAGAAAACATCACCTACAGTTGCATGTAATTTTTATTCATGAAAAAAATATTGTTTATACCTTTTTATTTTTAATAATGTTAATAGCACTAATTACCTCAGGTAGTTTAAGGGTGCTTTTGTCCTGAATGCAAATGATATGTTCATAAAGGTAATGTTTATCTGAACATTTTGATATCTTATTTGCATTTTTCTGAGTTCATATGAATTAGTTATGAATTTTCAAAGTTTTGGTCAAACGGTCAAAGGGCATTCGAGGGACCTCGACGGAAAAAGTAAGGGCAAAACTGATCAAGCTCGAAAAGTAAGGGCAAAGCCCGTGGGTAGGAACCAACTAGGGGTAAAAATGCAATTGTCCCTAAATAAATTTGCCATTATCCCTTTTAAAGTGATGCTTTAGAGACTGCGGCTTTTACACTGAAAAGAGCTACATCGGGTCTGTTGAAATGAAGCCATGGTATGGTACGCCCAACCATGTTATATCTTTTCTTAACATTTGGAATATGGGGCTTGTGTAAAAGGTTACAAACCTATTCCAAATCAGACAAGTGCTACTTTGTAGGTTATACCAAAATGTTGGGTATTCCTCCCTCACTATAAAGAGGCAAATAGTTTTTCCGCGAAACGGTGTGCTTTTAAAGAGAATGGTTCTTTTAAAAAGGTGAGTGGGAGAATAGTGCAACTCGACGAGATAAATAGTATCTTCGTCATCAGATCAAAGGAAAGAGACCTTGGAAGTAATTCCAGAGTTTCCTACTGCGACCGATATGGAAGTCTCTACAATAAAATGTATGAACTTCGGTCGAACTTGCAGCTGAACCACGTAGCCAAGGCTTGTGCAAACCTCTCAGGTGCGCAAACGAGATATTGTTGTTAGACAACATTATACCTACGATACACAAGGAAGCGTTGATGGGCCCTGACTCCAGAATTGGCTAAATGCCAATACAACCCGAGTTAGTTTCCATATAAGTGATTCAGGATTAAAACCTTGATACACCTTTCGGAAGACTTAGAGTCTAACGAATATTTATGGAACTTAAAACTGATACGGATAAAAATGTTTTATCCATAAAGCTCGACTTGTTGAAATAACAAGTTCAAGAGTTGACTACGATGAGGTTGTTTTCATCGTAGCGATGCTTAAAGTCGGTTCAGGTTGAACTAGCAATTAATACATATTTCAATCATGAGATATGAAACATGGATGACAATAGGATTTCCATCTGATGGAAATGAAACCAAAGACTTGCATGTGTTACAGTCCAAGGCATTTTGTCTATCCAGAGGATGCTAGTAAGGGTGCAAACTTCAGAGTTCCAGCGATGGACAGAAGAGAGCAAAATAGAGTTGGAATCTTCGTGCTTTGATGAAATGGTCAAAGGGGTTTGACTTCATCAATGGGTAACGAAGATGCTTGTAATTCAAGAAAGCAAGTGGGAGTGTAATAATATTTCTAAAAACCTTGTGTGCTTGACACATTGTTAATTGGAAATAAATTTCTTGACACGAATTAGGACTTCAATTGAAAATATATTTTTGATGAAGTGCTTAGGCTAAATAGCCTCAATATTAGGCATAATGATCTATGGAGATAGATTTACCTAATAGGGCTAAGCAATGAATACATATTGACAAGGTGCTAAAACCTTTTAGCATTTAAAACCGCCAAGGAGTGAATCTTGCCGGAGTCACATGGAAGAGTTTTTTGCAAGACTCGGTGTCCCAAAACACTCATGAGCAAAATACATGATGCAGATTCCACACACTTTTGTGTTTGGATTAATCATGTATTCCATGGTATGTAAAACAACCAGATATGTCCGATACTCCCAAGGTGTTGTGAGTATGGATATTAAAGTGATCAAAGTACTGATCGTGGGACAACAGTGAAAGATGTCATTGAGTACTAGAGTAAGTACTGATGATATGTTTTCTTGCAAGCGGAGAGCATGAAGAGTTCCTTGTAAAATGTTACATCGATACAGTCTTCATCTTTTCTCCATGCGATTTTCGATTTAAGTTAAGGGTTTTGTGTAATACACAATATGTGGCACGGTAGTTGGAAATTGTTCCCAATAGGATACTGTGGCGAATTCTATAACAAATGACTAAGTATGTTGACGCTTTAGAAGCGACAAAAGAAGATGTTCAATCATATAGTTCATTCATGAACTTAGTATGGTTCCAAGATGGCTTTTGTCAATGGGACACTACTGCAGGTAGTTGCTCCATAACTCAGTCTGAGAAATCCAGGTTCGACCTATGATTCACATACATACAACGCCAAGTCCACACAAAATATGAATTTTGTGAAAGCATGAAAATGCGAGGATATGCAGAGATACACACGGAGCTGAAATTGTCAGATCCGATGGACATCAGGCTATACCACATGCGAAGCAATTTTTACACCAGTATGCCATAGGTGTAAAGTGCATTAGCATTAACTAGATTATTGACTCCAGTGCAAGTGGGAGTCTGTAGGAGATATGCCCTAGAGGCAATAATAAATGATATTATTTATCTCCGAGTTCATTATTTTGTTTATGTTCCATGCTATAACTGTTGTGATTCCCGAGCCCGTATATCCATAAAGGCTCTGGGGAAAACCCATGTGCACGTGTGGAATAATAAACGGTAAAATGTATTCCTAGTCATGCCTCTAAGACTAGCTCAAGTGTTGCATGATGATTATGTTTTCCCAATCATGGGCATGTCTATGCCAGCAATTTTGAGGGCACAATGTTAAGAGAACATTTGTGTTGAATCGACCCGGATTGATGTTATGCTATGAGATTCATTCATTACAAGTTAATGGTAAATAACACAGAGATGGTCAACGTTTGCATGATTTCTTAGACCATGAGAGTATCGAGTTTCTTCATGCTTGCTTCATGAACTTTGGGGTTTGTTAAAAGTCATCCGTAAATGGGTGGCTATTACGGCGGCTTACGGGTTCATGGAAAAGTATGTCAAGTAACTTGATAGCTCAAGATTGGGATTTGCTCCTCCGACGAATGGAGAGATATTCTCGGGCCCTCTCGGTGTTACGGTATCCATCATCGTCTGACCAGACACAGTGTGATTTGATCACAGGGATGCCGGAACATGGAAACGAGAAAAGAGAACAAAACCAGTAACGAGGTAACTAGCATAGTGGACAAGTTGTTGATCCACGGGGATGCAAGTAAATCTCACCTCGGGTCTTTGTAAGATATCGCGAAGCACAGGAATAGCTCACTGCAACTGGAGGTTCACTCGAATATTTATTCGTGTGGGTATAGGGGTCAATATGGGTGTCCACGGCTCTGATGTTGATCATTGATCGGAAGGGGTTCCGGGTCATGTCTATACTTCACCGAACCTATAGGGTCACACGCTTAAGGGTCATCTATCTGCTGAATACTAGACAGGGAGTCTGAGAGAAAATCACTGAAAAAGTTTCGGACAGTGGAATCGTACCGCAGAGAGAGGTCATCGGATAAGTTTCGATGATACCGAAAAGTTGTTTTGGGATATACCATTAAGTCAAATTGGTTTCGGCACATGCCTGATAATTCATGGAGGATGCCAGAATCATTCTGGAAGCTTTTTGGATTTTTCTGAGATAAAAACCGGATATGCTCCGGAGCTGCCGGAACCACTTTAGATGCTTTTCGCAGATGAAATCACTAAACTGGAATTGTTCCAGAACGCGTTGAAAATTATTATGGTGGGTACTGGAAATGTTCTAAGCCCACATAAATATTTTCAGTTCGATCAGACGCTGAAAAATGTCGTCGTGAATAGTGAAAATCAGCTTTATGGTTACTTTATGGAAAGCCACCTTTTGGGGCTTTGCTCCAATAGATCTTGGGGATGACATGGATGGATAGGAGCCATTTTTTGGGCCCCTCATGGGGGTGTGGCCGGCCACATGGGGTATCCCCCCTTGGGGACCCTCTTGTTCATTGGTTTCACTCCTAGGTCCTTGTGGAAGGACTTCATTCATGTGCATTTTGGGTTTTTGTGTGAAACTACCCTACCCCTTGGGATTTCCTATAAATAGAGGTGGAGGGGCAGCCCTCCACACTCACTCTTTCTCACATACAAGTGCCATGCAATGATCTGGCTTCTTCTCTCCCTCCCACGAAAAGAGTTTCGTAGAGCCGTAAGGCTGTCTGGGTTCCGGCAGGAACTAGTTCTGGACGGCGAAGCCCTGCCGGATAGATGACACCGTATGTGTGCAACTCTGTAGAGAGATCGTAGTTTCGGTCTTAGTTCGTGAGTGCCCCCCGAAGGGCTGTCCGTGTGACCGTCCGAGTTTCGAAGGTCCTCCCGAGGGCCTGTCCGAGTGACCGTTCGAGTTTCGAAGGTCCTCCCGAAGGGCTGTCCGCGACACCGTCCGGAGGGCTGTTCGACCGCCTCCCGGAGGGCTTTGTGAGGAGCAGATGAGGGTATACATCCTCGCGGTTGGGAGGTTGTAAATCCTAGCAGCGGGGATCTGCACCGTCTATCGTCATCGACTCTACTTCCCGCTGCGCTACGAGTCAGTAATGAAAAAGATCAAACCATGTATGCAGTCTCCATAGTGGTCCTGGGTTGGTGCGTAGGTCGGAAATTTTTTGTTTTCTGCTGCTTTACCCTACATGGTGAGCCTCTTGTTCTTATCTTCTTTCTAAAAAAAAATTCTGACTTCAGATGGGTACTTGTCTAATTTTCTTACTTTTATTATTCCTTGTTATTATGTATATAGTGCGATGGTTCTGGTATCCGCCCCCGTCGGCCCTCATCCTATCTATGATTCAGATGTGGTATATATTATCTTTTTATAACTATTTGGTTCATTTATTGTTTATGACAATTATGCCGACCAACGTGACATAGTTTTTTTTTATGTAGGAGGTGGTTGAACCGGAAATTCCAGCCGACCCTATTGTCGAGAGGTTAAATTTAGTCGAAGAAGAAAACAATTACTTGAAAGAAAAAATAAAAAAAATGAGGAGAAGAAGATGATATTGGAGTTGCATGTTGCGGATGTCGTCGATGATCACAAGATCAAGATGGATGCAATGCGGTTGAAGATTAGAAAGATTAGAAAATATGCCATTCATACCGAGGCTTGGTATCATTATGCTGTTTGATCAATTGTTACCTTAGTTGTGATTATGATCGCATTGTTGTTGCATTGAAAGGTTTTACATAGTTTCAATGTATGGTTTAACTAGATGCTCTGGAGATCTATATGTTGTTCGATTTGAACTATGTATGTACTTTGGTTTTAATGTGATGATGAACTACTATTAATTTGGTCACTTATCTCTATCCAGTTGAAAAAATCAGTAAATGCATGAAAATAACAAATGAAGTTAGAAAGGGTTGAAAATTGATGATGTGGCTTTGGATGGTGCATTTTGAACACAGAAAAACTATGGAGTTCAAATAAGTTCAAAAAAATAAAATCCCTTTGTAACAGACGAGTTTCCGTATGAAACCCTGATACTTCGAAAGAGATTGTCCGTTTTGTACACGAAGTGCATCCAGTTTTTGCCGTAAGCCTCTTTACTTTCTTGCACATGCTATGTGGGTGAAATCATGATACCATGCCAACTTTTAACCTTTTCAGAGTTCATTTGTAGTGATTTTCAATTTAAGGGTCTTATAGCTGGAAAAAATCAGTAAATGCATGAAAAATAACAAATGAAGTCAGAAATGGTTGAAAATTGATGATGTGGCTTTGAATGGTGCATTTTGAACACAGAAAAACTATGGAGTTCAAATAAGTTCAAAAAAATGAAATCCCTTTCTAACAGACAAGTTTCGATATGAAACCTTGATACTTCGAAAGAGATTGTCCGTTTTGTACACGAAGTGCATCCAGTTTTTGCCGTAAGCCTCTCTACTTTCTTGCACATGCTATGTGGGTAAAATGATGATACCATGCCAACTTTCAACCTTTCCAGAGTTCATTTGTAGTGCTTTTCAATTGAGGGTCTTATAGTTGAAAAAATCAGTAAATGCATGAAAAATAACAAATGAAGTCAGAAAGGGTTGAAAATTGATGATGTGGCTTTGAATGGTGCATTTTGAACACAGAAAAACTATGGCGTTCAAATAAGTTTAAAAAAATGAAACCCCTTTGTAACAGATGAGTTTCCGTATGAAACCCTGATACTTCGAAAGAGATTGTCCGTTTTGTACACGAAGTGCATCCAATTTTTGCCGTAAGCCTCTCTACTTTCTTGCACATGCTATGTGGGTGAAATGATGATACCATGCCAACTTTCAACCTTTTCAGAGTTCATTTGAAATGCTTTTCAATTTTAGGGTCTTATAGCTCAAAATAATCAGTAAATGCATGAAAAATGGTACATGAAAAATAAAAAATAAAATAAATAAGTAATTAGAAACAAATTAACATAAATTTAATAAAATATATAAGTAGAAACAAAATAAAATAAATTTTAATAACATTTATGAAACTAAAATTGAAAGTTTAGTCCCACCTCGCTAGTTTAGTCCCACATCGTGAACACATCGTAAACTTTAATAAATTGCGAGGTGGGACCAACCGGGACCAAAGGCCGCCGCTTCCCGCCCTTTGGCCTGCCGAAAACTGACCTTTGGTCACGGTTGGTGGCACCAACCGGGACTAAAGGGGTGCATTGGTCCCGTTTGGTGCCACGAACCGGGACCAATGCTCTTGGTATATAAGCAGGACTTGTGAAAATTTCACTTCTCATCTCGCAATTGCCGCCCGACGACGCCGACGACATCGACGCCGCCAGGCTGCCGCCCCTGCCCCGGCCTCGCCGCCCCCTGTAACGCCCGGGTAATCAAGCTACAGTAATCCCCCGCTAATCATGCCATGTCACCTCGGTTACTGTTGTTAACCGTGCGATGGTCCAAAACCGTTTCATAATTTAAATTCAATTAATGTCAACAATAAAAGTTTTTTAAAATTTAAAACAAAATGTTCGGGAGGTGCCATATTTTGGATAAGTAAATATGGTGTAATAAACACATTTTTATAAAATGCCTAGATAATTTAAAATAAAATAAAACAGAAAAGAGAAATAAATAAAAGAAATGCAAAACAGAAAACAGAATAAAAGAAAAGAGAAGCCCCCCCCACTGGGCCAACTGTGGCCCACCTGGCCAGCCCAACTGGGCAAAGGCCCAGCCGGCCGGCCCACCCCCACTCTCCCCTTATCCACTCCCCCCCCCCCCCCCCCCCCCGCAAACCCTAACCCACTGCCACACTCGCGCCCCCACTCTCCCCCTCCCTCCCCCGATCCAGATCGGATCGGGCTCGACGCCGCCGCCTCGCCCTCGTCCGTCGCCGCCCGGAGCACGACCTCGCCGGCGCCTCCTCCGCGCCGGACTGCCTCCACGTCGCCGTCGTCCCCATCAACCACCCCGACCACCGCTGCCCCGAACCCTACTGACCCGCCGTGAGCCGCGCCCCTCCTCTCTCTCCCTCGCCCCGTGCTCGTCCCCTCGCCTGCTCGCCGCTCGGGGCCGCGCCCCGCGCGCGCGCCCGAGCCTCGCCTCGCTCTACCGCTCCACTCGTCGCGGCCACCCGCACGCACGGGCGCCCCTCCTCCCTGCGCTCACCTCGCCCCCTGCACCGCCCCACGCTCTGCCGCGCCGCCCCCGCCCCTCCATCCTGTGCTCGCCCGCGACCGCCGTCGCCTCTGCCACTTTGCCCCGCGGCCACTTCCTCCGCCCCGCACGGCGCTCGCCGCTCGCCCCGCCTCCGCCCGCCGTGGCCCTCGTGCCCCGCTGCGGCAACCCCCGCCATGGCCACGGCCCCGCCCTGCCCCGGGCAGGCTATGGGCGCCCGTGAGCCACTGCCCCTGGGCCCAAACCCCCTATGGGCCACAGACAGGTGGGCCCCGCACCTAGAAGGTAAAAAAAGAAGGGAATTAAAAAGAATAATAATATATAAATAAATAAATATATAAAGAAAATAAAAATAATTAATTAGTTGATTAATTAGTTAATTAATCCTGTTTAGATTAATCTAATTTAATTAATTAGTTTAATTGATAGTTAATTAATTAGTTAACCCTAATTACCCTAATCGGTCTATGACATGTGGGACCCACGTGTCAGATGACTGCTGACGTCAGCATGATGTCATCGCAACACTGTTTTGGATAATGTATATATTAAATAATTAAATAAATTCCAGAAATTAATAAATTCTTTTAAAATCAATATAAAATAAACCGTTGCTCAGATGAAAATACTTTGTACATGAAAGTTGCTCAGAACGACGAGACGAATCCAGATACGCAGCCCGTTCGTCCACCACACATCCCTAACCTATCGAACTCGCAACTTTCCCCCTCTGTTTCATCTGTCCGAAAGTGCGAAACATCGGGAATACTTTCTCGGATGTTCCCCCCTTCGCCGGTACCACCTACTGCCGCGTTAGGACACACCTAGCACCGCTCATTGTCATGTCACGCATCGTCATGCTTATGTTTGCATTGTATTTACTGTTTCTTCCCCCCTCTTCTCTCCGGTAGACTACGAGGCCGACGCTGCTGCTGCCCAGTTCGACTACGGAGTTGACGACCCCTCCTACTTGCCAGAGCAACCAGGCAAGCCCCCCCCCTTGATCACCAGATATCGCCTATTCTTCTCTATACTGCTTGCATTAGAGTAGTGTAGCATGTTACTGCTTTCCGTTAATCCTATCCTGATGCATAGACTGTCCTTGCTTCTACTGTTGTTACCTTTACCTGCAATCCTACATGCTTAGTATAGGATGCTAGTTTTCCATCAGTGGCCCTACATTCTTGTCCGTCTGCTGTGCTATACTATCGGGCCGTGATCACTTGGGCGGTGATTACGGGTATATACTTATATACTCTATACATGATACCTGTGGTGACTAAAGTCGGGTCGGCTCGTAGGAGTATCCGCAAGTGGATCTTTGTGGCGGAGCGACAGGGCAGGTTGAGACCCCCTAGGTGAGAGGTGGGCCTGGCCCTGGACGGCGTCCGCGGTTACTTCAACATAACACGCTTAACGAGTTCTTGGTATTTGATCCGAGTCTGGCCATTTGGTCTATACGCACTAACCAGCTACGCGGGAACAGTTATGGGCACTCGACGTCGTGGTATCAGGCGAAGCTCTTCTTGACGTCAGCGACGGAGCGGCGCGCGCCGGATTGGACTGGAATGCCACTAGGCTAGGTCTGCTTCCGGCCGCCCTCGCAACGTGCAGGTGTGCAATGGGCGATGGGCCCAGACCCCTGCGCGCATAGGATTTAGACCGGCGTGTTGACCTCTCTGTTGAGTCTAGGTGGGGCTGCGACGTGTTGATCTTCCGAGGCCGGGCATGACCCAGAAAAGTGTGTCCGGCCAAATGGGATCGAGCGTGTTGGGTTATGTGGTGCACCCCTGCAGGGAAGTTTATCTATTCGAATAACCGTGTCCCTCGGTAAAAGGACGACCCGGAGTTGTACCTTGACCTTATGACAACTAGAACCGGATACTGAATAAAATACACCCTTCCAAGTGCCAGATACAACTCGGTGGTCGCACTCTAACAGGGCGACGAGGAGGGGATCGCCGGGTAGGATTACGCTAAGCGATGCTACTCGGAGGACTTCAATCTACTCTCTTCTACATGCTGCAAGATGGAGGCTGCCAGAAGCGTAGTCTTCGACAGGATTAGCTATCCCCGTCTTATTCTGGCATTCTGCAGTTCAGCCCACTGATATGCCCCTTTACACATATACCCATGCATATGTAGTGTAGCTCCTTGCTTGCGAGTACTTTGGATGACTACTCACGGTTGCTTCTCTCCCTCTTTTCCCCCTTTCCTTTCTACCTGGTTGTCGCAACCAGATGCTGGAGTCCAGGAGCCAGACGCCACCGTCGACGACGACTCCTACGGCACTGGAGGAGCCTACTACTACGTGCAGCCCGCTGACGACGACCAGGAGTAGATAGGAGGATCCCAGGCAGGAGGCCTGCGCCTCGTTCGATCTGTATCCTAGTTTGTGCTAGCCTTCTTAAGGCAAACTTGTTTAACTTATGTCTGTACTCAGATATTGTTGCTTCCGCTGACTCGTCTGTGATCGAGCACTTGTATTCGAGCCCTCGAGGCCCCTGGCTTGTATTATGATGCTTGTATGACTTATTTATGTTTTAGAGTTGTGTTGTGATATCGTCCCGTGAGTCCCTGATCTTGATCGTACACATTTGCGTGCATGATTAGTGTACGGTCAAATCAGGGGCGTCACAAGTTGGTATCCGAGCCGACTGCCTGTAGGAATCGCCCTTTCCACACTCCTTGGCCGAAGTCGAGTCTAGACATTGCAAAACTTTTACTAACATGGCTGTGTGTCTTACGGGCCCACGTCGCCATTGGGTGGTACTAGGATCTTTTACTCCTCGACCTTTACTCTGGGACTCTGAACTCTCTTCTACTTGGGTTAAACGAATTTGCTAACTCTAACAGTCGGATCCCGTGACCGCATTCACCCCAAAGTTGGATAAACCATAGTTGTTTCTTAGAATAGTATTTTGAACAATTCACACACTGTCATTTGACTCCTTTGAAATGTCTTTGCTTTCAGATGGAACCCACGAGGCAGGTCGTGCGTCACACGACGGCCATTGGTGCCTCGGGATCACCTGCTGTGCTAGCTGAGATGATGACCTATCTGGGTTATCGCTGGCACCCTGAGTACACCGTCTACGAGGAGTACCAGGGCTTTAACCAGGAGCAGTACCGTGCCATCGTCCACCTCTACTCTCGGGAGTACGACTCCACTACTGTGCTGCACACCGCACATGGTGTTGGTGTGACCATCGATATGGCTGTCCACGATGCTGCCTATGCTGCTCTGACACGTCTTCGTGGAGAGTATCGGGAGTTGGACACCTCCCCTTTCAGGCACATTGCTATCGCATCTGATGTTGGTGCGGAGGGATACTATACTGTTGCCTACTCCACTGTCACCCGAGAGCCCTTCTACCATCAGAACCTGATTCTGCATGCTGATGGGCTGGATCGAGCTAACCGAGCTCTTCGCCACGAGTTGTGCACCACCCGTCAGCACCTTTACCGTGCTCTGATGCTGCTGCACCCCTTTGTCCGATCTAGGGAGCTGCCCCGTTCTGCGATCTACCCAGCCAGGACTGTGATGCCCCAGGGTGTCGGCTGGCCAGATGTGGGAGGCCACTCTCCCACACTTGGACCTCTTCTGCCGCCTGAGCGTCAGGTTCTGCACCAGAGTATTCGCGGACCCCAGGTTGCTGACGTGGAGTTCCCGATGCGACACTACCAGCTTTCAGGCTACGCCTACCTCCACAGTACCTCTTGGGACTGATGTAGGCTTGCTTGTAGTGTTAGATGCATTCGCCGCGAGCCTGTGTGCCGCCTATGTTGTTTTAGTCTATGTACTGAACTCTGTGTACTGAACTCTATGCATGACCCCTTTTGTAAGTTATGCCGACTACTATGTAGTAGCTATCGTGCTCCTTTCATTATGCATGTTTCATCATGAATGATTCTTGTCTTTGCAAATTTCTCAATGCTGAACTACCCCTGTTATATATTAGCAGGATGGTTAGACCAGGTGGTCGTGGTAGTGGTGGCAATGCCCCACCACCACCTGAGTACATGGCTGGTATGATCCAACAGTTCGAACTGAACCGCCAATTCATGGAAAATATGATGTCTCAGTTTCCTTGCCCCAATATGGACCAGCAACCAACCCCAGTAACTCTGCAGGATTTCATGCGCCTCAATCCAACCGTGTACCGCAGCTCAACTCAGCCTCTGGATGCTGATGACTGGCTCCGTGACATCACCTATGAGATGGAGTCTGCCGATGTAGCCCCTGCCAGCTATGTCACCTTTGCTTCCTTCTTTCTGAAGGGACCCGCAGCTCAAGGATGGGACAGCCACAGGCGTACTCTGCCAGCTGGAACAATCATCACCTGGCTAGACTTCCAAGCAGCTTTCCGTGCCCGCTTCATTCCTCAGGGAGTCATGGACCGGAAGAAGCGTGAGTTCCGCAACCTCACCCAAGGCAACAAAACTGTTGAAGCTTATCAGCGGGAGTTTCTGGACTTGTCTCGCTATGCTGAAGAGGACATTGCAACTGATGCACGCAGACAGGAGAAGTTCCGTGATGGCCTTCAAGCTGACATCAAGCTCGCACTTCTAGTGCATGACTTTGCTGATTTCGCCACCCTGGTGAACAAGGCCATCAATGTCGAAACTGGTCTGCAGGAATACCAGAGCTCTCACAGGCGCAACCGTGACACGGGCTCATCTTCGGGCCCGCCCTCACAGAAGCGTAAGATATGGATCCCGAACAACATGTACCGTCCAAATGCATCTGCCCCAAGGCAAACCTATGCTGCACCTCGTCTGCCCCCACCACCATCTAGGCAGTCAAGACTTCCAGCTCCACCACCCCAAGCTCCTGTTCCCACTCCCAATAATGGTTTGTGCTTCAGGTGTGGTCAACCAGGACACCGTGCTAGAGACTGCAACCAGAACCAGAATCAACTGGCCCTTGCAGCAACTGGCCATGGAAGCAACCACCCCCGCAACAACAAGGCCAAGTCTTATGGTCGTGTTCATGCCAACCACGTTGATCTCAACGAAGCTCAAGACCAGCCTGCTACTGTGATGGGTACACTCCTCGTAAATTCAGTACCAGCATCCGTTTTATTTGATACAGGTGCATCGCATTCATTCATGTCAGAAGATTTTGCATTCATGCATGGCATTAGAAGCGAAGACATGAATGCTTCACTATTAGTACACACCCCTGCGGGCCAATGTCGAACCCCCATGATTTGCAACGACGTCCCCGATGAAGTCGAAGGACTGGAATTTCTTGTCTCTCCCATCGTACTGAAGTCCTGTAGCATTGATCTCATTCTGGGAATGAATTGGTTAAAAGCGCATACTGCTTCAATCATTTGCACCACTAAGACCGTCCATCTGCTACACCCTTCAGATGAAATAGTTACTTATCAAGCCCATCTGGTGCAAAATGCCGAGGCGAGGCTCTATGCATTGAATGCATTGAGCGCTGCACCATCGAGGGCATTGAAAACATTCCCGTCGTGCGTGAATTCCTCGACGTCTTTCCTGAAGAACTTTCAGGGATTCCCCCTGCTAGAGCTGTCGAATTCATCATCGACTTGAAACCAGGCACCACTCCTATAGCCAAGCGACCCTACAAGATGCCGCCGCATGAACTCCTTGAGCTTAAGGAGGAAATCGACAAATCTCTTCGCAAAGGATTCATTCGCCCAAGTTGCTCTCCTTGGGGAGCACCTTCTCTCTTTGTCAAGAAGAAGGATGGGACAAACCGATTAGTTCAAGACTACCGTCCTATAAACCAAGCTACCATTCAGAATAAATACCCTCTTCCTCGGATCAATGATCTGTATGATCAACTGGTGGGTTCGTCAGTGTTCTCTAAGCTCAACTTGAGGTTGGGTTACCACCAGATCCGTGTTCGCGAAGATGATATCCCAAAGACCGCCTTCGTGACTCGGTATGGTTCATACGAGTACACCGTCATGTCTTTCGGTTTAACCAATGCTCCAGCCACCTTCTCTCGTCTGATGAACTATATATTCATGGATTACCTCGACAAGTTCGTCGTGGTTTATCTGGATGATATCCTGGTATTTTCCAAGAACCAAGAGGAACATGCTGAACATCTTCGGCTTGTGCTGGAAAAGCTACGAGAGCATCAACTATATGCCAAGTTCTCTAAATGTGAATTCTGGCTACCCGAAGTAACCTATCTTGGTCATGTCATCTCTAAGGATGGTATTGTTTTCAACCCTGAACGAGTCCAGGCTATCCTCGATTGGACTCCTCCCAAGAACGTTAAGCAAGTCAGAAGTTTTCTCGGTCTCGCCAGCTATTGCCGTCGATTCGTCGAGAACTTCTCCAAGATCGCCAGGCCTCTGACTAACCTGTTGCATAAGGGCGTCAAGTTCCAATGGACAGACAAATGTCAGGAGAGTTTCCAGGCACTCAAAGACAAGTTGACTTCTGCCCCAGTTCTAGCTCCACCTGATACTAAGAAGGACTTCGTCATTTACTGCAACGCTTCCCGTCAAGGATTAGGCTGTGTCCTAATGCAAGACCGCAAAGTGATTGCTTATGCCTCTCGGCAATTGCGCCCTCACGAAGAGAACTACCCAGTTCACGACCTCGAACTTGCTGCTGTCATTCATGCGCTGAAGCAGTGGCGACATTACCTTCTTGGTAATCGTTGCGAGATCTTCACTGACCAAAGTCTGAAGTATCTATTTACTCAGCCAGACCTGAACCTACGTCAGCAGAGATGGATGGAGCTTGTTGCAGACTTTGACTTGGGTATTTCCTATACGCCAGGCAAGGCTAATGTAATGGCTGATGCCTTGAGCCGCAAGTCTTACTGCAACCACCTCCAGGTTCACAAAGTTCAGCCCTCCCTTGTTGAAGAATTCAGGAAGCTGAACCTCCATATTGTTCCTCCGGGTGCACTCACTCCCCCTCCTAAGGAGTTTCGCAAGATGAACCTCCGTGTTGTTCCCTAGGGTTCCCTCAATACCCTGGCTGTCGAGCCAGATCTCTTGGACTCCATCAAGAGAATACAGGGATATGACTCTGAAGCCCACAAGATTAAGCACTACCTCGCAGAAGGAAAGCCCTCATTCTTCACTATCGCTGAAGATGGCACTTTATACTTCAAGGGCCGCCTAGTGGTGCCATGTGCAGAGAAAAACCTGGATATGACAGAGGAAGTTATGAAAGAAGCTCATGATACGCCCCTATGTATCCATCCTGGTAGTACAAAGATGTACCAAGACATCCGTCAGAGATTCTGGTGGTCTAATATGAAGCAAGACATTGCTCGTTATGTTGCTGAGTGTGACGTTTGCCGTCGTATCAAAGCAGAACATCAAAGGCCTGCTGGAACTCTACAACCTATCTCTATTCCTGAATGGAAATGGGACCATGTTGAGATGGACTTCGTCACTGGATTTCCCAAATCACAGAAAGGTAATGATGCTATTCTTGTCGTCATTGACCGGCTTTCCAAAGTTGCACATTTTCTGGCGGTCAAGGAAACGATCACTGCTAGTCAGTTGGCAACGCTCTATATGTCCAGGATTGTTTCACTCCATGGTATTCCATTGGTTATCAGCTCAGACCGTGGCAGCTTATTCACTTCAAGATTCTGGGCAAGTTTCCAAGAAGCTATGGGAACTCATTTGTCATTCAGTACTGCGTTTCATCCTCAGTCGCAAGGGCAAGTTGAACGCGTCAACCAAGTTCTCGAAGACATGCTTCGAGCTTGTGTTATTTCCTTCCGCAAGAAATGGGAGGAATCTCTCCCGTATGCTGAGTTCTCTTATAATAATAGCTATCAAGCTAGTCTGAAGATGGCCCCCTTCGAAGTGTTATATGGACGAAAGTGCCGAACCCCTCTGAACTGGTCAGAAACAGGGGAACGTCCACTCTTCGGTCCGGATATTATCCAACATGCCGAAGAACAAGTCCGCATTATTCGTGAGAATCTCAAGGCTGCTCAGTCATGTCAGAAGAGTCAGTATGACCGTCATCATAAAGACATGGTCTATCAACCTGGCGAAAAGGCTTATCTTCGAGTCACACCAATGAAGGGTGCTCACCGCTTCGGAATCAAGGGCAAACTAGCTCCTCGATATATTGGCCCATTCACTGTTCTCGAAAGGCATGGAAAAGTGGCATACCAACTGGAGCTTCCGCCGAACCTTTCTCAGGTTCACGATGTGTTCCATGTGTCACAGCTTCGCCGTTGCTTCAAGGACCCAATCCGAGCAGTGGATCATGAAGTGCTCGAATTGCAGCAGGACCTCTCCTATAAGGAGCATCCGGTCCGCATTCTCGACCAAGATGAACGCCGCACACGTCAGAAGGCGATCAAGTTTCTCAACGTCCAGTGGTCGCACCATTCTGAGGATGAGGCCACTTGGGAACGCGAGGATCGCCTGCGTGATGAATACCCCGCACTGTTTCCATCTACCTGCTAAATCTCGGGACGAGATTTCTTGTAGTGGAGGAGTTTTGTAACGCCCGGGTAATCAAGCTACAGTAATCCCCCACTAATCGTGCCACGTCACCTCGGTTATTAACCGTGCGATGATCCAAAACCGTTTCATAATTTAAATTCAATTAATGTCAACAATAAAAGTTTTTCAAAATTTAAAACAAAATGTTCGGGAGGTGCCATATTTTGGATAAGTAAATATGGTGTAATAAACACATTTTTATAAAATGCCTAGATAATTTAAAATAAAATAAAACAGAAAAGAGAAGTAAATAAAAGAAATGCAAAACAGAAAACAGAAGAAAAGAAAAGAGAAGCCCCCCCACTGGGCCAACTGTGGCCCAGCTGGCCAGCCCAGCCGGTCGGCCCACCCCCACTCTCCCCTTATCCACTCCCCCCCCCCCCCCGCAAACCCTAACCCACTCCCCCACTCGCGCCCCCACTCGCCCCCTCCCTCCCCCGATCCAGATCGGATCGGGCTCGACGCCGCCGCCTCGCCCTCGTCCGTCGCCGCCCGGAGCACGACCTCGCCGGCGCCTCCTCCGCGCCGGACTGCCTCCACGTCGCCGTCATCCCCATCAACTACCCCGACCACCGCTGCCCCGAACCCTACTGACCCGCCGTGAGCCGCGCCCCTCCTCTCTCTCCCTCGCCCCGTGCTCGTCCCCTCCCCTGCTCGCCGCTCGGGGCCGCGCCCCGCGCGCGCCCGAGCCTCGCCTCGCTCTGCCGCTCCACTCGTCGCGGCCACCCGCACGCACGGGCGCCCCTCCTCCCTGCGCTCACCTCGCCCCCTGCACCGCCCCACGCTCCGCCGCGCCGCCCCCGCCCCTCCATCCTGTGCTCGCCCGCGACCGTCGTCGCCTCTGCCACTTTGCCCCGCGGCCAATTCCTCCGCCCCGCACGGCGCTCGCCGCTCGCCCCGCCTCCGCCCGCCGTGGCCCTCGTGCCCCACTGCGGCAACCCCCGCCATGGCCATGGCCCCGCCCTGCCCCGGGCAGGCTACGGGCGCCCGTCGCCCACGCCCGCGCCCGCGCCTGCCTGTGGCCCCTAGGCCACTGCCAGGTGGGGCCCCGCGCCCCTGAGCCACTGCCCCTGGGCCCGAACCCCCTATGGGCCACAGACAGGTGGGCCCCGCGCCCAGAACGAAAAAAAAGAAAAGAAAGGGAATTAAAAAGAATAATAATATATAAATAAATAAATAAATAAAGAAAGAAAATAAAAATAAAATAAAAATAATTAATTAATTAATTAGTTAATTAACCCTGTTTAGATTAATCTAATTTAATTAATTAGTTTAATTAATAGTTAATTAATTAGTTAACCCTAACTCTCTCGAGGCCACCCAAATTTACCAAGTTAAAAGAGCGTTGTCGTCGAGGCCACCCCGAACCCCTTGAAGCGTTGTTGAGGCCACCCCAAACCCTTGAAGCGTTGCCGAGGCCACCCCAAACCCTAGAGAAGCGTCGAGGCCATGCAACTAATATGATTCCTTATTGTGCTTAGCTAGCTAGTTCAACATTTGCCACTAATATGTCCATCTGTCATGCTTGAATAATAATTGCCATGTTGTAAATATTTGCAGAAACTATGGATCCGCACCCCCGAGACGAAGCAAAAGAAGCGGTGTTGGGGGAGATAATCGCACACGGAAGTGATGCCGTCTTGTCGTTTCTCAATGACACATGCACCGATGGTCTTGAAAGACAGGATGAAGAAGCAGGCTACGACGATGATCAAACAATGGAGGACGAAGGACACCGTGATGACGGCTCTGGTGACCGAATTGAGGGGGAAGGACGGGATGAAGAAGCAGGCTCCGGTGACCGAACGGAGTCCGGCCAGGTATATATATTAATTAATTAAGCATGTGCTGACTATAGCTAATTGATGCATTAATTGTTTTTGGTATGTACACATATTAACTCTCTTCTTTTTCTTCTTTTCTAGCCCTCCGAATCGAGCAACACTTCGGTAACGAGACGAGGCCCGAAGAGAAAGTTGCGCGCGGATGAAAGGTACACGATCTTCGAAATTGATCGCGCTGGCCAACCGATTGAACCCCTCCGGACCAAGCAAAAATGTAATGCTCAGTGCGGGGTTCTAGTGAGGGACTGATCCCGATCAGCATCGAGCAATGGTTGAAGCCTAAGGACAAAGACTCTCAGGTGTCTTATGTCAGCGATAGGCAAAAGGCTGATCTTTGGACTGTGCTGCAGGAAAATTTCACCTTCCCGCCAGAGGAGGATCCGGAGAATCCAGTTAAAAAGCCAATGGTCAAGGCTTATGCTCTTAAGAAGATGGCTGAGCTATTCAGGAGGTGGAAGAATGAGCTGAAATCATCGTTTGTCGACCAAGACAAGACTCTAGAATTCATCGGCTGGTTTGAGATGATCAAAGATTAGTGGCCCGAATTTGTCACCAAAAAGAAATCTGAGAGAGCAGCGAAGATGTCAGCGACAAACAAGAAAAATGCTACAAAGAAGAAGCATCACCATCGCACGGGGTCAGGTGGCTACCTGAAAGCCTGGCCGTTGTGGACAAGGCTGAGAATGACCTCATTGATAAAGGGATCGAACCAGAGACGCGACGCTGGCCAGACCGTTGCAGGACTTGGTTCTTCGGGGTTGGGGGGAAATTGGACCCTGTAACAGGGAAGTGCGTTTGGACCGACGAGCAGCTGAACACACCCATCGAGAAGCTTCAGGAGTATATCGAAAAGGCGCAGCAAGGGACGTTCGTTCCGGACAGAGAGAACGACGAGCTCACAGAGGCCCTCGGGAATCCTGAGCACCCCGGACGGACACGAGGCACGCCAGGCTCCCTTTCATGGAAGGCTGGATTTCCCGACGCAGGCGATTACAAACGCCGGGAGAGGAAGAAGAAAAAGGAGTTGACCCAACTACAGGCGCTGCACGCAAGGGTACAAGCGCTAGAGGAATGAGAGGCAGTTCGCAGCACGCGACCTGCCGAAGCTACACCCGAAGCTACCCCGCCATCTCAGCAGAGAAGCAGCGTGGCTTCCACGGAGCTGCTTCAGGAGCCTGTCTTCACAGCTCCTGCTAGCTACCTCGTAGATGCTATCACGGAGTCTCAGCATTGCCACCTTATGACGCAGTGGATGGAATTGAAAGTCAAGGCGGCTGTTGGCTCTGTTGCACCTCCTGAACCTGGCGCAACTTTTCACTGCCGGCCGATTCCAGAAGGATATGCTAGGGTGATGGTGGATGAAATCAAAGAAGGATTTGAGGACCTCCAGCTTGACCACCCTACGGGTGAACGGGAGACTCGGCTGGATTCTTGTCTGAAGACTCCATGCCTATGGCGGAAGGAGCTCATCAACCTTCCGAACTGGATGCCTCCGCCTCCTCCTCCTCCGGCGAGTCAGGGCACTCCGCCTCCTCCACCGCCTCCTCCTCCGGCGAGTGGCGATCAGGGCACTCAGCCTCCTTCTCCGGCGCGTGGCGGCACTCCGCCTACGCCGGCGCGCCCGAGCAGCCACCAGCCTGTTGGAAATATGCCCTAGAGGCAATAATAAAATGGTTATTATTATATTTCCTTGTTCATGATAATTGTCTATTGTTCATGCTATAATTGTGTTATCCGGAAATCGTAATACATCTGTGAATACATAGACCACAACATGTCCCTAGTGAGCCTCTAGTTGACTAGCTTGTTGATCAACAGATAGTCATGGTTTCCTGACTATGGACATTGGATGTCATTGATAACGGGATCACATCATTAGGAGAATGATGTGATGGACAAGACCCAATCCTAAGCATAGCACAAAGATCGTGTAGTTCGTTTGCTAGAGCTTTTCCAATTGTCAAGTATCATTTCCTTAGACCATGAGATTGTGCAACTCCCGGATACCGTAGGAGTGCTTTGGGTGTGCCAAACGTCACAACGTAACTGGGTGGCTATAAAGGTGCACTACGGGTATCTCCGAAAGTGTCTGTTGGGTTGGCACGAATCGAGACTGGGATTTGTCACTCCGTATGACGGAGAGGTATCTCTGGGCCCACTCGGTAATGCATCATCATAATAATGAGCTCAAAGTGGCCAAGTGGTTGGTCACGGTATCATGCATTACGGTACGAGTAAAGTGACTTGCCGGTAACGAGATTGAACGAGGTATTGGGATGCCGACGATCGAATCTCGGGCAAGTATCGTACCGATTGACAAAGGGAATTGTATACGGGATTGATTGAATCCTCGACATCGTGGTTCATCCGATGAGATCATCGTGGAACATGTGGGAGCCAACATGGGTATCCAGATCCCGCTGTTGGTTATTCACCGGAGAGTCGTCTCGGTCATGTCTGCATGTCTCCCGAACCCGTAGGGTCTACACACTTAAGGTTCGGTGACGCTAGGGTTGTAGAGATATTAGTATGCGGAAACCCGAAAGTTGTTCGGAGTCCCGGATGAGATCCCGGACGTCCCGAGGAGTTCCGGAATGGTCCGGAGGTGAAGAATTATATATAGGAAGTCCAATTTCGGTCGCCGGGAAAGTTTCGGGGGTTATCGTGTTGGAAATATGCCCTAGAGGCAATAATAAATGGTTATTATTATATTTCTTTGTTCATGATAATTGTCTATTGTTCATGCTATAATTGTGTTATCCGGAAATCGTAATACATGTGTGAATATATAGACCACAACGTGTCCCTAGTAAGCCTCTAGTTGACTAGCTCGTTGATCAACAGATAGTCATGGTTTCCTAACTATGGACATTGGATGTCATTGATAACGGGATCACATCATTAGGAGAATGATGTGATGGACAAGACCCAATCCTAAGCATAGCATAAAAGATCGTGTGGTTCGTTTGCTAGAGCTTTTCCAATGTCAAGTATCATTTCCTTAGACCATGAGATTGTGCAACTCCCGGACACCGTAGGAGTACTTTGGGTGTGCCAAACGTCACAACGTAACTGGGTGACTATAAAGGTACACTACGGGTATCTCCGAAAGTGTCTGTTGAGTTGGCACGGATCGAGACTGGGATTTGTCACTCCGTATGACGGAGAGGTATCTCTGGGCCCACTCGGTAATGCATCATCATAATGAGCTCAATGTGACTAAGGAGTTAGCCACGGGATCATGCATTACGGTACGAGTAAAGTGACTTGCCGGTAACGAGATTGAACAAGGTATTGGGATACCGACGATCGAATCTCAGGCAAGTAACGTACCGATTGACAAAGGGGATTGTATACGGGATTGATTGAATCCTCGACATCGTGGTTCATCCGATGAGACCATCGTGGAACATGTGGGAGCCAACATGGGTATCCAGATCCCGCTGCTGATTATTGACCGGAGAGGCGTCTCGGTCATGTCTGCATGTCTCCCGAACCCGTAGGGTCTACACACTTAAGGTTCGGTGACGCTAGGGTTGTAGAGATATTAGTATGCGGAAACCCGAAAGTTGTTCGGAGTCCCGGATGAGATCCCGAACGTCACGAGGAGTTCCGGAATGGTCCGGAGGTGAAGAATTATATATAGGAAGTCCAGTTCGGCCACCGGGAAAGTTTCGGGGGTTATCGGTATTGTACCGGGACCACCGGAAGGGTCCCGGGGGTCCATCGGGTGGGTCCACCTCTCCCGGAGGGCCCCATGGGCTGAAGTGGGAAGGGAACCAGCCCCTAGTGGGCTGGGGCGCCCCCCATGGGCCTCCCCCTGCGCCTAGGGTTGGAAACCCTAGGGGTGGGGGGGCGCCCCACCTGACTTGGGGGGCAAGTTTCCCCCCTGGCCGCCGCCCCCCTTGTAGATGGGTTCTAGGGACGGCGCCCCCCCCCCCTCCAGGGGACCTATATATAGGGGGGAGGAAGGGCTGCTGTACCCTAGCCCCTGGCGCCTCCCTCTCCCCCTGCAACACCTCTCCCTCTCGCAGAAGCCTGGCGAAGCCCTGCCGAGATCCCCGCTACTTCCACCACCGCGCCGTCGTGCTGCTGGATCTCCATCAACCTCTCCTTCCCCCTTGCTGGACCAAGAAGGAGGAGACGTCGCTGCTCCGTTCGTGCGTTGAACGCGGAGGTGCCGTCCGTTCGACACTCGGTCATCGGTGATTTGGATCACGGCGAGTACGACTCCATCAACCCCGTTCATTGGAACGCTTCCGCTCGTGATCTACAAGGGTATGTAGATGCACTCCTTTCCCCTCGTTGCTAGTATACTCCATAGATGGATCTTGGTGATGCGTAGGAAATTTTAAAATTCTGCTACGATCCCCAACAGTGGCATCATGAGCCAGGCCTATGCGTAGTTACTATGCACGAGTAGAACACAAAGCAGTTGTGGGCGTAGATGTTGCCAATTCTTCTTGCCGCTACTAGTCTTATCTTGTTTCGGCGGTATTGTGGGATGAAGCGGCCCGGACCGACCTTACACGTACGCTTACGTGAGACAGGTTCCACCGACTGACATGCACTAGTTGCATAAGGTGGCTAGCGGGTGTCTGTCTCTCCCACTTTAGTCGAAACGGATTCGATGAAAACGGTCCTTATGAAGGGTAAATAGAAATTGGCATATCATGTTGTGGTTTTACGTAGGTAAGAAACGTTCTTGCTAGAAACCTATACAAGCCACGTAAAAACTTGCAACAACAATTAGAGGACGTCTAACTTGTTTTTGCAGCATGTGCTATGTGATGTGATATGGCCAGAAGATGTGATGAATGATATATGTGATGTATGAGATTGATCATATTCTTGTAATAGGAATCACGACTTGCATGTCGATGAGTATGACAACCGGCAGGAGCCATAGGAGTTGTCTTTATTTTTTGTATGACCTGCGTGTCATTGAATAACGCCATGTAAATTACTTTACTTTATTGCTAAGCGCGTTAGCCATAGAAGTAGAAGTAATCATTGGCGTGACAACTTCATGAAGACACAATGATGGAGATCATGGTGTCATGCCGGTGACGAAGATGATCATGGCGCCCCGAAGATGGAGATCAAAGGAGCAAAATGATATTGGCCATATCATGTCACTATTTGATTGCATGTGATGTTTATCATGTTTTGAATATTATTTGCTTAGAACGACGGTAGTAAGTAAGATGATCCCTTATAATAATTTCAAGAAAGTGTTCCCCCTAACTGTGCACCGTTGCGAAGGTTCGTTGTTTCGAATAACCACGTGATGATCGGGTGTGATAGATTCTAACGTTCACATACAACGGGTGTTGACGAGCCTAGCATGTACAGACATGGCCTCGGAACACACGCAATACACTTAGGTTGACTTGACGAGCCTAGCATATACAGACATGGCCTCGGAACACGGAGGACCGAAAGGTCGAGCATGAGTCGTATAGAAGATACGATCAACATGGAGATGTTCACCGATCTTGACTAGTCCGTCTCACGTGATGATCGGACACGGCCTAGTTAACTCGGATCATGTTTCACTTAGATGACTAGAGGGATGTCTATCTGAGTGGGAGTTCATTGAATAATTTGATTATATGAACTTAATTATCATGAACTTAGTCTAAAATCTTTACAATATGTCTTGTAGATCAAATGGCCCACGTTGGCCTCAACTTCAACGCGTTCCTAGAGAAAACCAAGCTGAAAGATGATGGCAGCAACTATACGGACTGGGTCCGGAACCTGAGGATCATCCTCATAGCTGCCAAGAAAGATTATGTCCTAGAAGCACCGCTAGGTGAAGCACCAATCCCAAAGAACCAAGACGTTATGAACGCTTGGCAATCATGTGCTGATGATTACTCCCTCGTTCAGTGCGGCATGCTTTACAGCTTAGAACCAAGTCTCCAAAAGCGTTTTGAGAAACATGGAGCATATGAGATGTTCGAAGAGCTGAAAATGGTTTTCCAAGCTCATGCCCGGGTCGAGAGATATGAAGTCTCCGACAAGTTCTTCAGCTGTAAAATGGAGGAAAATAGTTCTGTTAGTGAGCACATACTCAGAATGTCTGGGTTACACAACCGCTTGTCTCAGCTGGGAGTTAATCTCCCGGATGACGCGGACATTGACAGAATCCTTCAGTCGCTTCCACCGAGCTACAAGAGCTTTGTGATGAACTTCAATATGCAGGGGATGGAAAAGACCATTCCTGAGGTATATTCAATGCTGAAATCAGCGGAGGTGGAGACCAGAAAGGAACATCAAGTGTTGATGGTGAATAAAACCACTAAGTTCAAGAAAGGCAAGGGTAAGAAGAACTTCAAGAAGGGCGGCAAGGGAGTTGCCGCGCCCGGTAAGCCAGTTACTGGGAAGAAGTCAAGGAATGGACCCAAGCCTGAGACTGAGTGCTTTTATTGCAAGGGAAGTGGTCATTGGAAGCGGAACTGCCCCAAATACTTAGCGGACAAGAAGGCCGTCAACACCCAAGGTATATGTGATATACATGTAATTGATGTGTACCTTACCAGTACTCGTAGTAGCTCCTGGGTATTTGATACCGGTGTGGTTGCTCATATTTGTAACTCAAAACAGGAACTGCGGAATAAACGGAGACTGGCAAAGGACGAGGTGACGATGCGCGTCGGGAATGGTTCCAAGGTCGATGTGATCGCCGTCGGCACGCTGCCTCTACATTTACCTACGGGATTAGTTTTAAACCGCAATAATTGTTATTTGGTGCCAGCTTTGAGCATGAACATTGTATCAGGATCACATTTAATTCGAGATGGCTACTCATTTAAATCCGAGAATAATGGTCGTTCTATTTATATGAGAGATATGTTTTATGGTCATGCCCCGCTGGTCAATGGTTTATTCTTGATGAATCTCGAACGTGATGTTACACATATTCATAGTGTGAATACCAAAAGATGTAAAGTTGATAACGATAGTCCCACATACTTGTGGCACTGCCGCCTTGGTCACATTGGTGTCAAGCGCATGAAGAAGCTCCATGCAGATGGACTTTTGGAGTCTCTTGATTATGAATCATTTGACACGTGCGAACCATGCCTCATGGGTAAGACGACCAAGACTCCGTTCTCCGGAACAATGGAGCGAGCAACCAACTTATTGGAAATCATACATACCGATGTGTGCGGTCCAATGAGTGTTGAGGCTCGCGGAGGATATCGTTATGTTCTCACTCTCACTGATGACTTAAGTAGATATGGGTATGTCTACCTAATGAAACACAAGTCTGAAACCTTTGAAAAGTTCAAGGAATTTCAGAGTGAGGTTGAGAATCAACGTGACAGGAAAATAAAGTTCTTACGATCAGATCGTGGTGGAGAATATTTAAGTCACGAATTTGGTACGCACTTAAGGAAATGTGGAATCGTTTCACAACTCACGCCGCCTGGAACACCTCAGCGAAATGGTGTGTCCGAACGTCGTAATCGCACTCTATTGGATATGGTGCGATCTATGATGTCTCTTACCGATCTACCGCTCTCATTTCGGGGATATGCTTTAGAGACTGCCGCATTCACTTTAAATAGGGCTCCGTCGAAATCCGTTGAGACGACACCGTATGAATTATGGTTTGGGAAGAAACCTAAGCTGTCGTTTCTAAAAGTTTGGGGATGCGATGCTTATGTCAAGAAACTTCAACCTGAAAAGCTCGAACCCAAGTCGGAAAAATGCGTCTTCATAGGATACCCTAAGGAAACCATTGGGTATACCTTCTACCTCAGATCCGAAGGCAAAATCTTTGTTGCCAAGAACGGGTCCCTTCTGGAGAAAGAGTTTCTCTCGAAGGAAGTGAGTGGGAGGAAAGTGGAACTTGATGAGGTGATAGTCACCCCTTCCGAACCGGAAAGTAGCGCAGCGCGGGAAGATGTTCCTGTGGTGCCTACACCGACTGGGGAGGAAGTTAATGATGATGATCATGAAGCTTCGGATCAAGTTACTGCTGAACTTCGTAGGTCCACAAGGACACGTTCTGCACCAGAGTGGTACGGCAACCCTGTCCAGGAAATCATGTTGTTAGACAACGGTGAACCTTCGAACTATGAAGAAGCGATGGCAGGCCCGGATTCCAACAAATGGCTTGAAGCCATGCAATCCGAGATAGGATCCATGTATGAAAACGAAGTATGGACTTTGACTGACTTGCCCGATGATCGGCGAGCCATAGAAAATAAATGGATCTTTAAGAAGAAGACAGACGCGGATGGTAACGTGACCATCTATAAGGCTCGACTTGTCGCTAAGGGTTATCGACAAGTTCAAGGGGTAGACTACGATGAGACTTTCTCACCCGTAGCGAAGCTGAAGTCCGTCCGAATCATGTTAGCAATTGCCGCATTCTATGATTATAAGATATGGCAAATGGACGTCAAAACGGCATTCCTTAACGGCTTTCTTAAGGAAGAATTGTATATGATGCAGCCGGAAGGTTTTGTCGATCCTAAGAATGCTAACAAGGTATGCAAGCTCCAGCGCTCCATCTATGGGCTGGTGCAAGCATCTCGGAGTTGGAACATTCGATTTGATGAGATGATCAAAGCGTTTGGGTTTACACAGACTTATGGAGAAGTCTGTGTTTACAAGAAAGTGAGTGGGAGCTCTGTAGCATTTCTCATATTATATGTGGATGACATACTATTTACGGGAAATGATATAGAATTCTTGGAAAGTATAAAGGCCAATTTGAATAAGTGTTTTTCAATGAAGGACCTTGGAGAAGCTGCTTATATATTAGCATCAAGATCTATAGAGATAGATCAAGACGCCTCATTGGTCTTTCACAGAGTACGTACCTTGACAAGATATTGAAGAAGTTCAATATGGATCAGTCCAAGAAGGGTTTCTTGCCTGTATTGCAAGGTGTGCAATTGAGCACGGCTCAATGCCCGACCACGGCAGAAGATAGAGAAAAGATGAGTGTCATCCCCTATGCCTCGGCCATAGGGTCTATTATGTATGCCATGCTGTGTACCAGACCTGATGTAAACCTTGCCGTAAGTTTGGTAGGAAGGTACCAAAGTAATCCCGGCATGGAACACTGGACAGCCGTCAAGAATATCCTGAAGTACCTGAAAAGGACTAAGGATTTGTTTCTCGTATATGGAGGTGACGAAGAGCTCGTCGTAAAGGGTTACGTCGACGCTAGCTTCGACACAGATCTAGATGACTCTAAGTCACAAACCGGATACGTGTATATTTTGAATGGAGGGGCAGTAAGCTGATGCAGTTGCAAGCAAAGCGTCGTGGCAGGATCTACATGTGAAGCGGAGTACATGGCGGCCTCAGAGGCAGCACAGGAAGCAGTCTGGATAAAGGAGTTCATTACCGACCTAGGGGTGATTCCCAATGCGTCGGGCCCGATGACTCTCTTCTGTGACAACACTGGAGCTATTGCCCTTGCCAAGGAGCCCAGGTTTCACAGGAAGACCAGGCATATCAAGCGTCGCTTCAACTCCATTCGTGAAAGTGTTCAAAATGGAGACATAGATATTTGTAAAGTACATACGGACCTGAATGTAGCAGATCCATTGACTAAACCTCTCCCTAGAGCAAAACATAATCAACACCAAAACTCTATGGGTGTTCGATTCATCACAATGTAACTAAATTATTGACTCTAGTGCAAGTGGGAGACTGTTGGAAATATGCCCTAGAGGCAATAATAAAATGGTTATTATTATATTTCCTTGTTCATGATAATTGTCTATTGTTCATGCTATAATTGTGTTATCCGGAAATCGTAATACATGTGTGAATACATAGACCACAACATGTCCCCAGTGAGCCTCTAGTTGACTAGCTCGTTGATCAACAGATAGTCATGGTTTCCTGACTATGGACATTGGATGTCATTAATAACGGGATCACATCATTAGGAGAATGATGTGATGGACAAGACCCAATCCTAAGCATAGCACAAAGATCGTGTAGTTCGTTTGCTAGAGCTTTTCCAATTGTCAAGTATCATTTCCTTAGACCATGAGATTGTGCAACTCCCGAATACCGTAGGAGTGCTTTGGGTGTGCCAAACGTCACAACGTAACTGGGTGGCTATAAAGGTGCACTACGGGTATCTCCGAAAGTGTCTGTTGGGTTGGCACGAATCGAGACTGGGATTTGTCACTCCGTATGACGGAGAGGTATCTCTGGGCCCACTCGGTAATGCATCATCATAATAATGAGCTCAAAGTGGCCAAGTGGTTGGTCACGGTATCATGCATTACGGTACGAGTAAAGTGACTTGCCGGTAACGAGATTGAACGAGGTATTGGGATACCGACGATCGAATCTCGGGCAAGTATCGTACCGATTGACAAAGGGAATTGTATACGGGATTGATTGAATCCTCGACATCGTGGTTCATCCGATGAGATCATCGTGGAACATGTGGGAGCCAACATGGGTATCCAGATCCCGCTGTTTGTTATTCACCGGAGAGTCGTCTCGGTCATGTCTGCATGTCTCCCGAACCCGTAGGGTCTACACACTTAAGGTTCGGTGACGCTAGGGTTGTACAGATATTAGTATGCGGAAACCCGAAAGTTGTTCAGAGTCCCGGATGAGATCCCGGACGTCACGAGGAGTTCCGGAATGGTCCGGATGTGAAGAATTATATATAGGAAGTCCAGTTTCGGCCACCGGGAAAGTTTTGGGGGTTATCGGTATTGTACCGGGACCACCGGAAGGGTCCCGGGGGTCCACCGGGTGGGGCCACCTGTCCCGGAGGGCCCCATGGGCTGAAGTGGGGAGGGGAACCAGCCACTAGTGGGCTGGTGCGCCCCCCTTGGGCCTCCCCTGCGCCTAGGGTTGGAAACCCTGGGGGTGGGGGGCGCCCCACTTGGCTTGGGGGGCAAGCCACCCCCTTGGCCGCCGCCCCCCCCCCCCTCAGATGGGATCTCCAGGGGGCCGGCGCCCCCCCAGGACCCCTAGCCCCTGGCGCCTCCCTCTCCCTCCCGTGACACCTCTCCCTCCCGCTTGCGCTTGGCGAAGCCCTGCCGGGATCCCCGCTACTTCCACCACCACGCCGTCGTGCTGCTGGATCTCCATCAACCTCTCCTTCCCCCTTGCTAGATCAAGAAGGAGGAGACGTCGCTGCTCCGTACGTGTGTTGAACGCGGAGGTGCCGTCCGTTCGGCGCTCGGTCATCGGTGATTTGGATCACGACGAGTACGACTCCATCAACCCCGTTCACTTGAACGCTTCCACTCGCGATCTACAAGGGTATGTAGATGCACTCCTTCCTTCTCGTTGCTAGTAAACTCCATAGATGGATCTTGGTGATGCGTAGAAATTTTTTGATTTCTGCAACGATCCCCAACACAGCCTCCTCCTTCTCCGCCTCGCCAGCAAGGGCGAAAGAGACCCGCCGCCGCCCCGGCTGCTCCGGCGCGTCGTAGTCCTTCTCCTCCGCCTCGTAAGCAAGCACGAAAGAAGACAGCCACAGCCGCTCCGTCTGCTCCGGCGTCTAGCAGTACAGCCAGAGGCGGGAGGCAATACAGATACGGTCCACCTCTCAAGCCTCTAGAGAAGTTACCGTATGAGAGGACCGAGAAGGAAAACGCGAAGATCGTGCGGACCGAAGTGAAGGACTTCTTTGAAGGGTTGAAAGCAAAGAGACACCCACCTCCGGAGGAGAAGGTAATCCGGTGAAAGCAAAGCGCACTATCGATGCCCTGAGGACCACCAAAGTCTCCGCCGAAAACCAACTATGAGCGCATTACTGAAAAGGCATATCTCGAAGCGGAGCCGTCGGGAAGTACTGTCAGTGATCAAAGGTTAAAAAACGAGCAGCTGGGAAAAAAATTGCCCAGCTCGGCGAACAAGCAAACCAATTGTGCCCCCCGCTCAATGTGTCTAGCGACATCGTCGCTAATGCTCCGGGGATGGTGCCCGGTTATAGCAATCTTGGAGATTACCTGCCCGACGATGTACATTATGATTTCTTGGAGGTGGACGAACACAGATACGAGTACGGGAAGCCTCTCGTCAAAGATGAAAAATCTCTAACAACGATGATGCGAAGATTCCATAATTGGTACATGAAAACCTGCAGAGAGTCTGGGGGGACGAATACTTTGTATCTAAGAGTTAAAGAGGAGCACGACCTCGTTGGAACTGATCTGTTGCATGTTCCATTTGAGGAGTTCTTCCAGTTCTTCAATCAAAAGGCCCTCGATAAATTAACGGTCACTTGCTACTGTCTGTAAGTACTACTTCTGTCATTAAGTCTCTATATATAGCTCAGCTCTTTCATTGCATGTATTTATAATTATCCTCACTATATTATGCAGATTGAAGATCGTCGAGTGCAGAAAAGCAGAAATGTACGATATTGGGTTCATTAACACAAATCTCATAGATGAATTTCAGGTTAGAAAGAACGCCGAAGAGGCCGAGACCAACTTGCTCAAATCATTGTTAATAAATCAAAACAAAGATTTAATACTCTTTCCTTACAACTTCAAGTGAGTGTTACTGTCGTGTGCATATTTGGTTTCCCTTATTACTCGAGCGAGGTTATAGTAATGTAATTGATGAGTTATGCATGCGTGCAGAGCTTCCACTATATTCTCCTGGAGATTAAGCTTGAGCGGGGACTAGTAACCGTCTTAGACTCGAGACGAAAAGATCCCGAGACCTATGCGGACATGACTAAAATTCTCAACAAGTAAGTTCAATCGATCATTATCGCACCATATCGGCAACTTTTTGTTCATTTCTTGATATCTCAAGTAATAATTATTTTATTTGTCTTGCAGGGTTTGGAAAAAGTTCACCGCAGAAGCTCCTGGACTGCCGAAGGAGCTGCAATATAAATACCCGAAAGTAAGTACTACTAGCTAGCTAGTTGCGCGCATCTCCCGTTGATTCTAGCTACTTTCATCAATGCCATTTATAATGCTTCATTATCAGTTTGATTGACCTCTATTTCTCGTAAAGTGCTTGTGGCAGGAACAAGGGAATGATTACTGTGGATACTACGTGTGCGAGTTCTCCTACAACGCGACATTGAAAAATAAGCGGGGCTACTCTAAAAGACAATATGAAGCGCGTAAGCAATAATATTCACAATTTCATTTTATTGCACCATCATTTCTGTTGAGTTTCATTCATATATATGTATTAACTCCCTTCTTCAAATTAGACGTGGCAGATGCGAAATGAACTCCTACCACAAGATCGCATAAAAGCAATTCAAGAGGAATTGGCGGGATTCTTTCTTGACCACGTCATCAATAAAGCCGGAGAATAACATGTGGAAGTTGAGTTGAAATGCTAGGGGATTGTAAGAGATCTTACATATTGTATATGTATGTAGCCAGTAGCGTCGGATAGATATTACGAAAACTTGTTGTTCGACCAATCTCTCGGAGAAGGAGAGGTCGATCACTTCTCTCGGTATGCATGACGAACTTCTGTACTTAATGGTTTCCTTCATTTTCTTACTAGCTAGCGTGTCGAGGGCCTCTGTATGTATAGTACGTAGCGTCGACCAAGCACGGAGATAAGAGATGACACTTCTCTCTATTAATTAATTAGCTACCTAACACAATATATGAAACACCTTAATTAACCATACAAAACCCCAAATCCACCCCCTTTCAGAAAGAAAAAACAAAAACCCTAGCCCCTGAACAGCTGACGCGTGGATGCCTATTGGTCCCAGTTGGTGCCACCAACCGGGACTAAAGGGCCGCCTGCCTGGGCTCACAGCACCGGCCACGTGGAGGCCCATCTGTCCCGGTTAGTATAAGAACCGGGACTAAAGGCCTAGGCATTAGTAACGACCCTTTAGTCCCGGTTCCCCAACCGGGACAGATGGGCCTTATGAACCGGGACAAATGGCCCTTTTTCTAATAGTGGACCATGGGCAGAGTGTCGGAGCAGGAGAGGGAGGACGTGGATGGGCCCAGACTGGCGGCGCGGAAAGGGGGGAGGGGGATGGGTTAGTGTTGCGGGACGCCGACCGGCTTAGATAGCCGGATTTGGTCTTGGGCGGCGGGCCGGCGTGGCGCCACGCGGCGTTCACACCGCGGTGGCGGACGCGGCGTCCGTCGGACCGCCAGGTTTCCAGGCGTTTCCGCATGGGACCCCGCTGTCAGACCGACGTGACGGGCGTGCCCGGGCGCCTCATATCTGCCCCATATTTGGGCTGGATATGGATGTGCCGATCAGGCCGGGCGTTTGAGGCCCGTTTAAGGCGCCTGTCTGGGTCAGGAAAAACGTGACTGGACAATGACCAGGCGGTCTGCCCCAGCATATGAGACGGCTCCGGCCGTAGATGCTCTTACCACTCTGAAGCACACACCAAACTAAGCCACTCCAACGGTGCATGAACTTCAACCACAATAATGCTACTTAGTGTGTCAGTACGTATTATTTTTCATGTTAAACTAGTACTGTATGACTTGTCTCTCTCGTTGAGCTGTCCATCATTAACTAGTAATATTCTGGTAACCTCCATCTTCGATTCTATATGATATTGCGGTACATACGCTCTTCTTATTGACATGGCATGGCAGACCGACATAATTCCCGTTACAGAATATGATCTAGACTTTGCTAAAAGAAAAAGGAATATGATCTAGACAACGGTAGAAAATTGAAGATGTTATTTGAACTATTATTTTGGTTGAAACTAACTTTAAGTTGTCAAAGGCAGTTACCACTTGGCGACCATGAAACCCTAACCGCCTCCCGTCGCCTATCCCTCTCGCTGGCGCTAGGGCGCGGCATCAGTGGCACCAAGGAGGTCTAGATAGGGGGCGGCCTGCTGCGGAGGAGCTGGAGGGTTGTTGTACTCCCTCTGGTCCTTTTTTCCTTGCGCATAAGGAGTATCCCGGATACCAACGAAGGCACGGATGGGGTGTGTTTTGGACGGTTTTACCCTTTTGTGTGCATGAAAAGTGCCAAACTCTGTCAACTGTTGCATGCAGTCCATTGGCGCGGTGGCTTGGGTCTCGCCTTCTCTCCCCCACGCGCGCAACACGGGACCGCTACATGTAGTACTGATTGGTTGGCGCTCCTCTGCTACAAGCCTAATTACTGCTGTTTCAGCGGGGTACAGTTGGAAAGTAGCGATAGAAAAGGGCAATGTGCAGACTAATAAGGGAAAAAGGGGAAAAAGTTATGCGCAAAGAAAAAAGGACCGGAGGGAGTATGACAAAGAAGGAGATGGGTGCTCGAGCGATGGTCTTCGCCAGATGGTGCGCGACGACGGCTTTGATGAAGTCGTCACTGGAGGGTTATTGTGAGGCAGCGAAGAAGATTTTGGTCCAAAATTTTTTTTTGGGGGGGGGGGGGGGGGGGGGGGGGATGGGGCGAAGTTGCACCATTAGAAGAGTCATGTAAAACTTTGGCACTTTATGGGTTGACTTGCTATTTTTAGGGCATTAAATGAATTTCTAGGTATTAAATTGAGGTAAATGAATTTTATTTTTAAATACGGTGGATGAAGTTGGAATAAATGAAACTTGGCCATGGTGTCATGGTACGATAAATAAAGGGTGTTATAAAACTTTGAGATAGTTACAGAAAAAGTGTGATGCACTTCGCTTAGATAGTGAAAGAGTCTCCGGTGAAGTATCGGAGTTTCAAAGGGGAAGTATCGAGTTTGAACGGAAAATTAATTTTATTTTCATAAATTTTCCCTTCAAACTTATCTATGTTGATCATACACCATTTCTAATTTCATGTTCAGTTTTTGGATAATATGATATATTTTCAACATTTAATACATATGTAGCTATTTAACGAACTAAATCAAATCTAAACTACATGTGCATTAAGAAAATACCCAAAAATGGTGCAAAAATCCATTTTAAGTTCCCGAGTATGCATTAAGGTCATATATGCAGGAAACAACTACGGGTTCAATAATTTGATATGCGGCGCGTGTGCCACAAGGCCGTCTTCAATTTCTGAACAATCTACATCAAAAAGTCTTTTAAATCTTTTTAAAATTTTAACTACGAGCTATACTTGTTGAAGCAACCTTACACGTTGTAAGCATCGATAAAAAGGATTATGGCCCCCTTTGTTTGGGCTACAGATTCTTGAGAATCAGCTGTGGCTTGGATTGTGAGAATCAGCTGCAGCCACAGGTTTTGAAAATTAGAAGCTGGCCGTTTGTTTGCTCGGCTTCAGAAAAATTAGAAGTGCTATGAAATGTCTGCAACACCCCTGGATCATAGCCACCATCTACTATCCAGCGCCAGCAGCAAGGGAGGTGTAACACCGTCGGGAACCTTGACCCGGTGAATCAACAGGGAGACGAGGGAGGAGGGGCGGCGGAGAATGGTTGATCTGGGAGGGGCGGCATGGATGGACCTACCGGTGGGGGTGGGGGCAGTGGAGATGGGACTCGGGTAGCTAGGTAGAGGTCCGATTGAGCCGCTTGGATCCATCTCCTTCGCCGCCGGAAGGAGATTGGGGGCGGCACGGGCGCAGACTGGGAACGGCGGCAAGGGTGGAGATTGGGGGTGGCGGCGCAGATGGGTGTAGGGGACGGTGGCGCGCCAGAGCTCGTGGCCGTAGGGAGGAGGGTAGGTGCACGGAATATGGGAGGGGCCAACGCTAGAGAAGCAAAGGCGCCCGGAATACAAGGGGCGGCGGCGCTACAGGAGATCCCCCGTCTTTGTTCTGTTGGCTGGGAAAGAACGAGGTGGAGAAGAACATGGCGTTGGGGGAAACTGGTGTGGGCAGTGGCATTTCTAGCGTAATAACAGGAACAACTCGGTCTATTCTGGAACCAGGGTAAGTGACTGCTCGGGAATCTCGGGAATCTCGGGAATCAGCAAATTCGCTGCTTCTGGATTGCGCGTCGGCGTAGTTAAATTTCCAAAGCCGATTCTTGAAAGCTAAGATAGAAATCCGAGTGTTTTTGTTTGAGATTTTGATTTTGGATGTGCTAGAATCTGTGAATATGTAGCTAAAGCCCAAACAAAGGCCACCTATATATAAGGGCATGTACAACGCCGGCGCTTAGGCCAGGCGCCAGGATTCAAGTCTTGGCCGTTACGGGTAAATCCCGTTCGATTGAAGGATTTTGGCTGGCATCGATGCCTTTCTAGCCATCGGGGGCTTCTCTTTTTTCTCCTGTACGTGCCTTTTTTGACGAGCGATATCCATTTTTCCCCACACGAAAAAGAATTAGATTAGCGCTCGAGTAGGCGCTCCTCCGTTGGGGAAACAAACTCCTACACCGACGCAAGTTGTCTATAATTAATTATTTTTATTGTCTAAGCGCCTGATTAAGCGCTCTTGCATTATAGATGTTCTAAGGCCTTGTACAATGCTAGGTGCTTAGGGAGGTGCTTAGAGAAATAAACCAGCTTTTTCTGAAGCACCGGTGCTTATTTCTATAGAAGAGACGCCTAATTAAACGTATGTCCTGTACAAATAAGCATCGATGCTTAAGAAAAGTCTGATTTATTTCTTCAAACACCTCTCCTAAGCACGCAAGGTCTAAGAAGATTAACCAGCAGCACGGGTGTTTTTGCCACCAACGGCACCAGTCAGTCAGTCGCTTGTCCCGATCGAATGGATCAACACGCCTAACCCTTGCACGGAGTCAGTCGATGGACCCGGCAGCTTTCGGCCCTCTGGTTACTTTGTACCTAGACTAGAGGGAACACGCGCCTTCCCCCTTCGAGCTTTGCTACACTTACGTTTTTTTTTTTACGTAAACTAGTACTCCAGTTACGAAATCATCGTAATTTTTTGCTACACTTCAATGGAAACACGCCGATGGACATACACAAGCATGGTCTCTGCAAACGTTTCCCCTGCCTTTTCCTTAAACAATCTTGGAGTTGTTTTTTTTACACAATCTTGGAGTTTTTTTTAGGGGACACAATCTTGGAGTTGTTAGGACGTGCCAGTGGCACGTAATTAATGGTAAGATGAGCTGCTGTGCTGTGCCTGTGTAGTCGAATTCAGCGCTTGGTTGCAACTGGATAGAGCTATGAAAGCGCCGCTCCACCACCTTTTGACCCCGACGGCTCGACGCAGAGCAGTGAGCAGAGCAACTGCACAAGCCTTCCATCCGACTCTCATCCTCGTCACTACCAAGAGCCTACGCAACACCCCCTATAAATACCATGCGTTTCCACTTCAATGGCAAGTCAAGCAACCTACCCACACATCAAATCCAAGCAAGGAGCAGTAGCAGTCAGCCAACTGCCGAACATCCGAGCCCACCGATCACTTCTTTCTCTCCCGCCAGCTGCACTGAGTTCTTGCGGCTTCGTTGCAATGGCGGCCGTGAACAAGTCCGTCGAGCGGCTGGCGCAGCGCCTGGTGGCGCCGGCCGAGCCCACGCCGGTCGGCCCGCTCCGCCTGTCCTGGCTCGACCGCTACCCCACCCAGATGGCGCTCATCGAGTCGCTGCACGTCTTCAAGCCGGCTCTTGACCGGCATTTTGACGGCGGCGACGACGCTGGCCCGGCGAGGACCATCGAACGGGCTCTGGCGCAGGCTCTTGTCAACTACTACCCGCTCGCCGGCCATCTGGGGTTCACGGAGGAAGGTGGGCTGCTGCAGGTCGACTGCGGCGGTGAGGGCAGCGGCGTCTGGTTCACGGAGGCCGCGGCTGCCTGCGCGCTCGAGGACGTGGAGTACCTGGAGCACCCCATGATGATCGCCAAGGACGAGCTGCTCCCGCCCACGCCCGCTCAGGAGGAGGACGAGCGCAGGCTCGTCCTGCTCGTCCAGGTCACCACCTTCGCGTGCGGTGGCTTCGTCGTCGGCTTCCGCTTCAGCCACGCCGTCTCCGACGGCCCCGGCGCCGCGCAGTTTATGGCCGCCGTCGGTGAGCTCGCCCGCGGCCGTAGCAGCGTGGAAGGCCTGGCGGTGGAGCCGCAATGGGGCCGCGAGGCGATCCCGGACCCGGCCGGCGCCGTCGTCGGCAGCCTGCCGAGCCCCGCAGGCGCCAAGCGGCTCGAGTACCTCGCCATGGACATCTCCGCGGACTACATCAACCACTTCAAGTCTCAGTACAACTCGTCACACACCGGCTCCTGGTGCTCGGCGTTCGAGGTGCTGGTGGCCAAGGCGTGGCAGAGCCGCACCCGCGCGGCGGGGTTCGAGCCGGACTCCACCGTGCACCTCTGCTTCGCCATGAACGCGCGGCCCCTCCTGCACGCCTCGCTCCCGCGCGCCGGCGCCGGGTTCTACGGCAACTGCTACTACATCATGCGCGTCTCGGCGCCCGCGGGAAAGGTGTCCGGCTCCTCCATCCCGGAAGTGGTGAAGATCATCAAGGACGGGAAGAGACGGATGCCCTCCGAGTTCGCGCGATGGGCGACCGGGGAGGCCGGCGCCGACGGCGGCGAGGACCCGTACCAGATCACGTCGGACTACCGCACGCTACTGGTGTCGGACTGGACGCGGCTCGGGTTCGCCGAGGTGGACTACGGCTGGGGCCCGCCGGCGCACGTCGTGCCGCTCACGAACCTGGACTACATCGCGACGTGCATCTTGGTGAAGCCGTGGGCGCACAAGCCAGGGGCGCGGCTCATCACCCAGTGCGTGACGCCCGACCGTGTCGCCGCCTTCCACCAGGGAATGCTGGACATGAACTGACCGGAGCCGGAGGAGAAGTGAAGCCGAAGGCAAAAGGATGCGTGGTTAGAGATAGATATGGTTGTTGCATTGGATTGGTTGATGTGTGGATTGATTGATGGTGTGTAGCGTGACTGAAAATAAGCAACCGATCCTGAATTTGGGGAGTTGATTGTATGAGTTTGGTGGAAAGCCACCAACAGAACTCGTTTTTCGTGGAGTATAATAAACTATTATTGGACACAGAGCTCTTGTTCTCCCGTCACTCACTGGCTGAAAGGAGCTTGGCATCCGCCGTAGTAGCGTGCATTGCAGATTAGTAGAGTACTCCCTGCGTTTGGAATTAGTTGGCGCTCAAACGGGTATTAATTACATCGCGCTGCAGTTTAGCAGACCCACTTGGATCATCTTCTGACCATGGCTGTTTTTTTTAAAGCGGTCCCTTAGGGCCCGATTCATTAAAAAAGGTCGAAGAGAGGTGCCTAGTTAATTAACGAAAAACCGGGCGAAAATCATCACAACATGCCCGCAAAAACAAGGCACACAGAGCGACCTGGCAACCCACACAAGAACGCACACACGCCGTCGAAGAGAAAACCACGAACAAGCGTCGAGGCCTACGTCGGTCGATGCCAAACAGTCCACCGCACACGCCGACGACCAGGCAGCTCCGACTCTGTCGACGAGCATTGTAGGGGGAAGGCGCTGGGCCTGCGTTGAGCCGGCACCGGAGCCGACCACCCGTCTTGTGTCATCGTCGCCGCGGAAGACAAATGAGGCCCGGCAACCCCTTGAACACGCCGGATGAGACCGACTACCAAAGCTCAGCAGCCGCCCAACTTCGCTCGAAGCCGCCATCGTTGCCACACTAGAAGTCGCGCAACATCCACATTGCCGGACAGACAGCCGCCGACCGCAATGCCGCGAGCGTCTAGCCCAAGGAAAGTGCAAACAGGATCCAATGCTCTTCAAGGCGACGATGCCGACGTCGTCGCCCGACCCGACTGGGCCTTAGGCTTTCACCTGAAGAGCTGGAACCGAGGATGTGCAGGGGGTGGACTCCACGGCGGCGCCTCCAAGGAGGTGACACGACATCCGCGGACGCCGACGCCGTCGGCCGGTAGAAACCCGGCAAGCCTTCGCCCGGAGCACCGCCCAACACCACACCCTCACGCACTGCACCTCCGCTGACCCGCACACCTCCCACGAAGCCATCGCGCCATGACCAAGCAGAAGCCACCACCACACCACTGGTCTCACCGATCGGAGACACAAGCAGGGCAGACAACACACCTCGACGACGTCTTCAAGAAGAGCGCGGCACCCGAGGGCGTCGCCGTCGCCGGCACCGGCCAGAAGCCCGAGGCAGAGCTTTCGCCCGGTGCTGCCACACTGTTGAGCCCAAGCCCGGCCGGACCACCAAACAGCCTCTCGCCGCAACGAAGCAGCCGGATCCGGAGAACCCAGGGCCGGCCAGAGCCAGCCACGCACGCTCGGAGCTGCCGCCCCCCACCATCCGCCGGATCCACAGCGCCAGGAGCTGCCGGAGCACCACCAAGACGCCGCCGGGCCGAGCACCACCATCCCGCGGGGACCGCGGCGCCGCACATCGCCACGCCAGATCCGCGCTTGGCCGCGCCCACCCACCGCCGGAGCCGCGCCAGCCCGCGCTAGAGCAAGACCACCACCGCGTCGCGTCACCCCATAGACCGCCGGAGCCACACCCGCCCGCTCCGGAGCCGCGCCCGCGCGCCCGACCTAGCTCGCCGCGCCCTCGCGCCTCGCAGAGAGATGCCCCGCCGCCACCCTCCCTGCAGGCAGTCCGGGCTTCGTCGGCGGTCTCCTCAGGCGGCGGCGAGGTGGGGGGGTGGAGGGAGGAGGGGAGGTGGCGGCGCCGGAGGGGTTCCCCCCGTGTCGCCAGAGAGAGGCGACGCGGGGGTTCTCTCCTCGCCGGGTACAGTTTTGACGCGTACAGCCACAAGACCATGGCTGTTGTTTACCTGCTAGTTGCAGCATGCATCTCGTTGCAACTTGCAACATAACCTGTTCCGCATCCAGCGTAATGGAGTTGAGCTCAGACCGTCAGAACTTCGAATGCAGTTGACTATATCGTAATTGAATCTCTTGCTCCTGAGTGGACAGTTACACTGACCCCCATCTTACTGTCTTGCAACTGGACCAGAACAGCATTAAACAGTCGCTTATCGAAGCAAGTTTAGCATTCAGCTCAGCTGACAGGCAGCAGGCTGCCACACACACTGCAGCCGAACCAAAACAGGCCTGCTAGATCTGCATGCCAACCACAACGCTCCTCACGCCCCCGCTTAGAAAACTCGGAATGCCAACCACAGATGCTCCAGGCAATAAATACGAACATGGGCCGCTTAAAAGAAGACCAGATCATGAGCTAACCACATGGGTGAGCTGATCAACAAATCCCATCTGATTAAGCTCACCCGGCTGCTGCTAGTACGGTAGCACTGCGCGTCCGATGATCTAGACAAATGATATGATCTAATCTGATGAACCATTGTGCATGGTTTGTTAGAGAGGCGTAGTTTAATGATGATGATGGTCGCGCAGCCTCGCTGGTTGGTTGATCCTTTTTGTCTGACTCTGTGCGGTGTCGTTGGTTAATACTTCTGACACTATGCAGGGTGGCTGGTTTGGTTAGTGGGTCTGGGTTCTGAATCCTGATCTCTACCTGTTGCCGTCTGATCCGCCACGAGGAACGGATCAAAAGATTCCAGGAACCAAGCTAACTCCAAGATAACTCAACATATGCAACTCCATCACCTCCTGAATTATTTTTGAAATCTACTCCCTCTTGTAAACTAATGTAAGATATTTTTGCAGTTCAAATTGAACTGCAAAAACATCTTGTATTATTAGTGTACAGAGGTAGTACTCCCTCTGTCCCGAATTACTTGTCGCGGTCTATCCATTTCCGCAACAAGTAATACGGGACAAAGGGAGTACATTTTTGCATCGGGTAGGCGACATGACAGAGTTTTTGCTCAGTTCTGAAGGGAAGTGTTCAGAAGGTACCAGGCATAACAATTTTCTCTCCCGTATCTAATCTAGTTTCATATTTTACTTTCTTCTCCCAAGTCCCAAACCACCTGTGGTTTGTTCTGTAACATTATCCAAGACATGACAAAAATGGTATCCAACTGTCTATATCACAGAGAGGAAGGTGCCTCGTCACCTATTCACTTTCGTAAGCAAAATGAGCCGCGTGACGATCGAGGTGGCAACAAGCGAGAGACATGACAAGAACGTTCGAGTTCCTCTCCTCTCACGTATTTACTAGTTTTACAAGCTAAATTGCACAACTTATCCAAACTTGGTGTTTTCCTATAAATGTTTGAGTCCATGGAGAGCAAAGGAGGCACTAGCTAGTCCAACCCAATGCAGCATACTACATTTGCCGACAAGAGCTCGGTGATCATTTTGAGAAGAAGAACACAGGATGTGCTACAATGTGGAGAGCGAAAAAATGCGGCAAGATCACCTGGAAGGGGCGCGGAACGTCCGTCTATGAAGGCATCGAGAAACGAAAGCACTGCACCTGCAAGGCGTGGCCAGGTGTTGGCACGAAGGCGGGAGGGTAGGCTTCAACCACCGAAGGAAGTGATGTGCTTATGCTACTGCTTGCTGAAAATGGTTTCCATGCCCCACCTTGCAGGTGAAGCAAAAGCTTGAATTCATGCACACGGATCGCCGGTTTTGCAACTACCAGACTCTAGGAGACTGCACTTTTGAATAAAAGCTTGCCTCTGCTATCCTCTTGTATTTGTTTCTGACTTTTTCGCTGGAGTCCAGTTCTGATAATCTAATAAATCATTGTGCAGTTGATTGATAATGTTATCTTGCTAAAGATACAAATCAGGGCTGGGTTCCAGAGAGAGCTGGAAAAAGTCAGCAAACTCTTTAATCAGCGAATCATAAGCTATATCCATCAATTCTGCATCGTTATATTCTCTACCGTTGGAAGCCTTTTGCAATATCTGCTTAATACTCCCAACGCCACGGCCCTTTATGCCGCAGGGAACGATGTGTTCAAAAGGGGTTAGGTCAGTTGTGACATTTAGCGCTAGACCATGATATACTATCCATCTTGCACACATAGTTCCAATAGCTGCAACTTTCTGATCCCCTGGAGAGGAAATAGAGTGTACTCCCTCCGTTCCGATTTACTCGTCGTGGTTTTAGTTCAATTTTGAACTAAAACTAATTGAACTAAAACCACGACGAGTAAATCGGAACGGAGGGAGTACAAGTTAAGAAAGATACGTGATAACATGGTAAAACATTTTGCGGTATCCAAATGGATAGTAACATACCAACCCAAACACCAGTGAGGCCTTCTATTGTTGATGCCTTAATAGAGAATGCGGACTGAAGGGCACGATTGACCACAGTTTCAAGTGATCTTTGGTACCAGTTAAGATCCTTCTTTTGATACCGCAAATTGAGAATCGGGTACAGAACGAGCTAAGGAAGCAAAATAATTGATTGTAAGATAATAGTGTTAAGCTACAAAAAAACATGAATAACTAAGATTTTGTGTTCAATATTTCGAAAGTTAGGAAGTTTATTCTTATTTCAAATGGTTATAGGTTGATCTAACCAACACGGATATGGAAAACCATTTTTTTTCCATTATTTTCTTTCCTTTGAAGCTTAGGTTACTTCAGATTTAATTACCTTGAAGCAGAAAACTAAATTGGAAACAATGGCGAGCGCAAGTACAACAATGTGAAATACACTTTCAGACCCAGCTAAAATAACTAACAAATACCTGTCCAGGACCATGATATGTTACCTCTCCAGCACGATCAATACGATGACTCTCAATAGGAGAATCTTCTATATTGAAATTGAGGTATTTCTCACTACTGCCGTTGCCCAGTGTATAAACCGGTGGATGCTGCAGCGCGATTAAGGTGTCCGAGTGATCTTCATCTGTGTCCGTGTCTATGCCTACCAACGGTTTCCTCCTCTCAACAATGGACTTCTGCCAACCCCATGAATCAACAAGAGGAACTATCTGCTGATGGAGATCAAAGAGTTCACACCTGTTGAATACGAAGAGTGTCATTCGCCACGTATGACCAACATACAAGCAAGCAATAGAAGGCTGACGAAATGCTACAGCAGTGCTCACAGCTTCAGTTCAGGTGGTAATGCAGACAACAAACATATCATTACACAAATTATTTGAAGCTACGTAAATACATCATGACAAATATTGTGCAGAATAGAACAGTAACCCGGTTTGCTTGTGCTCATCAACCCCTTGATAAAAAAGAAGAGCTCATCAACAAAGCGTTGGGCTAAACAAAACAAATGCAGTCGCGTTCGAACTAAAACCACGACACTTATTTTGGAATGGAGGGAGTACAGTACTACTTAATGGCGCATCTCTTCGTAGCTGGGTCTCATTGGTACAATTGGTTAGACCTTTGAATAAAATTAACCATATTAATTAAAATTAACGAACAGAGAGTACCTCCTACTACCGACGCGAGTGGCATCGGCCGCCAGGGCCGTGGTGGCGATAGGGACGGAGCTGCAGCCAGCGGCGAGGCCCAGCCTTCCCCCTCAGGAGCGCGCCGAGTAGTCCCTGGCAGTGACTGAGAAGGGCAAGATGCTGTGGCAGAGAGAGGCGGAGACCGCCATGGCAGAAGAAACCATGCTCTCGAGTCTGGCTGGGGTGGACTTCTGTGCCGGGGCGTGGCGGAGGCGGCAAGGAGGAAGAAACCTGGCCGGCCTGGATTGGATAGGCGCAAATTGAATCGCACGGTGCAACAGCGAATCCAAGTTCACAAGAATTTAACACGGTCGGCTAATACTTTCCACATGAGTTGAATAAATTTTACTTAACATTTTTTCCAGCAGATGGTGAGGAATAGATGGCGGCTGCACGGCACCAACTAAACTGAGGGCCAGTTCTTTTCAGCTTATCTGCCTAGAGAATCAGATTCTGAGAAACTGCCCAGAGAATCGGCTGTGTGCAAAATCAATCTGTCCAGTTCTGTTCAGTTGTTCCATCTATGATATACTCCCTCTGTTTCAAAGTAGCGATCTAAAAGATCTTATATTAGTTTACAGAGGGAGTACATATATATATAGCAACAAAATGAGGATTAGCAATGGCAGCATACACCACATCATACACAGCAAAAAAAAAAAAGTCCACTCTCCATTTGAATCAGTGGCAGCATACACCACACCAAGCAGTATATATATATCAATCAGTGGCATCATACACACAACACTATCAAGCAACAGCAGTAACAAGTAGTACTACGTAACAACTACTTTGAATCAGGGGAAGGCAGTAACATCAAGCAATAACTTTGAATCGAGTAGATGGAGAAGAGGCGAGGCACTCACCGAGTTCGGTCGATTCGAGAGGGAGACGAGGTGCTGGGCTGTGAGGAGGTCGCGGTGGACGGGGGGGAAGCAGGGGCGGCGGGCGGCGGTGGTCGATAGACTTGGGAGGCGGGGGAGACGGTGGCGCGAGAGGCGGCGGTGGTGGTGTCGCGGGGGAGACCGGGGAAGGAGGGGTGGGCGCGGTCGCAGGGGAGACGGGGGGAGCGGGGGCAGTCGCAGGCAAGACGGAGGTACGGCGCCCCGTCGGGAACCCGAGACCAGGGGACGAACGGCCGATTCTCAGGGAGCAGCTCTGTGAAGGGAAATTGTTTTTAATTTTACTTTTGAGAATCCTTTTCCTTTTTTTTTCTTTTTTGAGAAAAGCTGCGGTCGCTTTATTTAAGGAACATAGTTCAGAATGTCATCCGAAATTACATCTAATACACAACACTTTGAGAAACACCAACTCAAACATTACCTAACTCACCTCCAACGCTAACTTTTGCTAGTTTATGCGCGGCAACATTTGTAGATCTACTAACCCACGACATCTTAAATTCAACTTTTGTACTTAGCATTTGTTTAATCTCCCTTATCCATGGACCTGCAGCGGAAAGATGTTAACGTATTTGATTGATCATCTGCACCACAGTCTTGCTATCCAGTTCAACATGTACCCTATCAATGTTTAGGTGTGACGCCCCCGATTCAATCGTACACTAATCATGCACGCAAATGTGTACGATCAAGATCAGGGACTCACGGGAAGATATCACAACACAACTCTACAACATAAATAAGTCATACAAGCATCATAATACAAGCCAGGGGCCTCGAGGGCTCGAATACAAGTGCTCGATCATAGACGAGTCAGCGGAAGCAACAATATCTGAGTACAGACATAAGTTAAACAAATTTGCCTTAAGAAGGCTAGCACAAACTGGGATACAGATCGAAAGAGGCGCAGGCCTCCTACCTGGGATCCTCCTAACTACTCCTGGTCGTCGTCAGCGGGCTGCACGTAGTAGTAGGCACCTCCGGGGTAGTAGGAGTCGTCGTCGACGGTGGCGTCTGGCTCCTGGGCTCCAGCATCTGGTTGCGACAACCAGGTAGAATGGAAAGGGGGAAAAGAGGGAGAAAAGCAACCGTGAGTACTCATCCAAAATACTCGCAAGCAAGGAGCTACACTACATATGCATGGGTATATGTGTAAAGGGCCATATCGGTGGACTGAACTGCAGCATGCCAGAATAAGAGGGGGATAGCTAATCCTGTCGAAGACTACGCTTCTGGCAGCCTTCATCTTGCAGCATGTAGAAAAGAGTAGATTGAAATCCTCCAAGTAGCATCGCATAGCATAATCCTGTTGGGGATCGTAGCAGAATTTAAAAAATTTCTACGCATCACCAAGATCCATCTATGGAGTATACTAGCAACGAGGGGAAAGGAGTGCATCTACATACCCTTGTAGATCGCGAGCGAAAGCATTCCAATGAACAGGGTTGATGGAGCCGTACTCGCCGTGATCCAAATCACCGATGACCGAGTGCCGAACGGACGGCACCTCCGCGTTCAACACACGTACGGAGCAGCGACGTCTCCTCCTTCTTGATCCAGCAAGGGGAAGGAGAGGTTGATGGAGATCCAGCAGCACGACGGCGTGGTGGTGGAAGTAGCGGGGTCTCGGCAGGGCTTCGCCAAGCTTCTGCGAGAGGGAGAGGTGTTGCAGGGGGAGAGGGAGGCACCAGGGGCTGTCATACTGCTGCCCTCCCTCCCCCCACTATATATAGGCCCCCTGGGAGGGGGGCGCCGGCCTGGATCCCATCTGCAAGGGGGGCGGCGGCCAGGGGGAAACTTACCCCCCAAGGCAAGTGGGGCGCCCCCCCACCCTGGGGTTTCCAACCCTAGGCGCAGGGGGGAGGCCCATGGGGGGCGCCCCAGCCCACTAAGGGCTAGTTCCCTTCCCACTTCAGCCCATGGGGCCCTCCGGGATAGGTGGCCCCACCCGGTGGACCCCCGGGACCCTTCCGGTGGTCCCGGTACACTACCGGTGACCCCCGAAACTTTCTCGGTGGCCGAAACTTGACTTCCTATATATAATTCTTCACCTCCGGACCATTCCGGAACTCCTCATGACGTCCGGGATCTCATCCGGGACTCCAACAACTTTCGGGTTTCCGCATGCTCATATCTCTACAACCCTAGCGTCACTGAACCTTAAGTGTGTAGACCCTACGGGTTCGGGAGACATGCAGACATGACCGAGACACCTCTCCGGTCAATAACCAACAGCGGGATCTGGATACCCATGTTGGCTCCCACATGTTCCACGATGATCTCATCGGATGAACCACGATGTCGAGGATTCAATCAATCCCGTATACAATTCCCTTTGTCAATCGGTACGTCGGTATCCCAATACCTTGTTCAATCTCGTTACCGGCAAGTCACTTTACTCGTACCGTAATGCATGATCCCGTGGCTAACTCCTTAGTCACATTGAGCTCATTATGATGATGCATTACCAAGTGGGCCCAGAGGTAACAAATCCCAGTCTCGATCCGTGCCAACCCAACAGACACTTTCGGAGATACCCGTAATGCACCTTTATAGTCACCCAGTTACGTTGTGACGTTTGGTATACCCAAAGCACTCCTACGGTATCCGGGAGTTGCACGATCTCATGGTCTAAGGAAATGATACTTGACATTGGAAAAGCTCTAGCAAACGAACTACACGATCTTTTATGCTATGCTTAGGATTGGGTCTTGTCCATCACGTCATTCTCCTAATGATGTGATCCCGTTATCAACGACATCCAATGTCCATGGTCAGGAAACCGTAACCATCTATTGATCAACGAGCTAGTCAACTAGAGGCTTACTAGGGACATTGTGTTGTCTATGTATCCACACATGTATCTGAGTTTCCTATCAATACAATTCTAGCATGGATAGTAAACGATTATCATGAACAAGGAAATATAATAATAACCAATTTATTATTGCCTCTAGGGCATATTTCCAACAGTCTCCCACTTGCACTAGAGTCAATAATCTAGTTCACATCACCATGTGATTAACACTCACAGGTCACATCACCATGTGACCAACATCCAAAGAGTTTACTAGAGTCAACAATCTAGTTCACATCACTATGTGATTAACACTCAATGAGTTTTGGTTTGATCATGTTATGCTTGTGAGAGAGGTTATTAGTCAACGGGTCTGAACCTTTCAGATCCGTGTGTGCTTTACGAATATCTATGTCATCTTGTGGATGCTACCACGCGCTACTTGGAGCCATTTCAAATAACTGCTCTACTATACGAATCCGGTTTACTACTCAGAGTCATCCGGATTAGTGTCAAAGTTCGCATCGACGTAACCCTTTACGACGAACTCCTTTCCACCTCCATAATCGAGAAAATTCCTTAGTCCACTAGATACTAAGGACAAGTTCGACCGCTGTCATGTGATCCATTCCCGGATCACTATTGTACCCCTTGACCAACTCATGGCAAGGCACACTTCATGTGCGGTACACAGCATAGCATACTGTAGAGCCTACGTCTAAAGCATAGGGGACGACCTTCGTCCTTTCTCTCTCTTCTGCTGTGGTCAGGTCTTGAGTCTTACTCAATACTCACACCTTGTAACACAGCCAAGAACTCCTTCTTTGCTGATCTATTTTGAACTCTTTCAAAATCATGTCAAGGTGTGCGTTCTTTGAAAGTATCATCAGACGTCTTGATCTATCTCTATAGATCTTGATGCCCAATATGTAAGCAGCTTTATCCAGGTCTTCCTTTGAAAAACTCTTTTCAAACAACCCTTTATGCTTTCCAGAAATTTTACATCATTTCGGATCAACAATATGTCATTCACATATACTTATCAGAAATGTTGTAGTGCTCCCACTCACTTTACTATAAATACAAGTTTCTAACAAACTTTGTATAAACCCAAAAACTTTGATCACTCCATCAAAGCGTATATTCTGACTCCGAGATGCTTGCTCTAGTCCATGGAAGGATCGCTGGAGCTAGCATACCTTTTAGCATCCTTAGGATCGACAAAACCTTTCTGATTGTATCACATACAACCTTTCCTTACGAAAACTGGTAAGGAAACTTGTTTTGACATCCATCTGCCAGATTTCATAAATGCAGCTAATGCTAACATGATTCCGACGGACTTAAGCATCGCTACGGATGAGAAAATCTCATCGTAGTCAACTCCTTGAACTTGTGAAAATACTCTTTGCCACAAGTCGAGCTTCATAGACGGTAACATTACCGTCCATGTCCGTCTTCTTCTTAAAGATCCATTTATCTCAATGGCTTGCCGATCATCGGGCAAGTTCACCAAAGTCCATGCTTTGTTCTGATACATGGATTCTATCTCGGATTTCATGGTTTCTAACCATTTGTCAGAATATGGGCCCACCATCGCTTCTCCATAGCTCGTAGGTTCATTGTTGTCTAACAACATGATATCTAAGACAGGATTACCGTACCACTCAGGAGTAGTACATATCCTTGTCGACCTACAAGGTTTGGTAGTGACTTGATCCGAAGTTTCATGATCACTATCATAAGCTTCCACTTCAATTGGTGTAGGTGCCACAGGAACAACTTCCTGTGCCCTGCTACACACTAGTTGAAGTTATGGTTCAATAACCTCATCAAGTCTCCACCATCCTCCCACTCAATTCTTTCGAGAGAAACTTTTCCTCGAGAAAGGACTCGTTTCTAGAAGCAATTACTTTTGCTTCCAGATCTAAAATAGGAGGTATACCCAACTGTTTTGGGTTTTCTATGAAGATGCATTTATCCGCTTTGGGTTCGAGCTTATCAGCTTGAAACTCTTTCACATAAGCATCGCAGCCCCAATCTTTTAAGAAACGACAACTTAGGTTTCTCTAAACGGTGTCGTCTCAACGGAATTGCGTGGTGCCCCTTTTAAAGTGAATGCGGTTATCTCTAATGCCTAACCCATAAACGATAGTTGTAATTTGATAAGAGACATCATGGTATGCACTATATCCAATAGGGTGCAGTTATGATGTTCGGACACACCATCACACTGTGGTGTTCCAGGCGGTATTAATTGTGAAACACTTTCCACAATGTCTTAATTGTGTGCCAAACTCGTAACTCAGATATCTCTATGATCATATCATAGACATTTTATCCTCTTGTCACGACGATCTTCAACTTCACTCTGAAATTACTTGAAGCTTTCAATAATTCAGACTTGTGTTTCATCAAGTAAATATTCTCAGCATCTACTCAAATCATCTGTGAAGTAAGAACATAACGATATCCACTGCATGCCTCAGCACTCATTGGACTGCATACATCAAAATGTATTACTTCCAATAAGTTGCTCTCTTGTTCCATCTTACTGAAAACGAGGCCTTTCAGTCATCTTGCCCATGTGGTATGATTTGCATGTCTCAAGTGATTCAATATCAAGTGAGTCCAAACGATCCATCTGCATGGAGTTTCTTCATGCATATATATACCAATAGACATGGTTCGCATGTCTCAATCTTTTCAAAAAAATGACTGAGTCCAAAGATCCATCTACATGGAGCTTCTTCATGCGTTCTATACCAATATGACTCAAATGGCAGTGCCACAAGTATGTGGTAATATCATTACTATTTTATATCTTTTGGCACGAACATGTGTATCACTACGATCGAGATTCATTTTAGGTGCAAGACCATTGAAGGTATTATTCAAATAAACAGAGTAACCATTATTCTCCTTAAATGAATAACCGTATTGCGATAAACATAATCCAATCATGCTCAACGCAAACACCAAATCTCGATGGTAGAGGGAGCTTGCGATGCTTGATCACATCAACCTTGGAAACACTTCCAACACATATCGTCATCTCACCTTTAGCTAGTCTCCGTTTATTCCGCAGCTTTTATTTCGAGTTACTAACACTTAGCAACCGAACCGGTATCTAATACCCTGGTGCTGCTAGGAGTACTAGTAAAGTACACATTCATTTAATGTATATCCAATATACTTCTGTCGACCTTGCCTGCCTTCTCATCTACCAAGTATCTAGGGTAGTTCTGCTTCAGTGACCGTTCCCCTCATTACAGGAGCACTTAGTCTCGGGTTTGGGTTTAACTTTGGGATTATTTGCTAGAGCAGCAAATGATTTGCTGTTTCATGAAGTATCCTTTCTTGCCCTTGCCCTTCTAGAAACTAGTGGTTTTACTAACCATCAACAATTGATGTTCCTTCTTGATTTCTACTTTCGCGGTGTCAAACATCGCGAGTTGCTCAAGGATCATCATATCTATCCCTGATATGTTATAGTTCATCACGAAGCTCTAATAGCTTGGTGGCAGTGATTATGGAGAACCATCACTATCTCATCTTGAAGATTAACTCCCACTCGATTCAAGCGATTGTGGTACTCAGACAATCTGAGCACATGCTCAACGATTGAGCTTTTCTCCCTCAGTTTGCAGGCTTAAGAAACTTGTCAGAGGTCTCATACCTCTTGACGTGGGCACTAGTCCGAAATCCCAATTTCAGTCTTCTGAACATCTCATATGTTCTGCGACGTTTCAAAAACCGTCTTTGGTGCCACAATTCTAAACCGTTAGCATTACGCACTGAACTATCACGTAGTCGTCAAAACGTGTATGTCAGATGTTTCGCAACATCTACAGACGACGCTGAGGTTCAGCACACCGAGCGGTGCATTAAGGACATAAGCCTTCTGTGCAGCAATGAGGACAATCCTCAATTTACGGACCCAGCCCGCATAATTGCTACTACCAACTTTCAACTAAATTTTCTCTAGGAACATATCTTAACCAGTAGAACTAAAGCGCAAGCTATGACATAATTTGCAAAGACCTTCTGACTATGTTCATGATAATTAAGTTCATCTGATTAATGAACTCCCACTCAGATAGACATCCCTCTAGTCATCTAAGTGATACATGATCCGAGTCAAACTAGGCCGTGTCCGATCATCACGTGAGACGGACTAGTCATCATCGGTGAACATCTCCATGTTGATCGTATCTACTATACGACTCATGTTCGACCTTTCGATCTCTTGTATTCCGAGGCCATGTCTGTACATGCTAGGCTCGTCAAGTCAACCTAAGTGTTTCGCATGTGTTCCGAGGCCATGTTTGTACATGCTAGGCTCGTCAACACCCGTTGTATTCGAACGTTAGAGTCTATCACACCCGATCATCACGTGGTGCTTCGAAACAACGAACCTTCGCAACGGTGCACAGTTAGGGGGAACACGTCTCTTAAAATTTTAGTGAGGGATCATCTTATTTATGCCACCGTCGTTCTAAGCAAATAAGATGTAAACATGATAAACATCACATGCAAATCATAAAGTGACGTGATATGGCCAATATCATCTTGCGCCTTTGATCTCCATCTTTGAGGCGCGGCATGATCACCTTCGTCACCGGCATGACACCATGATCTCCATCATCATGATCTCCATCATTGTGTCTTCATGAAGTTGTCTCGCCAACTATTACTTCTACTACTATGGCTAACGGTTAGCAATAAAGTAAAGTAATTACATGGCGTTTTCATTGACACGCAGGTCATACAATAAATTAAGACAACTCCTATGGCTCCTGCCGGTTGTCATTCTCATCGACATGCAAGTCGTGATTCCTATTACAAGAACATGATCAATCTCATACATCACATATATCATTCATCACATCCTTTTTGGCCATATCACATCACATAGCATACCCTGCAAAAACAAGTTAGACGTCCTCTAATTGTTGTTGCATGTTTTACGTGGCTACTATGGGTTTCTAGCAAGAACGTTTCTTACCTACGCAAAAGCCACAACGTGATATGCCAATTTCTATTTACCCTTCATAAGGACCCTTTTCATCGAATCCGATCCGACTAAAGTGGGAGAGACAGACACCCGCTAGCCACCTTATGCAACTAGTGCATGTCAGTCGGTGGAACCTGTATCACGTAAGAGTACGTGTAAGGTCGGTCCGGGCCGCTTCATCCCACGATGCCGCCGAATCAAGATAAGACTAGTAACGGCAAGAAGAATTGGCAACATCAACGCCCGCAACTGCTTTGTGTTCTACTCGTGCATAGTAACTACGCATAGGCCTGGCTCATGATGCCACTGCTGGGGATCATAGCAGAATTTAAAAAATTTCTACGCATCACCAAGATCCATCTATGGAGTATACTAGCAACGAGGGGAAAGGAGTGCATCTACATACCCTTGTAGATCGCGAGCGGAAGCATTCCAATGAACGGGGTTGATGGAGTCGTACTCGCCGTGATCCAAATCACCGATGACCGAGTGCCGAACGGACGGCACCTCCGCGTTCAACACACGTACGGAGCAGCGACGTCTCCTCCTTCTTGATCCAGCAAGGGGAAGGAGAGGTTGATGGAGATCCAGCAGCACGACGGCGTGGTGGTGGAAGTAGCGGGGTCTCGGCAGGGCTTCGCCAAGCTTCTGCGAGAGGGAGAGGTGTTGCAGGGGGAGAGGGAGGCGCCAGGGGCTGTCATACTGCTGCCCTCCCTCCCCCCACTATATATAGGCCCCCTGGGAGGGGGGGGCGCCGGCCTGGATCCCATCTGCAAGGGGGGGGGCGGCCAGGGGGAAACTTACCCCCCAAGGCAAGTGGGGCGCCCCCCCACCCTAGGGTTTCCAACCCTAGGCGCAGGGGGGAGGCCCATGGGAGGTGCCCCAGCCCACTAAGGGCTGGTTCCCTTCCCACTTCAGCCCATGGGGCCCTCTGGGATAGGTGGCCCCACCCGGTGGACCCTCGGGACCCTTCCGGTGGTCCCGGTACACTACCGGTGACCCCCGAAACTTTCTCGGTGGCCGAAACTTGACTTCCTATATATAATTCTTCACCTCCGGACCATTCCGGAACTCCTCGTGACGTCCGGGATCTCATCCGGGACTCCGAACAACTTTCGGGTTTCCGCATACTCATATCTCTACAACCCTAGCGTCACTGAACCTTAAGTGTGTAGACCCTACGGGTTCGGGAGACATGCAGACATGACCGAGACACCTCTCCAGTCAATAACCAACAGCGGGATCTGGATACCCATGTTGGCTCCCACATGTTCCACGATGATCTCATCGGATGAACCACGATGTCGAGGATTCAATCAATCCCGTATACAATTCCCTTTGTCAATCGGTACGTTACTTGCCCGAGATTCGATCGTCGGTATCCCAATACCTTGTTCAATCTCGTTACCGGCAAGTCACTTTACTCGTACCGTAATGCATGATCCCGTGGCTAACTCCTTAGTCACATTGAGCTTATTATGATGATGCATTACCGAGTGGGCCCAGAGATACCTCTCCGTCATACGGAGTGACAAATCCCAGTCTCAATCCGTGCCAACCCAACAGACACTTTCGGAGATACCCGTAATGCACCTTTATAGTCACCTAGTTACGTTGTGACGTTTGGTACACCCAAAGCACTCCTTTCGTAAATGATACTTGACATTGGAAAAGCTCTAGCAAACAAACTACACGATCTTTTATGCTATGCTTAGGATTGGGTCTTGTCCATCACATCATTCTCCTAATGATGTGATCCCGTTATCAACGACATCCAATGTCCATGGTCAGGAAACCGTAACCATCTATTGATCAACGAGCTAGTCAACTAGAGGCTTACTAGGGACATTGTGTTGTCTATGTATCCACACATGTATCTGAGTTTCCTATCAATACAATTCTAGCATGGATAATAAACGATTATCATGAACAAGGAAATATAATAATAACCAATTTATTATTGCCTCTAGGGCATATTTCCAACAAATCCTACCCGGCGATCCCCTCCTCGTCGCCCTGTTAGAGAGCGATCACCGGGTTATATCTGGCACTTGAAAGGGTGTGTTTTATTAAGTATCCAGTTCTAGTTGTCATAAGATCAAGGTACAACTCCGGGTCGTCCTTTTACCGAGGGACACGGCTATTCGAATAGATAAACTTCCCTGGAGGGGTGCACCACATAACCCAACACGCTTGATCCCATTTGGCCGAACACACTTTCCTGGGTCATGCTCGGCCTCAGAAGATCAACACGTCGCAGCCCTACCTAGGCACAACAGAGAGGTCAGCACGCCGGTCTAAATCCTATGGGGCAGGGGTCTGGGCCCATTGCCCATTGCACACCTGCACGTCGCGAGGGCGGCCGGAAGCAGACCTAGCCTAGCAGGCGTTCCAGTCCAATCCGGCGCGCGCCGCTCAGTCGCTGACATCACGAAGGCTTCGGCTGATACCACGACGCCGAGTGCCCATAACTGTTCCCGCGTAGTTGGTTAGTGCGTATAGACCTAATGGCCAGACTCAGATCAAATACCAAGAACTCGTTAAGCGTGTTATTTTGAAGTAACCGCGGACGCCGACCAGGGCCAGGCCCACCTCTCTCCTAGGTGGTCTCAACCTGCCCTGTCGCTCCGCCACAAAGTAATAGTCGGGGGCCGTCAGGAACCCAGGCCCACCTCTACCGGGATGGAGCCACCTGTCCTTTCAGCCCCCTCATCAGAATCACTTGCGGGTACTCAACGAGCTGACCCGACTTTAGTCACCACATGTGTCATGTATATAAAGTATATAGTATATACCCGTGATCACCTCCCGAAGTGATCACGGCCCAGTAGTATAGCATGGCAGACGGACAAGAGTGTAGGGCCACTGATGGAACACTAGCATCCTATACTAAGCAGTAGGATAGCAGGTAAGGGTAACAACTGTAGCAACAATGACAGGCTATGCAGCAGAATAGGATTAACCGAAAGCAGTAAAATGCTACACTACTCTAATGCAAGCTGTATAGAGAAGAATAGGCGATATCTGGTGATCAAGGGGGGCTTGCCTAGTTGCTCTGGCAAGGAGGGGTCGTCGTCGACGTAGTCGATCGGGGCACCAGCAGCGGCGTCAGTCTCGTAGTCTACCGGAGAGAAGAAGGGGGAGAAACAATGAATACAATGCAAAGTGATGCATAACGATGCATGACATGTCAAGTAACGGCGCTAGGAGTGCCGTAACGCGGTAGGAGGTGATACCGGCGAAGGGGGAAAACATCCGGGAAAGAATTCCCGGTGTTTCGCGTTTTCGGACAGGTGAACCGGAGAGGGAAAGTTGCGTGCTCGCTATGCTGGGGATGTGTGGCGGACGAACGGGTTGCGTATCCGGATTCGTCTCGTCGTTCTGAGCAACTTTCATGTACAAAGTATTTTCATCTAACCTATGGTTTATTTTATATTAATTTTCAAAGTTTTATTGATATCCTAGAATTTTCTGGAGTTATATTAATTCGAAATTAAGAGCAAAATGCTATGTGCACACACTGAAGTGTACACATCAGGGTGCTACAGAGGCTGACATGTCGGGCCTGTTGACTGAGTTGACCCAGTCAACATTGACTGGTCCACTGATAAACAGTACCAGTGGGGCCCGGTTGTCATTGACTTCAGATTAACTAAATACTATGTATTTAACCGGGGTGGTCCTGCATGTTATTTCTATTAGACTAAATAATCAACTAATCTAATTAGTACTACTACTAAACAGAATAGTGCATGCCTTAATTAATGAGCAGAGCCCAGCCGGTTGTGCACGGTGTGCTTGAACTAGCATGGCCAGTTCGCACGGGCAAGGCCACGGCCGCCATGCTCGGCCAGGAGTGGCTGCGTGTGGGAGGGGCGCACAGGAGCGAGCACGACTGGGCGTGCGCGGGCGGGCGCAGGGACGCGATGCGTGGCTATGGGCAGCAGCAGTAACAATAGGGAGCAGCAGTGGCGGGCAAAGCAGCAGCGGTGGCTGAGTAGTGCAGATCAAAAGCAGCGAACCGGGGGCAGCGCGGAGGCACGGACGGGCGCGAGCGACGCACGCGGAGACACACGGCGGCGCTGCCGAACGCGGGGATGGGCGCGGGCAGGCGCCAGCTAGCAGGGGCGCGCGCGGACACGGCGAGCACGCGGCCACGGCGAGCGCGCAGCCACGGCGAAACGGCGACGGAACAGAGGGGGTTCGAGGGAAATGGGAGTGGCGCTCACGGGGGGAGGCGAAGGACGCAGCCGGCGTGGCAGAGGAGTTCCGGTGAGGTACATCGGGCGCGGGGCGGCGGCGGCCGTAGGCGAGGAAGACGCGTCGATCCAGTGGCGTTGCTGCGGTGCTGCTCGATCCAAAGGGCGAAGGCGACGTAGTCGACGAAGGCGCATCCCCCCCCCCACCCCCCTCCCCCCGATATGCTCCCAAGCGACGGCAATGACGGTGGCCACGGCAACGACGGCGAACAACGTGGTCGCCGCACTCGGTTCCCAACTCGATTTCGAGCAGAGGAGGAGGAGGCTCGATGGGGAAAGAGGGGGAAACAATCGAGAGACGACTAGGGTTTGAGGGGAAACGTAGATATAGGTCGCAGAGGGCGACGTGGAGGCCATCCATGGCCAGGATGCCATGGATGCAGGACACGCACGCACTTTGTCTCCCTGTGAACAGAAGATTGAAGAAAAGGCCCTAGGTGGGTTGGGCTCCTACTATAGCAATGGGCCAAGTGCATGATTCCATTCTTGTTTTCTTTTCCTTTTCTAAAACTTTTCTGTTCTTTGCTTTTTCTTTTAATATGCACTGTTTGTATTTAACTAAGCCATCAAATGATTTTTGCAAAATGTGGAACTTGGTCCAAAATTGATGTTGCATTTTTAGGCACTGCCACAAAAAGTTTGAGAGGTACTTGAATTCATTTGAAATTTTGTTTAAATAGAAATGATAAAATTTGGGGCTGTTTGCCACAGTTTTCGATAGTTTAGGGCATTAAACACTTTTCAAAAATGTTGGTTCACCACCAATATTACCAAATGAATATTTTCCACATGATGAACATTTTAGTTTTAATGTTTGAAAACTTTTATCGTTTGACTTTAATTCAAATTCAAATTTGAATCGGTTTCAAACTAACGCGAGATTAACAACAGTAACCGAGGTGACGTGACATCATTAGTGTGGAATTACTGTAGCTTAATTATCCGGGCGTCACACTATCAATGTTCAGGTCTACCACTATCTGCAGTTGTAACATAGTGAAAATCAGATAGTGAGTATCCATACAAGCCAAGTGCCAGTGGAAGGGAAGCTGACCCCCGTGTCGCTCCCACCGGGCGACTCGGGGGAGACAACACCACAGCCGCCGGTCTCCCACCCATCGGCGCCCTCCTCTCCGCCGCTGCCGCTGGCTTGGCCGCGGTGGCGGCGGCCCCCCGTCTCCGAAGGTGGTGTGGGGAGACCTGCGGTGGACGCTGGGGCGCCCGATGGGCGCGGGACAAGATGCGCCGTTCGCAGCGGCGGGAAAAGCGCGGGTTGCGGCCCAGCTGGATGCGTGGCCGGCGGCGGCCAACGCGGATGCACCGGATCCGCGCGTCTTCAGGTCCCGTGGTGGATGGTGCGAGAGTGGTAGCTGCGTCCCGTCGGCGAATCTGGTCGACGCGCCTGGATCCGTGCGCGCGGCCTGCCACGGGCGCCGCCGCGGGGCTGGTGACTGCTGGGTCTTGCTGCGCGCGGCCGGGGCTGGCCTTGGTTCTCTCCGACCAGATGGGTCTGGGATCCAGACGCGGCGCCTCCATTCTAGCGCCTCGAGGCGCGGTGGTGGCTGCTGCTCGGCAGCGAGGTGGCGGCTCGCTGCGGGGAGCTTAGGCTGTGTGCAGCAGACGGAGGGTTGGGCATGGAAGGACGGCTTCTTGCCTTATGTGCATCGGATCTGGTCTCCGGCAGGCACACAGTGGTGCGCGTGGTGCGTCTCAGCGCGACTGATGTATGGTTGCAGCTCGGAACCATGGTGGTTCTTGGCCTCGGGCAGCGTTCCTCTGCTCTTTTTCGGCATGGTGCTCGGCAAGGCACGGCGGCTCGCGCTGCGTCCGGACGACCCCTGGTGGATCTGGCGTCTAGTGATGAAGTTTGGCCGTTGGTGGTTGCCGTGAGGTGCGGTTGGCTGCGGCGGCTCGTGCTGCTTCCTCGTCAATGGATGGACTCGATGCAGTGGTCTAGATCTGGCTATGTGCGGCGGTGGCGGCGCTGCAATGGCCCTTCGTGGTGGTGCAGGTGAGCAACCCTTGTCACTCAACCGGTCCGTCAAGAGGTTGCCAGATCAACTGTGGCGAAAGCCTTGCTCCATCTGGAGCCGGCGATGGCGACACCTGTGGGCGCCGCTAATCTTCTTGGAGACATCGCTGTCATGTTGTTTTACCCTCTTTGCCGGCTCCCCGGGGGAAACCCCTAGTCCAGGTTCTCCTGGTAAGGATGATGGCGGCGCAACCAGTGTCGCAGCCCTTCTTGAAGGCATCATCTTGGGGTTTGCATGGTTGTTGTCCGTGTGTTGCTCGCTGCGAAGATGGTGGTGGTGGTGGTGCAGCCGCTTGAGGTCGACGGTGGCTGTTTGGTGGTGTTCTTTGGGGTTCGGCGGCGGTACTTTGGCTGTCTGGTGGTGTGTTTGTGCGGCCGACTGGGGTCGACGGTGGTGTGTGATGTGGTGGTGGAGTGGTGGTGGCGCGGCCGGCTTGCACTGGTGTGCACGGTGAAGCGATCCGGGTGTAGACTCGGCTCCTTAATGCCCTTCGGCTTCGCCGGCGGTGCCGCTGTTGTGTTGTAGCCTCGGCTGCGTGTGACTCTTTGTCCGGGTGTGGACTCGGTCGCTCATTGCCCTTCGGCTGCACCAATAGCCTTGAGGCACCATGGATGGTCTCGGTTGATTGGAGCTCTTCGTCTACGGTGGTGGTGTTCTCGTGCAGCTCAGGTTGGTAATGGTTGCTCAAGATCCTCTCATGGTTGCCATTGTGTTGCAGTGAGCTTCGTGCTCTTGGTGTTGTCTCGGCTCATCTTTGCTCAAGGTTGGTGCAAGATGCCTTTCAAACTTGCTAATCGTTCCGATTTCCCGTGGCGGAGCCCCAGTCAAGGTTCGTGTCTGGGATGACACTCGTTGATTGTGGATGCTCCTGAGTTGTGCCATGGGGGCTGGTATGCTCGCCGATGCGTTCGGCTGTTTGCAAAGTCCTAGTATTGTGATCTCCCGACGACACCCCACATCTACTTGCGTCTCTCGTGGTGATGGTCTTATGCCTCCTAGCTTGGTCGTGCCTTGTACGGTTTTCGGCCCGGTTTTCCTTATAAACGGGTCAATTTGTTCAGGTTTTCGATCCGGTTTTTCTTATAAACTGGATCACTCCTCTGCCATTTTGGCCACTTTGAATAATATATTCAGGTGGAGGAACTCCTCCCCCGGTGATTCTAAAAAAAAAAAACTATCTGCAATGCCTTCTTACAAGCCAAGATTTCAGTCGCCTCAAGATCAACTATGTGAGGGAAAAGATGACAGAATCCAGCAATAAAAGCACCATTGTGATCGCGAAGAATAGCACCTCCACCACCTTTTCCGTCAACTTTGGAAACAGCCCCATCTGAGTTGAGTTTTATCCAGCCCTCCTCTGGCACCTCCCACCTTTGCACATGCTTAACAGTAACCTCCTGCACCTTCGGCTGATGAATATTCCTCCATTCTTGCATGTGATACACAACTGCTTCCATAATTTCATTCGTCTCCCACAACACCATGTATGCTTTTGTGCTTATATATTTGTCTCCACATATGAATCTTTTCCTCTTTTAAGCTATATATGTTCGTTCAAACCTAACCAAGTGGACCGGCACGGCCCAGCCCACTGCTAAACGTGTCAGCATGGCACGGCCCACGTCGGCCAATTATAGGTTTTTTTTAGAAATGCCAATTATAGGGTTGTGCCATGTCGGCCGCGTGCCGTGACACCAGGCCTAGGTACGACATATATATTGAACGGGCTGGCAAGCGAGACATTTACCTCTAATGAGTCTATATTTTGGGTGCTTTTTACTATAGATATTTAAAGGCGAAAGTCTAAAATAAACCTTAAACTTGTAGGCGAAAGCTAAATCGAACCTTGAATTTTCAATCCCGGAAATCAGCACACCGAACTCTTCGATCCCGGTCTATTTTAAACCTTGAGGGCTTTTAGGTGGTATTCGCTGACGTGGCAAGGATTGTTGACTGGCTAGCTGGACATTAGGACGAAATGGGCCGGCCCATTAGCGCAGCGCACATACAGTCTGCTTTATATTTTTTTTTTCGTTTTCTTCATTGTACATTTTTCGTAATAATAATAATAAATTATTTTACATTTCCGTTATGCCAACAAATACTTTTTAAAATTACACGAACCCACTTGTCTTCATTCAGGAGCGACAAAAAATATTAGCATCAAACAGTGTGCTTAAGAGGCCTCACGGTCGCACCTTGCCAATAGCTATGAAGGATGCTGACTATAATTGTTTGCCTACAAAATATTGATTATATATCGGGCGACACACTCACATATAAGAGCAGACAGGAGTGTTCCTAGATGAAACATTTTTTAAAAAACTTTTGAAACATTTCTTGAGAAAAATGTGAAAAATTGAAATACCTAATATTTTTTTAATTGCAAATAATTTACGAAATTCCTAAAACATTTTTTGAAAAATTTGACACGGTAACATTTTTCCATATACACTTTTACATTTTGTAAAACTATACAACATTCTTTTACATTGTAAAGATTTTTGAAAATTTGTTCAGGTTAAAATATATGTTCCCAACTTTTTTTCAAAAACTGTTATGTTTCAACAGTGTTCGCTTTTTCAAAATTGATTGTGTTCGCAAAAATATTGTTCGTCTGTTCATTTGTTAAAAAATTATTCAGAATTTTCAAAAGTGGTCGCACTTTTGAAAAAAATCGGAGATTTCAAACATTGTCAGGCCTGCACGTCTTCAATTGTTGTTTGCCCTTAACAAAATATTTTCAAATCTCAACGCAGCGGTTAAATTGTCCCGGACTCTTGTTATAGGAGTGTCATCCAATGCTTCTTGTGGCTAGCAGGACGAGGTGAGCAGCACCAGGTCGCAAGTTCGAGTTTCACTTTTTTTGGTATTATTAATTCGGGTGTTATATTTCGAAAAAGAAAAAATCGCTTCGCATCTGTTGGGCCGGCCCAATCGCGACCGTAGTAAGCATGCCCGGGATTCGACCTGCCAGGTGCACAATCCCTGTTTGGAAAACGTCTGAAGGTTGAAAATAGACTGGGATTAGAGAGTTTGGTGTGCTAATTTCCGAGATTGAAAGTTTAGGGTTTAATATAGCTTTCGCCTATAAATTCAAGGTTTATTTTAGACTTTTTCCATATTTAAAAGAAGGTCGTGTCGTGCCGGCACACTGAAAACACAATTGATTTCTTGATGATTTTGATAATTAATGTCAACATATTTTTTTATTAGAATAATAGTTTACCTAGAATATTTCAGATAAGTCCAATGATGGTGTGGCAAGGACATGAAGATGTAAGCCCTTTCCAAAATGTGAAGAACAAATTTGGCTACACCAAGACTATATATTTTTGATTTAGTGACCCAAAATCATATTGAGTCCATTAAAAAAGCCAATACTATTTAAAAAAGGGTGAGGTATTGTTGATGAGGTTGTTGCTCAAAGTGCTCTGTGAGATTGCTCCAAAAAAACCCATTCACATTCCCTAATCATATCTGTCCAAAACCTCAATTCATCATTTCAGTCCCACCGATACATTTCATTTCGGACCCACTAAAATAACCCTTCTATTACGCAACCAAAACCCTAATATTTCAATGGGGGCTGGTCAGTGCCATGCGAAAAGACGTGCATGAATCGACCTTTCCACGGGTAGAAAGGAACGGATCAGACGGTGCAGTCAGGCTGGATCAAACGGTGAGCCTCCATAAAACTTTGTTTCCTCTCAAATTATTATTTTTCAGTTTCCTTTCTGTTCTGCGAAGATTTCGTCGATATCCTGTGGATATCGTCCTTCCAGTGCTCCCGTTCCGTAATTCTAGGACTACCACTACTATTTAGCAGATCCCTTTCCTCCTCATCCCCCTCCATCCCGTTCCGCCTCCACGGCTCCACCTCGCGAAGCATCACGCCGACGCGACGTTCCTCTGCATCGTGCAGTTAAATCCCCTAGTTCCCTCTGCTACCCACGGCAGGCGACCAAGCAGTGAGACTACAGTTTACCGGGGAAGCCAGCGGCGTCGCGACTCGTGTGAGACCTTCTGGCCGGCGTGCCTATAAATGGCGGGAGAGGTCTTATACGGCAGCTCGACGTCCGGACAGAGGACGGATGGACTCCGGCAGAGTTGGAACTGCGCGTGAGCGGAATGCCTGTAAGCCTCCCATAAACTTACCATAGATATCTATGTTCCTCCAATCTGCTCTTCCAATACTTTGCGTCATGAAACATCGATTTGGGTCGCTACCCACCCACCCACCCACCCAAGCCGATGGGGAGAACCTTCAGGCGACCATCACATTGCTGCGATCTGAATTCAGGCACCTCTTCTTTTCCAAGATTCAGAGTACCAAATGTGTTGTCATATATCAGCTCCGAATAAAAAGATAATAGGAAACCACCTTTATCGGTTAGTTTGTTGGTAGGTCAATTGTTGATGAATCGAACACTGAAAAAAGATTGTTGTGATGCCAACTTCAGTGGTCTTTTTTCCCCGAACTATTTCCATTAGCCTTTTTCACTTCTGTTTCTGAACCTTCATGGAGCCGCTGACAAACCAAAAATGTATGCCTATGATTTTTCATCTGGTGCTCTCATTAGTACTTTAGTGACTAGTATAAGCACGCAATGAGCACAATGCGTACTCCATGTTACTGTTATACTTTATATGTTTTTTCAGGTCTTTTACTAAATTTTAACTTCTTGTGACACAACAGTAAAAATTTGGTGATTGTAGGACGAGGAACTCACTACTGTGTTGCTCAACAATCTATGATAGTTCAGTACTGTGATGATCCAGATGGAGGCGAGGTCGACTTCGCTCCTTTGATAGTAAATGTTCTATTGTGTTGGTTCTATTATATATGCATTAATTAGACTGCAAATGGCTCCATTAAGAGCATTGCTTTTAATGAAAGAAATATTATCTTCACATCGTCGCAGTGGTTCCTTTTTTTTCATGTCATCCTGATCTGAATTTTTCATCAATCTTCGATCTAGCCCTTGGCAGTGAAAGTTGGTCTCGACGGCGACCTACATGGCTTGGCACCTATGGAAAGAGAGGAACGTGTGGATTTTCCAGAAGGAGAACTCTACGGTTGATGAAATTTTGGTGCGCATTCGCGCTGACATTGAGGCCCTCAGGCTAGTTTTCTGCGAGTAATTAATTAGCTTTGTTTGTCTAGTTTTCTTTTCCTTCTTTGTTCTTTCCCTGCTGGTAACAGCATGTACAATCCCCCCCCCCCCCCCCCCCTCCCCCCTCCTATAATGAATTGGCAGAGCTCCTGCCATTACCCTAAAAAATATAAAGTACAAAAACATAACTTACTGATTTCTGGTGCTCATTAGTACTATAGTGACTACTACAAGTACACAATTACTGATTGCGTTCTCCGCGTGATTACACTTATCATATACTATATATGTTTCCTTTTGTTCTTTTACTGAATTTGAACTTCTCCCGGCTCAATGACAAAATCTGGTGATTGTAGGACGAGGAGCTTGCTGATGTCTATGGCAGTTGATCTAGATGGCGGCCAGGTCAAGTTTGTTCTTTTGAGAGTAAGTGTTATATATTGCTGCTTTTTTGCTCCTAGGTGCATATACACCCATTGTCGAAAACACACATTTTGAAAAGTTGAAAAATTCAGAACAAAAATCCCGCGCCGGACATTTTATGTCCGTTCATAAGGTTTCGGTGAAAAACGACGTTTTTTGTGGCTTCTGTAAAAAAGATAAAGAAATGCCTTATGAATAGTTAGAATGAAGCATCAGAAATTGTCTTTTTTACACAAGCCACAAAAAACATAGTTTTTCACTGAAACCTTGTGAACGGACATAAAATGTCCGGATATACACGCGGGATTTTTGTTCTAAATTTTTCAACTTTTCGAAATGTGTATTTCGACAATGGGTGCATATGCACGTAGGAGCAAAAGGGAATATCCCTTCCATTTTCTTGTATATGCATTAATTAGATCACAAATGGCTCCATTCAAACAGAAAAGACTCTTTCACGATCGCTCCTTCCAACGCTCAAAGCGCTCCTTCCGTCCCCAATCAGTTTATGATCTGGATGTGTCCCTTTCCATATCAACAACCCTGGCCCCAGGGGGGGGGGCAACTTTCCTTCTAAATCCTTGGCAAAAGCCTAATAAAACAGCGCTGCACTTTCCTAATTAGCTAACTGCTTCCTGTCGGAAAGAGCGCGCATTAGCCTTGCCCCCATTCAAACTTAGGAGCATCACTTTTAATGAAAGAAGAAGTTGTGAAGGCTGAGCACCATGTGAGCTTGAGGCTCTCCACAACTGAGCTGTTCATTGATGTAACAACTAGAGTCAACACCAACGGTCCCAAAACCGAGCTCGAAGGTTCTTGTGACAATGGGACGGAGCACGACCGGTGAATTGCGTAGAGGCTTCCCTAGTACTCCCTCCGTCCCAAAATAAGTGACTCAACTTTGTACTAGCTTTAGTACAAAGTTAGTACAAAGTCGAGTCACTTATTTTGGAACGGAGGGAGTAGTACATTGTTGTATGTACCAAAACCCAAGTAGGTAAGCACAAACAAAACTAGATAAATAGGGCAAGATTGATGAGATAGCAATGTGGTGCGAATTGCTAATGATGTAGACACAAGATGTCATCAGTCATCATGGTATGGTCGCCAGCTTCCATGTTGCTTGGTCGACTCTATCATCCCCTTCATCGCATGTTCATCTCCTAAAGAGCATTCTTCATGATCGACTTATTTGACTTGAGGGTCCCGAAATTTTTTGTGGCATGATGACACTCCAACTGTACCACTTCGTACTCCTCGGGCCTTCGACATGTTATTCGTCAATGATCCGGTAACTAGGAGGCTGTGAAGGTCGTCAATGTATTTGTTCATGAAGTCGATGTCCATACTTAGTAGCTCAAAGAACTCTAGGGTCTTTTTGCATGCCATGAGATCATCGTGGGAAGACGAAGAGGCGGGCATGGCCCTAATGCCCTCGGCGATGTTGCTCGTCTCTGTGATCACTCATGTAGTGGGCGTCAGGTTTATGTGCTTCGGCATACACCTGTGGAGGAGCGACTTCCGTTCGTGACAGAGCCCATACTATGCCCTACACCATCGAACAAGAGTAGTTGGCAGTTGACCGGAGCGGCATCGTTGACGATCTTGAACTATCTGAAAGCTTTTGCTGCTATCAAAATCGGTGTCTAGGTCTAGAGAGTTCTAATGGCATCTTCTTCACTGGCTATGTTATTGCTATAATCCTCAAATGCTTTGGGTACTGACTCGTGTGATCTCTGGATTCTCCTTGGACTTGACATCATGATTCGATTTTTTTTCTTCTACATTGTAGAATCAAGCACATGATTCAAAGATTCAAATTTCATAACAACTTTGATGCACAAATAAATTAGCAGGTACAAAAATGAACGACATAAAACTTTCAACTCACTGAATGTACTACGTGTCCAAACTCAGGAAACAATACATGTCCAAGGAAAACAGTATATTAAATGAGTTGAAAGTTATGTCTTGTTCATTTTAGCACCTATTGGTTTGTTTGTTTTCAAAGTAAGTCTTTATGGAATTTGAATATTCCGAATCATATGTTCTATTTTACAACGAGGAAGAAGAAAAGTCCTGATGATGATGTCGAGTCCAAGGAGGATCCAAAGATAACTTGAGTTAGTAGTGAAGGACAATAGCGATAACCAAGCTTGCGAAAAAATGGCAGAAGGCCTACATCCCTGGACACAGATTTCGACGCCGTCCAAAGCTTTAAAAACTTCAAGATCATCGTCAATGGTGCGGCTATCGACCGCGAACTACTCATCGTTTACCGTGTAGGGCATATTACAGGTTTTGCCAAGATCGGAAGTCGCTTCTCCATGGGGGTATGCCGAAGTACATGAACCCGACTGCTCACTATAGGATTGATCACGGGGAGGGTCAATATTGCTGAGCGCATTAGGTTCTTCCTCGCCTCTTCGTCTTCCCACGAGGACCTCGTGGAGTGGAAGAATACCCTGGAGTTCTTTGAGCTGCTAAAGCATGGGCTTCGGCTTCATGCACAAGTGTGATGATGACCTCCTTGGCCTCCTCATTGCCTCCTTGGCCTCCTCATTGCCTGATCTTCATCGGATCGCTTGTCGACCTAGTCCAAGGGTTACAAGGAGCTGAAGTTGGAGTGTGCTCCCTCCACGTAGAAGCTGAGGGCACTTGCGTCAAAGATGTCCAGCCAGAAGACTGCTCTCAAAATGATGGAAATGGAGATGTAGGTTCGAACACAAAGAAGAGGGTCGACCAAGCTATGCAGCAATTAGCGACTGATGACGCCTTGTGTACATTGTTAGTGACTGGAACCACACAGCTATCCCATCGTACTTGCCCTATCTATCTAGCTCTAGTTGTGTCTATCTACTTGGTTTTTGGTACACATGTACCACTAGAAAGGATGTTGTGTTTTCGTGCCAAACTGAACATACACGTTTTGATTGAGTTCACTGTTACGTTTCATGAGGGAGAGGAGATGAAGTATAGGTAAATAGCTTAAGAATCATTGATCTTCTCAGACTCGAGGAGGAAAAACAACATCTGAACTTAACTTGAGACTATGTTAAGAAACAACTCAGGGGACACGTGATGACCAATTTATGGAGTCTTCTGTTGGAAGATAGATTTATGGAGTCTTAAGCTGTTATCCAATATAATCCAGGCAGGCAATGTGTCTTAATGAGATTATACAATACGAGTAGAAAATAAAGAAGGATTGCTTATCTACAATATAATCCACCTACTGATTCTTGCACGTAGACGCCGGAGAGGTGATTCTTGAGGAGCAGAAAACGATCACCTTTCTTTTGACCATTTATCTGACCGTTTCTTGAACCTTTGTATTCTTGAATTCCATTTTGTGTGGAAATTTTGTTGTATTCTTTTTTTTTTCTCATGTCGGTACAATGTCTGAGGATTTTGTTGAAACTCCCTGGTATGTTAAGTTTTTTAAAAGTGAGTACAATGTAGACAATGTGTACCAATTTATTTTGAGGAAAATGATATGTTCAATGCTGCGACAAAGGTTGTGGTGGGAAATGGCGAACACTCCTACTTTTGGTGTGATAAGTGGCTCGACGGCTTTTCTCTGGACATCTTACTGGATATCGTCGGCCTGAACACCCCCTCTACTAGCACGCAGAACGATGGCTGAGGCGTTGCTTGATTTTGCTTGCTTAGAAGACATATGGGGGCCCCTTAACATCGGCGCTTATCTTCAATTACTCAAGCTCTGGGAAAGACTTTGCTCTTCACCCAGAACATGATGATAGCCGGTCATGGTCGTGGGAGGCTAGCGGTAGTTTCTAGGTCAAGTCCTTCTACGTGGCACACTTTGTCACTTCTTTAGGAGCAGCTTCGATGAGGCAATTTGGAAGGCTCCTGAGAATCTGGACTGCAGCCATCTCTTTCCCGGCTGTGCCGTTTCCAGACTGCAAGTATAACTTTGAAACACCACCCTCCAATAGTCTAACTTGCAGATAGTCGTCCCAACCATGGATTAGGAACTCGTGTTCTGGGGGATCACTGCTAGGGAAGCTTACCACGGTAAGGACCGGAAAAGGCTTGTTTGTCTCTGTATCTTGGGGTCTGGGCCATATGGAGAGAAAGGAATGCTCTTGTTTTTGACATCAAGGTTACTCCCATCGTTCAGGTCGTGAATCAGCTTACCACAGATGCAGAGTTGTGGCTAGGAAAGATTTAGGTTGTTTTCTTTTCTTACCCTTCATCTGGCCTTTGCTGTTCTATGTCTTTCTGGTCTGGTCGTCGGCCGTGTTCTTGTTGTTCTGTATTTGACTTTGATCCGTTTTCTTCTGCTACAAAGTTCACATATAGTTCTCTTGCATGGTTGAAAAAAATTAAAGCCTGTGCCAGGCTCATGTAATCTTGTTTCCTTGCCTTTTCATTGCGGGATATTTTGTAATCTAGAGATTACTATTGCTGCTACTCTATTGCTAGATCACTAGTTGAGATTTAGTAGAGTAACAAAATTATTGATCTACTAGTTCATGTTTGGGCGCATAACAATAAGTAATCTGCCATGGTTGCTTAACTAATTTCCAGAGGAAGGGAGAGACGTCAGCAGGTGATCCCTAGTCTGTCAAGACCAATAACGGGCAGAAAGTGGCATTGTTGCGTCAAATGTCGTAACAACTACAACCATAGTAGCAGACACGTACATGATGACGATTTTGAGCAGATGGTGAGAGCCTTCATGTGACCATCAAATGATCTTACATTACTGCAATTTCAGCACATCTTCTTTTCCAAGCTTCAGAGTACCAAGTGCATGCAGGTTTCCATATATTAACTATTAAAAAAGGAAACCACTTATTGTTTAGTTGGTTGGTTGGTTGGTCGTTCGATAGATCGAACACTGAGGAAAGGCTGTTATGATGCCACTTCATTAATTTTTTATGTCAGCCTTTTTTTCCTTGTGTTTCCGTATCTTCAGTCTTACTACCTTGCGGAACAGCCCGACAAACCAAAAATTATCTGCGTATGTTTTTTCTTCCTGTGCTAATAGTACTGCAGTGACTAGTATAAGTACACAATGATGTTCCTTTTTGGTCTTTTACTAAATTACAACTTCTCTGGCACAGAAATTTGGTGATTGTAGGAATAGGAACTTGCTACTGGTGTTGCTCAGCAGTCTATGACAACGAGTTTGTTCCAGATGGCGGTGAGGTGGCCTTTGTTCCTTTTTTGAAAGTAAGGGTTTTGTTGCTTTAGTTCTCTTGTATATGTGCATTAATTGGACCTTAAATGGCTCCATTGAGATAGTTACCTTTTAATGATACGAATGATGTCTTTACATCGCAGTAGTTACTTACTGTTTTCTTTTCCATCTTCACCATAATTTTTCATAAAGTATAAACATACAACTGATTGATCTAGCCTCATTATGGCGTATCATGAGGCCAAGAGAGCATGTAGATTGAGCAAAAAGCGTCTAGTCTTCCCTTATAAAACAAGACCTACCACTAAAACTTCTGAAGTACAATACACTCTTAATGCCATCATTTTATTTGTGTATTAATGAGTGTATCTTAATTTACAAATAAAATGATAAAATTAGGGAGTTTATCTTACTTTATAGGTTTTAGTCATAGTTCTCTTTTTATAATGAAAGCATGGGCGCTTTCTTTGCTCAATCTCCGTGCTCTCTGGCCTCATCATCTGCCATAATGAGGTTAGATCAAAGTTGTACGCTTGTACTTACAAAAGTTATGAATTTAGGATCAAATGAAAAAAAGGAACTATTGTGAAGATGTAAAGACATTTTTTCATGAAAAGTTATGCTCTTAGTTGTGCCAGATTTTGCTCTAATTAATGTGTACACAAGAGAACCAAAAAAATACACACTTACTCTTGATGGGTGAGCAACACCTCCTACCCTACCCACATGAGAACCAGTAAAAAATCATCGTAAATTTTTTGTGAGAAAACCAGCAAGGTAAACCAACCACTTATTCATCTTGCGTTGTTGTGGCGGATCATGAGGCCAGGGAGCATATAGTGTGCAGAAAGGCATCTAGTTTTTCATTATAAAATGAGAACTATCACTAAAACTTATATGAAGTAAAACACACTACTTAACACTACTAACACCAAAAAGTATTTCCATACAGCTATTTTCTAAGATAAAATAGCTACCGCGAAGATAGATTGGTTTTGCTTCTGAATCAGTGTGTTGTGTAATTATGAATGCCTCTTTTATTTGCCAGGTTCCTGAGATCCTGTATATATAGGTCTATTGATGTGAACCTTGTGATTGGAATGTCTTTCAAGGTCTGACCTTATATAGACTTCTGTTTAAACTGATTGATTTTTTGGATGAACATTATGATTTCGCAACCATTTGCCCGTTTTTATCTATGACTTGCTAGTTTTTTTCTTAAGGCGCTAGATTTGATCGTCACTCTTTGTGGATATGAATCATATGAGCAACTAGATGTTGTCATGTAATGTTCCATATGGTGAAGAGGAGACTGGTAGAGTACGTGCTAGGAGGTATGTACATAGTGAGTCAATTGAAAAGCAGTGGCGGATCTATGATTTCAACACTCTGGGGGTGCCCACTAGTAGAAAAAGGGTCATCTGTCCCGGTTGGTAAGGGCCTTTTGTCCCGGTTGTTGAACCGGGACTAAAGGGTCGTTACTAATGCCCTAGCCCTTTAGTCCCGGTTCTTACACGAACCGGGACAGATGGGCCTCTACGTGGCCGATGCGGCCAGCCCAGGCAGGAGGGCCTTTGGTCCCGGTTGGTGACACCAACCGGGACCAAAAGGCATCCACGCGTCAGCATTTCAGTGGCTGGGGTTTTTGTTTTTTTAAAGGGGGAGGGTTTAGGGGGTAATTTAGTGTGTGTAAGCTAGCTAACAGAGAGAACTGTCCTCTCTTATTTCCGTGCTTGATTTACCAACGCTACTGCTATGCCTAAACATGGCTTAGATTAAAGTGAAGGCAACATGTGGTGCATGTCGAAAGTAATATTAATCCTAACTTGATCAAGTTTGGATTAGTACTACTTTCGACATGCACCACATGCTTGTTGCCTTCACTTCATTCCAATCCATGTTCATTTCATCCACTGATATATAATAACTCTTCATGCCTGCATCATGCATCATCATAATAACAAGTCCTACTAATCATCATCATACAACTTCTACTCGTTATTAATAACAAGTCATACGATCATCATCCTCATAGTCATCGAACCAACCCTACTTAATTGTTCTTAGCACATGATCATCAGTATTAGGTAGGACCTAAATACCCTCTTTAAGGTAAAATAGCATAAAACAATATAGACCCCGACTCTTCATTATGGAGAATGGAGATCATCCTGTCTCCAATTTTTGCGCTTCGCTTCCTTTTGCTTCCAAGAACCTCCTTGCGACTGTCCATACATTTTTTCCATTCTTTGATTTTCATGTCTCCACTTCTTTTAGAAATCCGGTATGGACAGTTGAGATTCGTAGGATGACCTGGTTGTATGTTCAAAACATCAAGGCTACCATTCTGATACATCAAATGAGGCACACAATCCTCTGGGATTATCTGTTGAAAAACATAGTAATAACTTCATAGTTAGCAATGATGTACTAGTTTTAGAAGTATGCAAAAGATGCACGGATGTCGTAATAGTAAGAAATCTTACCAGGGTATCTCCATACTAGTTACCGTAGTTCAACACGTGCACTAGTGGCACGTATTGACCATAATGTGGAGGAGTTTTACAATAGATATTGTAATTCTCAAGATCAGTACAAAATCCGACCAGATGAGTTTTCTCCTTATAAGTTAACTCAGAGCCATCGGTGTAGTAGGTTCTGTCTACCATGTTCCGCACATTGTTTGAACAATCAAAATAAGCTGTCAATGAAAATAAGCTGTCAGCTATTTTGAAATTAACAATATAAATTAGCTAATAACTATGTTTGAGAAACTCACATAGCGGTAGAATTGGAGGCGTATCAACAAGGACCCAAATGTCCATATTATTGTCTTGCTCGATGTCAGGATCCCCAAGATCCATGGCGACAAGCATACCCTCATCAAAACCATACATCTTGCAAAATGCTTCCCAATTTTTGCAACCAAAATGGGTTACGCTCTCAGAATTATACAGATTTACTTCAAAATCTATATCATGATGGGTCCTTAGGTGAATTTTCTTTGTTTCCATACTTTCATGGTCTTCAAAACCCATCCTCTCCAAGACGTAGCGTCTTGCATGGCATGGGATAAGCTAGTCGAATTGTAAAAGATGAAAAGTACACGTTGAAATAGTTGAAGTCGTGCTTAATTACGAAAAAAATAACACTTGTCGTGTCGTTGCGTACCGTTTCAACATCGAAGGTCTCCTCCAGCTTAATACTGAAGCGTCGATCTTCGTCCAGGTGAGGCTTGTCGCACAGACCTCGGTCGTCGTGGCACCAATCGCACTCCCCCGGAAGACTTTCATCGTCCGAGTACGACATTTCCTATGTTCATAATTCAAATATAAACGTCTATAATTAAATCTATGTACTAAAAAACCTAAGTTAGATCATTATTATTCATCACGGGTTGACTATCGGTTTGTCGAGTCTTTTCTTGAAAACTCTCAGCTCACGTGGTGTATACATTCGACCGTTGGTGATGGTCGCTCCTCCTTTCATCCCTGAGTGCATTACACCAAATTGTCTAGCACACGGGAACGAAGGAGAAGCTACCCCCACGACAACAGTCGGGATTCTTCGTCCTCTCATATATGGTGGAGACTCAATAGACTTAAAGTCAACCCGAAATATCGTTTAATTATCTATCTAAAACCGGTTCGTGGCTGGTCTCACCTCGAGGTCGGAGGGGGTCGGTGACGGGGACGACGGCGGGGATGATGGAGGGGGGCTCCTAGATTTCTGCGAAAACAAAAACCCTATAAGCTATCAACTAATCATATGCATACGCCTTGCATAGTGCTCTCCAATTTTAGCATTCAAAGTAGGAGTAGTTTTCCAATTTGAGCATTCAATAAGCAAAATCAAATCACAAAATAAAGTAGTATTCAAATTAGAATGCATTCAATTATAAGCAAAACTACATCATCTCCATGCGTCCGTACATCCTCGAATATTATCCCTAATACACCTCGAATACTATCATACATATCGCCATTACAGCTAGAACCGTAGCGCCCGACGGGTATCGGCGCGGGCGGTGGACACCCAAAGGGAAGGAACCATCACAGGATCATAGCTCCAGTGAGATCCCTGAAGAACCTGCCAGGTATTGTCGAACCTGCCCTCCAACGCAACCATGTAGCGACGGACGTGCTGGTCCTCCTCGCTGACACGGTGACGTACCACCTTCGCGGTGTCTGGAAGCCTTGGCACCATCACTGGCCCACGCGACCGCCACCAAACAAGGATCGGGTCAACGACGGGCTGGCACCTCACCAACCTACGCCCCCCGGAAGGTAGCACCTCCCAAAACCAGTCCGGCGGATCCCAGTCCCGGACATGGCCCTCTGATCAAGCCGGCCTCCTCCGCCGAGTCGACGACGAGGATGCGGGATTGGCATCGTCGACGTCGATGCGGGAATAATTGCTTTAACTAAAAAATAAACTAGTTCTATTAATTTTCTTGCTAAAAATAAACTACTTCTATATATAGTAAAATAAAGTAGTTTTATTAAATCAACTGGTTCAACTAGCTACTAAGCACTATAAATAAAATAAAGTAGTACTTACTAAAAATAAACTACTTCAACATATAGTAAAATAAAGTAGTTTTATTAAATAAACTAGTTCAACTACTAAGCACTTACTATAAATAAAATAAAGTAGTACTTACTAAAAATAAACTACTTCTATATATAGTAAAATAAAGTAGTTTTATTAAATCAACTAGTTCAACTACTAAGCGCTAACCTAAAATCAAGTAGTACTTACTAATTTTACTTTTTCCTCTACACTAACCTAAAATGCACTAACCTAAAATCGATATCTACTAACAACCTAAATAAAAAATTAATACATATATGAAAAAAACATATATATATATATAAATGCTATGAACATTATATTCATACATACATAGCCACATCCATTCATCATATAGCTACCACATACATATATACATTATCTATATATATATGAAAAAAATGCAATGAACAAAAAAAATACACATTATATAAAAAAAGCACTGAACAGAGCCGTGGCGGCGGCGGCTCACATCAGGGGCGGCCGGCGAGGGCGAGGGCGTCGGCGACGGCCACGGTGGGGGGCGCGGGCCGGGGCAGGGGCGTGGCCGGCGACGACGGTGACGGTGGGGGCGGGTCGTGGCGCAGGGGCGCGGCCGGGCGTGCTCGGGGGCAGCAGAGGGTGACGGCGTGGGTGGCGGACGGCGTCGGCGTGGGCTCGGGGGCGGCTGACGGCTTCGGCGTGGGCTCGGGGGCACGGGCGACGGCGACGGCGGCGGGGCAGCCTTGCGGCGTCGAGGAGGTCGGCATCGTCGGGGGCAACTGGCGATGAAATTCTGAATTTTCCCCAAGTGTTTCTTATATAGGAAAGGCTTTGGTCCCGGTTCGTCGCACCAACCGGGACCAACGCCACCTTTAGTCCCGGTTGGTGCCACCAACCGGGACCAACGACCTTTGGACTGCTGAAAAGAGGCCGTTGGTCCCGGTTGGTGGCACCAACCGGGACTAAAGGGGTGGCATTGGTACCGGTTGGTGCCACGAACCTGTACCAATGCATCCCTTTAGTCTCAGTTGGTGCCACCAACCGGGACCAAAGGCCTTGTGCTGCTGCGCCCGCGTCGAAAGTTTAGTCCCACCTCGCTAGTTGAGAGGGGCACGCAATGGTTTATAAGCCCCACTGCCGCACCCCTCTCGAGCTCCTCTCTATTGCAGGCTTACGGGCCTAATTGTCACTGCTATGCCTGATGGGCTTACTGGGCCTTCTGCGGGCCTGAATCCTGGCCCATCAATGGGTTTCTAGTCGTATTCACGCCGTGGTGGCCCAGTAGGTCGCATATTTTTTATTTTTTGCCTTTTTTTGTTTTATTTTTTGCTTTATTTATTTTGTTTTGTTTCTACTTACAACAAAAAACTTATTTATTTTATTTTATTTTGTTTCTAATTACTTATTTATTTTACTTTATGATAATTCTTTTTGCTATTAAAGTTTCTATCAAAAAAATTTCTTTATGAAAATTCTTTTTGCTTTTAATGATTTTGAACAGAAAATACTTCGATAATTTTAGTTGCATCAATTTTATATGATTTTAGTTTCAATAATACTAGAGGTTTCTGAAGGAAATATGCCCTAGAGGCAATAATAAAGTATTATTTATTTCCTTATATCATGATAAATGTTTATTATTCATGCTAGAATTGTATTAACCGGAAACATAATACATGTGTGAATACATAGACAAATAGAGTGTCACTAGTATGCCTCTACTTGACTAGCTCGTTAATCAAAGATGGTTATGTTTCCTAGCCATAGACATGAGTTGTCATTTGATTAACGGGATCACCTCATTAGGAGAATGACGTGATTGACTTGACCCATTCCGTTAGCTTAGCACCCGATCGTTTAGTATGTTGCTATTGCTTTCTTCATGACTTATACATGTTCCTATGACTATGAGATTATGCAACTCCCGTTTACCGGAGGAACAATTTGTGTGCTACCAAACGTCACAACGTAAATGGGTGATTAGAAAGGTGCTCTACAGGTGTCTCCAAAGGTACTTGTTGGGTTGGCGTATTTCGAGATTAGGATTTGTCACTCCGATTGTCGGAGAGGTATCTCTGGGCCCACTCAGTAATGCACATCACTATAAGCCTTGCAAGCATTGTGACTAATGAGTTAGTTGCGGAATGATGTATTACGGAACGAGTAAAGAGACTTGCCGGTAACGAGATTGAACTAGGTATCGAGATACCGACGATCGAATCTCGGGCAAGTAACATACCGATGACAAAGGGAACAACGTATGTTGTTATGCGGTTTGACCGATAAAGATCTTCGTAGAATATGTAGGAACCAATATGACCATCCAGGTTCCACTATTGGTTATTGACCGGAGAGGTGTCTCGTTCATGTCTACATAGTTCTCGAACCCGTAGGGTCCGCATGCTTAACGTTACGATGACAGTTATATTATGAGTTTATATGTTTTGATGTACCGAAGGTTGTTCGGAGTCCCGGATGTGATCACGTACATGACGAGGAGTCTCGAAATGGTCGAGACATAAAGATTGATATATTGGACGACTATATTCGGACACCGGAAGTATTCCGGAGAAGTTTCGGATAAAACCGGAGTGCCGGAGGGGTTACCGGAACCCCCAGGGAAGTATTGGGCCTTAGTGGGCCTTGAGGGGAGAGAGAGGGCGCGCGCCCTCCCATGAGGAGTCCTAATTGAACTAGGGGAGGGGGGCGCAGCCCCTCTTTCCCTCTCCCTCTTCCTCTCTTTCCTTCCCTCCCTCTCTTCCTAGTTGGACTAGGAAAGGAGAGTCCTACTCCTACTAGGAGGAGGACTCCCCCCCTCTCCTTGGCGCGCCCAAGGCAGCCGGCCTCCCCCTTGCTCCTTTATATACGGGGGCAGGGGGGCACCTCTACACACAAGTTGATATACGATATTTTAGCCGTGTGCGGTGCCCCCTCCACCATATTACACCTCGATAATATCGTTGCGGAGCTTAGGCGAAGCCCTGCGTCGGTAGAACATCATCATCGTCACCACGCCGTCGTGTTGACGAAACACTCCCTCAACACTCGGCTGGATCGGAGTTCGAGGGATGTCATCGAGCTGAACGTGTGCTGAACTCGGAGGTGCCGTGCGTTCGGTACTTGATCGGTCGGATCGTGAAGACGTACGACTACATCAACCGCGTTGTGATAACGCTTCCGTTTTCGGTCTACGAGGGTACGTGGACAACACTCTCCCCTCTCGTTGCTATGCATCACCATGGTCTTGCGTGTGCGTAGGAAATTTTTAAAATTACTACGTTCCCCAACAGTGGTATCAGAGCCTGGTTTTATGCGTTGATGCTATGCACGAGTAGAACACAAGTGAGTTGTGGGCGATATAAGTCATACTGCTTACCAGCATGTCATACTTTGGTTCGGCGGTATTGTGAGATGAAGCGGCCCGGACCGACATTACGCGTACGCTTACGCGAGACTGGTTTCACCGTTGCAAGCACTCGTTGCTTAAAGGTGACTGGCGGGTGTCTATCTCTCTCACTTTAGTTGAACCGAGTGTGGCTACGCCCGATCCTTGCGAAGGTTAAAACAGCACCAACTTGACAAACTATCGTTGTGGTTTTGATGCGTAGGTAAGAACGGTTCTTGCTAAGCCCGTAGCAGCCACGTAAAACTTGCAACAACAAAGTAGAGGACGTCTAACTTCTTTTTGCAGGGCATGTTGTGATGTGATATGGTCAAGACATGATGCTATATTTTATTGTATGAGATGATCATGTTTTGTAACCGAGTTATCGGCAACTGGCAGGAGCCATATGGTTGTCGCTTTATTGTATGAAATGCAATCGCCATGTAATTGTTTTACTTTATCACTAAGCGGTAGCGATAGTCGTAAAAGCAATAGCTGGCGAGATGACAACGATGCTACGATGGAGATCAAGGTGTCGCGCCGGTGACGATGGTGATCATGACGGTGCTTCGGAGATGGAGATCACAAGCACAAGATGATGATGGCCATATCATATCACTTATATTGATTGCATGTGATGTTTATCTTTTATGCATCTTATCTTGCTTTGATTGACGGTAGCATTATAAGATGATCTCTCACTAAAATTTCAAGATAAAAGTGTTCTCCCTGAGTATGCACCGTTGCGAAAGTTCTTCGTGCTGAGACACCACGTGATGATCGGGTGTGATAGGCTCTACGTTCAAATACAACGGGTGCAGAACAGTTGCACACACGGAATACTCAGGTTAAACTTGACGAGCCTAGCATATGCAGATATGGCCTCGGAACATGGAGACCGAAAGGTCGAGCGTGAATCATATAGTAGATATGATCAACATAGTGATGTTCACCATTGAAACTACTCCATCTCACGTGATGATCGGACATGGTTTAGTTGATATGGATCACGTGATCACTTAGAAGATTAGAAGGATGTCTATCTAAGTGGGAGTTCTTAAGTAATATGATTAATTGAACTTAAATTTATCATGAACTTAATCCTGATAGTATTTTGCAAATTATGTTGTAGATCAATAGCTCGCGTTGTTGCTTCCCTATGTTTATTTTGATATGTTCCTAGAGAAAAATTATGTTGAAAGATGTTAGTAGCAATGATGTGGATTGGATCCATGATCTGAGGATTATCCTCATTGCTGCACAGAAGAATTATGTCCTTGATGCACCGCTAGGTGACAGACCTATTGCAGGAGCAGATGCAGACGTTATGAACGTTTGGCTAGCTCAATATGATGACTACTTGATAGTTTAGTGCACCATGCTTAACGGCTTAGAATCGGGACTTCAAAGACGTTTTGGACACCATGGACCATATGAGATGTTCCAGGAGTTGAAGTTAATATTTCAAGAAAATACCCGAGTTGAGAGATATGAAGTCTCCAACAAGTTCTATAGCTAAAAGATGGAGGAGAATAGCTCAAGCAGTGAGCATGTGCTCAGATTGTCTGGGTACTACAATCGCTTGAATCAAGTGGGAGTTAATCTCCAGATAAAATAGTGATTGACAGAATTCTCTAGTCACCATCACCAAGTTAGTAGAACTTCGTGATGAACTATAGTATGCAAGGGATGACGAAAGTAATTCCCGAGCTCTTCGTGATGCTGAAATCGACGAAGGTAGAAATCAAGAAAAACATCAAGTGTTGATGGTTGATGACACCACTAGTTTCAAGAAAAGGGCAAAGGGAAGAAGGGAAACTTCAAGAAGAACGGCAAGCAAGTTGCTGCTCAAGTGAAGAAGCCTCAGTCTGGTCCTAAGCCTGAGACTAAGTGCTTCTACTGCAAAGGGACTGGTCACTGGAAGCAGAACTACCCCAACTATTTGGTGGATAAGAAGGATGGCAAAGTGAACAAAGGTATATTGGATATACATGTTATTGATGTGTACTTTACTAGTGTTTATAGCAACCCCTCGGTATTTGATACTGGTTCAGTTGCTAAGAGTAGTAACTCGAAACGGGAGTTGCAGAATAAACAGAGACTAGTAAAAGGCGAGGTGACGATGTGTGTTGGAAGTAGTTCCAAGATTAATATGATCATCATCGCACACTCCCTATACTTTCGGGATTAGTGTTGAAACTAAATAAGTGTTATTTGGTGTTTGCGTTGAGCATGAATATGATTTGATCATGTTTGTTGCAAAACGGTTATTCATTTAAATTAGAGAATAATTGTTGTGCTGTTTACATGAATAAAACCTTCTATGGTCATACACCCAATAAAATAGTTTGTTGGATCTCGATCGTAGTGATACACATATTCATAATAATGAAGCCAAAAGATGCAAAGTTAATCATGATAGTGCAACTTATTTGTGGCACTACCGTTTAGGTCATATTGGTGTAAAGCGCATGAAGAAACTCCATACTGATGGGATTTTGGAATCACTTGATTATGAATCACTTGATGCTTGCGAACCATGCCTCATGTGCAAGATGGCTAAAACGCCGTTCTCCGGAACTATGGAGAGAGCAACAGATTTGTTGGAAATCATACATACAGATGTATGTGGTCCGATGAATATTGAGGCTCGTAGCAGGTATCATTATTTTCTGACCTTCACAGATGATTTGAGCAGATATGGGTATATCTACTTAATGAAACAGAAGTCTGAAACATTTGAAAAGTTCATATAATTTCAGAGTGAAGCGGAAAATCATCGTAACAAGAAAATAAAGTTTCTACGATCTGATCGTGGAGAAGAGTATTTGAGTTACGAGTTTGGCCTTCAGTAAAAACAATGTGGAATAGTTTCACAAATTCATGCCACCTGGAACACCACAGCATAATGGTGTGTCCGAACGTCATAACCGTACTTTATTGGATATAGTGCAATCTATGATGTTTCTTACCGATTTACCACTATAGTATTGGGGTTATGCATTAGAGACAGCTGCATTCACGTAAAAAAGGGCACCATCTAAATCCGTTTGAGACGACACCGTATGAACTGTGGTTTGGCAAGAAACTAAAGTTGTCGTTTCTTAAAGTTTGGGGTTGCGATGCTTATGTGAAAAAGTTTCATCCTGATAAGCTCAAACCCAAATCGGAGAAAAGTGTCTTCATAGGATACCCATAGGAGACAGTTGGGTACACCTTCTATCACAGATCCGAAGGCAAGACATTCGTTGCTAAGAATGGATCCTTTCTAGAGAAGGAGTTTCTCTCGAAAGAAGTGAGTGGAAGGAAAGTAGAACTTGATGAGGTAACTGTACCTGCTCCTTTATTGGAAAGTAGTTCATCACAGAAATCTGTTACTGTGACTCCTACACCAATTAGTGAGGAAGTTAATGATGATGATCATGTAACTTCAGATCAAGTTACTACCAAACCTCGTAGGTAAACCAGAGTGAGATCCACACCAGAGTGGTACGGTAATCCTGTTCTGGAGGTCATGTTATTTGACCATGACGAACCTACAAACTATGAGGAAGCGATGATGAGCCCAGATTCCGCGAAATGGCTTGAGGCCATGAAATCTGAGATAAGATCCATATATGAGAACAAAGTATGGACTTTGATTGACTTGCCCAATGATCGGCGAGCCATTGAGATTAAATGGATCTTCAAGAGGAAGACAGACAGTGATGGTAATGTTACTGTCTATAAAGCTCGACTTGTTGCGAAAGGTTTTCGACAAGTTCAAGGTGTTGACTACGATGAGAGTTTCTCACTCGTATCTATGCTTAAGTCTGTCTGAATCATGTTAGCAATTGCCGCATTTTATGAAATATGGCAAATGGATAAAAAAACTGCATTCCTTAATGGATTTATTAAAGAAGAGTTGTATATTATGCAACCAGGAGGTTTTGTCAATCCTAAAAGTGCTAACAAAATATGCAAGCTCCAGCGATCCATCTATGGACTGGTGCAAGCATCTCGGGGTTGGAATATACGCTTTGATAAGTTGATCAAAGGATATAGTTTTATACAGACTTGCGGTGAAGCCTGTATTTACAAGAAAGTGAGTGGGAGCACTACAGCATTTTTGATAAGTATATGTAAATGACATATTGTTGATCGGAAATAATGTAGAATTATTCTGCAAAGCATAAAGGAGTGTTTGAAAGGAGTTTTTCAAAGAAAGACCTCGGTGAAGCTGCTTACATATTGAGCATCAAGATCTATAGAGATAGATCAAGACGCTTGATAAGTTTTTTCAATGAGTACATACCTTAACAAGATTTTGAAGTAGTTCAAAATAGAACAGTCAAAGAAAGAGTTCTTGCCTGTGTTACAAGGTGTGAAATTGAGTAAGACTCAAAGCCCGACCACGGCAGAAGATAGAAAGAGAATGAAAGTCATTCCCTATGCCTTGGCCATAGGTTCTATAAAGTATGCCATGCTGTGTACCTAATCTATTGTATACCCTACACTGATTTTGGCAAGGGAGCACAATAGTGATCTAGGAGTAGATCACTGGACAGCGGTCAAAATTATCCTTAGTGGAATAAGGATATGTTTCTCGATTATGGAAGTGAAAAAAGGTTCATCGTAAAGGGTTACGTCGATGCAAGTTTTGACACTAATCTAGGTGACTCTAAGTCTCAGTCTAGATACATATTGAAAGTGGGAGCAATTAGCTAGAGTAGCTCCGTGCAGAGCATTGTAGACATAGAAATTTGCAAAATACTTACGGATCTGAATGTGACAGACCCGTTGACTAAAATTATCTCACAATCAAAACATGATCACACCTTAGTACTCTTTGGGTGTTAATCACATAGCGATGTGAACTAGATTATTGACTCTAGTAAACCCTTTGGGTGTTGGTCACATGACAATGTGTACTATGGGTGTTAATCACATGGTGATGTGAATTATTGATGTTAAATCACATGGCGATGTGAACTAGATTATTGACTCTAGTGCAAGTGGGAGACTGAAGGAAATATGCCCTAGAGGCAATAATAAAGTATTATTTATTTCCTTATATCATGATAAATGTTTATTATTCATGCTAGAATTGTATTAACCGGAAACATAATACATGTGTGAATACATAGACAAATAGAGTGTCACTAGTATGCCTCTACTTGACTAGCTCGTTAATCAAAGATGGTTATGTTTCCTAGCCATAGACATGAGTTGTCATTTGATTAACGGGATCACCTCATTAGGAGAATGACGTGATTGACTTGACCCATTCCGTTAGCTTAGCACCCGATCGTTTAGTATGTTGCTATTGCTTTCTTCATGACTTATACATGTTCCTATGACTATGAGATTATGCAACTCCCGTTTACCGGAGGAACAATTTGTGTGCTACCAAACGTCACAACGTAAATGGGTGATTAGAAAGGTTCTCTACAGGTGTCTCCAAAGGTACTTGTTGGGTTGGCGTATTTCGAGATTAGGATTTGTCACTCCGATTGTCGGAGAGGTATCTCTGGGCCCACTCAGTAATGCACATCACTATAAGCCTTGCAAGCATTGTGACTAATGAGTTAGTTGCGGGATGATGTATTACGGAACGAGTAAAGAGACTTGCCGGTAACGAGATTGAACTAGGTATCGAGATACCGACGATCGAATCTCGGGCAAGTAACATACCGATGACAAAGGGAACAACGTATGTTGTTATGCGGTTTGACCGATAAAGATCTTCGTAGAATATGTAGGAACCAATATGAGCATCCAGGTTCCGCTATTGGTTATTGACCGGAGAGGTGTCTCGGTCATGTCTACATAGTTCTCGAACCCGTAGGGTCCGCACGCTTAACGTTACGATGACAGTTATATTATGGTTTATATGTTTTGATGTACCGAAGGTTGTTCGGAGTCCCGGATGTGATCACGGACATGACGAGGAGTCTCGAAATGTTTGAGACATAAAGATTGATATATTGGACGACTATATTCGGACACCGGAAGTGTTCCGGAGAAGTTTCGGATAAAACCGGAGTGCCGGAGGGGTTACCGGAACCCCCCGGGGAAGTATTGGGCCTTAGTGGGCCTTGAGGGGAGAGAGAGGGCAGCAGCCAGGAGGTGGCGCGCCCCCTCCCATGAGGAGTCCTAATTGGACTAGGGGAGGGGGGCGCAGCCCCTCTTTCCCTCTCCCTCTCCCTCTCTTTCCTTCCCCCCCCTCTCTTCCTAGTTGGACTAGGAAAGGAGAGTCCTACTCCTACTAGGAGGAGGACTCCCCCCCTCTCCTTGGCGCGCCCAAGGCAGCCGGCCTCCCCCTTGCTCCTTTATATATGGGGGCAGGGGGGCACCTCTACACACAAGTTGATATACGATATTTTAGCCGTGTGCGGTGCCCCCCTCCACCATATTACACCTCGATAATACCGTTGCGGAGCTTAGGCGAAGCCCTGCGTTGGTAGAACATCATCATCGTCATCATGCCGTCGTGCTGACGAAACTCTCCCTCAACACTCGGCTGGATCGGAGTTCGAGGGACGTCATCGAGCTGAACGTGTGCTGAACTCGGAGGTGCCGTGCGTTCGGCACTTGATCGGTCGGATCGTGAAGACGTACGACTACAGTAACCGCGTTGTGATAACGCTTCCGCTTTCGGTCTACGAGGGTACGTGGACAACACTCTCCCCTCTCGTTGCTATGCATCACCATGGTCTTGCGTGTGCGTAGGAATTTTTTTGAAATTACTACGTTCCCCAACAGTTTCTTATAATATTTTGAACAGAAAATACTTTGTTAATTTTAGTTTCATAAATTTTATTAAAGTTTATTTTATTTTGTTTCTACTTATATATTTTAATAAAGTTTATATTATTTTGTTTCTAATTACTTATTTATTTTATTTGTTATTTTTCATACATTTACTAATTATTTTGAGCTATAAGACCCTAAAATTGAAAAGCGTTTCAAATGAACTCTGAAAAGGTTGAAAGTTGGCATGGTATCATCATTTCATCCACATAGCATGTGCAAAAAAGTTGAGAGGGTTACGGCAAAAATTGGATGCACTTCGTGTACAAAACGGACAATCTTTTTCAAAGTATCAGGATTTCATACGGAAACTCATCTGTTACAAAGGGATTCCATTTTTTAAAACTTATTTGAACTCCTGACTTTTTGTGTGTTCAAAGTGCACCATTCAAAGCCACATTATCATTTTTCAATCCTTTCTGACTTCATTTGTTATTTTTCATGCATTTACTAATTATTTTGAGCTATAAGACCCTAAAATTGAAAAGCATTTCAAATGAACTCTGAAAAGGTTGAAAGTTGGCATGGTATCATCATTTCATCCACATAGCATGTGCAAGAAAGTTGAGAGAGTTACGGCAAAAACTGGATGCACTTCGTGTACAAAACGGACAATCTCTTTCAAAGTATCAGGATTTCATACGGAAACTCGTCTGTTACAAAGGGATTTCATTTTTTAAAACTTATTTGAACTCCTGACTTTTTGTGTGTTCAAAATGCACCATTCAAAGCCACATCATCATTTTTCAATTCTTTCTGACTTCATTTGTTATTTTCACGCATTACTAATTATTTTGAGCTATAAGACCCTAAAATTGAAAAGCATTTCAAATGAACTCTAAAAAGGTTGAAAGTTGGCATGGTATCATCATTTCATCCACATAGCATGTGCAAGAAAGTTGAGAGGGTTACGGCAAAAACTGGATGCACTTCGTGTACAAAACGGACAATCTCTTTCAAAGTATCAGGATTCATACGGAAACTCGTCTGTTACAAAGTGATTTCATTTTTTAAAACTTATTTGAACTCCTGACTTTTTGTGTGTTCAAAATGCACCATTCAAAGCCACATCATCATTTTTCAATCCTTTCTGACTTCATTTGTTATTTTCACGCATTACTAATTATTTTGAGCTATAAGACCCTAAAATTGGAAATCATTTCAAATGAACTTGAAATTGAAAAACCCTATAAATGAACTCTGAAAAGGTTGAAAGTTGGCATGGTATCATCATTTCACCCACATAGCATGTGCTAAAAAGTTGAGAGGGTCCCGACAAAAGGTGGATGCACTTCGTGAACAAAATGGACAACCTCTTTCGAAGTATCAGGGTTTCGGACGAAAACTCATCTGTTACAAAGGGATTTCATTTTCTTGAACTTATTTGAACTCCATACTTTTTGTGTGTTCAAAATGAACCATTCAAAGCAGAGACTGATTTTGAATGGTGCATATTTAACACACAAAAAGTCTGTAAAGATCGCCAACCCCAACATAAAAAAATGAGCATAGATGCGCCTATAGAGAGAATTCAACTTAAATTCATAATAAATTTCTATGAATTTCAGAGAAATTCACTCTGAATTTAGGTCAAATTCCCTGTATAAGGGCATCTATTTTCATTTTGAGAGGAGCTCAACAAGGCAGAGAGGGACGGGCTTATAAACCGGTGTGAGCGCCCTTTGTTTGGCGAGGTGGGACTAAACTCTGACCGCAACAAGGACCAACCCTTTAGTCCCGGTTTGTGGCACAAACCGGGACTAATGGTCATGGGCTAGGGGCGAGGCGCATTGGTCCCGGTTCGTGCGTGGAACCGGGACCAAAAGGTCCAGACGAACCGGGACCAGTGGCCCACGTGGCCCGGCCGGCCCCCTGGGCTCACGAACCGGGACAGTTGCCTTCTTTGGTCCCGGTTACGAGGGCCGAACCAATGCCCTGTTTTCTACTAGTGGCCACTGTTAATTTTTTAAATGTAATTTGATCTAAATGCATCATAGCTCCAAATTAGTATTAAGGTTTTGGATAAGTAGTTTAAGTAAGGTTTCTTTGCGCAACCCTTACATTTCCATGCCATGTTTGTGTTGTTTCCTTCAATTTCCCTTTTATATAGTTATATCTACGTTTTGCCATATTCTTGTTTGGGATGTATTCCCTCCGTTCCAAAATACTTGACTTCCATTTGTCCAAAAATAAATATACCTATATACTGAAACATGTCTAGATACATCTATATTTTGACAAATGAAATGCATGTATTGTGGAACGGAGGGAGTAGGTGCTAACACATTTATGTTGTGGGATAAAATACAGTAGACGGTGCAGGCACACGGTGCGCCCTCATACCGAAAGTATGATGGAACATGACACCTCTGGCCAGGAGGAGCCTCCTCCTGCAGCCCACTCTATCTGAGTGCTGCAGGACGCTGAACATAATATTTTCCTAGCTGCAGATTATACTTTTCTTGCTGCAGAAAAAATGAGGCTAAGGAGGGAGGGAAGAACGTGATGGACAGCAAGGATGGTATGGCAGCAATCGGTCCAGGGGCTACCGGCACACTGTCAGGCGTTGATGAGAGCGACGGGCTGGGCCTTCGAACTCTCTTGTTTCAAGCAAGTCATCAAGATGAATAAGAGGGAATGTATCTACATGTATTTTAGTTCTAGATACATCCTTTTTTATCCATTTTCATGACGGAGGGAGTATTTCCTAACAGTTGTGATGCCACTTCAGTATTCTTTTTCCCCAAACTATTTCATTAACTTTTGTCACTTCTTTTTTTGAATCTTCAATCACACTACCTTGTGGAACCACCCACAAACCAAAAATCGCCTATTACTCAGGACCATGCCAGGGTTCAGTCTACTGCATTTCATGGGAGAAATATCCCAACAAACATGCCAGAAGAAACACAAATGTTGCCCTATCCCTAGATTATAAAAAAGTTTCAGTCAGTTGAGCAAAGTGGCGTCACACTTTCAAAATGCAAAGTTCTCAAAAAAAAAACTTTCAAAATGCAAACATAAGTAATACTGATCATAATAATTGCACATCATATATTTCCTCATACTAGGATCAATGGATTTTTTTAACACAGTACAGAAGCAAGCGCTCATATAAACGCGCATACACTCACCCTATGAACGCACACACGCACACCCTACCCCTATGAGCACCTCCGAGAGACTGAGCCGGCATATCATCTTGAGATTTTACGAAGTCACCGTAGACGCCTCGTAGTTGACGGGAACGTCTCCTCCCACTGAAAGTGTATCGCCAGAAATCCTGAAATAAATCCAGGATAAATGCGAGCACCAAGAGTTGAACCCTGGTGGGTTGGGGATACCACTGTCCACCTAATTATCTCAACCACATGTTGATTCGCTACTAGAACCAATGGATTATTTCATGAAAGTTCCAAACTCCGAAATTAGAACAATCACAGATAAGTAGCCGTTAATTAATGATAGAAAACATAACTAGCATAGACTATTGGCATGTCAGGCTAAGGCAAATGGCGGTCAGTTTTGTTAAAATCGAAATTCAAACTGTATTTAATAAATAAATCGGGCATTAGCTACATAAATAATACTATGAACACAACAGAAAAAAGGGGTAAGATAATCGAGGAAATTAACATGATTATGAAAAAAAAACTCACAATACAAAGCTCTGTTCGATTTTACCGAGAGAGATTGAGGACGAGCTGAGTGCCGGGATACCAGCATAATCATATCTCTTCCAGTGCAGAGATGCTGTCACTGTGCTCAGAGCCATCTCTTTGTCACAACAGCTAGCTATCAACAACATATTTAGAATTTCTGCTTCCTTTACTACTATGCATGCTTTCGTGGGGAGAAAAACATAATGTGAAAATGCCAGGTCAAATTGGCAAAGGCATCATATTACCTAAATTGAATCTTCATTTAAGATTTGCTTGCTGAACTTCAGACACAATTGCACCTCTAAGTACTACAGAGCACATGCATACATTTGGAAGAGATGTACATTATATATATCATACATTTCGGATTTGTATCGTTGAAAGCAGAGCTTTATTTTATATATGCATATATACAGCAACTCTAGTATGCATCAGTTTAGTCCTCCCGGTCATTCATCTTCTGAACCTACAGTCATTCATCTTCTGAACCTACAAAGCAGTGTGGATATTTCATTTTTGCCCTATTAATGTGGGAACTTCTATCCTGTAAGCAAACCCGAATGCTTCTGTCAACATTGTTTTAAGAATACAGTATGTTAATTTCTCAAAAAAAAGCGATGTGTACATCATTTTCATACAAAAAATCAATCAACTCAAACAAGAACACAGTATCTTGTTGTCTCTATACCTGGAAATGGTAAAAGATACATAGCGCGTTTACATCATATATTTCATATCAAGGCACGGTACAACACTAAATCACAGGGCACTAAAAATTATGTCGCTGGCAATTAATGGTTGGTCCACTGATCAGTGTCTATTCTTGAGCAATTTACTTCCAAATATCAAGAGAAACAGATGAACACGTCCATTCAAACTGACAGAACGACACGAGCTCAAATCTTGAAAAGTAGGAAAGATATTTGAGACATGCCATTATCTCACGGGGCATGGACTAGTTTGTCATTCGTGAGAAATTTAAACTTGGTATGCATTTGCACCTGAATCAGTTACACCTACAAGTAGAACCACAATACTACAAGGACACTATTCAGGGAGGGTGATTCACCTTCTCCACTGGAGACTTGACCCATGCTGCATGCACTTGCAGAATAACATTTCGATCATGCTTCTAGTTCTAGACCTGGAAATTTCCCCTTGGGAGTGATCGCAGGCAGGTACATGGCCATATCGCGGCGACACATAGGGCATGTCGACACCCTATGGAACCACGGGGCAAGGCACCTGCCGTGGAAGGCGTGAGAGCACGGCAGCACCACGGCGTCAGCATTGTCTTCAACTGCCAAATCTTCCATACACACAGAGCACTCTGCAGTGGTGACCACGCACCGACATTGTCGAGATGCTGTGGCCTCCTTGCACGCGAGAAGCAGCGCCTTGGGCTCACTATAGACAGCCCTTACCCAGATGGTCAGGGCCAAATCGACGATGTAGCGCAGGCCGACACCCATACGCTCGTCGGTACCCTGCCTATACTTGTTGTTCACGATCGCTCTAGCTAGATTCTGGGGCATGAAATCGTCCCAGTTGTCCACGGCGAGGTCGAACTCGCGGAGCAGCGGCGTCTGCGTGAGCATCTGGAGGATGGCCTCGCGGCAGGCCAAATAGCTCCGAAAGAAGGTCTCCGGGTCGTGGAGCTGGAACACCTGGTCGAATGCCTTGGGCGCCGCCTCGTGAACAAGCCGTGGCATCTTCGGACCCCCGACCTCGCGCAGCTTGTAGATGACGACCAGGTCGCCATGGAGGCGCACGGACCAGGGCTTGTCTTTGGCCGGGTTGATTTCTCGACGTGCGGTGTATTCTCCACTGAATCTGCACTCTGTCGCCGCCGCGGCCAACGGCGGCATGTTCCTCAACGGAGAAGGCATCATGATCCAGCCCCCTAGCCAGCCAGCGGGGGGCGATATTATCTCTCTCTATTAAATAAGCTTAGCACGGGTAAGGAGAGCCATGGCCGGAGAAGTCATAGTTCCCAGACTGAATCCGGCTCCAATTCTGCAATCTAACGGAAACCGGACACGAAAACACGGAGAGAAAGATGGCAAGGGAACGAACGGTGCATACCTTACCCCAGCAGGCCAGCACCGTCGTTGGAACCTATATAAACCCGTTGCTCTATTCATCTTGAGCCCGACGCCTTCCCGTCCGTCTGCCGAGATGACTCGAGACGCGCCTCGTCGGCGGTGGAAGAACCGCCGTGCTGAACTGCTTCATCGTCCTCGCCTGGTACTTACTATAGATCCCAGTTAAGGCTCATTTTAAGAACGCTTTTTTTTAGTTGCAATTTTTACACCTATTGTCTCGAATTTCAGACTTGTCTAAAGCCTGGATACCGGAGAAAGAGGCTTGAGAAAGATCTGCAGAAGCTCCAGGCCGTATCTGTAAATAGACAGAGTAGCCATCTCCACTGTCTTCAGCAGGAGTTAAATTCTACTGCATGGCTCCCTCAAGAGGTTAATTATTTGTTACGTACACTTCTTAGTGATTAGTCTGCCAGGCCAGTCAGTGATGTAACTTTCTTTGTTTTCAGATTGGTTGCTTTGTCCAGCCAAGTCATGCTGACATGCCCTCTGAGAGGTCAACAAATGCTGATGCAGAGGTAATTGATGCTCATCAGTCTGAAGGCGAAGGTGCACTTCCAGGACATCATGGTACCCAAGATCTTCAACTTCTGGTCACTGGAGGCAGCAATCCCCATGGGGCGCGATCTACACCAGTGTCAACATTTGAAGAGAGCAACGATGTAAGCTTTTGTCCCTCTCTTACATATTAGAAAATGTGTTGTTGAGCAAACAGTTGAAGATGAAAATGGAGTGTGCTGTCAGCCTCCATTTACATATTACTCCCTCCGTTCCTAAATATTTGTCTTTTTAGAGATTTCAAATGAACTACCACATACGGATGTATATAGACATATTTTAGAGTGTAGATTCACTCATTTTGCTCCGTATGTAGTCACTTGTTAAAATCTCTAGAAAAACAAATATTTAGGAACGGAGGGAGTAGTAGATAGTATTAGCTTTCAACTTCTATGGATATTACTTGTGTCTGCAATATGTTTATTAATTTTATTTGTATCTTGCAGGTCACCCTATGTACACTATTAATGATATGGAAGTGTCGATGCGGCGTTATTCGAGGGACCTGGCACATTGAGGATCTTGCACTAACTTCTTGTAACAGTTGGTCATTCAGCTGTGACGGTTGCGGCAAATCTGCGCGCGCTGATTCATCTTTCTGACCGGGGTTGTAACCACTAGATTGGAAATTCTGTAGTTCCTATCTTTCTAGTCCGTTTCTTTTGTTGAGTATGTTTCAGGGACAGAGGATGATAACCTTTTATGCTTTTTTAGGGTGTGTATATGTAGAGCGGCTACTTAAAAGGGGCAGGGCTGGGCCGGTACTGCAAAGGTTCTGCTCTCTGGATGAATGAGAGCCCAGATCACCTAAACTATGTTTGGCGCGTGCATCGTTATACCCAGTTTGTCTGTTGCTGGGAAATCGCATGGTAATGCTGAAGTTGATCGTCTGTTGTGACGGAGTTTCTGCAGTATTATCTGCATGAATTGTTTAACGATCATTCCACAACTTGTTGCAAAATTGAAAAGTATCTTAAAGTCTGCATCAATCAAGTGAACGGATAAAAAAGTGTCGATACTCAACTAGCTAAATATGAACAAGCCTACAAGGGCACCTCTCCAGTCTCTGCTCCAGACGCCGGCGGCGTCGATGGAGAAGAAAAGGGATCGGGCCGAGAAGAACTCTCAAGAGACTCCTGACAGGGCAGGAGCATAGAGACAGGGGGAGAGAGATCAGGATGCCACTGTTACATGAACCTTTCACAAAAAGAGAAAAATGTCCAAATGTAAATTCAGTTACTCCTTCCACATAATCATGCGCAAAATATCATAATTGTAGCGAAATCTGCAGTAACATGAGTTATGTGTCATTGTCCTTCCACATGAAAAGAACAACTTGATTTGGAAATAAATGAGGAAGATATTTTGTTGAAAGGAGGTTTGAAGTTTATCATCACTGATGATCTCCAAATGCTTCTGGTTTTACCGGTCCCATGTTATCCTTTCTAGACAGTTATGGGAAACAGGAGCAAGGCAAACTTGCTCAAGAAATCATTACGGACATAGAGTCGCCACTCACCACACAAACTAAACAAAAGAGCCATAATTGTGCATTGAGAGCTGCTATACGTACGATCAAATTCTGTATGATCTATGTACGACAAGACTCATCTGGTGTGGTGGGCCAAGACCTCGGAAAACGGGCCTGTCTCTTGTCGTACAAATCGTATGACAATTAATTGTACGTAAGGCAGTTTCGTTGTGCATTTTAGTAGTTCTGGACTTTTATGGGAATAAATGTTACTCTTACTTGGGATAATAGACTTGATCTTTTAACATCAGTAAGATGAATCAGAAAACAAGGCTTGTATTGGAATTGCTGAAATTTAGTCTATTTTGGGATAGCCCAATAACTATTTCAGAAATTCCTAAACAAATCCTAGAGGCCGACTTAACCCATTTATGCCAGGCAAGGGATACTACTAAAGTTTAGTCTCATTGCTAGTTTAGTAGGAGTTGGACCTCCTTATAAGGGAGGTTCTTTTCCCACTTGTATGAGCATGAGAACAAGAGGGACATCCACGCGTGCACCTCCTCCGCCGCCCGCCACGCCACGCCTCGACGCGACGCGACGCGGGTTGCGGGAATGAGCCGAGCCGATGTCTAAATTTTTGAATACGAACGCTGCACCCTTCGGCTGCTGCCTGTTCGTTTCGTCTCCCGCGTTCACTTCAGCTCCCGGCGCAGCCTCTCGCCTCCTTCTCTTGCGCCTATAAAAGGGAGGTCGCTCCTCTCAGAGAGATGCACCAGAACTTCTTCCTCTCGCCACCGGTTCCAATCTCTGAGCCGAAACCGCACCTCTTTGAGTCCTGTACGGGAGAAGGGTGATAAGGTTTTTGGGGAGCGCTCAGCGCTGTTAGAGTTATATTCAGTGATGTCTTTTGGCCTTTTGCATTCTAGCCTTTTGGCATCCTCTTGTAGCCTTTTGGCAACCTCATGTATGTGTATATATGTTGGTATTGGCCTCCTAATAATACAAGCTGCTATTCTCAACACGGTATTAGAGCTCTAGGTGTTTTTTTTCGCACACGCAACTCGTGCCGCTCCTGATCCAATCTCCATAGGAACTTCCCATCCAAGCTAGCTAGTTGATCCAGCCGCTGGCTAGTTGTTGCCCTCCCGTGGAATCCACTGTGAATCGATTTGGTCTCAATCGATTTGGCCCTCGCGTGGAATCCGCTGGCTAATATTAGATCCAATCGGACTTGGTCTCAATCGAACCAGCCGCTAGTCGCTCGTCCTCTTCCAAGGTCGCTGCCGGCCGTGGGCCTCGTCCGCGCAGCTGCTGCTTTCTGCGGCTGATGGCCGCCGGCCTCGTTCGCGCTGCTACTGCCTTCTGCGGCGCCACCGGCCGCCGTCCCTGTCCGCGCCGCTGCCGCTGGCCTCGTCTGCGCTGCCGCTGCTTTCTGTGGTTGACGGCCGCCGGCCTCGTCCGCGCTGTTGCTGCCTTCTGCGGCGCTACTGGTCGCCGACCCGTCTGCGCCGCTACTACCGGCTGCCGGCCCCGTCCTCCGCGATGCTGCTGTCTTCCGCGGCTGCATGCGGGGCGCTCGCGTGGTTACGTCAGTGGATGCTGCCGTTTCTGGTCTGGGTGTCTACTGCTCCAGATCGTGACTCTGTCTAATCGATTTGGTTCTGGTTCGGCTGACTTTTCGTCTGATTGATCTGCTGCTGGTTCTGGCTGATCTCACCTTGGCTAGTTGAGTCTTTGTGACAGAAAAGGAGCACCATGTCTTTGGCGTCATCTGGATATGTTGACATCCTGCGCTGCCCGGTGATATTCGATGGGGCTAACTATGCTGAGTTCGTTGCCTTTATGTGTATTCACATGCGTGGCATTCGTCTGTGGGATGTTCTTTCCGGTGAGGTCCCCTGTCCTCCGCGCCCAGTGGCTCCTACCCCACCGCCGACGCCACCGGCTATTGACGCAGATGCTTCTGATGCTGATAGGGCTGCAGCCACGGTTGCTGCTGATGATGCAGCTGCCGCTTATGACCAGGAGGTCTTGGATTATTCAAATGCTATTTCTGTTTATCGTGATGATCTGGCTGCTTACACTCAGTGGTGTGATGATGATGCTCGTGCTGCGGCTGTTCTCACTTCCAGTGTTTTGCCTCAGATTCCTTCTGAGTTTATAGGCCTCGGTACTGTCTTTGAGATGTGGACTCATCTTCGTCAGTGCTATCAGCCCTCTAGTGATGCTCTCTACTTGTTTGTGGTCCGTCAGGAGCATGCTCTTCAGCAGGGAGACTCCACTATTGATGAGTTCTACACTCAGAGTTCTGCTATCTGGCGCCAGCTTGACTCCCTTCGCACTACTGTTTGTGGCACTTGCCCGTGTTGCCAGACTGTGAGGTCAGACTTGGAGTTTCAGCGCGTCTATGAGTTCTTATCATGGCTTCGTGGGGAGTTTGAGCCTCGACGTGCTCAGTTGTTTGCTCGTGGCCGTGTTCCTATTTTTGAGGTGCTTTCTGAGCTTCGTGCTGAGGAGACTCACCTTCGTGGTGTTGGTTTGCTTCAGGTTCTCTCTGTGCTCGGTGCTCGAGCTGCTACTCCACCAGTGTCTTCTCGCTCCAGTGCTCCGCCACTACTGCCCACTCCTTTGGGTAGTAAGGCCCGCTCTCGTGAAGGCCGCTCTCGTCCTCGTACTCATTGTGACTACTGCAACAGGGATGGTCACCCCGAGTCTGATTGCTTTAAGAAGAAACGTGATATGCGTAATAGGGAGCGCAATTCTTCTTCTGGGACTCGTGCTTCTTCCTCGATGATGTCTACTGTCTCCTTGACTGAGCAAGATATTGTGAAGCTCAAGCGTCTACTTGCAGCTTCAGGTTCTTCGACGGGTACTGCAGGCTCTGTGACTGGTGCTTCTAGTGCTGAGCGACCACTGTCTACACAGTCAGGTACATCCCCATGGGTTCTGGATTCTGGAGCTTCATTTCATATGTCCTCCGATTCTTCTATCTTGTCCTCTCGTAGATCTCTCAATTTTCCTATTAATGTTCTTACTGCTGATGGTGCTCCTCTTCCAGTTGCGAGTCGAGGCACTCTTTCCACTTCTTCCTTTTATGTTCCAGATGTTTCTCATGTGCCTCGCCTTACCATGAACCTATTTTCTGCGGGTCAGCTTACTAATTCTTGTTGTCGTGTCATTCTTGACGTTGATTCTTGCACTATCCAGGATCGCCACACGAAGGCTCTGGTTGGGGCTGGCCCGCGCTGCCATGATTCTCAGGGGCTTTGGGAGTTGGACTGGCTTAATGTTCCTTCCGCTGCCACCAGACTCGCCAGTCCATCTGCCTTCGCCGCTTCAGCTACCAGCTCCTTCCAACAGTGGCATCATCGACTTGGTCACCTTTGTGGTTCTCGACTATCATCTTTAGTTCGTCGTGGTCTTCTGGGGCCTGTCTCAGGAGATGTCTCCTTATAGTGTCAGGGTTGTAGGCTTGGTAAACAAGTTCAGTTACCTTATCCTACTAGCGAGTCAGTGTCTCAGCGCCCTTTTGATTTAGTACATTCGGATGTGTGGGTCCGGCTCCCTTCTCTTCTAAAGGGGGCCATCGCTACTATATTATTTTTATAGATTATTTCTCTCACTACACTTGACTTTACTTCATGTCTTCTCGTAGCGAGGTTCTCTCTATTTATAAGTGGTTTGCCGCCATGGTCCACACTCAATTCTCTACACCTATTCGCGTGTTTCGTGCTGATTCTGCTGGCGAGTATATCTCCAAAATGTTGCGTGGTTTTCTTGCTGAGCAGGGTACTCTTGATCAATTCTCTTGTCTCGGTGCTCACGCTCAGAATGGCGTGGATGAGCGCAAGCATTGTCACCTTCTTGAGACAGCTCGTGCGATGATGATTTCTGCCTCTCTTCCACCTCATTTCTGGGCTGAGGCTGTCTCCACTGCCACATATCTCATAAACATTCAACCCTCATCTGCTCTACAGGGATGTATTCCTCTAGAGCGTCTTTCTGATCATTCTCCTGATTATTCTGCTCTTCGGTTGTTTGGTTGTGTTTGTTATGTTCTCCTTGCCCCCCGAGAACGCACCAAACTAATCGCTCAGTCTATCGAGTGTGTTTTCCTGGGCTATAGTGATGAACATAAGGGTTATCGGTGTTGGGATCCTGTCGGTCGACGGATGCATATTTCTAGGGATGTGACTTTTGATGAGTCTCGTCCATTCTACCCACGACCATCCTCTTCGACCTTTTCAGTAGAGGATATCTCTTTTCTCACGTTTCCTGATACACCTCCCTCTGTGCCTCATATTCCTACCCCTCCTTCTCGTCCCACTATTGCAGATCCGACACCATCTTCTTCTATTGTTTCTTATCCTTCCTTATTGCATGACACTCCACCTTCATCACCGATGTCTTCTCCATCTCCATCACCTCCGGTGGTTCCTTCTCATCCCACTTTTCCTTTCATTATACCCGTCGTCGACGTGTTATGGATGAATCTACTGACGTGCCATCAACTTCTGGTGCACCATCTTCCTCGTCCCAGCCGACTTATGGTCTTCGGGCTCGACCTTGCCCTCCTCCTGACCGCTATTCTCCTAGCCGATATGGCCTTTTAGTTGTACTTGAGCCTACCTCTTATCATGATGCTGTTATTCACCCCGAATGGCAGTTTGCGATGGCAGAGGAGATTGCCGCACTTGAGCGCAACAACACATGGGATCTGGTTTCTTTCCTCCCTGTGTTCGTCCCATCACTTATAAGTGAGTCTATAAGATTAAGACTCGCTCTGATGGTTCTCTCGAGCATTATAAAGCTCGTCTTGTGGCTCGTGGCTTTCAGCAGGAGCATGGTCGTGATTATGATGAGACATTTGCTCCTGTGGCCCATATGACCACTGTCCGCGCACTTCTCGCCGTGGCCTCTGTTCACCACTGGTCCGTGTCACAACTTGATGTTAAAAATGCTTTTCTTAATGGTGAGTTGCATGAGGAGGTTTATATGCAGCCACCACCTAGGTATTCGGTTCCCGATGGCATGGTGATAACCCACAAGTATAGGGGATCGCAACAGTTTTCGAGGGTAGAGTATTCAACCCAAATTTATTGATTCGACACAAGGGGAGCCAAAGAATATTCTCAAGTATTAGCAGTTGAGTTGTCAATTCAACCACACCTGGATAACTTAGTATCTGCAGCAAAGTGTTTAGTAGCAAAGTAGTATGGAAGTAACGGTAATGGTAGCAAAAGTAATATTTTTGGGTTTTGTAGTGATTGTAACAGTAGCAACGGAAAAGTAAATAAGCGGAGAACAATATGTGAAAAGCTCGAAGGCATTGGATCGGTGATGGAGAATTATGCCGGATGCGGTTCATCATGTAACAGTCATAACATAGGGTGACACAGAACTAGCTCCAATTCATCAATGTAATGTAGGCATGTATTCCGAATATAGTCATACGTGCTTATGGAAAAGAACTTGCATGACATCTTTTGTCCTACCCTCTCGTGGCAGCGGGGTCCTAACGGAAACTAAGGGATATTAAGGCCTCCTTTTAATAGAGTACCGGACCAAAGCATTAACACATAGTGAATACATGAACTCCTCAAACTACGGTCATCACCGGGAGTGGTCCCGATTATTGTCACTTCGGGGTTGCCGGATCATAACACATAGTAGGTGACTATAGACTTGCAAGATAGGATCAAGAACTCACATATATTCATGAAAACATAATAGGTTCAGATCTGAAATCATGGCACTCGGGCCCTAGTGACAAGCATTAAGCATAGCAAAGTCATAGCAACATCAATCTCAGAACATAGTGGATACTAGGGATCAAACCCTAACAAAACTAACTTGATTACATGATAGATCTCATCCAACCCATCACCGTCCAGCAAGCCTACGATGGAATTACTCATGCACGGCGGTGAGCATCATGAAATTGGTGATGGAGGATGGTTGATGATGACGACGGCGATGGATTCCCCTCTCCGGAGCCCCGAACGGACTCCAGATCAGCCCTCCCGAGAGGTTTTAGGGCTTGGCGGCGGCCGTATCGTAAAACGTGATGAATCCTTCTCTCTGATTTTTTTTCTCCCCGAACACGAATATATGGAGTTGGAGTTGAGGTCGGTGGAGCGTCAGGGGGCCCACGAGGTAGGGGGGCGCGCCCAGGGGGCAGGCGCGCCCCCACCCTCGTGGACAGGTGGAGGCCCCCCTGACATGGATTCTTCTTCCAGTATTTTTATTATTTTCCAAAAATAAGTTCCATGGAGTTTCAGGTCAGTTCGAGAACTTTTGTTTCTGCACATAAATAACACCATGGCAATTCTGCTGAAAACAGCGTCAGTCCGGGTTAGTTCCATTCAAATCATGCAAATTAGAGTCCAAAACAAGGGCAAAAGTGTTTGGAAAAGTAGATACGACGGAGACGTATCAACTCTGTTTGCTCTTGTTGTTGTAAATATGTAATGCCAGCATTCAAGTTTTCAGCAAAGATTATGACTAACCACATTCACAATAACTCTTAGTTCTCATGTCTACTCATATCAATGGCATAATCAACTAGCGAGCAATAATAATAAATCTCGGATGGCAACACTTTCTCAAAACAATCATAATATGATATAACAGGATGGTATCTCGCTAGCCCTTTCTGAGACCGCAAAACATAAATGCAGAGCACCTTTAAAGATCAAGGATTGACTAGACATTGTAATTCATGGTAAAAGAGATCCAGTCATAGTCATACCCAATAAAAATTAATAATAATGGATGCAAATGACAGCAGTGCTCTCCAGCTGGTGCTTTTTAATAAGAGGGTGATGACTCAACATAAAAGTACATAGATAGGCCCTTCGCAGAGGGAAGCATGGATTTGCAGAGGTGCCAGGGCTCGATTTTAAAGCAGAGATAAATAATATTTTGGGCGGCATACTTTCATTGTCAACATAACAACCGAGAGATGGCGATATCTTCCATGATACACACATTATAGGCGGTTCCCAAACAGAATGGTAAAGTTTATACTCCCCCTCCACCAACAAGCATCAATCCATGGCTTGCTCGAAACAACGAGTGCCTCCAACTAATAACAGTCCCAGGGGGAGTTTTGTTTGTAATTATTTTGATTTAGTTTGCATAAAGCATGGGACTGGGCATCCCGGTGACCAGCCATTTTCTCGTGAGTGAGGAGCGGAGTCCACTCCTCTTGAGAATAACCCACCTAACATGGAAGATAAGGACAACCCTAGTTGATGCATGAGTTATTCGAGCATACAAAACAGAATTTCATTTGAAGGTTTAGAGTTTGGCACATACAAATTTACTTGGAACGGCAAGTAGATACCGCATATAGGAAGGTATAGTGGACTCATATGGAATAACTTTGGGGTTTAAGGGATTGGATGCACAAGCAGTATTCCCGCCTAGTACAAGTGAAGGCTAGCAAAATACTGGGAAGCGACCAACTAGAGAGCGACAACAGTCATGAACATGCATTAAAATTAATAAACATTGAATGCAAGCATGAGTAGGATATAATCCACCATGAACATAAATATCGTGAAGGCTATGTTGATTTGTTTCAACTACATGTGTGAACATGTGCCAAGTCAAGTCACTTGAATCATTCAAAGGAGGATACCACCCCATCATACCACATCACAATCATTTTAATAACATGTTGGCACGCAAGGTAAACCATTATAAAATCCTAGCTAATTAAGCATGGCATAAGCAACTATAATTTCTAATTGTCATTGCAAACATGTTTATTCATAATAGGTTGAATCAGGAACGATGAACTAATCATATTTACAAAGACAAGATAGGTCGAGTTCATACCAGCTTCTCTCATCTCAGTCAATCCATCATATATCGTCATAATTACCTTTCACTTGCACGACCGAACGATGTGAATAATAATGATAGTGCACGTGCATTGGACTAAGCTGGAATCTGCGAGCATTCAATAAACAGGAGAAGACAAGATAATATGGGCTCTTGGTTAAATCAACAATAATGCATATAAGAGCCACTTCAACAATTTAATCATGGTCTTCTCCTATCGACCCCCAAAGAAAAGAAAAGAAATAAAACTATTTACACGGGAAAGCTCCCAACAAGCAAAAGAAGAACAGGAAATATTTTTGGGTTTTCTTTTTAATTACTACTACAGCAAGAAAAGTAAACTAACTAAAATCTACACTAAATTTTTTTTGTTTTTCTTAAGGTTTTTCAAACACACAAGAAGAAAGCATAAAAAGAAAATAAACTAGCATGGATATTACAATGAAAGAGTATGAGCACCGACATCTAGCAATGAGTGTGTGTGAACATGAATGTAATGTCGGTGGGAAATACGTACTCTCCCAAGCTTAGGCTTTTGACCTAAGTTGGTTTATTGCCACGGATGGCCTCGCGGATATCCATAGTTGTAGCCGGGGTCGTACTGAGATGAAGAAGACTCTGATTGCCACTAGTTGGCAATCATCTCCGGATCCCACTGGTAATTAGACTGTCATGGAGGTTCAAATTGTGGTTCCAGCTCCATGACTGATGTAGGGTTCCGATAGGCGTGAATGGCCGCCAGCGGAACGAGATACGGACCTGCAGATAAATCAAACAAGGAAGGAGCAGGCAAGGTAATAATCTCAGGGTGATGTTTATCAAAGAACAATTTGTATTTAAGCGCCCCTTCCCTATTCTTAACAATAAAGTCATGTGCTACCATACTCTTATAATCTAAATAAACAGTGGGCAGCAATTTTTCTTCTTTTTCATAGTGCCTAATAGGTATGTTATAATGTGCAGCAAGGCGTGAAGCGTAAATACCTCCAAAGATGGGGCCCTTTGTACGGTTCAAACTTAACCGTTTGGCAACAATACCGCCCATACTAACAGTATTATCACAGAATAAACCATGGAACAAAATAATAATATCAAGAACACTAAGGTTTCCACAGTTTCCGCGACCAATTAAGCAACGACTAGCAAATATGGCAAAGTAGCGTAAAACAGGAAAATGCATGCTAGTGATTCTTGCATCGGAAACCTTCCTAGTTTCCCCTACAGTAATAGTGTCAATAAACCCGTCCATATCTTTACGATGTGGTTCTTCTAAGCTACCCTCGAAAGCTATTTTGCAAACCTTGCAAAATTCATCTAGTGACATCTTCTCAACCACATCATATAAATGAAACTCTACTGAAGGAGGTGATTCCTTAGGATAATAGTAGAATTTTTGCACAAAAGTATTGGTGAGTAAGAGATACTGTTCGCGTTGGTCGCGGAGGAAGTCGGTGAGGCCTGCATTCTCAGCCAATTCATAAAAATCATCATAAATCCCGGCTGCTCTCAAGAAATCATTGGAAGGCCATTCACACGGCCGGACCTCCGTGGTGCGAGGCAAATTATATTTGGGCCTCTCTGCTTCTTCACTTTGTTTTTCCTTCGAGCTTCGGCTCGATGAGCCCCTCAAAAATCTCTTCATCATTTTCTGAAAAAATCTGAAATTTTTAGTAACTTCAAATAAAAGTGAACCAAGCTCAAGAAAAGTGATAGCAACTACTCCTACAAGTGCCTAGAAACTATATCATGCATTAGAACTACTTGGAACCATATAAATTTGACATGCCAGCTCAAGAACATGGTCACCTAGGCAGCACAAATTTGCAATGAATAAAGCACTAGAACATAAACTAATTGGACCAATGGAGGAGCCACATACCAAGGAACAATCTCCCAAAGCAGTTTTGTGAGAGGTGCTTTGAGCAAGGAGATCGAAAATCGCAGCAAAATGAGCTAGAACTCGTGCTTGAGTTGGATGGTGATTTTTTTGGGAGGAAGAAGAAGTGTGTGGGTGCGGGAATAAGTGGAGGGGAGCCACCATGGGCCCACGAGGCAGGGGGCGCGCCCTGTAGGGGTGGGCACGCCCTGGACCCTCGTGGCCAGGTGCTTGCTCCCCCTGCTGTGTTCTCAGTGCCAGATATTCTCAGATATTCCAGAAAAAATCATATTCCATTTTCAGGGCATTTGGAGAACTTTTATTTTCGGGGTATTTTTATATTGCACGGATAATTCAGGAAACAGACAGAAAAATACTATTTTTACTTTATTTCAACTAAATAACAGAAAGTAAAAGGAGGGTACAGAAGGTTGTGCCTTCTAGTTTCATCCATCTCATGCTCATCAAAAGGAATCCACTAACAAAGTTGATCAGGTCTTGTTAACAAACTCATTCCGAATAACATGGAACCGGAGAAGTTTCGAATAACACTATGTTACCTCAACGTGGATATGTACATCCCCAATAATAAGATATCATATTTCTTCTTGACAGTAGGTAGAGGAAATTCAAAACCTCCAAAAAAAATTGATGGAATTTTTCCAATAGAATTTATACTATGAACTTGAGGTTGCTTCCTCGAAAAGTGTACCATGTGCTCATTACCATTAACATGAAAAGTGACATTGCCTTTGTTGCAATCAATAACAGCCCCTGCAGTATTCAAAAAGGGTCTTTCAAGAATAATAGACATACTATCGTCCTCGCGAATATCAAGAATAACAAAGTTCGTTAAAATAGTAACGTTTGCAACCACAACAGGCACATCCTCACAAACACCGACAGGTATAGCAGTTGATTTATCAGCCATTTGCAAAGATATTTTAGTAGGTGTCAATTTATTCAAATCAAGTCTACGATATAAAGAGAGAGGCATAACACTAACACCGGCTCCAAGATCACACAAAGCAGTTTTAACATAGTTTCTTTTAATGGAGCATGGTATAGTCGGTACTCCTGGATCTCCTAGTTTCTTAGGTATTCCACCCTTAAAAGTATAATTAGCAAGCATGGTGGAAATTTCAGCTTCCGGTATTTTCCTTTTATTAGTAACAATTTCTTTCATATAGTTGGCATAAGGATTCATTTTGAGCATATCAGTTAATCGCATACGTAAAAAGATAGGTCTAATCATTTCAGCAAAGCGCTCAAAATCCTCATCATCCTTTTTCTTGGATGGTTTGGGAGGAAAAGGCATGGGTTTCTGAACCCATGGTTCTCTTTCCTTGCCGTGCTTCCTAGCAACAAAGTCTCTCTTATCATAACGTTGATTCTTTGACTGTGGGTTATCAAGATCAACAGCAGGTTAAATTTCTACATCATCGTCATTACTAGGTTGAGCATCATCATGAACATCATCATCAACATTATTACTAGGTTCGTGTTCATTACCAGATTGTCTTTCAGCATCAGAAATTGAAATATCATTTGGATTCTCAGGTGGTTCAGCAATAGGTTCACTAGAAGCATGCAAAGTCCTATCATTTTTCTTTTTCTTCCTTTTAGAAGGACTAGGTGCATCTATATTATTTCTCTGAGAATCTTGCTCAATTCTCTTAGGATGGCCTTCAGGATACAAAGGTTCCTGAGTCATTTTACCAGTTCTAGTAGCCACTCTAACAGCATAATCATTATTCTTACTATTCAATTCATTGAGCAAATCGTTCTGAGCTTTAAGTACTTGTTCTACTTGAGTGGTAACCATAGAAGCATGTTTACTAATGAGTTTAAGTTCACCTTTAACTCTACACATATAATCACCCAAGTATTCAAGCGTATCGGAATTGTATTTCAATTGTCTACCAAAATAAGCATTGAAGTTTTCTTGTTTGACGATAAAATTATCAAACTCTTCTAAGCATTGTCTAGCAGACTTATAGTGAGGAATATCACCTTCATAAAATCTATAGAGAGAATTTATCTTTACTACCTGTGTCGGGTTATCAAGACCATGAGTTTCTTTAATAGATAATGGATTAAGATCATATGTTTCTTCAACAGGCGGTAAATTAAGACCATGTATTTCTTCAATAGGAGGTAAATTCTTAACATCTTCAGCTTTAATACCTTTTTATTTCATAGATTTCTTTGCCTCTTGCATATCTTCAGGACTGAGAAATAGAACACCTCTTTTTTTCGGAGTTGGTTTAGGAATAGGCTCAGGAGTTGGCTCAGGAAGTGTCCAATTATTTTCATTTGTCAACATATTATTTAATAGAATCTCAGCTTCATCCGGTGTTCTTTCCCTGAAAACAGAACCAGCCCAACTATGCATCGGTTAGTCCATTATAAAAGATATCAAGTATTTCATTTTTCTTCAGAGGATGATCAGACAAAGCATTAAGTAATTGGAGAAGCCTCCGCCAAGCTTGTGGGAGACTCTCTTCTTCAATTTGCACAAAACTGTATATATCCCTTAAAGCAGCTTGTTTCTTATGAGCAGGGAAATATTTAGCAGAGAAGTAATAAATCATATCCTGGGGACTACGCACACAACCAGGATCAAGAGAATTAAACCATATCTTAGCATCACCCTTTAATGAGAACGGAAATATTTTAAGGATATAAAAGTAGCGAGTTCTCTCATCATTAGTGAACAGGGTGGCTATATCATTTAATTTAGTAAGATGTGCCACAACAGTTTCAGATTCATAGCCATAAAAAGGATCAGATTCAACCAAAGTAATTATATCAGGATCAACAGAGAATTCATAATCCTTATCAGTAACACAGATAGGTGAAGTAGCAAAAGCAGGGTCAGGTTTCATTCTAGCATTAAGAGATCGCTGCTTCCATTTAGCTAATAACTTCTTAAGATCACTTCTATCATTGCAAGCAAGAATGGCTCTAGAAGATTCTTCATCCAGAACATAACCCTCAGGCACAACAGGAAATTCATATTTATTAGGGGGAGAGTCTTCATCATCACTATCTTCAATATTATCAGTTTCAATAATTTCATTCTCTCTAGCCCTAGCAAGTTGTTCATCAAGAAATTCACCAAGTGGCACAGTAGTATCAAGCATAGAAGTAGTTTCATCATAAGTATCATGCATAGCAGAAGTGGCATCATCAATAACATGCGACATATCAGAATTAATAGCAGAAGCAGGTTTAGGTGTCGCAAGCTTACTCAAAACAGAAGGTGAATCAAGTGCAGAGCTAGATGGCAGTTCCTTACCTCCCCTCGTAGTTGAGGGATAAAGTTTTGTTTTCGCGTCTTTCAAGTTCTTCATAGTGATCAGCAGATATAAATCCCAACTGACTCAAAGAATAGAGCTATGCTCCCCGACAATGGCGCCAGAAAATAGTCTTGATAACCCACAAGTATAGGGGATCGCAACAGTTTTCGAGGGTAGAGTATTCAACCCAAATTTATTGATTCGACACAAGGGGATCCAAAGAATATTCTCAAGTATTAGCAGTTGAGTTGTAAATTCAACCACACCTGGATAACTTAGTATCTGCAGCAAAGTGTTTAGTAGCAAAGTAGTATGGAAGTAACGGTAATGGTAGCAAAAGCAATATTTTTGGGTTTTGTAGTGATTGTAACAGTAGCAACGGAAAAGTAAATAAGCGGAGAACAATATGTGAAAAGCTCGTAGGCATTGGATCGGTGATGGAGAATTATGCCGGATGCGGTTCATCATGTAACAGTCATAACATAGGGTGACACAGAACTAGCTCCAATTCATCAATGTAATGTAGGCATGTATTCCGAATATAGTCATACGTGCTTATGGAAAAGAACTTGCATGACATCTTTTGTCCTACCCTCCCGTAGCAGCGGGGTCCTAACGGAAACTAAGGGATATTAAGGCCTCCTTTTAATAGAGTACCGGACCAAAGCATTAACACATAGTGAATACATGAACTCCTCAAACTACGGTCATCACCGAGAGTGGTCCCGATTATTGTCACTTCGGGGTTGCCGGATCATAACACATAGTAGGTGACTATAGACTTGCAAGATAGGATCAAGAACTCACATATATTCATGAAAACATAATAGGTTCAGATCTGGAATCATGGCACTCGGGCCCTAGTGACAAGCATTAAGCATAGCAAAGTCATAGCAACATCAATCTCAGAACATAGTGGATACTAGGGATCAAACCCTAACAAAACTAACTCGATTACATGATAGATCTCATCCAACCCATCACTGTCCAGCAAGCCTACGATGGAATTACTCACGCACGGCGGTGAGCATCATGAAATTGGTGATGGAGGATGGTTGATGATGACGACGGCGACGGATTCCCCTCTCCGGAGCCCCGAACGGACTCCAGATCAGCCCTCCCGAGAGGTTTTAGGGCTTGGCGGCGGCTCCGTATCGTAAAACACGATGAATCCTTCTCTCTGATTTTTTTCTCCCCGAACACGAATATATGGAGTTGGAGTGAGGTCGGTGGAGCGTCAGGGGGCCCACGAGGCAGGGGGCGCGCCCAGGGGGCAGGCGCGCCCCCCACCCTCGTGGACAGGTGGAGGCCCCCCTGACGTGGATTCTTCTTCCAGTATTTTTATTATTTTCCAAAAATAAGTTCCGTGGAATTTCAGGTCATTCCGAGAACTTTTGTTTCTGCACATAAATAACACCATGGCAATTCTGCTGAAAACAGCGTCAGTCCGGGTTAGTTCCATTCAAATCATGCAAGTTAGAGTCCAAAACAAGGGCAAAAGTGTTTGGAAAAGTAGATACGACGGAGACGTATCACATGGTTTGTCGTCTTCGTCGCTCTCTCTATGGCCTTAAGCAAGCCCCTTGCGCTTGGTTTGAGCGTTTTGCCTCTGTGGTCACTGCTGCTAGTTTTTCACCCAGTGATCATGATCCAGCGTTGTTTGTCCACCTTTCTGCTCGTGGTCGCACTCTTCTTCTTCTATATGTTGATGACATGATCATCACTGGCGACGATTCTGAGTACATGGCCTTTGTCAAGGCACGTCTTAATGAGTAGTTCCTTATGTCTGATCTTGGTCCTCTTCGTTACTTTCTTGGGATTGAGGTTTCCTCCACATCTACTGGCTTTTTTATTTCCCAAGAAAAGTATATCCAGGGCCTTCTTACTCGTGCAACTCTTAGTGATGAGCGCACTGCTGAGACTCCTATGGAGCTCAATGTTCACCTTCGTGCTTCTGATGGTGAGCCCTTGTCTAATCTGACACGTTATCGTCATCTTGTTGGGTGTCTTATGTATCTTGCTGTCACTCGTCCCGATATCTCTTATCCTGTCCATATTCCGAGCCAGTTTGTTTCTGCTCCCACTTTAGTTCACTATAGTCACCTTTTCGTGTTCTACGATATCTTCGTGGCACGATCTCACATCGTCTCTTTTTCCCCGTTCTAGCTCGTTACAGCTCCAGGCCTATTCGGATGCTACGTGGGCTAGTGATCCTACGGATCGCCGTTCACTTTCTGCCTACTGTGTCTTTCTTGGTGGTTCCCTTATTGTAACACCCTGAGAAATATGCTACAGTAACCCCCCTGTGATTAAGCTAATCATGTTGCTAAACAGGGCTTGATCACATTTGAATCACACCCTTTTCAAACTCCTAGTTCAAACTTCAAATATAATTAAAGTGAAAAATAAAAGTTTTCAAAAGTTTAAACAAAAATGTTCGGTGGGTGCCAAATAATACACTGGTAATTATGGTGGAGAAAACACATTTTTATAAAATACCTAAATACTTTTAAATGAAATAAAACAGAAAAGAAAATAAACAAATAAAAGGAAAACAGAAAACAGAAACAGAGCAGGCCTCCCCCCCACTGACCCCCGGCCCAAACTGGGCCGCCACCCCCGAACCCCCGGCCCAGCCCACTCTCCCCCTCGCCCCCTTCCCTGTTCCCCCGACCGGGGGCGGAACAGTGGCCGTCCCCGCCGCACCCCCTCGCCGGCGACGGGGAGGATAAGGGCGCCAGCTCCCCCGTCTCCTCGGGCCTCTCTCCCACTCGCCCCCGCTCGTCCCTCGGCCTCTGCGCCTTCCCCCGTCAGATCCACCTCCCTCTTCCCTTCGATCCCCTCTGCCCGAGCGCGCTCGCCGCCGTTCACCGTAGTTCCCGCGGCCACCGTGCCCCGATCGCCCCGACGACATGCCCGAACGACTCCCCGCCGTCGACTACGCCGACTGCGCCATCGGGAACGAGCCGAGCGCCACTGCACCGACCTCCACGAGCTCGTCTTCAACCTTCAGGTCGCCGTCGTTCGTCGCCGGTTCCGGCTACCCCGCGCCCTCCCCGAGCCCACTGCCACTCCCTACGGCTCCGCTGTGAGCTCCCGCATCTCCTCCCCCTCTCCGTTAGCTCGCCCGCGTTCCGTAGCTGCTCCCCCACGCGCGCCCGAACGCCGCGCCGCGGAGCTCGCCGCCGGCGGGTCTCCGGTGACCAAATGTTCACGGGGTCAAGCCCGTTGCACTCCCCGCCGTACGTAGATGCCCCCCAGCCCCTCCGCTTGCTCGTTAGCCCGCCGTAGCCGCGTTTCCGTCGGGCACCCGTAGCACCTCGCCGCCGGCGAGCTCGTAGCGGTCGTCCCCGGCCGTTCCAGCCCCTCCGGCCACCGCCGTTGGACGCGCGACGCCGAGCCGCGTCGAACGCGCCCAGCCACGCCCCCGAAGACCCCCTGTACGTGAAACCCGTACCCCTCCCGAGCCGCGCCGCCGTGCGTTTGGTCGCCGGCGTTGCTCCGGCGCCGGCCGCCGACGTGGCTGGCCTGGGGCCACCCCAGTGCCCCTGCCAGTGGCCCCCACGGGCCCCAGTTGACTGGGTTGACCCAGTCAACTGCTGACTGGGCAGACCCAGTCACTGACATGCGGGCCCCGCCGCAAAAATATAAAAAAGAAAAGAAAAAGAAAATGTTTTATAAATAAAAATAATTATTTTAACTAATCACTCACTGACATATGGGGCCCACCCCTCTAATTATACTGTTAGATTAGTTTAACTAAATATTAGACTAACAGAGGCTAACATGTGGGTCCCACTGGACCCACCTGTCTGGTTTGACTGGTCAGCCGACCTGTTGACCTGATGACGTCAGCATTGCCTCATGCTGACATCATAATTCATTTTTGCTGAATAAAAATAATTCCAGAAATTCAAATAAACTTTGAAAATTCATATCTTTTAAACCGTAACTCGGATGAAAATGTTTTCTATATGAAAGTTGCTCAAAACGACGAGACGAATCCGAATACGCAGTCCGTTCGTCCACCACACCTCCCTAACCTATCGAACTAGCAACTTTCCCCTCCGGTCCGTCTGTCCGAAAACGCGAAACATCGGGAATACTTCCCGGATGTTCCCCCCCTTCGCCGGTACCACCTACTGTCGCGTTAGGGCACACCTAGCACCGCTCATTGTCATGTCACGCATCGTCATGCTTATGTTTGCATTGTATTTACTGTTTCTCCCCCCCCCTCTTCTCTCCGGTAGACTACGAGACCGACACTGCTGCTGTCCAGTTCGACTACGGAGTTGATGACCCCTCCTACTTGCCAGAGCAACCAGGCAAGCCCCCCCTTGATCACCAGATATCGCCTATTCTTCTCTATACTGCTTGCATTAGAGTAGTGTAGCATGTTACTGCTTTTCGATATTCTATCCTGATGCATAGCCTATCCTTGCTACTACTGTTGATACCTTTACCTGCAATCCTACATGCTTAGTATAGGATGCTAGATTTCCATCAGTGGCCCTACATTCTTGTCCGTCTGCTGTGCTATACTATCGGGCCGTGATCACCAGGGAGTGATCACGGGTATATACTTATATACTACATACATGACACCTGTGATGACTAAAGTCGGGTCGGCTCGTAGGAGTACCCGCAAGTGGATCTTTGTGGCGGAGCGACAGGGCAGGTTGAGACCGCCTAGGTGAGAGGTGGGCCTGGCCCTGGTCGGCGTTCGCGGATACTTAACACGCTTAACGAGATCTTGGTATTTGATCTGAGTCTGGCCATTTGGTCTATACGCACTAACCATCTACGCGGGAGTAGTTATGGGTATCCCGGCGTCGTGGTATCAGCCGAAGCCTTCTTGACGTCAGCGACTGAGTGGCGCGCGCCGGATTGGACTGGAACGCCACTAGGCTAGGTCTGCTTCCGGCCGCGTACGCACCGTGCAGGTGTGCATAGGGCGATGGGCCCAGACCCCTGCGCGCTTAGGATTAGACCGGCGTGCTGACCTCTCTGTTGTGCTTAGGTGGGGCTGCGACGCGTTGATCTTACGAGGCCGGGCATGACCCAGGAAAGTGTGTCCGGCCAAATGGGATCGAGCGTGTTGGGTTATGTGGTGCACCCCTGCAGGGAAGTTTATCTATTCGAATAGCCGTGTCCCTCGGTAAAAGGACGACCCGGAGTTGTACCTTGACCTTATGACAACTAGAACTGGATACTGAATAAAATACACCCTTCCAAGTGCCAGATACAACCCGGTGATCGCTCTCTAACAGGGCGACGAGGAGGGGATCGCCGGGTAGGATTATGCTATGTGATGCTACTTGGAGGACTTCAATCTACTCTCTTCTACCTGCTGCAAGATGGAGATGACCAGAAGCGTAGTCTTCGACATGACTAGCTATCCCCCTTTTATTCTGGCATTCTGCAGTTCAGTCCACTGATATGCCCCTTTACACATATACCCATGCATATGTAGTGTAGCTCCTTGCTTGCGAGTACTTTGGATGAGTACTCACGGTTGCTTCTTTCCCTCTTTCCCCCCTTTTCTTTTCTATCTGGTTGTCACAACCAGATGTTGGAGTCCAGGAGCCAGACGCCACCGTCGACGACGACACCTATGGCACTGGAGGTGCCTACTACTACGTGCAGCCCGCTGACGACGATCAGGAGTAGTTAGGAGGATCCCAGGCAGGAGGCCTGCGCCTCGTTCGATCTGTATCCCTGTTTGTGCTAGCCTTCTTAAGGCAAACTTGTTTAACTTATGTCTGTACTCAGATATCGTTGCTTCCGCTGACTCGTCTGTGATCGAGCACTTGTATTCGAGCCCTCGAGGCCCCTGGCTTGTATTATGATGCTTGTATGACTTATTTATGTTTGAGAGTTGTGTTGTGATATCTTCCCGTGAGTCCCTGATCTTGGTCGTACACATTTGCGTGCATGATTAGTGTACGGTCAAATCGGGGGCGTCACAAGTTGGTATCAGAGCCGACTGCCTGTAGGAATCCCCCTTTCCACACTCCTTGGCCGAAGTCGAGTCTAGACATTACAAAACTTTTACTAACATGGCTGTGTGTCTTACGGGCCCACGTCGCCATTGGGTGGTACTAGTATCTTTTACTCCTTGACCTTTACTCTGGGACTCTGAACCCTCTTCTACTCGGGTTAAACGAATTTACTAACTCTAACACTTGGATCTCGTGACCACATTCACCCCAAAGTTGGATAAGCCATAGTTGTTTCCTAGAATAGTATATTGAACAATTCACACACTGTCATTTGACTCCTTTGAAACGTCTTTGCTTTCAGATGGAACCCACGAGGCAGGTCGTTCGTCACACGACGGCCATTGGTGCCTCGGGATCACCTGCGGTGCTAGCTGAGATGATGACCTATCTGGGTTATCGCTGGCACCCTGAGTACACTGTCTACGAGGAGTACCAGGACTTTAACCAGGAGCAGTACCGTGCCATCGTCCACCTCTACTCTCGGGAGTACGACTCCACTACTGTGCTGCACACCGCACATGGTGTTGGTGTGACCATCGATATGGCTGTCCACGATGCTGCCTATGCTGCTCTGACACGTCTTTGTGGAGAGTATCAGGAGTTGGACACCTCCCCTTTCAGGCACATTGCTATCGCATCTGATGTTGGTGCGGAGGGATACTATACTGCTGCCTACTCCACTGTCACCCGAGAGCCCTTCTACCATCAGCACCTGGTTCTGCATGCTGATGGGCTGGATCGAGCTAACCGAGCTCTTCGCCACGAGATGTACACCACCCGTCAGCACCTTTACCGTGCTCTGACGCTGCTGCACCCCTTTGTCCGATCTGGACAGGTACCGCGTACTGCGATCTACCCAGCCAGGACCGTGATGCCCCACGGTGTCGGTTGGCCAGAGGTGGGAGGCTACTCTCCCGCACTTGGTCCTTTTCTGCCACCTGAGGGTCGGGCTCTACACCTGAGTATCCGCGGCCCCCAGTCTGCTGACGTGGAGGGCTATCCGTTGCCTCACTACCAGCTGTCGGGCTACGATTACCTCCACAGTACCTCTTGGGACTGATGTAGGCTTGCTTGTAGTATTAGCTGCAGTCGCCGCGAGCCTGTGTGCCGCCTATGATGTATTAGTCTATGTACTGAACTCTATGTACTGAACTCTATGCATGACCCCTTTTGTAAGTTATGCCGACTACTATGTAGTATCTATCGTGCTCCTTTCATTATGCATGTTTCATCATGAATGATTCTTGTCATTGCAAATTTCTCAATGCTGAACTACCCCTGTTATATATTAGCAGGATGGTTAGACCAGGTGGTCGTGGTCGTGGTGGCGATGCCCCACCACCACCTGAGTACATGGCTGGTATGATCCAACAGTTTGAACTGAACCGCCAGTTCATGGAAAATATGATGGCTCAGTTTCCTCGCCCCAATATGAACCAGCAGCAAGCCCAAGTGACTCTTCAAGATTTCATACGCCTCAACCCAACCATCTACCGCAGCTCAACTCAGCCTCTGGATGCTGATGACTGGCTCCGTGACATCACCTATGAGATGGAGTCTGCTGATGTAGCCCCTGCCAGCTATGTCACCTTTGCTTCCTTCTTCTTGAAGGGACCCGCAGCTCAATGGTGGGACAGCCACAGGCGTACTCTGCTAGCTGGAACAATCATCACATGGCCAGACTTCCAAGCTGCTTTCCGTGCCCGCTTCTTTCCTCAAGGAGTCATGGACCGGAAGAAGCGTGAGTTCCGCAACCTCACCCAAGGCAACAAAACTGTCGAAGCTTATCAGCGGGAGTTTCTGGACTTGTCCCACTATGCTGAAGAAGACATTGCAACTGATGCACGCAGACAGGAGAAGTTCCGTGATGGCCTTCAAGCTGACATCAAGCTCGCACTTCTAGTGCATGACTTTGCTGATTTCGCCACCTTGGTGAACAAGGCCATCAATGTCGAAACTGGTCTGCAGGAATACCAGAGCTCTCACAGACGCAACCGTGACACGGGCTCATCTTCGGGCCCGCCCTCACAGAAGCGTAAGATATGGATCCCGAATAGCATGTACCGTCCAAATGCATCTGCCCCAAGGCAGACCTATGCTACACCTCGTCTGCCTCCACCACCATCTAGGCAGTCAAGACTTCCAGCTCCACCATCCCAAGCTCCTGTTCCCACTCCGAATAATGGCTTGTGCTTCAGGTGTGGTCAACCAGGACACCGTGCTAGAGAATGCAACCAGAACCAGAATCAACTGGCCCTTCCAGCAACTGGCCGTGGTAACAATCAGCCTCGCAACAACAATGCTAAGTCTTATGGTCGTGCTCATGCCAACCACGTTGATCTCAACGAAGCTCAAGACCAGCCTGCTACTGTGATGGGTACACTCCTCGTAAATTCAGTACCAGCATCCGTTTTATTTGATACAGGTGCATCGCATTCATTCATGTCAGAAGATTTTGCATACAAGCACGACGTTAAATGTGAGGAGATGAACACCTCTGTATTGGTCAAAACCCCCGTGGGACAGTGTCAAACCTCCTTGGTTGGCATTGATGTCCCCGTGGAAATCGAAGGGCTGGAATTCTATGCCTCTCCCATTATCCTGAAGTCGTCTAACATCGACCTCATTTTGGGTATGGATTGGTTGAAAGCGCATACTGCTTCTATAGTTTGCGCCACTAAAACCGTCCATCTGCTACACCCTTCAGATGAAATAGTTGCTTACCAAGCTCATCTGGTGCAAAATGCCGAGGCAAGGCTCTATGCATTGAATGCATTGAACGCTGCACCACTCGAGGGCATTGAAAACATTCCCGTCGTGCGTGAATTCCTCGACGTGTTTCCTGAAGAACTTCCAGGGATTCCCCCTGCTAGAGCTGTCGAATTCATCATCGACTTGAAACCAGGCACCACTCCTATAGCCAAGCGACCCTACAAAATGCCGCCGCATGAACTCCTTGAGCTTAAGGAGGAAATCGACAAATCTCTTCGCAAAGGATTTATTCGCCCAAGTTGCTCTCCTTGGGGAGCACCTTCTCTCTTTGTCAAGAAGAAGGATGGGACAAACCGGTTAGTTCAAGACTACCGTCCTATAAACCAAGCTACCATTCAGAATAAGTACCCTCTTCCTCGGATCAATGATCTGTATGATCAACTGGCGGGTTCGTCAGTGTTCTCTAAGCTCGACTTGAGGTTGGGCTACCATCAGATCCGTGTTCGCGAAGAGGATATCCCAAAGACCGCCTTCGTGACTCGCTATGGTTCATACGAATACACCGTCATGTCTTTCGGTTTAACCAATGCTCCAGCCACCTTCTCTCGTCTGATGAACTATATATTCATGGATTACCTCGACAAGTTCGTCGTGGTTTATCTGGATGATATCCTGGTATTTTCCAAGAACGAAGAAGAACATGCTGAACATCTTCGACTTGTGCTGGAAAAGCTACGAGAGCATCAACTATATGCCAAGTTCTCCAAATGTGAATTCTGGCTACCCGAAGTAACCTATCTTGGGCATGTCATCTCTAAGGATGGTATTGCCGTCAACCCCGAGCGAGTTCAGGCTATTCTTGATTGGACTCCTCCCAAGAACGTTAAGCAAGTTAGAAGTTTTCTCGGTCTCGCCAGCTATTGCCGTCGATTCGTCGAGAACTTCTCCAAGATCGCCAGGCCTCTGACTAACCTGTTACATAAGGGCGTCAAGTTCCAATGGACAGACAAGTGTCAGGAAAGTTTCCAGGCACTCAAAGACAAGTTGACTTCTGCCCCAGTTCTAGCTCCACCTGATACTAAGAAGGACTTTGTCATTTACTGCGACGCTTCCCGTCAAGGATTAGGCTGTGTCCTAATGCAAGACCGCAAAGTGATTGCTTTTGCCTCTCGACAATTGCGCCCGCACGAAGAGAACTACCCAGTTCACGACCTCGAACTTGCTGCTGTCATTCATGCGCTGAAGCAGTGGCGACATTACCTTCTCGGTAATCGTTGCGAGATCTTCACTGACCACCAAAGTCTGAAATATCTGTTTACTCAGCCACATCTGAACCTCCGTCAGCAGAGATGGATGGAGCTCGTTGCAGACTTTGACTTGGGTATTTCCTATACGCCAGGCAAGGCTAATGTAATGGCTGATGCCTTGAGCCGCAAGTCTTACTGCAACCACCTCCAGGTTCATAAAGTTCAGCCCTCGCTTGTTGAAGAATTCAGGAAGCTGAACCTCCATATTGTTCCTCCGGGTGCACTCGCTCCCCCTCCTAAGGAGTTTGGCAAGGTGAACCTCCACGTTGTTACCCAGGGTTCCCTCAATACCCTAGTTGCTAAACCAGATCTCGTGGATAGCATCAAAAGGCTACAGAAGTATGACTCTGAAGCCCACAAGATTAAGCGCTACCTCGCAGAAGGAAAGCCCTCATTCTTCACCATTGCTGAAGATGGCACCCTATACTTCAAGGGCCGCCTAGTGGTGCCATGTACAGAGAAAAACCTGGATATGACACAGGAAGTTATGAAAGAAGCTCATGATACGCCTCTATGTATCCATCCTGGTAGTACAAAGATGTACCAGGATATCCGTCAGAGATTCTGGTGGACTAATATGAAGCAAGACATTGCTCGTTATGTTGCTGAGTGTGACGTTTGCCGTCGTATCAAAGCAGAACATCAAAGGCCTGCTGGAACTCTGCAACCTATCTCTATTCCTGAATGGAAATGGGACCATGTTGAGATGGACTTCGTCACTGGATTTCCCAAATCACAGAAAGGTAATGATGCTATTCTTGTCGTCATTGACCGGCTTTCCAAAGTTGCACATTTCCTGGCGGTCAAAGAAACGATCACTGCTAGCCAGTTGGCAACGCTCTATATGTCCAGGATTGTTTCACTCCACGGTATTCCATTGGTTATCAGTTCAGACCGTGGTAGCTTATTCACTTCAAGATTCTGGGCAAGTTTCCAAGAAGCAATGGGAACTCATCTGTCATTTAGTACTGCGTTTCATCCTCAATCGCAAGGACAAGTTGAACGCGTCAATCAAGTTCTCGAAGACATGCTTCGAGCTTGCGTTATTTCCTTCGGCAAGAAATGGGAGGAATCTCTCCCGTATGCTGAGTTCTCTTATAATAATAGCTATCAAGCTAGTCTGAAGATGGCCCCCTTCGAAGTGTTATATGGACGAAAGTGCCGAACCCCTCTGAACTGGTCAGAAACTGGGGAACGTCCACTCTTCGGTCCGGATATTATCCAAGATGCCGAAGAACAAGTCCGCATTATTCGTGAGAATCTCAAGACTGCTCAGTCACGTCAGAAGAGTCAGTATGACCGTCATCATAAAGACATGGTCTATCAACCTGGCGAAAAGGCTTATCTTCGAGTCACACCTATGAAGGGTGCTCACCGCTTCGGGATCAAGGGCAAACTAGCTCCTCGCTATATTGGCCCATTCACTATTCTCGAAAGGCGTGGAAAAGTGGCATACCAACTGGAGCTACCGCCGAACCTTTCTCAGGTTCACGATGTGTTCCATGTGTCACAGCTCCGCCGTTGCTTCAAGGATCCAATCCGAGCTGTGGATCATGAAGTGCTCGAATTGCAGCAAGACCTCTCCTATAAGGAGCATCCGGTCCGCATTCTCGACCAAGCTGAACGCCGCACACGTCAGAAGGCGATCAAGTTTCTCAAAGTCCAGTGGTCGCACCATTCTGAAGATGAGGCCACTTGGGAACGAGAGGATCGTCTGCGCGAAGAATACCCCGCACTGTTTCCTTCTACCTCCTAAATCTCGGGACGAGATTTCTTGTAGTGGAGGAGATTTGTAACACCCTGAGAATCATGCTACAGTAACCCCCTGTGATTAAGCTAATCATGTTGCTAAACAGGGCTTGATCACATTTGAATCACACCCTTTTCAAACTCCTAGTTCAAACTTCAAATATAATTAAAGTGAAAAATAAAAGTTTTCAAAAGTTTAAACAAAAATGTTCGGTGGGTGCCAAATAATACACTGGTAATTATGGTGGAGAAAACACATTTTTATAAAATACCTAAATACTTTTAAATGAAATAAAACAGAAAAGAAAATAAACAAATAAAAGGAAAACAGAAAACAGAAACAGAGCAGGAAAAGAAAAAAAGGAGCAGGCCTCCCCCCCACTGACCCCCGGCCCAAACTGGGCCGCCACCCCCGAACCCCCGGCCCAGCCCACTCTCCCCCTCGCCCCCTTCCCTGTTCCCCCGACCGGGGGCGGAACAGTGGCCGTCCCCGCCGCACCCCCTCGCCGGCGACGGGGAGGATAAGGGCGCCAGCTCCCCCGTCTCCTCGGGCCTCTCTCCCACTCGCCCCCGCTCGTCCCTCGACCTCTGCGCCTTCCCCCGTCAGATCCACCTCCCTCTTCCCTTCGATCCCCTCTGCCCGAGCGCGCTCGCCGCCGTTCACCGTAGTTCCCGCGGCCACCGTGCCCCGATCGCCCCGACGACGTGCCCGAACGACTCCCCGCCGTCGACTACGCCGACTGCGCCATCGGGAACGAGCCGAGCGCCACTGCACCGACCTCCACGAGCTCGTCTTCAACCTTCAGGTCGCCGTCGTTCGTCGCCGGTTCCGGCTACCCCGCGCCCTCCCCGAGCCCACTGCCACTCCCTACGGCTCCGCTGTGAGCTCCCGCATCTCCTCCCCCTCTCCGTTAGCTCGCCCGCGTTCCGTAGCTGCTCCCCCACGCGCGCCCGAACGCCGCGCCGCGGAGCTCGCCGCCGGCGGGTCTCCGGTGACCAAATGTTCACGGGGTCAAGCCCGTTGCACTCCCCGCCGTACGTAGATGCCCCCCAGCCCCTCCGCTTGCTCGTTAGCCCGCCGTAGCCGCGTTTCCGTCGGGCACCCGTAGCACCTCGCCACCGGCGAGCTCGTAGCGGTCGTCCTCGGCCGTTCCAGCCCCTCCGGCCACCGCCGTTGGACGCGCGACGCCGAGCCGCGTCGAACGCGCCCAGCCACGCCCCCGAAGACCCCCTGTACGTGAAACCCGTACCCCTCCCGAGCCGCGCCGCCGTGCGTTTGGTCGCCGGCGTTGCTCCGGCGCCGGCCGCCGACGTGGCTGGCCTGGGGCCACCCCAGTGCCCCTGCCAGTGGCCCCCACGGGCCCCAGTTGACTGGGTTGACCCAGTCAACTGCTGACTGGGCAGACCCAGTCACTGACATGCGGGCCCCGCCGCAAAAATATAAAAAAGAAAAGAAAAAGAAAATGTTTTATAAATAAAAATAATTATTTTAACTAATCACTCACTGACATATGGGGCCCACCCCTCTAATTATACTGTTAGATTAGTTTAACTAAATATTAGACTAACAGGGGCTGACATGTGGGTCCCACTCGACCCACCTGTCTGGTTTGACTGGTCAGCCGACCTGTTGACCTGATGACGTCAGCATTGCCTCATGCTGACATCATAATTCATTTTTGCTGAATAAAAATAATTCCAGAAATTCAAATAAACTTTGAAAATTCATATCTTTTAAACCGTAACTCGGATGAAAATGTTTTCTATATGAAAGTTGCTCAAAACGACGAGACGAATCCGAATACGCAGTCCGTTCGTCCACCACACCTCCCTAACCTATCGAACTAGCAACTTTCCCCTCCGGTCCGTCTGTCCGAAAACGCGAAACATCGGGAATACTTCCCGGATGTTCCCCCCCTTCGCCGGTACCACCTACTGTCGCGTTAGGGCACACCTAGCACCGCTCATTGTCATGTCACGCATCGTCATGCTTATGTTTGCATTGTATTTACTGTTTCCCCCCCCCCCTCTTCTCTCCGGTAGACTACGAGACCGACACTGCTGCTGTCCAGTTCGACTACGGAGTTGACGACCCCTCCTACTTGCCAGAGCAACCAGGCAAGCCCCCCCTTGATCACCAGATATCGCCTATTCTTCTCTATACTGCTTGCATTAGAGTAGTGTAGCATGTTACTGCTTTTCGATATTCTATCCTGATGCATAGCCTATCCTTGCTACTACTGTTGATACCTTTACCTGCAATCCTACATGCTTAGTATAGGATGCGAGATTTCCATCAGTGGCCCTACATTCTTGTCCGTCTGCTGTGCTATACTATCGGGCCGTGATCACCAGGGAGTGATCACGGGTATATACTTATATACTACATACATGACACCTGTGATGACTAAAGTCGGGTCGGCTCGTAGGAGTACCCGCAAGTGGATCTTTGTGGCGGAGCGACAGGGCAGGTTGAGACCGCCTAGGTGAGAGGTGGGCCTGGCCCTGGTCGGCGTTCGCGGATACTTAACACGCTTAACGAGATCTTGGTATTTGATCTGAGTCTGGCCATTTGGTCTATACGCACTAACCATCTACGCGGGAGTAGTTATGGGTATCCCGGCGTCGTGGTATCAGCCGAAGCCTTCTTGACGTCAGCGACTGAGTGGCGCGCGCCGGATTGGACTGGAACGCCACTAGGCTAGGTCTGCTTCCGGCCGCGTACGCAACGTGCAGGTGTGCATAGGGCGATGGGCCCAGACCCCTGCGCGCTTAGGATTAGACCGGCGTGCTGACCTCTCTGTTGTGCTTAGGTGGGGCTGCGACGCGTTGATCTTACGAGGCCGGGCATGACCCAGGAAAGTGTGTCCGGCCAAATGGGATCGAGCGTGTTGGGTTATGTGGTGCACCCCTGCAGGGAAGTTTATCTATTCGAATAGCCGTGTCCCTCGGTAAAAGGACGACCCGGAGTTGTACCTTGACCTTATGACAACTAGAACTGGATACTGAATAAAATACACCCTTCCAAGTGCCAGATACAACCCGGTGATCGCTCTCTAACAGGGCGACGAGGAGGGGATCGCCGGGTAGGATTATGCTATGCGATGCTACTTGGAGGACTTCAATCTACTCTCTTCTACCTGCTGCAAGATGGAGATGACCAGAAGCGTAGTCTTCAACATGACTAGCTATCCCCCTTTTATTCTGGCATTCTGCAGTTCAGTCCACTGATATGCCCCTTTACACATATACCCATGCATATGTAGTGTAGCTCCTTGCTTGCGAGTACTTTGGATGAGTACTCACGGTTGCTTCTTTCCCTCTTTCCCCCCCTTTTCTTTTCTATCTGGTTGTCACAACTAGATGTTGGAGTCCAGGAGCCAGACGCCACCGTCGACGACGACACCTATGGCACTGGAGGTGCCTACTACTACGTGCAGCCCGCTGACGACGATCAGGAGTAGTTAGGAGGATCCCAGGCAGGAGGCCTGCGCCTCGTTCGATCTGTATCCCTGTTTGTGCTAGCCTTCTTAAGGCAAACTTGTTTAACTTATGTCTGTACTCAGATATCGTTGCTTCCGCTGACTCGTCTGTGATCGAGCACTTGTATTCGAGCCCTCGAGGCCCCTGGCTTGTATTATGATGCTTGTACGACTTATTTATGTTTTAGAGTTGTGTTGTGATATCTTCCCGTGAGTCCCTGATCTTGGTCGTACACATTTGCGTGCATGATTAGTGTACGGTCAAATCGGGGGCGTCACACTTATTTCCTGGAAGACGAAGAAACAGACTGCAGTTTCTCGTTCGAGTGTAGAGGCCGAGTTGCGAGCTATGGCTCTTCTGACGGCTGAGGTGACTTGGTTACGATGGTTACTGGAGGACTTTGGTGTTTCTGTTACTACACCTACCACCCTCCTGTCAGACAGCACAGGTGCTATCAGTATTGCGCGGGACCCCGTGAAGCATGAGCTTACCAAACACATTGGTGTTGATGCTTCTTATGTGCGCGCTGCTGTGCAGGATCATGTTGGTGCTCTTCAGTATGTGCCTTCTGAGTTACAGCTAGCGGACTTCTTCACGAAGGCCCAGACTAGAGCGCAACATGGATTTCACCTCTCCAAACTCAGTGTTGTGGATCCACCATGAGTTTGAGGGGGGTGTTAGAGTTATATTCAGTGATGTCTTTTGGCCTTTTGCATTCTAGCCTTTTGGCATCCTCTTGTAGCCTTTTGGCATCATCATGTATGTGTATATATGTTGGCATTGGCCTCCTAATAATAAAAGTTGCTATTCTCAACAAGCGCGACTACTGACTTCTTCGTCACGGACGCCCCGGAGTCCAACGTCGACAACCTCCTCGACGACATGGCCGGCGAGGACACCAACCCCAAGTCCAGTGCAACTGCTGCTGCTGTCTCGTATGTGTTCTTCTCCTTTCTTTTCGAGGTCCTGCCACAGTTCCTTGTTCTGTTGTTTGCCCTAGATATGTTAGGTTCTACTTCATATATGAAACTTGTCCTACTGTCTGCTCTAGATAAACTTGGTTACATTTCATATATGCAGATGTTATTTACCTTCTCTTTGTTAGATCGCATGACTAGTTTTATCACTGTTATATTAGTCATGCTTTATCTAATATTTCTGTTCATAAAATCATTTGGTAAATTGCTCATATTTCCAACAATCCAAAAACCTTATCATAGGCAATTTACCCCGAGTGGTTTTGCTGCTTCCATGAAACCTCCTATGTTTGAGGGTATCCACTATAAGAGGTGGCGCGTGAGAGCAGTCTTATGGCTTCAAACCATGAGTTGCTATGACGCCACTCTTGGCAAACCTGAAGGAGAGCTTGATGCTCAACAGGCACAAGCTTTTCAGAAAATGGATACTCTGTTCAAGGCTGCTCTCTTAAGTGTTCTTGGTGAGAACATAGTTGATGCTTATGCGTCAATTGATAATGGAAAAGATATGTGGGATGCACTCGAGGCCAAGTTTGGGGTCTCGGATGCTGGCACTGAGTTGTACATCATGGAGCAATTCTATGATTACAGGATGACTGAAGAGCGCTCCGTGGTTGAGCAAGCTCATGAGATACAGTCATTTGCTAGAGAACTTGAGCACTTCAGTTGTATGCTACCGGACAAGTTTGTTGCCGGAGGTATCATGACTAAGCTTCCTCCTTCGTGGAGGAACTTTGCTACCTTACGGAAACATAAGAGACAGGATTTTTCCATCCTCATTGGAACTCTTGATGTGGAAGAAAAGGCAAGAGCAAAGGACAAACGTGCTCGAGGTATTGAGGGAGGATCTAGTGCCAATCTGGTACAGAAGAAGAACTTCCAGCCCCACAAGTTCAAGAACAAGGGCAAGTTTGATGGTAAAGCAAAGTTTGATGGGAAGAACAAGGTTGTGCAACACACGAACTTCAAGAAGAAGAATGACAAGAAGAAAGGTGTTTGTCATGTGTGTGGGGATCCTGATCATTGGGCTCCTAGTTGCCCTAATCGCTATGACAAGCATCATCCTGGGAAAGGCAGCAAGACCGCTAATGTTGTCATTGGAGACACTGACATGAAGGATGCTGGGTATGGTATATTTCCCACTATTCTTTCAGTATGTCATTCTCCTGACTGGTTGATTGACACGGGTGCTAATGTGCATGTATGCGGTGATATTTCTATGTTTTCGTCTTATCAGACCGCAAGGACTTCAACCGTGTTGATGGGCAATGGTTCAAGTGCTTCTGTTTGTGGTGTTGGCACGGTCGATCTGAAGTTTACTTCGGGGAAGATCGTGCAGCTGAAGAACGTGCATTATGTCCCCTCCGTCAATAAAAATCTTGTTAACGGATATCTTCTGTGTAGAGATGGCTACAAGCTTGTCTTTGAGTCGGATAAATTTGTAATATCCAAGTATGGAACCTTTGTTGGTAAAGGCTATGAATCAGGAGGCCTTTTTCGTTTATCCTTATCAGACGTTTGCAATAAAGTTGTTAATCATGTTTGCAACAATAGTGAATCAAATGTGTGGCATTCACGTCTTTGTCATGTCAACTTTGGTTGCATGTCGCGACTAGCAAAGTTGAACTTAATCCCTAGTTTCACCACTGTCAAGGGATCTAAGTGTCAAGTGTGTGTGCAAGCTAAGCAACCTCGTAAGTCTCACACGACTGCGGAAACGAGAAATCTTGCACCACTAGAACTCATACATTTAGATCTATGTGAAATGAATGGTGTTTTGACAAAAGGTGGAAAGAAATATTTCATGATGTTAATTGACGACTCCACTAGATATTGTCGTGTGTATCTTCTCAAATCTAAGGATGAGGCTTTGAATTTTTTCAAGATCTATAAAGCTGAAGTGGAAAACCAACTTGATCGGAAAATCAAGAGGCTTAGGTCCGACCTTGGTGGAGAGTATTTTCCAATGAATTTGATGCTTTTTGTGCGGAACATGGTATAATCCATGAGAGGACGCCTCCCTATTCACCTCAGTCAAATGGGGTGGCTGAAAGAAAGAACCGTACTCTAACTGATTTGGTTAATGCCATGTTAGACACATCGGGTCTCTCCAAGGCATGGTGGGGGGGAGGCGATATTGACGGCATGTCATGTCCTAAACCGAGTTCCCACAAAGAACAAAGAAATAACTCCATTTGAGGAATGGGAGAAGAAAAGGTTAAAACTCTCTTATCTACGAACATGGGGTTGTTTGGCGAAAGTCAATGTTCCAATTCCAAAGAAGCGGAAGCTTGGTCCAAAGACTGTGGATTGTGTTTTCCTGGGATATGCTTTTCATAACATTGGCTATAGATTCTTGGTTGTAAAATCTGAGGTACCTGACATGCATGTCGGTACGATCATGGAGTCGAATGATATGAATTTCTTTGAAGATATCTTTCCCATGAAGGATATGGCTACCTCATCTAATCAGGAGATGCCTAGTTCATCGAATCAGGAACCAGTTACAATTACCGAACCTGCCATTTCGATGGAACACTTTGAAAGTCCTGTGGAGGAGAACAATGAAGTTCCTACTAGGAGCAAGAGACAGGGGACTGCAAAGTCCTTTGGTGATGATTTTCTTGTGTATCTCATAGATGACACTCCCAGTTCTATTTCAGAGGCCTATGCATCTGAAGATGCTGACTACTAGAAGGAAGCGGTTCGTAGCGAGATGGATTCCATCTTGGCGAATGAAACTTGGGAGATAACTGATCGTCCTTATGGGTGCAAACCTATAGGATGCAAATGGGTATTCAAGAAGAAGCTTAGGCCTGATGGTACTATTGAAAAGTACAAGGCTCGGCTCGTGGCTAAGGGTTATACCCAAAAGGAAGGTGAAGACTTCTTTGATACTTACTCACCTGTGGCTCGACTGACCACTATTCGAGTTCTACTTTCACTAGCTGCCTCACATGGTCTTCTCGTTCATCAAATGGATGTTAAGACTGCTTTCCTAAATGGAGAGTTGGACGAGAAAATTTATATGGAACAACTAGATGGGTTTGTACTAGATGGTCAGGAAAGAAAAGTGTGCAAGTTGCTGAAGTCTTTGTATGGACTCAAGCAAGCACCCAAATAGTGGCATGAGAAGTTTGAAAGAACTTTAACAGCTGCAGGCTTTGTTGTAAACGAAGCTGACAAATGTGTGTACTATCGCCATGGTGGGGGCGAGGGAGTTATCCTTTGCTTGTATGTTGACGACATACTGATTTTCGGAACAAATCTGAATGTTATTAAGGAGGTCAAGGATTTTCTATCTCGTTGTTTTGAGATGAAGGATTTAGGAGTGGCTGATGTCATTCTGAACATCAAGTTGTTGAGAGACGATGATGGTGGGATTACATTGCTTCAATCTCACTATGTGGAAAAGATCTTGAGTCGCTTTGGCTATAGTGACTGCAAGCCCTCTCCAACACTATATGATGCGAGTGTGTTACTTCGAAAGAATCGAAGAATTACTAGAGATCAATTGAAATATTCTCAGATTATTGGCTCGCTTATGTACTTAGCCAGTGCTACAAGACCTGACATCTCTTTTGCTGTTAGCAAACTGAGTCGGTTTGTCTCAAAACCAGGAGATGTGCATTGGAAAGCTCTAGAGAGAGTTTTGCGTTATTTGAAAGGCACTGCGAATTATGGAATTCACTACACCGGGCACCCAAAGGTGCTTGAAGGGTATAGTGACTCAAACTGGATCTCAGATGCTGATGAGATAAAGGCCACAAGCGGATATGTATTCACTCATGGAGGTGGCGCTGTTTCTTGGAAGTCTTGCAAGCAGACCATCTTAACGAGGTCAACAATGGAAGCAGAACTCACAGCACTAGATACAGCTACGGTTGAAGCAGATTGGCTTCGCCGGCTCTTGAATGACTTGCCGGTTGTTGAGAAACCTGTACCGGGTATCCTTATGAACTGCGACAATCAAACTGTGATCACGAAAGTGAGCAGCTCAAAGGATAACATGAAGCCATCAAGACACGTTCAGAGAAGGTTAAAGTCTGTCAGGAAAATGAGAAACGCCGGAGTTATTGCATTGGATTATATCCAAACGTCTAAAAATCTGGCAGATCCTTTTACTAAGGGTCTATCACGTAATGTGATAGATAATGCATCGAGGGAGATGGGTATGAGACCCACAATATGAGTTGTTCACAGTGGTAACCTAGTCTATGTGATCGGAGATCCCGTGAATTAGATGTGGAAGACAAGCTGTTGGTCAATTGAGAGGAGAGTATCCTTACTGTTAACAATACCACTCCATGAAGATGCAATACTCTCCTAAATCTGCATGGCAGGTTGATGTATATCTTAATGTGTTCTAAGTGGCTCATTTAGGCAGAGATGTTCTCTTGCTGAACATCTTTTGAAGAACACACCTATATGAGTCTGATTGTCAAACGGCGCAATCTATGAGAGTAGGGTTCTCTCTAGTAAACTCATGAAAGGTCACGGAGTATGACGCATAAGCTCCACCCGTGGGGAAGAGCCACGGTAGCCTAGTATCAGTCAAGGCTTTGTGTGAAGCTAGATTCGCACAAAACTTGTAGTTCAAGGCCCAGTCCACTGTTCAAGTTGCCTACTAGTGTAGCATAGAGTTCTAGGTGGAAGTTCAACTTAACAGTCTCCACTGCAATACCGGTATATAAAACAGTGTTTTGGAACCAAAGGCAGATTTCTGTGTGCCTCTGGGATCTGGTGGGGGATTGCTGGAATTTAGTCTATTTTGGGACAACCCAATAACTATTTCAGAAATTCCTAAATAAATCCTAGAGGCCCACTTAGCCCATTTGTGCAAGGCAAGGGATACTACTAAAGTTTAGTCCCACATTGCTAGTTTAGTGGGAGTTGGACCTCCTTATAAGGGAGGTTCTTTCCCCACTTGTATGAGCATGAGAACAAGAGGGACATCCACGCACGCTCCTCCTCCGCCGCCTGCCTCGCCACGCCACGCCTCGTCATGACGCGGGTTGCAGGAATGAGCCGAGCCGATGTCTAAATTTTTGCCACGCACTACAGGTATACAAAAGGCCACTCGGGAGCTGGAAAGTTTTTGCTGTAGTGGATATTGAATACGAACGCTGCACCCTTCGGCTGCTGCCTGTTCGCTTCGTCTCCCGCATTCCCTTCAGATCCCGACGCAGCCTCTCGCCTCCTTCTCTCGCGCCTATAAAAGGGAGGTCGCTCCTCTTAGAGAGACGCACCAGAACTTCTTCCTCTCTCCACCGGTTCCAATCTCTGAGCTTCTGCTGTCTTCCTCATCCCGGCTTGCGGCGTGCACCGCGAGTCGGGACAGTAGGCCTCCGAAACTGCACCTCTTTGAGTCCTGTACGGGAGAAGGGTGATAAGGTTTTTGGGGAGCGCTCAGCGCAACTACTGACTTCTTCGTCACGGGTGCCCCGGACTTCGACGACTACTTCCCCGACGACGACTTCTTTCCTGACGTCGACAGCCTCCTCGACGACATGGCCGGCGAGGACACCGACCCCAAGTCCAGTGCAACTGCTACTGCTGTCCCGTTTGTGTTCTTCTCCTTTCTGTTCGAGGTCCTGCCACAGTTCCTTGTTCTGTTGTTTGCCCTAGATATGTTAGGTTCTACTTCATATATGAAACTTGTCCTACTGTCTGCTCTAGATAAACTTGGTTACGGTTCATATATGCAGATGTTATTTACCTTCTCTCTGTCAGATCGCATGACTAGTTTTATCACTGTTATATTAGTCATGCTTTATCTAATATTTCTGTTAATAAAATCATTTGGTAAATTGCTCATATTTCCAACAGGAATTACTATGTGAACGCATATGTTTCTTTTTTTGTGAGATTTGACAAAAGGAGCTCCTCCGGAGGCAGATGATACGCTCCTTGACTGGTGGCTCCAAGCTAGGGCTACCTTCCAGGGAGCGCTCAGAAGAGGATTTGATACTTTTGTCACTGTGGTTGCTCGGTCATTTTGGAAATAGAGGAATGCTAGAGTCTTCAATTGCCCGGAGCAAATCAAGTCGGCAATTCAATTGCACAAGAACATCATGGAGGAGATCAAGGAGTGGAAACAGGCCGGGCTAGGTGTGGGTGTTCTCAACCGTTTTGTGGGTGTTCTCAAGTAATATAGGCTCTTGTAGTTATGCTTTCTACCTTCTATAAAAGTATGGTACGTCTTTGGCGTACTCTCAAAAACAAAAGAAGCTCCATGGTCTCATGTGCGTTAGCCGGCTGTAGCCACGGCGGTAGGGGGAGGGAGAGGGGTGGAAATTAGTTGTCGCCCCAACCATCGGATCTGGCTTAACTCGTGATCGACATGTGTATCATGTGTACAATTGCAACATTTTTCTCCATGTTTTCTAGAAAGATTGTGAGAAAAACATCACATCATTTCAAACAAACACGTACAACAAGAATATGCAAGCATGCAAGAAATACCATTGACTGGAGCAGGTACGCTTGAAAATGGCTTGCAACACACATCATGGAAGACAAATACGTACAATATACATGATCGACTAATACAACAATGAAGAACCACGTTTGTAGCATAAAAAAGATCCTGACCAATAGGCATGCGAAACTATTGGAACATACTTCTTGTGTGTACACAACAAACACCATACACGTCTGCAACATGTAAAAACACCATAAGTAGCATCCAAATTTCTTGATTTTGTTGACCTCACGTCATCAACAATGGAGGCACCACCTTTTGCACAGATTTGGGCTTGTTGCCGACCACAAATCAGGCTCACCAAATCCTCGTTGGAGCGAAATGTGACTCATATGGTCCTGTTTGTCCCAATCTCTATCGGAGGTAGGCCTAGTGGACTCAAGCTCCATGGCGAGGTATCTATGGAGGAGCAACAAGTTTCCAGCTTGAGTCTCCACGCCTAAAATATGTCCATTGTGTGATCCCCTCGGCCACCATCTATCGCGAAGGAGGAGAAGCTCCTTGGAGAAGGGGCAATGCGGCATCTGGAAGAAGAGCTAGAGAAGGCGCTTCTAGGAGGAAGAGGGATGCTAGGAAGGGGAAGTGCTACAAGAGAGAATAAACTAGACTCCGTCGGTGGCGGATAAGAGGTGCTACATCGGAGAGAAAGGACGGCGCTGCAGGGTAGAGAAGAGGAAACAACGAGTTGATTGCTGAATTGTTTGAAACCAGTTGGTCGAGAAAGGACCCTTTTCCCAATGATGAACGACATGAAATTTTCTTTTATAAATAGGGAGTTTATTAATCATTAGTCAAGCATACAATCGCATATCATCAAGGAATGGGGTGTATAGTTTAGCCACATGCATCTTCTCCTTAGATTAGTTGCTTGTTTGGCACATAGATGAACAGCTTCATTTCCTTCCTAGCAAATAAAGCTCAAAGTAAAATTTGCAAAGTGTCCACTTAGTTCTCTAATCTCCCAAAGAACTCAAGAAATTTGTGTTCTCTCATGTCCAGACATCTCCCACAACTTAATAACTTGGTGTGCATCATTGTCCATTAGTACCCAATTTAAACTTCAAAGCTCCTAAGGTCCCACCGTCTTAGCTCAGTAGCGTATTCATACCAGATCGCTTGAGCACGGACCATAGAGCCAGTTCTTTCTGGCATCACCATACTAGTAGATACAGAAAATATCATTTTCATAAAAACACCCATCTCTATTGATCTTTCTTTCTTCAACTTTTGGGGGCTTCCATCTCTGGATCAACTTAGGTTGCTTCGCCTTCTTATGCTTGCCATAGCCATAGCGATCCATGGCGTGTCCACCTCCCATTTTCGCTGATGCCATGATCGAGCATCCCTATTCACCATGTCGTCTCATGTGTCTTTCAGACCATATTGCCCGCATGCACATAAAGTGATGCAAGTATCAGCACTATGCACGTTATCAACTAGATCCTTCACCCAGGATTTTGGATGCAATTGCAGAATCTTCATGCTTGCAACCCCTTTAACTCTTGCCAAAATATGCGTGGAATATAGTTTCCTCTAGACCGCATCCTTCACATAGGCAATTCTTTCCACATGTACGACAAAAACTTAACGATCCCCCGCCACAAAAAGTTCCAAACCTAGTGAGGAATTGAGATGTGCCAAAGTTTCTGTCCCCCATCTAGAACTTGACACCTGATGTTGTTGTCACGACCTCTTCGTTAAAGCTCTATAGGCCAAACGAATTGTGAATAGTTCACTCTTTTCTATGCTTCACGACCACCAAATCCTCCATAAAGCGACCAAGTGGAATCCAGCATATTGCACATACATCAGTGCATGTGAAATTGTCCTGCAGTTTGTTCATATTCCACGTTCCATTCTTCTCATCAATTAATCATTCCATGATTTGAGAATTTGCATTCAGTAATCTGACCATGGTCGTCTGCTTGTATTCAAAGGGACCTATGGGTCCTCCCATGGATTCATAGTCGAGTCATCACCAACTCTCTCAGTAATCCCGACGTCCAGGCTTCTCTTTAAAAAAATGCATGTCACACATGTGATGATCCTCTCTTCCCTTTATAAACTCACAATCATGATAATATTTTCATTTAAGTACCCTTGCACATAAGGAATTTTGATTCGTTGGCGGCCTCCATACTTGCTTAGATAATATTCTAGTTAAACATATGAAAAACATGTTTACTACTTCATTTGGTCACATCCAAATCACATTCTTCATAGTAGTGGGATCATATCACATTGAGAATCACCCTATGGTTGGATGGTTACAAGAGTGGTGATACTCACAGCCCAGCTATACCTGGCCATGGGCAGCCCGGCCCAGACGGCCCGACCCGGTGTGACGTTGCCCACAGGCCGGGCATGGGCCTAGATTTTGATCCCGATGGCCGGGCCAGGCCGGGCTCGGGCCCGTCGTATTTGCAGTTTAAGGAAGAGGCCCGGCCCGACGGGCTTTTTGAGTGATGGGCCAGGCTTGGGCCTGATTTTTAGGCTCGATGGGCTTTTTGAGTGATGGGCCGATCTTGGGTCTGATTTTTAGGCCCGATGGCCAGGCCGGGCCATGCTCGGGCCTAGGTTTTCTGCGTCGGGCTTTGGTAGGCCCGGCCTCGACAGATGGCCAGGCATAGAGAGAATTCCTTATTTGGCCCTTCCTTAAAATTGGATTCCCTTTTTGGCCCTAGTAAAAAACTTCTTCCTGTTTTGACACTCAAACTTCATTTTGTTCCCTCTGTGACATTTTCGTCAGTTTTGACAACTAACACCGTTAAATGCAACATGAAAAGTCCATTTTACCCCTGATGTATTTTGTGACCAAAATTATGAACTTGAAGTCAAAAGCAATGGCGACGTGGACAGAATGGGTCAGTGCCTTGGATTTGCAATGAAATTATATTACAAGATTGTACTGAGAAACCCATATTAATAAGGACCAGAACATGTACGAGCAGTACAGACATGCACAACAATCTCACGGTTTCTCTCTTCACGCACAGCGTACAAGAGATCCATCTCTCAATTTCTCTATTTACACACAACACACACATCACATCACGCACACACTAGACCATGGAAAGCACGCAGCCACGGCGACCCAGCTAGCACGCCCCTGCCACCAACGGACCCCCGGTGTAAAAACCCTGAATTTTAAGGATATTTATTTTAAGTTGTTGAGTTAAGTTAGATAATTAAATTTGTATTATTTTTTAAAATAAATAATTAAGCAAATAAGATATGCTACACCGCTGCGCCAAAGAAATGTAATAGACAGTTTGTTTTTGCATGCAATAAAAATTATATGGAATAACCGCACACTGACCATATGTATGTAGTTATGCACCAGAGCTTAACATCAATGTACGTGCATGTGTGTATTTATACATGAGCCATGCATGACTAGTAATGCTACAAGTTAAAACAAGATTAGTATGGGAAGATGTACACGGGTGGAGGAAATTCTCTCAAGCTAAGTGGTACGCATGCCAATATATAGAGAACTTGTGATAAGAGAAGAATAGATGAGGAGTTTTTCCTCTGGCTCATGTCGGTCTGACTCAGCAGTAGTACAAAGTAAGTAGAAGTACAAATTAATCATGGAGTAGCTAGCTATGTGGCCTGATATTTATGGGATGTACATGCATGTGCTGGCAACACTCTAGAAATACTTAAGACATTTAAATGGCTACGTGGAGACTATGCATGGTGGCCAGGTTTGTTTGGCCTTTGCACTAGCGAGAGGGGCAGCAACTGGAGGGTCTCGGGGCGTGACATCCGGCGCCGCGACTTGGGCCTGCACAGCGCCGCCTCGACCGTCCATCACTTCTTGCCGCGCCGCCCTCCATGCCTCGCGCCGCCGCTGTGTGCCTCGCGCCGCAACTAGATTTTTCTGTTTTCTTCTGACGTGGTAAAGCAGGGGCAAATAAGACATTTCAAGTCATATTTGACGGTGTTAACAGCAAAAAGTGACAGAAGTGTCATGAAAGGAATAAAATGAATTTATGATGTCAAAAAGAGAAAAATGAAATTTCTAGGGACAAATAGGGAACCAGATTTTAAGAACGGGCCAAATAAGGAATTCTTTCCCAAGCATAAGTCCAGCCCAAGGTTTAACGCATGTGTTTCGTAGCAAAATATATTTTTAATGATAGGTGACGCTTTTATGGTTTATAGAGGCGAGTGTTTTTTTAGGGTGATATTAGTGTTATCGTGTTTACTAAAACAAATCACGTCACATTTTATTTTCATATAATTAAAATCACATTTCCGTATGGCAGAAAAGGAAAACACCATTTCACCCACAAGAGTCTCCATCTATCGACTATCGCTGGCCCATCTCCACCAAATCTGCAAACCCCCAAACCCTGGCTCCCCCAAATCACCGTGCCGACCGCTTCTCCCGAGCTCCAATTCACCGCAATGGCGCAGTGTGATCCGTGCGTGTGAGAGGCGCCAAATCCCTCCTCCAACCATGGAGCAGAGCGATGGGCCCAAGCGACCGAAGCTCGCCGACGCCGCCGACGGCGACGAGGACCGCCTCAGCGTGCTGCCCGACGACATTCTCATCCACATCCTCGTCAAGCTCCGCGGCACCCCCATGGCCGCTCGGACCAGCGTCCTCTGCCGCCGCTGGCGTGACCTCTGGAAACTCCTCCCGGAGCTCAACTTTCCCCTCGGCACCGAGCCGCACCGCATACGCTCCGCCCTCACAGCCCACGAAGCGCCGGTCATCCACTTCCTCGTCGTCGACCTCCAGGACGCCGCAGCGGAGTCGGTGGCGACGTGGGTCCCCATCATCGCGCCCCGCCTCTTCGGCGAACTATTCATCTTCAATCTCAGGCGGGACTGGGATGGGGAAACAGGCACGGTTGAGCTGCCTTGCTTCCAGGGTGCCGACTGGATCTCCCTCGACCTAGACAATCTTGGCCTCGCCTTGCCGCCCTCCGGCGTGTTTGCCTGGCTCACCGATCTCTGTCTGGTAGCCGTTAGGATGCGTGGTTCCTGCAGACTCGGTGACATTGTCTCCTCGCCACGGTGCCCATCGCTGCGGAAGCTCATCCTACGCGACGCCCAGGTCCGGGCTGACATTGTAATCCACTCAGAGTCTCTCTTAGAAATAGGGATGGATAATGTGTTACTAGACCATAACGCCTTGGGTCCGGGCATCCTCGCCATTTCCTCAGAGTCTGTCCTCCAAATAGATCTGAAGAATTTAATTGGCGTGCGGCAGCTCCTTGTCATGGCGCCTGCACTCATTTCATTGAAAGAGAAAGACACCACCTACATTGCTGATCCTGTGGATCCGAGTCAACCAGTTGCCAACATCTCAGCCCCTCAGCTCACGTTGCTTGAGTGGAATGCTCGTTATGATAGAAGATCCGTTCAGCTTGGCAAGATGGCACATCTCCAATGGCTGCACGCCGGTCAATTTCTTGTATATGGATCCGATGAGGATTTTGCACACAATCGCATCAGGCTTTTGCAGCGCTTCGAGTTCATCATCTGTCTTGACCTTGCGCTTTACTACCGAAAGGTGGGTTCCATTCTTATGTGATATTCCATCATCATAATATGCTACCAAGTCAATAATAACAAGGCAAATATGGGGTTATGCTATTTGGTATATTTGAGTAAGCATTACAAAATTCTCATTTGTTTGTCTTTGCTCATGTCTGTGCAACATGGCTTAGTGCACTCAATCTTTATTCTTTCCCAATACTTATATAGTTATCCTCTTAGATGGTACTCCCTCCGTAAAGAATATAAGAGCATTTAGATGACTACTTTAGTGATCTAAACGCTCTTATATTTATTTACAGAGGGAGTACTTGCTTTGTACCACCTTTGAATAGTTAGCATTGAAGCTGCACGCTAGTATTACTACACTAGGATTTACTCCCTCCGTTTCAAAATAGATGACCCAACTTTGTACTAACTTTGTACTAAAGTTAGTACAAAGTTGGGTCATCTATTTTAGAACGGAGGGAGTAGTTATTACTGAACTAGGATTTAGTTATTGAATGGGACATGAGCTCTCAGGAGTGGAGAAACATGAACACCAGCAGTCCTTGTGGCCGGATTGGATATCCTCCCACCAGCACACACAAAACCATTTGTAGTAAGAAAAATGAGTATGTCTGTGTCTTTCTCCAACCGCCATTATATATAATCCTCCTTTATGACTTTCTATCAACCCGTAGGACATGTCTGACCACCAACGCTACTTGATGGAGGACATGCCAAGGCTGCCATATATTTTATTCTTGTCCATAAATGTGGCGGCGAATGAACATTCCTTTGGAGCCAGCTTATTCCATGTTCTCAGGCTGTGTACTGGTGTAAGAAAGCTGACTCTTGCATTTGATGTCAGTACCAGGCAACTAGAGGTAAAATTACATCCTTAATCTGTTTATCTAATAGTACTTGAGTTACCTGGAAAGTCACAATCTATTCAATATGTACTTCCATTTTTATGCATACTTTGGCTTGGGTTGCCAGTTGCCTCACTCTAGGTGTTGGTTTGCTCTTCAAACTTTGACAAAGTGGCATACTAATTGGGTTTGCTAGCTAGGTAATATGTTGCATTTCGAAAGATCATCTGTCTATTGAAAATCAGAGAAACTAGGAACCTTTCCAGCAAAAAAAATTGACGCTTCCTTCCTCTTGTCTGCTCTACTTTCTCAGAAAATTTAATATCTTATTGAATGTTATTTACCGATGGAGGATCTTTTATAATGGTTCTGTCATTTGACTCCCTCTTCCTGAAGAACAACCATATTTTCTGCAATATATAGGTTGGCCCCAACTAATTTCTAGGTAGTATACTTTTGTTAATGTTGTTGTGTCATACCCCAAAGTATTCAGGTCATAGTTTCATATTTCCAGTTTCACCTCTCTCATTTTACAACATCAAATCATACCAGTTATTCACTTATTCTTATTAAGCCGATATGTTGTTTCAGGCTCAAACTACATGCTCACTGGGTTGCATATGCCATCAGCCACCAAACTGGAAAACTGACGAACTCCTGCTGAGTCACCTCGTAATAATCGAAATCAGTGCCTGGAGAGGAACTGAAAATGAAGTTGCTTTTGTTGAACGGTTGCTTAATTGGGCAACAGTGCTAAAAGAAATGATGATAACTTTCCATCAGTCAGTTACTGAAAGCAACGCCGAGGATCTCTGCCAGACATTACTAAGCTTCTCTAGGCCAGAAACTTGCATGAAATTTTACGTGTACCGTGGCTTGTACGCGAAGGTCCCATATGTTCCTGAAGGCTAAGGCACCTGCTTGTGTCTTGCACTAGTTGCTAATACTCTTTCGGTGTCAACAGCACTCTATGTAAAGATCAAAATCTAGTAGAGCGGTCCAAGATGTTACAATGTCATCAACCTATTTTGCAAGATGTTAGAACTTGCTTCATGTTTCATCTGTTGTACTGCTCACGAATGGAGTTCTCAGAGCTGCTTTCACAAGCCTTTGGTGTGTACAATTCGAATCTTGGCATGCTCAAAAGTTGTAGTGAATTCATCAAGTTATGTCATTTTGGTTATGATTGTGTTATCTGTGGCACTGACTGAATCCCGAGCATTTAAAAATTTGCAAGAAACTGTTCAGTGTGGTTTTGTCTGAAGAAATGACCAGTTGCATGATGTATTTACAAGCAAACTAGTTCGCTTTCATGCTGTTTGGCAGAGCATATCTCATAAGGAATGACGAAGATACTTTCTTGAGTACATGAGCCTTGATTTGAAGGAAAACTAATTTGGAAACAGAGCTATTTTCCCTTGTGCTTGTGAAAAAAAGTAATGTATTTCGGTAGATTTGTTTCTGAGCTTTATCTCTTTTTCTTTTATGATGGATAGGGAAAAGAAAAAAGCAGATATCTCTGAAAAGGAAAAGATAATGCAGCAAGTTGGTCTAGTCGAAGCACCTGCCAGAGATTGCCAGCCGTTTCTTCGACGATCACGTTCGACTCAGAAGTGCAAAATGAAAAGGAATAGCAGAAATAAATGGAAAAACAGAAGGTATCTAGACGTACAATGCAGCACGCAGCAATAACAACAGCATTTGCAGACCGAAGTAGCATACAAGCAAGGAACAAAGCCACGGTCGCCTTTGGTTAAAGATACAAATTAAAGCAGACAAATAGCCGAAAGACATCCATGTGTTTGCAGCACAGATTGCATGTCAAGTACTTAGCTGTTAGCTCAGCTCAGCTCCAGGGCTTTCTATCCTCATCTTGCAGAACGCAATCATCCACTCATCTCCAGAGCTTCCACGCAAGGCACTTGGCTTACTCGACCGCCACCTTCAGGTAAACCAGTCTTTAAAAAAAAACATGATTGATTTGTCGATGAGGCTGATCTATAGCTACTTAATTGGTTGTTGTAATGTTGATCTTGTTTGTTTTGTTCCTGGGTTCAGATTTGATACTCAGACAGATCATGGATAAAGCACCGTATTCTGATTGCACCCCCGCTGCGTTGGCAAACTTCGATAAGTTCATGGGACGGCAGATGTTGCAAGTGAATGCTCTCCTGGTGGAGAAAACCATCCTGATGGGAATCATGGTCGGGATAGGCGCCTACGGCCATCGCTACCGTCACCATCCATTGACCCGCTACCTCTTCCTCGGTGCCACCATATTGTTCTTGCCCATCATCTCCTATATTGCCTCTGTCACTGATGTTCAGTATATCGTCGTTGTTCTGGCTCCTTATAATATCATAGCCACAGGGAATTGTGATCCAAGTATTCATCCCGGCCTGGTCTTAGTATGGATTTCCTTTGTTATGATTGTTGGCATCAATACAACCACAATAGTTGCCGCCCATGCTAGAGAAGGTCGAAGCATTGCGCCCCCTGCAGTACTGATGGTGCAAGCAATATGGACTACCTACCTTGGGGTCAACATCATGCAAGGTCCAAATCGAAGTTTGTCATCCCTAGAAGATATAAAACAATATGTCACCTCGGCGTCTGTTCTTGCCATTTTTGCACCATTTGCTCTTATCATTGCCAAAATATTTGTCAAGTATTATGCATGGTACGGTGCAAGACAATCCTTTGCGTTTGGACACAATCCTCGTCTTATTGTTGGATTCATGGAGCAGCTACCAGATAGAAGTCAGCATGCCGAGGAAGTCATTGAAAATATGCTGCCTCCTCTTATAGTCACAGGAGAGGACACATTGTTGGTAGAGAAGAACCCTCATGGTTACACTTTTAGTGGAGGTGATGGGACAGGGATGAACAACAATGGCTTAGTGACCATTCACAAAGTCTGGGAGTCAGATGACATCTTTCACAAGTCAACGGCACAACTCAAGGATCTATGTTTTTCATTTGCATTGTTCAAGCTGCTAAGGTGTCGTTTCGCAAAAGACACCGCCACTGAAACTGTCTTCATGAAGGCCCGCAACTTCTTATGGCATCTGCTGGCCGAGGATAGGGATGGTGGATGGGTACTTGGGTTGATTGCATATGAGCTTTCCTTTCTACATGACTATTATTATTCCTCCCTTCCAACCTCATACTCCAAGAGTTGGCTGCCCATCTTGAGCATTGGTTATTGTTTATTGGCCGCAATTATTCTGAAGTAAGTTTACCCTACTATTGGAGTGACATGGGTGCACGCCAGATAAGTTGTCGTGTCCAGTGCAAGTGGGATCCTAGTGGAGTTGGTTCTGAGATGCTTTTCGGAAATTTATTGTTTGATTTGTTGCCATTGTTCTCATTAGCTGCATTAGTCGTGCTCTGTGAGGTGAGGGTTATTGCATCCTACATCTGCTCAGACTGGACTAAAGTGGCCTTAATGTGCCGCTATGTAAGCCATGCTTCTTGGCGTGGATATCCTACATTGCGAAAAGGGACTGGCCTATTATTACAACACAGATGCAAGCTAGTGAAGCCTTGGCAGGACAAAATGAATCAGTGCTCAGTCCTGGTGCTCAGTCACAGAAAAGCGCCGGTGGCTCTTGTTGAGCGTCTCGTTCCTCTTCCTGAGCCAAAGAAGAACGTCGACACGCCAAGAGAGGTGAAGACTGCCATTGCCAACACATTAAGAAGCAGCATGGGAGACCTCAGAAATGGCATGAGATGTTTGCAACTCGGCGTGCAAGTCGGGGACAACCTCCTCCGGGCATGAAGCACCAAAGGTACATCTGACGCCTTACTTTCATGGCACATCACCACAAGCATCTTTGAGGTGAGGCACTCACAATCATCACCAGCCTCTGACCACAAGATTGTTGCCACCCACTTTTCACGCTACTATGCCTACTTGGTGGCATATTGTCCTGAGCTACTTCCCGATGACTATGCGTGGAGCAAGAGCCTTTACAAGGCCACCAAGGAAGACGCTGAGCGTGTCCTTGCCGGTCGTGTCGCCAAGTCGACGCCTGAACTAGAATATCAGCAGTTGGTTGAGTTGCTGAGTGCAAGGTCGAAGCATGAGGTGCTCAAGAATGGTGTAAAGCTTGGCAAACAAATGGTGAGGTGGATTGAAGGAGAGGACGAGGGATGGACGATTCTGGCTGGATTTTGGTGTGAGATGCTCCTGTATATTGCTCCGTCAGATAACCTGGATGGGCATGCGGAGGCAATTGCCCGGGGTGGCGAGCTGATTACACTCCTGTGGGCACTACTCACCCATGTTGGGGTTGTCAGTAGGCCTGAGGCCGCCCGTGCCAGTATTCGTGTTTCTGATATTGCTTAAGTACTAGGCCAGTGTTGTTCCAAGCCTAGTCTGTTTTGTGCCGCGTTTCAGTTACTGCCATTTGATTTTGTTCTTGAGTGATTGATGTATTTGCCGTTGTAACGATCTGTGTTGCATTGCACCTTCTTTGTTAGCTGCTTCTCCGAACATATCTTCATGATTAGAACATACCAATAGACCATTGACAGTTATCTGAATTAATATGATTGAAACAAATCAATCGAGTTCTTCCCTTCATTTGTTATTTTTGAAAGAAAGAAATGCAGCACAAAATGTGACTCTGAGGGTTCTCTACACTTCAGGTTTGCTGCGCATGGTGGTTATCTCTTGCAGTTGTCTCTGACGTTCCTTTCCCTGGAGGTTCTCTTCTCTGAAGAATCTTTGCTGGTAGTAGTATAACATATTTTGGATGTAAAGCACTAACAAACATGAAAGAGGCAATTGGTTTGGTATGTTTATCCACATAACACACAAGTACTACAATGGGTTGGCCTCTTTCCCTCCGTCAAAAAGAACTCTACTTATTTCACCTGTTATGCATCTTATGTTTTCTGATTAGGGTTTTTTTTTTTGAAAAGGGGGGTCTCCCGACCTCTGCATCAGAGTGATGCATACGGCCAACTTATTAACCAAATAAAAAGGTTCCAACAAGGTTCCAAAATCTCGAACTGTAAAAACTAAAAAGAAAGCTCACACAGAGCCATAATGGGTTAGAAACACAAACTAGCCAAGATAAGACGCCACAACCGGCTGGCTAAAGATAGATAGGTAAACTTATTGCCTATCCTATTACATGACCGCCATCCCTATATGTGTGCTTCAACAACCTGTGCTGCAGTGCTCTCCAGTTTTTTTTTGCGAGAAAACTTTCAATCTGTTCATCTTCTATCATGGCAGTACAATGAACACTAGAAATAATAAAAATTACATCCAGATCCGTAGACCACCTAGCGACGACTACAATCACTGAAGCGAGTCGAAGGCGCGCCGCCGTCATCACCCCTCCCTCGCCGGAGTCGGGCACAACTTGTTGTAGTAGACAGTCGGGAAGTCGTCGTGCTAAGGCCCCGTAGGACCAGCGCACCAGAACATCAACCGTCGCTGATGAAGAATAACGTAGATCGAAAGGATCCAACCGGAAGACACATGAACATAGACGAACCACAACTAGATCCGAGCAAATCCACTGAGGATAGATCCGCCGGAGACACACCTCCACACGCCCACCAACGATGCTAGACACACCACCGGAACGGGGACTAGGCGGGGAGACCTTTATTCCATCTTCAGGGAGCCGCCGCCGTCTCGTCTATCTGAATAGGACACAAACCCTAACAAATCTTGAAGGAAGCAGTGCTCTCCAGTTATTCAACAAAGCTTCAAAGGTAAGCTCCTTATCTTGCTTCTTGCTATAACTTTTTGGCGGCGATATAACAATTTACACGCTGAAAGATTGGAAACCATCCAAACAAAGATTGGAAGGAGTTTTAGCAAGGTACTCCCTCCGTTTCTTTTTACTTCGCATATAAGATTTGTCTTAAGTCAAACGCAGTAAAGTTTGACTAGGATCGTATGAAAAATATCAACATTCACAATATAAATGTAAGGAAAGGTTGTGTACAATAGATCCAAAGTGGTCGGACCCTTCTCCGGACCCGGAGATGTTTGTGCAGAAACATCACCATTGTTACTGACGCGTGTTGCAGCAGCACCCTGCCATTTGCAACACTGTCATTATTGCAGAGCCGGTCGCGATGGCTTCCATGGCGCATGGACGGGCGAGCTCGGGCTCGGGAATGGGCGCAAAGGGAGAGGATGGAAAACATGGAGAGGAGAGACTGGAGGGCAACACGGATCTTGCGGGAGACCCCGAGGAAGGGCGCGGCCGCTTTCGGGTGGAGCGCGCCGTGACGGCGGAGGAAGCGCGTGGAGGAGATGAAGAGGCAGAAGGAGGTGCAAGCCACGGCGACGCGCACGAGCGATGATGGGCTTGACAGGCAGAGCAGATCTCATCCACGACATCGGCAGACGGATTTTTTGTCCAAAAGGACCCCCGGCCAACAGAATTGTCAAAAAGGACTACCCGTGGATATATTTGACAAAAAGGACCCCCTGGGCCGTGGCGGCAGGCGCGGCAGGCGACACGTGGCACCTGCCGCCACAGCAGGAGACGGCCGCGCGGGGTATAACGGATTAGGTACAGCAGCAGTAGCCGGGACGTAACGGGCTAGGCCTGGTGTGCCATGCCGCCACCGGGCGAGGCGGCGAGCGCTGCGGCTGCCCCTCCCTGGCCGACACTGCGGTAGGTGAGTTCTAGCTCGTTCTGCCGACAATACAGTGCTCCTCTTCTTTTTATACGTACAACCGCGGCTGCGCATACACTCTCTTGAATAACTCTGGTTGCCTTCACCGCCTCTCTGCTCTCTCTAAGTCTACAAGAATACACAGAAGGAAAAACTTGGTAGCCACTTTCACTCGTGATTTTGGCCGATTTAGAGTTGGTTTTCGAAGATGGTGAAGTTGAAGAAAAGATAGATTAAGGTAAGATCTATCCATTTTTGTTGGTTTCGTTTGCATGCATGATGTTTTTGTTCTGTTTGATTAGTTCCTAAGTGTGTATTCTATGTTGTTTTAGGCATTATTTCAGCACTTGGAGGCATCATTTGGAGTTTCTGGAGTAGGATCTGCCGTGCAAAGTGAAGTATGAAGGGGGAGATCACGGTATGAGCTTTGCAATACATGGATTTTTTTGTGCATGCACGGTGGTAATTAGTTAGTTATTTAGCTCGTCATTAGCTATGGGATGTTAGTGCTTAGAGGTTAGGAAAAATTTCAGACGACAGATACAACATTTATACTATTATTTTGAGAAGAGTAGGTTGAAGATGTTGTATCAATGTTAGCTGCGTCCATTAGTATTGACATGCGAGAAGCTCTTAATACGGTAATTAAGAAAAAATTGCACTGTAATTGTTCATTGCATGTGGTATGTTATTTCATGTGGTATGTTTATTAATAAGTCTATGGTTAGGAAACCGTAGGTCTACTTTGTTATGTCGCAATAATCTAAATTTTATATGTTAAGATTAGGTGCTAATGTACTTAATGATGTATGTAATTAGGTAAAATAATTCATCTTAGTAGCAAACAAGGAGGAGATGACGTGATTGAAGAAATTGTGTTTCCATCTTCGCTGTCCCTTTTGAGGTGATGACCACATACATGCAAGTGCTATTTTCATACTTTTGATAGCAGAAAGAAAAATCCGTGTGTAATATTGATGTTCATGTGATAATAGGTTGACTCCGTTCATATATTACTGGTGACGGATATTTATTCGAACTATTTGGACGCTTAACTGCATACGCAAGCACATCCATATTGGAGCTAAGGTATAAAATGATGCCGTAATTTTGTTAATATTTTTTATATTGATGTACTGTTGTGAATAATGTGCATGCCGCTGCAAATATTATTATTTGTAAATAAATTATTTTTATCGTATGATATGAAAAATTATATAAAGCCGGAAGAAATTAAATGTTTTACTCATATGATATTAAAATGTTATTATCGTACTATTATGTTTAGTGGTTGTTTGGATAGCGAGTAATTACCCTCGGTTTTGTCATAACCTGTTGTAAGAAAATTTTGTAGAAAACCATTTTTTACTAATAGTCGTTTTTCCAAAAGCTCAGTTTTTGCATGTTACGAGAACCAGTTTAGGATATTTTTGGGGTAGTTAGAGAAAAGCAAACAGAGTTTTAGTTTGTTACGCTCGTAGACGAGTTTGAGAAAAAATAGATCTTTAAATACCCGTTAACCAAACAACCCCTTAAAGTCTAAGCAAATGATTCTAAAAACAAACCGAATATTTGTAACGAAAATACGGTTATTATTTTAGTCGTATAATATGTAAATGTTGTCATCGTTACTAAATGTTCAGCTACTAATTATTTGAAATGTAAACATGTATGTTGGTTAGGTACTATGGAAAATTTAGTAGTGTACTATTGGAACGTCTTACGCGACGGTCCTTTCGGGGTGGATGTGTCCTTCTACGAGTCGACTACAGTTGTAGTGAGAGACATGGTCAACGTGGGTTACGCAGCAGTTAGAAGGTGCATCCGAGCGGTGTTTGGCCCAGGGATGCAGGGGGAAAAATGACAATGGAGACCTTCGTCGTTGACGGAGGAAATGATGGGACAGTTGCCCGTTGGAGTTTGCGGCCTGTCACAGGTGATCAGTCGTGGGGGTCGTACATGAGGTTTGCAAGCAATCCCAATAACTCAATGTATGGTCAGCTGATGGTGTATGTGGAGTTCATTTCAGTCACTGATGTTGCCGGATGCAGTAGCAGGGGTGGTGAGGTCGAGTTGGCCATCACATCAGCCCCTAGCGTCGGCCCATCGGAACCGACGGGCGGCTAGCCTGTGTATGACACATGATATTGGTCTGCGGCCGAACACGTGGAGGGATTGCCGGAGGCGCTAGATGATGATGATCATTCTTCTGCGTCTTCCGAGTCAAGCAAAGAAGAAGATGTTCCTCCTCAGAGGGCGGTCGCGGCGGCACTGCAACCTGGGTTTTTACAGGATATGAGCATCACCAATTAATTTCACTCTGCTTCTGGCCTAGGAGCGGGGAGCCTGGAGGTTCGGCAAGTTTTCCCAGACAAGAAGTCTGCTTACCAGGCAATGGGTAGCTATGCAATCGGCATCCACCGCCAGCATAGAGTGAAGCAGTCTGATAAAACAGAGTTGAAGGTCATATGCATCCACACCGTGAAAGGTTGCCGCGGAAGAGTTCTCGCTAGACTGAAGCCTGGGGTATGTCAGTCATGGCATATCACAAAAATAGTGGAGCATACCTGTGAGCAAACTGGGACTCTTTCAAATCACTGCAATGTGAAAGCAAGATATGTGGCACAGACGATGGAAACGATTGTGCAGGGAAGTCTCAACATTAGTGTTAGGGCTCTACAAAAAGATGCAGAAGATCAAATTGGCTTCCCTGTCAGCTACAGCAAGGCTAGGCGTGCAAAGGAAAATATATTCAAGAACTTGTATGGTACCTATAAGGAGGCCTATTCTTATGCCCCCAGAATGCTTCATCAGATAGCAAGTGCTAATAGGGGGACTCAAGTTTGGCGGAGAGAACGTCCAAACCCAATGAACCCAGGTGAGCTAATCCTGGACCGCTTATTCTGGGCATTCACCCAGACTATACAAGCCTTTAGGCACTGTCGCCCGGTATTATCAGTTGATGGTACCTTTCTCACTGGAAAGTACAAGGGCACACTATTGGTGGCAATTGCAGCGGATGCAAATAATCAGCTTCTTCCTATTGCATATGCACTGGTCGAGAGCGAGAACAAAGATAGCTGGTTGTGGTTCCTGAGCTGCGTGAAGATGGGTGCCGTGAAAGAGTGTGAAGGTGTTTGCATCATCTCTGATCGCAACACTGAATTATTAAGCGCTCTTGACATAATTAAGGCGTCGGAAGAAGAGTGGGGCTGGCCCGATCTAGAGGGAAGGTGGTGCATGAGGCATTTGGCAGCAAACTTTTACTCCAAATTCAAAAACAAGAATTGGTTCAAGTTATTCAAGAGGATGTGCATGCAAAAAACTGAAGCCAAAATGAATGCGATCTGGGTAGGTATCAATAGTGAGATCGAACGCGCGGCCTTGCCGCAGTGAGAAGACCGGAAGGGTCGTAGGACGCCCATAAATTTGAGCCAGTGGATCTGCAAGAATTACCCTCATTTGGACAAGTGGGCGCAGGCTCACAACACCGGGGCTCGGTATGGAATAATGACTAGCAACATGCCAGAGGTGTACAATGGTGTTCTTAAAGGGGTGCGAGCACTGCCTATCACAACCCTAATTGAAGAAACTTGGAACCGGACCCTGTCATACTTTGCAGATAGGGTCACCGTCGCCAAAGCACAAGTTGAATTGAACAAGCCATAGTCCGAGAAGATGCAAAGACATTTGGACGAGAAAGCAAAGAAGTCCCAAAGTCATGGTTGCAGGAAAGTGGACGCACTTAGGAATAAGTGGGAGGTCAATGTGCGAGCCAAGTACGTTAAGGGTCACAACAGAGGATCAAAAAAGCAAGCTGTCATCCTCGTCCCAACGTCTTGTGAGTGCACTTGTAACAAGCCCAAGCTTGAGGGCTACCCTTGCAGTCATGTGCTCCGGGCGGCTGTTGATCAAAAAATCAGTGTCAAGCCATACATATCGCCGTACTTCAACATGTACAATCTGTACAACACTTGGAACGGTGAGTTCTGGGCTTGGGGCATTGATATGAACTACAAAATGTTGTGGCGAGATGGGCCGAAATAGGTTCCGAACGCCGATTTGATGAGAACCGCAAAGGGACGACGTCAGTCTAGGCGTCATCGCAATGACATGGACCATAGCCAGATGGGAGAACCAAGGCGATGCCGCGTTTGCAAGTGTCCTGGACATTCACGCAGAGAATGCCCGTATCGAGCCAACAACACCGCATGATGTTGATATATCTGTACTCGCTATGGCTATTTATATTTCTACTCGTTATGTGTACTTATATTAAATTTAAATTGAATTTCTTTGTATTATTGTACTCGTGATGTTAACTTCAAATAATTAATGTAAATTGTATCTTTTTGTATTTTTTAAGTTAATTTTGATTTGCATTTGTATTTGTGTCTTTCTCATAATTTATATTTGTATGTTTGTGTGCAGGTTATGGCTGAAGTGCCAGTGCTTTTGCAGGGGCCCCATGACGCCGGCCACCGTTGCCACCTATTTTTGAACCCAAATACTAAGCATGATTATCGGCCTTTCGGACTTTGAACCATAAAGAAAACATGGCCAATACACAATTATTTCCTTGCTCATCTTGACGCTTATGGACTACAAGGTTTTGCTAGGCTCACATCATGCGATGACCAATTACGTTCAGACCCATCCCTTTTGATATCCCTCGTTGACAGGTGGAGACCTGAAACCCACACCTTTCACTTTCGTTTTGGGGAGCTTGCACCTACACTGAAAGATGTTTCTATGATCACTGCTCTACCAATTAGAGGTGAGCCGTTAGTCTCTCCACGAGTGTCTCCATCTTGGGCATTAGATATAACAGCCCGTCTTGGGATGGCAATGCCAGAATCACAACGTTCTGGTGGCCCTCGGGGCATCCCACTCGTCTGGCTTCGTGATAACTTTCGTATTTTATCTAGCTTCGCCAATGAGGAGACGAGAAAAAGACATATGTTTGCGTATTTGTTGTGGCTCCTCAGAACTCTGTTTCCAAATTCACACGGAGACATAGTTCTCCCTGGTCTCATCTACATTGCAGAGAATATGGTAGATGAACCTTTACCCGAGCAGCCAAAATACAGCTTCGATTCTGCCATGCTATGTCATACATATAGAGGCTTGTGTGATGCCACACAAAAAACCTCTTTCGCACAAAAAGCTCCATTACTTTGTGTCGCCTACGAGTTTCTACAGTTGTGGTCCTGAGAATACCTCCCTGTAGGACGACCTCGTATAGTAAATCCCGTACACCCATACGACTTTAGCGAGGGCAGCAGTGCAACTATGGCCACCAGGTGGACAAAGGCACGAAAACGTTGGTCTCCAGATATTGCGAAAAATTGTTACCCTATGTACCACCAGCAGTTTGAGATACTTGATGAGGCAGAAGGCACATGGAACCCGTGGACTCAGGACCAGATACAAATGGTCTTTGATATTCGACCCATCACATCAGGCATCTTGAGCGATAGTGCATTCTGGCTGACTCACTGCAACTTATTGTTCCTGTGGTGTGTTGAGCCTTACAACCCAGAGCGTGTAATGAGACAGTTCGGTCTTTATCAAGAGATTCCACCACCTTTTCCAAGACGTATCGATGAGGAAACCCATAAGTAAGATGTGACCTCCCTAAATAGTTAGCGTCTTTTTTAATTTACTAAACTCACACTTTGTTACATAATTTGCAGGCTGACCAATATGGGCAGGGGTTGGAGTTTATACGATTGGAGGGAACACAACATTCAATGGGTACACAAGTGGGAAAATGAAGCGCTAGCAGATATAGTGCATGAACTTAGGTATATTTTATTTGCATTATTTTATTACGATGATCATACGATGCGTGAAGATGCTTTGCTTTCATCACAACGGTTTATGTAATTATTTAATTTTGCAGACCGTACGATGAAAATACAGATCAAGCGTACAAGCAGTGGTACTGCATCAACACACGTACTAGCCTGGCCAGTCAGCCAGCTACTATACCAACACATCTCACACAGGAGGAGCAGGCACAGAGACATATTGAGCTGCATGCAGCTTACTATCGTGACCAGATGTAATCACTTGTAACTATTTTAGGTCCATCATTTCATAACCATTTGAACCAAATAACATCCAAATATTGTTTAGCTTGAAAGTTGCAACTAAGTAGGGCAGATGGCTGCGGAAAGCATGCCGGCCCAGGGCCCAGCTCGCAAGTCATTCCAGAAATGTTTTCAAGAATACATGGCGACAAAGTTCAGATGCGGTAGAGGCGACGACATTGTCACTGGAGCATACAACATGCCGGTAGCGAGGTCAGCTAGACCGAGTGCGGCGCTGTCGTCTAGACCGAGCGAGGCGCGTACGAGCCATGGGCAGTGGGGGAGGTTCCGAGTACTAGAACGACATTGCCACGACATGACTCATCTGCCACTGCATCGCTCTTCTTCGGTGCAGTTTCGTCAGGGGCAGACATCTCAGGACCATGGCACGGGCTTGGATTCGATGCCCGAGCAGACTCTTTCCCCTAACCATATGCGTACACAGGATATGACGCACACACCCAAGGTGAGGGATCTCAGTCGTATCTCTCCACGCGAGGGATCTCCATGCCCGAGGAGACTCGTGTACCAGATTTAAACCAATACCATGTACAATGGCCAGACAGTACAGGCGAGGGATCTGATCAGGTAGTCATGTTTACATTTTAATGCATTTACAATGATATCATATATTATCCTCTAACATTTTGTTTACAATGTTTCTATGTGCAGGACATACCTGATGTTAATTGGGGCGATGAGGACACCCAACGTGGCCTCAACACAGGCGTCCGGGGAGCATCACATGATCATGGCGACATGGTTACATCATTAGTTACAGAGTTCTTCGGAGCGGACGTTATTGGCCCATCTTTTATCCCCGCGGAGTCACAACCATACGCCTACAATTACGCTTCAGGTTCACAACAAGGATTCCTGACTCCACCACCTACGCAGGAGTCGCAGACACATGAAGCCGGATTGGAGTACGGCCGCGGTCTTCGTGTAACTCAGCCACCTAATCACTTGTCGCTTTCTGGTCATAAGGAAAGGCCAGGTGGTCATCGTTGAAAGATCGTGGATGTCGCCTAGAGGGGGGTGAATAGGCGCTTTAAAATAATTACGGTTGAGGCTTGAACAAATGCGGAATAAACCTAGCGGTTAATTTGTCAACCACAAAACCTACAACTACTAGGCTCACCTATGTGCACCAACAACTTATGCTAAGCAAGAAAAACTACTTAGGTGATAGCAAGATATATGACAAGAAACAATATGGCTATCACAAAGTAAAGTGCATAAGTAAAGGGCTCGGGTAAGAGATAACCGAGGCACGCGGAGACGACGATGTATCCCGAAGTTCACACCCTTGCGGATGCTAATCTCCGTTTGGAGCGGTGTGGAGGCACAATGCTCCCCAAGAAGCCACTAGGGCCACCGTAATCTCCTCACGCCCTCGCACAATGCAAGATGCCGTGATTCCACTAAGGGACCCTTGAGGGCGGTCACCGAACCCGTACAAATGGCAACCCTTGGGGGCGGTCACCGAACCCGTCAAATTGCTCGGGGCGATCTCCACAACCTAATTGGAGACCCCGACGCTTGCCCGGAGCTTTACACCACAATGATTGAGCTCCGAACACCACCAACCGTCTAGGGCGCCCAAGCACCCAAGAGGAACAAGCTCAAGGGTACCAAGCACCCACGAGTAATAAGCTTCTCAACTTGTAACTTCCACGTATCACCGTGGAGAACTCAAACCGATGCATCAAATGCAATGGCAAGGACACACCGAGTGCCCAAGTCCTTCTCTCTCAAATCCCACCGAAGCAACTAATGCTAGGGAGGAAAATGAGAGGAAGAACAAGAAGGAGAACACCAAGAACTTCAAGATCTAGATCCAAGGGGTTCCCCTCACATAGAGGAGAAAGTGATTGGTGGAAATGTGGATCTAGATCTCCTCTCTCTTTTCCCTCAAAAACTAGCAAGAATCCATGGAGGGATTGAGAGTCAGCAAGCTCGAAGAAGGTCAACAATGGGGGAAGAACACGAGCTCAAAGGATAAGGTTCGTTGGGGAAGAAGACCCCCTTTTATAGGAGGGGGGAAATCCAACCGTTATGTGCTCAGCCCGCACACGAGCGGTACTACCGCTCCACGAGCGGTACTACCGCTCGGGCGGAAGAAGCAGGGAAACAGATCAACAAAACATGAACCTTGGGGCGGTAGTACCGCTTATAAGTGGTACTACCGCTCACCCCAGCGGTACTACCGCTCGACCGGAGCGGTACTACCGCTTATAGGCGGAACTACCGTGTCTTACTGCCGCGCGACTACCGCTGAACCCGACACGAAAAATGACCCCTCGAGTCGACGCGGTAGGGGCCTGGTACCGTAGCGGTACTACTGCTGAGGACCCACCAGCGGTACTACCGCTGCGGAGCGGTACTGCCGCTTGTGACCCCTAAGCGGTACTACCGCTGGGTACCGCGGTACTACCGCTGGGACCATCCTAAAGCCACTTCCACGAAAACAAGAATACTCCACGGGAAACCAAAACTGCCATAACTTCTGCATATGAGCTCCGAATTGAGCAAACTCAAGCTTGTTGGATACAAGACGATGAGTAGCATCAAAACAGCGAAGGTATGCCAACAAAATAGAGGAGTGAAACCTCCAACCGAGAAGAACCGGCATAACCTTCCAACATCGAAAACATCATAGAAGATGCGAGTGAACTCCGCTTTCGATGAACTCGAGCTTGTCATCAAGCTGACCATAAGCTCCAAAACTCACAAAGAGAAAAACCAAACAAGAACCAAGAAAGATGATGCAAGGATGCAATGGTTTGAGATCTCTACGAATGATACGATCAAGCTACTCATCGAGAGCCCCCCTTGATAGTACGGCAATCGATCCTATAACTCGGTCTCCCAACTACCATCATGAGACCGGTAAAATAGAAAACCTATCAAGGGCAAACCTTTGCCTTGCACATGGTCCACTTGAGCTAGATGATGACGATCTTGACTCCCTCAAGTTGGACCACCTTTCTTGGTTGCGTTGGCTCGATGAAGACTAGTTGATTGCTCCCCCATACTCCACTATGGGTGAGCCACTCTTCTGCACATCTTCACAAGTCCATTGTCACCACAATGGACGGCAAGCTTCAAGCATTTGATCTCTTCATGATGCTTCACTTGAACTTGCACACCGCAACATCTTCACAAGTCCATTGTCACCACAATGGACGGCAAGCTTCAAGCATTTGATTTCTTCATGATGCTTCACTTGAACTTGCACACCGCAACCTAACCCCACAAAGAACTCTCACGAAGATCATGGGTTAGTACACAAAGCGTAATTGACAACGCTTACCACACCATGGGATCGCTTGATCCCTCTCGGTACATCTTCTACGCTTTGTGAGTTGATCAAGTTGATTCACTCTTGACTTAGTCTTGATCAACCTTGAATCTTTTCAACTCTCTTCATTTGGATGATGTCTTGAAGATATACATGAATGATCACACAATCTTCTTCTCCAAGACATGCTTGCAATAAGCTCAACTCTCACATGACCAATCTTTGGATAATTCCTTAATAACACCTTGGTCACCACATAAACTCCTTGAAACCAACACATGAACTTCAAGAAATGCCTATGGACAAATCCTTCAAATATAACTCAAGGCAACCATTAGTCCATAGAGATTGTCATCAATTACCAAAACCAAACATGGGGGCACCGCATGTTCTTTCAGTCGTAAACTAGGGTGATTCATCTATCCACGTGCGCGACCCATTGTATCTACATATGTCAGTATCAGACTTTTCGATTTAAACATCTATGTATGCTGGAAAAAAAATGCACCAGTGAGCAATTTTCCCGCCTATATCTCCCGCCATACTATCCCGCTTCACTCTTCGGCTTATGTTAGGCTGAAATGATTTTTTTTAATTTTGGCTGATGAATATTGTGAAACCATTGCCCATCTTAGACATTGAAAAAAAATATTTTTGCGCAACCCTTTCCCCTTAATATTTTCCCGCCAACGCTTTCCCTTCATATGTTCCCGCCACCCGTTTCCCGCCAACCCCTTCCCACCATATCTTCCCGCCAACCCCTTCCCGCCATATGTTCCTGCCAACCCTTTCCCGCCATACCGCAGTCGTTCTTTCCCACCATTTTCTCCTCTCTACCTATAAAACCCCCTTCAAACGGAGGTGGATAAGCATTCGAGTGTAGTGTAGTCGAGATGTCCCATTATCCTTTCGATCGTAGTTTTCACCCTGAGATGAGCAGGACTCTTCTGAGGCTAGCTACCGATTTCAGGATGGACAATAGGATAATTCCATGGGACGAACTCACCGGTAGTGACACCATAATGAATGAGTTGGCTCACGAATTACGTAGGTCTGGGTGGCCTGAAAGGACCTATGAGGAGGAACGTAAAGAACTTCTTAGGTTGCATGCAAGGTGGAAGAAGGTAGTGGAGCCGAAGAGTGAAACTTTCAGAAGGACTGCAGAAAAGCATCCATTTTTATGGACTGAGGAGAGCGAGGACGAAGATGGTATCTTCATGCCGCCGCTTCCGGGTTCTGCATCGTCCAAGGGCAAGAGTTCTGCATCGTCCAAGGGCAAGAGTACTGCATCCTCGAAGGGCAAGAGTTCTGCATCGTCCAAGGGTAAGAGTTCTGCATCCTCGAAGGGCAAGAGTTCTGCATCGACGGAGGATGACGATGATGCCTTCATGTAGTTTTTAAGCTGTATTCCAGTTCTACCATTTAATTCAGATGTACTTGCATTATTAGTTTGTACTCTCTTATTGTAGGGCATTATGTTCTATCTTAATTTTATTTTGTAGTTGTTGCACGATGTTCGATAATTAATGGAGGGAAAGAAAATGCCACTACTTTATTCTAAAACTATACATTTTTTCCATTACGACACGGTACAACTGAAAATAAGATACATCGTAGAATTGAAATAAAGCTACATTTAACTACTGAAATAAAGCTACATTAAACTGCAGAAATAAAGATACAAATGATTGCGAAATTTAAAATACTACCACAGGAATCTACTGAGTCCATCGTGGATATTTTCCTTTTCCATCGCCAGCTTCTTCTGCTGCCTTGGCCCGACGAGCCCTTTCTTTCTTTCTCTGTCTCTCCGCCTCACGAGCCTCCTTTCGCTGTCGTGCCTGCTCCTCCATGCGATGAGCCTCTTCCCTGTTTTTCTTTCCTAAATCCTGAAAAAAACGGTGTTGCTCCGCATAGTATTCTTTTAACTCTCTCTCTCTCTTGCTCTGCTTTCTCCTCAGCTTCCGCCTTCTCACGCCGCTCTTCCGCATAGAAACTATTCCACGCACGGCGACTTCTTTCATGAATCTCAGTCACTGCCCAAGCCGGCATCTCCGTGTCAATCCAACGATAGTACATGCACAGAGGCAGAGGAGACTACAACAAGAAACAAGAATGTTATTAAAGAATCAATCAAAATACCAACAATATCTATTCGTGATGGTTAAAGCATACCGGAGGCTTGTCGTACTCTGAAATAGCTACGGGTGGATCTTCTTCATAATTGGCGCACATGAAAAACTTCATGCCCAACCAATCTGAAAAATCCGTAACCTCCTTCACCTTGCAAAGATCGCCACACCAACACCCAGGACTGCCACCCCCGGAGGCAAACTTGCATTCTTCATTTTCCTCGGCCTAATGCTTTGATCCGAGCAAGGCAAACTCATACCGACTGAAAAAATGTGTTACACACTTTGCGCAGTGGCGATTTCGAGGATGGCTGGACGAGAGCCTCATAGGCTCAGACGATAAATGATGGCGAGAAAATAAGCGCGAACAGACGAAATTAGGCGGGAAATTTTAGGATCCCTGTAGTGTCGGCACAACAGGTTCCCGCAGCGAGTGACTGATTACCGCAGTGCGTCGCATCCGCTCAAGCAATAGCCAGAGCGATTCTCGCAGTGCCGTCGCATCCTATGATGCAAAAGTAGCAAAAGCAGGACTGGTTCCCGGGCGAAAGAACCAAAAGCAGGCATCAGCGTCCATATTCCCGCGCGTGGGAATCACCGCCGTCAGCGTCACTGTCGAGCCTGGGAATCAGGGCCGTCAGCGTGGTGTCGCTGTCGCGCCAGAGAGGCCGCCTGGAGCAGTGGCGGCGTGGCCCATCGGCTGGGCCCGCAAGCAGCAGGGCTTGTCGGCCAGGGAGGGGCAGCCGCAGCGCTCGCCGCCTCGCCCGGTGACGGCATGGCCCACCAGGCCTGGCCCGTTACGTCCCGGCTGCTGCCGCTGTACCTAATCCGTTATACCCCGCCCGGCCGCCTCCTGCTGTGGCGGCAGGTGCCACGTGTCGCCTGCTGCGCCTGCCGCCACGGCGCAGGAGGTCCTTTTTGTCAAATATATTCATGGGTAGTCCTTTTTGACAATTCTATTGGTCAGGGGGTTTTTTTGGACAAAAAATCCGGCAGACGCCTCTCGGACGGACCACGACGACGATGGCCATGGGCATGTGAGCTCGACGGAGTAACTGCGATGGTATTGTGTGGTGTGTGCATGAATATGTGGTTGTCGTTGCTCGATACTGCAACAGGTATTGTGCTGCACAACATATGCTTGCAACAACGCCTATGTTGCAAAACGGCTGGTCAAGTCGAATTGCGTTGCCCGCCGTACGATCGTGCACGAGTCATCATCCTGCAGGGTGGAATCATTTCCCTATATATTTTGGCTACACCAAACGTACCCAAAGTTTTCATGAACGCTGATGCATCCTGCCAAAATGCCACGTTACGTATTGGCCTCGGATGGATTCAGGACGGGAATTTTTGCTCTGTTTGCTCTTAGAATTGTTGAATCCGACCCGGATTCCTCAGAGACCGATGCGGCTATATCCAACGTTCCTGTACTCCCTGATCAGCGGGCCGGGGAAGAAGGCCCGCGATGCCTCCGCCGTTGTGGGACATGCTGCCGCTGGCCGCGGCGGCGTCCGAGTGCTGGCTCACCGGATCAGGCACGATCAAGAGACGCACCAACCAAAGCAAACGCCACCCGTGCACAGTGCGCGTGCACGGCCACCTCACCGTCGTCTACGGGCTGCTGGAGCTGGGGGGTTCTTCATGCACCAGCCAGCCCCTCCACCGCCTCCAGGCCCAGCACGACGAGGACGCGCCCCGGAGCTTCGACCGCACGTTCCTGCTCGACGGCCCCAGGGCCTTCTTCCGGAGCCGCTCGGCCTGCCGCGACGAGATCCACCGGATGCTCACGCGGACGCCGGCCCTCCGCGACTTCGACCTCGCCGCCGCCCACTGGGACGGCGGCTTCCTGCCCGACGACCTCGCCGGAACAATCACGGAGAGGGCCCGGCTCGGCGAGGAGGATCACGGCGGCGACGCGCCGCGCTTCACCCTCGAGTTTTCCCTGGCCGTCTTCGTGCGGGCCGTCTGCAGCGAGGCCAGGCTGCTGGCGCTCGCGTGCCGGGAGGCCACCGCCCAGTGTGGGCTGTCCGTGGCGGACCGCTGTTGCTGCTGCATATGTCAGGAACTCAGGATCAGGATATCGCGGCTGCTGAGGGCGGCGGCGACGACGACGGCACCGTGAGGCTGCCATGCTCACACACCTTCCTCGTCCGCTGCCTTGCGCGGTGGTTCGAGACGGTGACGACGTGCCCCCTGTGCCGCCGCGACATGGGCGTCCACCTTGAGGCCGTCTACACACACGATCGAGAGCAAGGCCGTAACCGGGAAACTAAAGGCCCTATACAAGTATCAAATTAGGCCCTGATTACTACAAGAACAAGTAATAAGTTTTTGTTCATTCAGCATATAGACATTTCAGTTAAAAAAAGCATATAGATATCACAGTTTTCTCTTAGTAACGGGGAAATGGCAATATAATCATATACTTATAAAAGAAACTTTTTCATGTACATTTGCTTGGTTTCATTCCATCATCTGCCAAACTAACCAGCCAATATTTCCAGCATCTCTCTTCGAGTGTGTATGACGCTTCTGTTCACACACAAAAGAACAATGACAAAATCAAGAAGAAAAAAAAGGCCTGCACCAGACATAGCCGGAGGGGCTCAGTCGGAGTCGTCGCGGTCGTGCCAGCAGAGGAGCATGGACACGCACCGCCCGAGGATGTACAGCCTCGTCTTGTGCTGCTTCAGCATGGCGCAGCACCTGCCCTGCCGCGGGCGCGGCGGCGGCCGCCGCGTGCGCCGATGCTGCGCCGCCGCCGCCGTCGTCGTGACGAGGTTGCTGTACGCCGTGCAGACGGAGTGGGGGACGGAGGCGGCCGGGAGCTCCATGTTTTCAGACGAGCGGGCGTCGCGGCCTAACGAACGCGGGGATGCTTCGACACGTGTAGAGAGTTTTGAGAGGCACTGGCACGGGGAGTCTTGGTCTGGAGGAGAGCGATGAAGAAAGATCGATGCCGGTAGTTAAATAGGCCCGGTCGGGTGGATGGATCAGCTGGTCCAGGGCCGGGCCCTAGTGAGGTGGGGTGCATGTCAGCACGTGGCGGTGGGCCGGATTCGGTGGACTGGATGGTTACTGGGCACTGACGATTTTGCCCTCTCGCATGTTGTTTTTCTCTCATATAAAAATCTCTCGCCCCCTAAAAAAGAAAATCTCTCGCAAGGGGGTACTATTATTTTTAGTGTCATGCAACCTTATGCAATGGCAACTAAACGTAATGTTACCATCACATGACATTAATTGAGAGAAGATGGGCTACTACAGATTATTCAAAACAATAAATAAGGTCATGTAAAATACTAACAGTTTTTCATGGAAAGATACTGAAATATTACTATGAATTATAGAGCCAGGTATTGTATACATACATTACTCTTATGTGCATGATACTAGTATATGATACGCCCTACTATGAGCAACCTAACACGTGAGCCTAACTATAAACACTATCTGATAACCAGGCCCCAAACCCTGTCTGATCTAGAGAAACTTATTCGACTTTGCTACGTGATGTTGTTGGTTATTTGCCCACCTCCAACCCACTGGCGGAGCTTAGGCAAGGCCGAATGAGCCATGTCCTGCTCAGTTCTGGAGCTCCTCCTCGCATTTATAGCCAGACCATGAGTCATAAAATACTAGCTAGTAACAATCTCTTATTGCCGGCCCGCCCAGCTTTTTGGTGCAAGCTTCGCCATTGCTCTAACCAATTTGAATAAAAGAACTATTGCCCTTCATCTGAGTCCATTTGCTCCACTGTGGTGACTAATGTTTGTGTCAGCCTTTTCTTGGTGGGGGCCAGGAAGGCGAGGCACTCAAGCTTATTGGTTCGATATCAATTGTCGTTGCCTTTCTCGTGTCACTCACCATTGTTGTGTATTTCGCCTCTTAACACAATCGTCAAAAAATTCGCCGCCCTCCTCTATTGGCGAGCTCGAGCATAGACCATCGGTCAATGCTTTCTCCTCCACCTCGTACCTTTGATTCATACAAGCTCCAAACTCCTTATGCTTCTCCAACTTGGGTGTTGACCAGTAGCTGATCGTCACCCTGCTCCTCCAGCCCCGACCTTTGACATGCATGACCTCGGTGAGGCGCTACAGAAATGGTGTTCACTTACCAATGTTTAAATGATACTTTAGTGTTCTATTTGAACCTAGCAAAGTGGCAAAATCTTGATTTATCAATGAATTAAAAGCTTTAGCTACAACATGATCATTCATGGCTAACTCAATATAATGAGACAATTATCATGGAACAACATGTATTCGGTCTCTCAGCTCTGTCCACATGAACAATTTAGACGTACGCCCTCGTAACCAACATCCGGTTTGCCACAAGACTCACAACCACTTTCCACAACCGAGATTGGTTTGCGATGTGAAGCAAGGGCGAAATGGTAAACTGACTTCATGAGACCAAAAAAAATTTAGAAGGAGGAAAGACTCTCGCCCTCTGCAGCAGATGGTGCACACAGCCATATATATAGAAATTATTAGTCATTGATAGTGCCAAAATAGATTGGCTTACACAGAGAACAAAAAAAAAACGTAAGGCCATACTTAAAGGACATGCCTTGCGAGCATCTCTGGATCAAACCACCGAATCTAATGATTATTTTTCTGGAAAAAATACATGAATATCGATGAGATACCGGTTACATCGTTACAAGTCGAGCTACCTGCCTAGGTAGCTCGACCGCACGCTCGCGGTCCACCGACGGTGGAAGGCCGGCCGACCGGCTGGCCGGCGCTCTTCCATGCTAGCCCCACAGGCATCCCGCGTCGACCACCTCTCCGTCGGCGTCCACGCGCGCACGGGCACACGTACGATGCCGTCGTGCCCACGAACGTACGTGCCTGTACGCCAACGACGCGCACCAAGGCTTCCGCGAGCTACCGCGCGCGCGGGCGGTGGCGTCGTCTTCCTCCTCCGCGAGCCCCGGACACACCACGTTCCCGCACCGCACGCAGGTCCCTTTCCCATCATCGCCTCACTGTGGGCGCGCGCCCACGCCGCTACGTTCATACGCGTACGCGCCGCGCGGTGTCCTTGTCCCTCGTGCATGCATTTTCTCCTCAAACACACACAGAGAGACACGTACACTAGGGCTAATACCGAGGTGGCCCATGGCGTCGACACTATAGATAGATGAGATGATAACACTGACTAGGATCGGCCAATGCACACACGTAGCTCTCGGCGTTCAGGCAGACAGCCAGTCCACGCACGTACGGGGGTCGCCCACTGGCGCTCGTGGGCTGTCCCTCACACGAACCTAACTGCACTCGCGTATGGGATGGATGCTTCCGCCAGCAAAATTTGACACGGCGCGCGCGAGAGAGAGATGTTAGAGAGGAGGAACAGACGCCGGGAATGGCTGCCGATTGGCGCCAGCTGTGCTGTCTGCACAGCGTGGGAGCAAACAAAAGAGAGGTAAGAGCAACTCCAACGCACGGACCCAAACGCGCGTTTTGTCCTTCTTTATCTGTTTGGGTCAACTCGTCCGCCCCCTCTGTGTCTGGGTCGGCCGTGCGCCAACACGCGGACCTATTTCTTTCCTCGCGGCCGGTTTGCGTCCATTTTTTTAGCTCTCTTCGCAAACATACGAAAATTTGGCCATAATTCAAACAAAATACAAATATCTCATAGTTTCACAACCAAATAAATAAGATAGCCATACATCTATTGGTTGCCAACGTGAGCCCACGTATACTCAACCAAATAATCTTGCAGTTGAATGTGAGTTTTCCAATCACGCATTTGATGACGAAATTCGGTGAACTGTACAAACGTTGCCGCTCCTCCATGCTCAGGCACAATATGTTCACCCTGAAACTGAAACTCTTGGTCATAGATACGTTCCGAGCGCTCATCCTCTGCAATCATATTGTGCATGATCACGCAAGCAGTCATCATCTCCCACAACTTCTTGGTGCTTCAAGTTTTAGCAGGATACCGAACGATGCTCCATCGAGATTGAAGAACACCAAATGCACGCTCCACATCCTTCCTAACACTCTCTTGCTCTCCTTGGAAAAATCTCTTCCTCTTCTCTCCTACAGGGTTGGGAATTGTCTTCACAAGAGTAGTCCACTAAGGATATATACCTTTAGCTAGGTAGTATCCTTTGTTGTAGTGGTGGCCATTGATCTCGGCATTGACCTCCGGGCAGTTACCTTCTGCAAGCCTTGCAAACACCAGAGAGCGTTGAAGCATGTCGATATCTTTGTGAGATCCGGCCATGCCGAAGAAAGAGTGTCAAATCTAGAGATCTTGTGAAGCCACAGCCTCGAGTATGATAGTGCAAGCTTTGACATGGCCCCTATACTGCCCCTGCCAAGCAGAAGGGCAGTTCTTCCACTCTCAGTGCATACAATCTATGCTACCAAGCATCCCGGCAAAGCCCCCGCTGGTATTGATCGCCAACAACCGGGTTGTATTTGTAGCATTTGGCTCTCTCAAGTACTCTGGCCAAACACTACTACCATAGCCTTGCAGAACCTATACATGGAGTCTAGGCACGTGGACTCGCTCATTCGGACATACTCATCAATGAGATCACCGGGAACTCCATATGCAAGCATCCGAATAGTTGTGGTGCATTTTTGATAAGAGGAGAAGCCAATCTTTCCGAGGGCATCCTCCTTGCACTCGAAATACTTATCGTATGCCACTTCCCCCTCTCGGATACGGTTGAACACATGTCTAGCCATACAGAAACGGCGCCGAAATAGGTGATGCTTGAAGAGTGGGTTAGGGGACTCGAAGTAGTCCTTCCAGAGTAGGAAATGACCGCTCTCTCGGTTACGATTCAACGCCGGAGTGTGCCTCGGGATCAAGACCCTGAACATCGGTCGTTGCCTACTAAGGTGGTCATGGACGACCACCACAGCAGCCACAAGCTCCTCATCGTTGGATGAAGAATCATCTGAATCGCAAATGAAATTGTGGAAAAAGAACTCATCGCCGGAGTCCATTTGTACCTTGCGAGCAAACCGTCGAACAGCTTGCGGGCGTCGTGGAAGAAGCTGGCCGGTGAAGAGCCTCGCGCCTCCCCTGGACCAGGTAGCAGGTTTGTCGGTGTCCGGCAAGCGATGTTGCCGCACTTGGGTACTGCATGCAGGGGGTAGGGGCGAGGGGGTGGTGGCGGCGACGTCGGGCTGCTGCAGCGGCGGTGGGGCGAGGCAAGCCGATGGTGGCGGCAACATTGGAAGGTGGCGTGCTACGGGGGAGGGGGTACGTGGGTGCGGACGGCTGGCCTGGGCACCAAAACTGGGTGACGGCGACGACGGGTGGGGCGGTCGGGTGTGCTGGCTGTCGATTGGAGGAAGATGGAATGGCCAATGTGTCATCAACTGGCGGGCCAGGCGAGGACAAGGGCGGGTGTCGCGTGCATCTGTTTCGTGTCCGCACCGATGCAAACGCGGCGCAAATTTGGGACGGAACTGGGTCGCGCGGCGGACAAAACGCGAACGCGCGTACGTTTGGGTCGTCGTGTTAGGCTGATTTTTGTGTCTATTTCGACCCAGATGGACATGCGCGGACAGTTTTGCTCGGAGCATTGGAGTTGCTCTAACATGAACAAGACTTGGCCAATAATTGCAGATCTTCCTCTCTCTCTCTCTCCCAGTCTTTCATCCCTAGCATGCAAGCTCCAAGGACAGATAAGATGGAACAGCCACCAGACTCTCTGTATGGTTTCAATAATGCGGTCAATGAGTAACGCTTTGCAGCTCATACTACGTAGTACGTAGGAGGAGGACAACACAGGTTGTTGGATACTTGGATCTGCAACTGCATGTGTGCTAAATACAATATAAACGTGTGGATTTACACATCGCTCCGTCCCTCGCACTCACCCAACGAATGATTGTAGCCTTCTAGTAGGAATCCGTATGACTCTCGAATGGTCATATTCACACCTCGATTTACACATTATGCAGTCCCTTGTGCTCATCCAGACAGGTTGGTCACTGATAAAGCTTATGTTGCTTGTGAGTGCATTCATTGTATCGAGAAAAGTTTTTGGTGCCTATAAGCTTGATCCTATCAAAGGATTATGATCGGATGGACAGGGGTTACCTTAAGCAGATGATGCAAAAAACTGGCTTCGCTCGGATTGACTGGGTCATGACATGTCTCATCATTGTGAGATGCCCCATATATAAAATATAATGGAACAACCTCGGATTCATTTGCACCGTCGTATGGGCTTCGACAATGTGATCCACTTTCCCTGTGTTTGCTTCTCTTTTTTCATTTATGGCCTTTCTGCTGTTCTGCATTTAATAATAAAGAGACAACTCTGAATAATTTTTCACCGGTGAAGGCGCGCGCGTCGAAGAGCACTGGGAATTCCTTACTTGTTTTTTGCGGATGACACCCACTTTTTTTTCCTAGGAAAATCAAACACAGGCTCTCCGAGTTAGAGGTATCCTTAATACTTATGTCGAAGCCACTGGACAATTTGATAAACCCAAGCAAGTGCTCCATTTTGTTTGGGGAATCTTGCCCTTCGGCAGACCAGATAGCTGTTCGAGCAGTCTTACAAATTGAAGTTGCAGGATTCGAGGAAAGGTACTTTGGGTTGCCAACCCCGGATGGTCGTTTGGTGAAAGGAAAATTGTAGATTTTGCAGGTGAAGCTCACCAAAAGCGCTAATCAAATATATTGCATAGCCAGTCCCTACCTATCTAATGAGTGTGTTTAAACTTCCCTTGGGGTTGTGTGATGACCTCAATTAATGGTGGGCTTCTGAGGAAGGGGAGAGGAAAACACACCGGAAGGCGTGGGATGCACTACAAGCTCAGTTAGCTGCACTGGATAAGGGTTTGTCCCTAGCCTTCAGTGGAGTAATTTATTTATTTATTTATTTTAGGACGAACGGCAGGTGCTCTGCCTTCGCACTATAGATAAAGAATGTACAAGAGGCATACAACAAAAAAAGAGGCCTGACCATCAGTCTGGTTCAAGTGTGGGTCTATGGAAGGCTATCCGTACGTGGTTTAGGTCTGGAGTAATTTCCGAATTCTGATAGAGACGGATTGTTTGGAAGCATTTAATCTTCCAAAGGCCAGCGACACTGATAGATCAAGATACACTTCCATGGTGGATGAAATAAATGTGAAGCTGGAGGAACGAAATACTTGTATTACTCATGTGCGTCGAACTCAAAATCATGGAAGCCTTTGTTGGCGAACTTCGGTACTACCTCTGTCCCGATTTATTAGACCCCTCTATTTTAGGCTAAAGTTTGATTATAAAGTTAATTCATAAAATGTAAATTATATGTCACAAAAATTATATGGAAAAGCTCTTTCAACTATGAATCCAACAATATACTTTTTGTATCATATAATTTATAATTTGTTAGTTTTATAGGGGTTTAGAAACGCACTGTCATTTGGTTAGAGTCATGAGCTTTCTGCATTCACCGGAAACGTTCTGTTAGTCCAGATGTGGTCGTAAATCGCTGTAACAAGGAATGTAACCCTGATATTTGAGTAATACAAAGTATTTTCCCGCAAAAACAAGTAAGACTCTCGAATGGACACAAGTGCGGCATTAATTAGTTACAGGGTCATGAGCTTTCTGCTTTGGAATTTCACATGAAACAGTTCAATTTCTGCATGATTTGGAGACAATTCCAGTGCTCCAACCACTGCTTCCGGTGAATGCCACATTTGACAAATACTGAGTATGATCACTAGCTAAGCAGGTGTGGGTATTTACAATATATGCGAGACAATTCCGCCAGAATGGGAGAAATGGACTTGCGTCCTACTTATAGCTTTGTCACGTAAAATCAGGAGTTGGTCAGTGTGCACCACACCGAAAGGGCGTGTTCCATCCATCCTCATGCCCATGCTCATGGGACCAAGCAGAAGAACAGCTACCGCTGTGACTCGACATCGCCTCCTTCCCTGTTCCCATTCTGTTGGTGTTGGCCCTCGGGGCCAGCCTCGGGAGATGCTGCCGTTGAGCCGCCCAGCTCGGACTTGCAGAGAGGGCACAGCGCGTTGATCTTGAGCCATTTGTCGATGCATTCCATGTGGAAGACGTGCCCGCAGGGAAGCTCTCGCAGATCTTCGTTGTTCGAGAACCTTGACAAACAGATGCAGCAAACCTGAAAGAGCCCAGAGGATCACAGGTATCAACTAGCCGTGGACATGGTGTGCACAAGATCATCCCACACTTGATGAGCGTAAACGGAAAACAGGTGGAAACTCACGGCGTCTTCCGCGGAAATAGTCCGCTCCTTGTCGGTTCCAGATGCCAGGACCCCGCCATTGTCTTCCCCCACTTCTCCTCCATCGCGGATCCTCATCGACTTGTACTTGTAGGCCACCAGCGTGTTGATTACTTCCGCGGTAGCGCCTTTGTTCATATCCAGATCCTCGTGGAAGCCTACCATGGAGATTATGCAGGGCAGGCAACAGCATATCATCGTGCACAGGATGAAAGGCAGTGCATAGCCGATGAAGCCGAATGCAAGGAACACTATACACAGCCTGAAAAATGGTTACAAACAAATAAGCGAGGTACATCCGATGTGAAAGGAACGTGGCATGGGCAGCACCTAGCAACACACACACCTGTACAAGTTAGGAGCGTCGTGGACAGAAGAGCGGCCGCCGAATATCCACACATTCCCCACAACAAACCACACGGCGAAGAAACAATCCAAGGCCAACTTCAAGCACGCAACCAATGCGTAGACCCTACAGTAAAAAGAAAAAATCTTGTTACTTCGGAACTTCAAACACCAGGTAGAATTCAAAACATTGCATCTCATCCAGGAGCAGAGTAAAATGATCTAATGTACGTATTAGGCAATCCTGAAAGACCTAATGTTTACTCTCATTATTAGTTATGCAGAAGCTGCCAAATCATCATAGCTAAACTGCTCGTGGAGGTGGTTCAGTCGAAGAGGTTATTTTTTCACGGGGAAGAAAATGTTACCTTGGACTTGCAATCGGGAAATTGTTTCTTGGGACTCCAGTATTGTTATCTTCGTTTACAGCTTCCGACGCATGAGCAGATGAAATTGCTGCAAAAGAATCAGACTCGGATATGTTCCTTTGAGATGAACCCTGCGCTGATGGTTCTTGCTCGATATTCTGGCAATTGCGATGGAGATAGCGCCAATAAAGATGTGGAATTGTAGCAACACAGCCTATTATATAGCCAACAACCCACTCAAATAGTGGAGCCCGTGGATGCTCATTCCTTGATACCGATAGGACAGTAACAGCTGCTATAATCTGACTAACATTTACAATAAGCTCGATTGAGATCCATAAGCCAGAATTCAGAGGATTCTGCTGACGATTGACTTGATCCCTTCTCACGAAAGATGCGCTTTGAAAGTCAGGCATACCGGTTGTGCCAGAACTTTCTGGGACAGGAGGAACTTCATTTGAAGGACCTCTGTTGCGGTTCAATTCATCCAACTGATTATGACTGTCCGGACGGGATGTTGACGGCGACATCAGATCATTCCTTGGTATGTCGATTGTGTGATCATGACGAGTGACATTTCCAGGGTGATCCATCAGTAAAGGATGCTAATCTGGTGCACCTTCACACTGCGATTCAACAGGAGCGGCTGTAGACTGGAAAGCAACCCAGCACCTTAGCTTGACATTTTCCTTGGTATGCAGCAGTTTCCGACAGAATGCTCTATATCTTTCTCACACACTCTGAACCGATGTGTTTCCCCCCTACACCACCTTCAGGTGACTTTTAGTGTACCTGAAGGAAAGGAAAGTTAATTGGAAACTTCAGTTCACTGCAAATCTCTGTCACTAAATTATGAAAGCCTTTGTATAAGGTAAGACATCATATATCAATAGACACGATTGCACTTGAAGGAAAGACCATAGCCTGACTTTATGAAAGATTACAATGATCATATTTAGGGTAAGCCTCATTTACCATCCCCAATTCCAATGTAATGTTGCAAATTTTGGCATTATAGAATCAATTTTTTCATCAATAGTTTTCCGCAATCCTACAGCTTGACCACAAACCAATTATGCAAGGAAGAGAAAAGGATCAATCTACATTCCGAAGGCACGCCAGAAGTGAATGCCTTTTCCCAGTGGCATGCAACAAGTAGGAACTTAGGAATGATAGGATTGGTGGATCCAATGTAACATCTACCAACCGTAGAAACAAAGATCAATTGTGACAGACCAAGATACTAGTTCAAACGCCACGTCGACACATTTAGCTCAAATGAGCATTACAATGAAAACGGAGGAAACAAAAAAAATGCTGCAATAATGCCCCTCCTAATCATCAACGCTCGCCATTACCCCAAATCACCTGGCCGTCTGATACGCATGGAGAGCAGCAGAAACAGGGAAACCAAATCCAACGGGCATTACTCATAAAAGCAGCATCCATCTCAACCCAACAATGTGGCTAAGCGAATTCAATATTCCGCATAAACACAACCACAAGATCAATCCAGTAGCTCACAACAATTCAAATCGGACCAGCAAACCCTGAACGCGAATCAGCAAGCCCAGAGGTAAACAGAACCACACCCAATTCCGACAATCGGGGCAATGCGGTCTTTGTATGAGGTAAGACATCCTTTTTTTCGAAAAGAGGTAAGGCATCATATATCGTTCCACAGGACTACACCTGACTTTATGAAAGATCGCGAAGGATCAGGGCATTTGTGCAAGGTAAGCATCGGTCACCATCCAAAGTTCCAAATCTTTTTGTCTAAAAACTTGGCATCACAGAATGTTTCATCAAATAAAAAAAATGCAATCCTAGAACTTGACCGCGGACCAATCATGGAAAACAGACTAATCGGAAATTCCAAAGGTAAACTACAAGTTAATACACAATCTTTTTTTCAAGTGGTGTGCATTGGATTAGTAGCGGACCCAATGTGAGTAATACACCTACCAATACCAGAAACAAAGGCCAATTCTGGCAGCTACCAAATCCTACTAACTCAAACGGAAAGAAGCAAAAGAAACGCTCCTCCTAATCGTCAACGCCGCCAAATCACCGGTGTCGTTCCAAAAAAAAAAAGATGCATGTGGAGAACAGCAGCTACAGGGAAACCAAATCCAACGGGCATATATTTCTCACGGCCATCTCAACCCAACTACGTACGTACGTGGCTACGAGAATCCGATACCCGGCACGAACACGCCGACGGGAGCAGCCCGGAAGCTCGCAGCCGGTTTCAATCGAGCCGGCGAACCCTGCGGCGAACGGCGCCGCCCCCCGACCCGATCCTGGAGCAAGGAAGGGAAGGGAAGGGACGCACGTACCGGGCAGGGCGGGGGAAGGGGCGGGGCGTGGGCCGAAGCTTGGAGCTATAGGCTTCGTCCTCCTCTGGTCGTCGTCGTCGTCGCGGTCCTGGCGGAAAAATTTATCCTCTCTCCTCCATTTTTGTCTGCTCCGTCGGTGCTTTGCCTTATGTAGGTCAGCGGTCAGGGACGAACAGGTCAAGCGGGGGTCAAGCGGGGGCAGCTCGGTAATTACGGACGGAACGCATCGCGGCCGCTGGTGCGGCCAGCGGGGCGGGATCGGACGGCCGGGGGGAGGTGGGCGGGTAGGCCGTTGGCGCGTGCAGGATTAGAAACTTCTTTGTTTGAAAACGGAGTCGTTTTGCTCGTAGAAACCGTGTGGGATTAGGTAGAGTAACAGTAGGGGCAAAGGATTATTAAGCCTTTATTTCTTTCTTTTTCTTTTTGGCTTCGACTAATGTTAGGTAAAACAGACAAATGGCCAGTGCACAACACATTTTCCCTCTCGCAAATATAGCAAGCGCACATTTCAGGTGTGCAATTGTTCTATTTTTAGCAGAGTGGCTAGTTAATAAATCTTTAAAATTGTTTACCTTTTCTAAGAAGCAGCCCTTTGTTATGTCATTGAATCATGACCATTTAAGGACATAAATTCCTTCTTTTTTCCTCACGAAATGTGGTTTTGCGTTTCTGGTACGTATTGTTGCCCTTTCTACACTTTCCACCCATGTATACAAGTGACAAGTTCAAATTGAATGCAGAAATTTGCAACAACAAAAAAATTCTCAAGGGCTTGACCACTAAAAAATAGTCAATTGACACTGACACTCGAAGATAAACATCATTTACAAAAGTAAGGCATATGTGGGAAATTGGAGTCTCATTGCTCCATTTGAATTTTCTGTAAATGTGATCACAGCACCACCATCCGCAAAAAACTGTGCAGTACATCAGCTTCGAAACAAAAATGCCATTAGTTTCCAAAATCAATAGAAACAGAGAGCTGACTCAAGCATTGCCAGTTTACGCATCTAGTTTCTTCTCAGCTTCACCAATCACCCGCAGTTGCTCGAAAAAGGCGGTGAGTTTCCTCATGTCCTCCTCTTGGACGCTGGGCGGGGCCTTCTCTCTGTAACCGGACGCTTCCATCTTCTGAGACAGGGCATGCTGTAGCCTGCGCGCATGGATAACAAGAAACCACGTTACGTGCGATAACACTGGGACTAACGACGACAACCATACACGAGGATCTTTAGCGGGAGAGAACAATTAGATGGCATATCAGGCTTACTTTTGGATTTCATCCCTCTTTTTCCTTAGCTTTTCGAGCTCCACTTCCGCGTTTAGAGCTCCTTGAAGCTGAAGGTATACGGACAGATCTTTGTTTACAACAGCAGTCGAACAGTCAGGTGGAGTTTCGTCACTCTCTGCCAGGATCTGGAAATTGTCCAACATCAAATCAGTGTTTTTCATCGAACAGATGAAAAAGGATAAAAACAACTATGAAAATTGATTATTCTGCGATAGACAGTCACTTGAGATGATATGCTCCACTCCAGGTTTTAGCAAAACATTAGATCCGTAAAGGAAGTTTTCAGATAATAAAACACATAATACAGCTAAGGAAATGCAAGGCAAAACCTTAAGTGACGATACAGAAGAAAGAGACACCACTAGAGATTGATAGCACTGAACAGTGGCAGCAATATCTTCGCCTCGACAAAGTGCAAAAGCAGGTCGCCTGTTCATGAAAAAGATAAGAAATAAGATGTCGATTTGGCAAGCCAACTGTAGAACAAGAAGAATCAAGCAACCATATATATCATGCACAGTACATTGTGAACACAAAGCCCAGGTACATGACCATATATACACACCTTTCATTTGTATCTGTCGGTGGCTTCAGAGATCTTAGTTTGTTCACAGTATCCAAGATAATACCAAATTCACTTTCAAGTTTATCATCTGCCCATTCCTGTGATAAAGAACAATTGTTTTCCACTAAGAAAAGGATATTGCGACATGAAGTTCTCTGTATTTAAAGTCTTCCGTTAGACATGAGTATTACCTTAACAACAGATGGATATTCTGATATCATAATGGAAGTTTTTCTGCAAGAATCTTTGGGCTGAGGAAGGCGCTGCCAGAGTTCTTCTGTTACATAAGGCATGAATGGGTGGAGCAGACGCAAACCATTGTCGAGGCAAACCCATAGGGCATCTCTACAAGCAGCTCTTGCTGAATCGAACTCTTGAGAGTCATTGAAGAAGTAAGGTTTTACAGCTTCTATAAATACATCACATAGCTGGTATTGCCACCATGAGTAAATAGCAGATGTTGCATCAGCGAACTTGTATGCTTCTAATGAGGTCACAGTCTTGCCAATAGCCTTGTTGAGTACCGAGAGTATCCATTTGCAGACCGGGGGCATTGAAGACACAACAATGGTTGCTGGTGGAGCATAATGATCACCAAGCTTGCCCATTGCAAAACGAATGGCATTCCACAATTTATTGCACCATTGGCGATATCCAACAACCCTCTTGATATCAAGATTTATCTTGTCAGACTGCAAAACAAGAGAGATTCTATAAAAAGATGAATTGGAAGCTTATAATACTACAACAGAAACTCAAATGGGTGTGACTATAACCTGAGAAGTGTAAGAAATCAGTGCGAAACGGAGTGCATCAGTGCCACATTCAGCAATGCCATCAGGAAAATCTTTCTTCTTCCCTTCTCTTGCAACACTTAACTCATTTGGATCCAGGTTGCCTTCTTCCAAACGTTTTAGGAGATCTTCAAGTGTCGTACCGTTTATCACCTCAAGGGGATCAACAACATTACCAAGTGACTTCGACATTTTGCGGCCATGTGCATCACGGATCATAGGATGCAAATACACCTGCAAAAGAGGGTGCAATCATGACTCAGTATGCGAGACAATTAAAGCATATCTTCAACTAGAAAAGAATTGAAGCTCAATACGGTTGGTTAAATAAGTAGTTTCGGAATTTAAAGAGAAGCACCTTCCATCCAGAAAAGAAAAGGGTGAGTTAATGAGTTTAAGCATTTAACACTACATGATAGTCTCAATCAAGCACACAGTACAATATGACAAAGGACGATGATGACAGAAATGTAACTTGTGTTCAAAATTAACTAAGAACAGAGTTCATGCAGGAAGATGACCCGTTGACACAAATGACAGATCGCGGAATAATAATTGAAAAAGGGCGGAAGTTTCTCCAACGAGTATCTGGAAAACTTATAGTGCACTATATTGTCTAACAATTACGCTCTCATTTTTTGAACTGAACCTTGTCTGTAACATCCACATACTCCAACTACCAAGGTTTAAGGTAGATTGCCGTGAGTAACATATCTTCAGAGTTCAATCAGGACAACACTGGGATGGCATGTAGAGGCAAATGGCAGAGCAGCAAATAGTGCAAAATGGACAACCTCATTAATCCATTCAGCAAATGTCTGTAGAATTCATAATGCATGATTTTGTGAAACAATGGTGGTTATGCACTGCCACTATTAAATGTAGATTGCTTCAGTTTTTGGACATTTGGGCATAGCTACTGTTACACTAAAGCAAAGTTTCACTATGTCCAGGCCTATGGAGACAGAAGGAAGAGGTAGCTATAAGCTAAAGAGTGCGCACAAGGAATTAGATTATTTATGTATAATGGATTATTAGAACTGTAGAATACAGTTTAATTGGCAGAGAAAAACATTTGTGTCGTTACCTTCTGAAATGGCACATCACCACCAAGTTGCATACCCATCATCACCATACGTGCCACCCAGAAGAAGAGAATATCAAGTCCAGTTTCAAGTACTGAAGTAGGGTAGAAAGCACGAAGATCAGCAGTATCATCTGGCCAACCAAGCACTGTCAATGGGAAGAGACCAGATGAAAACCAAGTATCCAAAACGTCAGGATCTTGATTTAACTGGAATTTCTTCCCCGGATACTTTTTCTGTGCCTCAAGCATTGCATCACATTCATTCCTTGCGACTATCCAACGGTCATTGTTTGATCCCAGATCATTCAATTGCTCATCCTCTAGTGTCACATACCACGCAGGTACACGATGTCCCCACCAGAGTTGCCTTGAAACACACCAATCGCGTATATTTTCAAGCCATCTGCAAGAATGGTGGATGGATCATGTTTCTTGATATTTCATTACTTTCACCTGAAGTCTGCAAGAGGTGGCACTTGTAACTAGGCAAAAGAAGATACCTGTACCAGTCTTGTTCATATTGTTGCGGAATAATCTCAATTTTTTTGGACCTTACAGCATCAAGACCTGCCTTTGCCATCGTATGGCAATTAACAAACCATTGAGGCTTTATCATAGGTTCCACTACATCATTACTTCTTGAACAAATGCCCAAATTCATTTCATTCTTTTTTGTGTCCTTGTACAACCCCTTAATTGGCAGAATAAAACATTGTTAGTCCAAAACTCAGAACTACGTACTTAATTAAACCCAAATGAAATAAATTGGAAAAGGCAAAAAACAAACAAAGATCAGTCTAAAGTGATTAGTAAAGGTAAATAGTTGGTCACTGGATTCCACAGGCATGCAAATTATATTTCTAATAAGAAATGAGAATCCGTTACGATGGATACCCAACCAAAATGGGATAACATGAAGAAGCCTTGAAGCAACATATACATAAACTACCAAAACACATATTTCTCATAAAAAGAACGCTGTACTGAGAGACTCATTAACTAGATTAATCAGAACGGGTGAAGGACAACCATGTAAGAGGTAGAAATGTTTATCAAGAATCAATATTGCTTAAGGCTAGCAAGTTCCAATTTGTTTTTTGTAGTAAGTGTTAACAAAATAGAAATGTGAATATTACATTACATAGTTCATGATATTTCACTGTATAGTCTCTCTTTGTATGACATCACCTAAATTTATACTAATCCAGCGCAATAACCCAACAACCATTCTTCAAATACTACATCATAAACGTTATGCACCAATAGCTAAATGAAACCAGTAATACCTTTTCCTTCAGTGCATCAATAACTGCAACCCGAGCAGCAAATCTTGCCATTCCTTCAAATTGTGCACCTCCATTGCTGTTTATCTTCCCATCATCTGTGAAGATATTGATGAACTCTAGGTTGTGTCGTTTTCCAACCTCAAAGTCATTTGGGTCATGGGCAGGTGTAATCTGCAAAACGAGCACACAACAATAAAAGCTGAGGTGGGTGTGTGTGTGTGTGGGGGGGGGGGGGGGGGGGGGGGGGGTTATATGCAGAAGGTTCAACTAGGTAAGCTGAAATAAAAATAAATTAGGTCAGTCCTAGGCATATTATAACATACCTTGACAGCCCCAGTACCGAAAGTGGGATCCACTAACACAGCATCACAGATTATTTTGAGTTTTCGGCCATTGAACGGGTGAATGGCATGCTTTCCATGCAGATGCTTATACCTTTTATCCTCAGGATGAACAGCTATTGCCGTATCACCGAGCATTGTTTCAATTCTTGTTGTTGCGACAATAATTTCACCTAGTCCTTCTTCAAGAGGATAGGCAAAGGATATCAACACACCAAACTGTACAGGACTACTATAACCAGGGACCTTCAGCATAGTTTCCTCTTTAAGCTCTAGATGATCCACCTGAGAAAACAGCATTTTTAATAAAGTTGATCTTAGTCATGGGTGTGGAATCAAACTGTACAGTGTAGACAATATAATAAGCTTTATTAACCTCTATGTCAGATATTGCTGTTAAAAGTGTGCAGTCCCAATTCACAAGGCGGTAATCCCTGTAAAGGACCAAATCATACATAAGAGGTAAGAAAACTAGGTCGGTCATTGAATGACATAGAGATGATAGTTAAAAATATGTTAACACTTACAGCAACAGAAGGAGAGGAAACTAACCTATAAATTAGGCCATCTTTGTGCAACCTAACAAATGCTTCAGTTACAGCTTTCGATCGTTGATCATCCATTGTGAAACACTGATACACGAGTTAAGATCAAGTTGGTAATTTCAAAGAAATATAAAAGTAAAAAAACAAGTGCATGTGTTTTTTTCTCAACTAAAGAAAACAGGAATTTTACCTCACGGGACCAATCAAGCGAAGCCCCAAGCCTACGTAATTGACCCAGTATGGTACCACCGTACTGATCTTTCCATTTCAGAACCTGACCGAAAGATGATGACAAAAAATAGAATAAGCAAGAAAATGATTACCACAATGGAATCAAATTAAGCCCAGTGTGAAGCTATGCTCACTGCGATTTTCATGACTACATCGGATGTTGAGCCCGATTATTAATATTCCATAGTATAAAGGTGATGATTAAATGAACTATGATCTGACACAGGAGAAGATGAACAACAAACATAACCATGTATTAAGGGGAATAGGTGCTTACTTCAGATATAAATTTGTCACGGCCTATGTCATGCCTTGTCAGCTTCCTTTCACGCATTAGCTTCTTTTCCACTACAACCTGGCTTAGGAGAACAGATTATTAAATCAAACAGAGGGTGTAGAATATAATGCAGGTTGAAGTCTATACAAAATAACTACATTCGGCAACACCATACAAGATTTAGTTTCATTTGCTAAAAGGAAAAAGTAAAGTCTGATAAAGAGAAAGTACATCATTCTGCCAAAACTAAAATATCCATGTGGCCATTTCTTCTACTTAGGTGCATGCAAAATTGGCAAGTCTACCAGTAAGGCAGTAACACGGTAAGAAACATCTGGTCTATGGAAATAGTGTTCCAAATATTTTTGCCAATATTACAAAGAAGATATACTAACTGGGCCTAGAACCCCTGTTGGCAGCTTTATTTTAGTGGTGGCACACGAACTACAGACACGGTATTTTTTCATAAGTTGAGTGACAGCAAGTGCCACCAAAGAAGATATGAGTAACTTTGTACTATATGTGTATGTCATTCACAAGATGAACTTAATCAAGTCCAAGATACAGACCTGTGTAGCAATGCCAGCATGGTCCACTCCTGGGACCCACAGAGCATTATATCCCGACATTCTCCTCCACCTTATCATAGCGTCCTGCATTGTTGAAACAAAATAAAAGCAAAGAGCTTAGAATGTCTCGTGAATGACCAGGGAATGGCAAATAGGTCTCACATCTCTACAAGCATAAAATTTACACCTCTATAGCCACAGTAAGTGCATGACCAATATGAAGCGCTCCAGTCACATTCGGAGGTGGTAGAACCTGAAATGAAATGACTTAGCACTTTTGCTGGAAGGAAATCCAAATCCACATTTGTACAAAAACACTAGTGATCCCATAAGATGACAGTATGCTAACCCAGCTCCCAGTGCACATCTTGCATGAAGCTCATAAGAAGTGGGTCACTTACTATAACAAAAGGTGGTTTTGTGCTTGCGGGGTCTGCCCCAAAATATCCTGCTGACTCCCACCAGGAGTACCACCTACATTGTGGGGAAAAAAGGTATTCAGTTCAGGTAGGCGTTTCAGATGCTATGAATTACAAATACGAGAAAAGCAGACTAGCATCTTACGATTTTTCAACTGCGCTCGGGCTATACTGCTTAGCCATTTGAGGTGCAAGCGATTTCTTCTCCCCGCTAGGGGTCTCAGGGTCAATGAAATCCTCGGGGTTTTCATCCCCCGCAGCCTTCTTCTTTTGCTTCTTCTCACTTTTCTTAGGTCCATCCGAAGTTGCCTGAGCCTGCAGACGACGAAGTCAGCACAAACCCATCTCCACCAAGCAATTTCAGCACCAAACTCATTTAAGAATGTTGCAACCTGGAGCCTAGCAGTCTCCTTTTGCTTTGCCTTGAGCTTTTTCTCCTCTTTCTCTCTAGCCTGCAAGTAGAACAACACTCAACCCATAAGCGATCTTTTCCCATAAACATAACGAATAATTTTACCTTACCACTGAACCTGTAGTTTCTAACATCAGCACAATTCACAGATGGCCACACAACCAATTCGGGAGAACTGGTTGTCAATTACCAATGCGCGTCAAAACGAACAACAACACAAGGACGAAATTCGCGAAAGCAAGTAATCACGGGGCTCGGCCAAGCATACCTTCTGCTCTTTCTTCAGTTTCCGCTCCCGCTCTAGCTCCAGCTCCTTGTCGTCAAGCTGCTGCTCGCATCACCACCAAAAGAGAGAGGAGAGAAATCGGGTGAGCCGCTGATAATAAACAGAGCGCAGAATTGAACTGCCGTCGCGGCAACTTCCGCACAAACCTTCTCCTCTGAAGCCGCCTTCCCCGGTGCCTGCGCCGCGGGCTGCACGAGGCCAGCAAAACTCGAATCAGAGGCGCGCGAGCGAAGAGATCCATCGATGGGAGCGGACGAGCGCGGGGTTACCTTCTCCATGGTGAGAGATCGGGTGGTGCGGCTGGTCGCGCCGCCGGCGCCTGCTTGGACGTTGCGGAGCACGGCGAGAGCAGAGGGTCCCTGAGAGGTTAGGGTTTTGCGGGATTTCTTTTGGTTTTCGAGGATGGTGAAAGGGATTAGAGGATACCGTGCCCAAGTGTGACACTGACATGTGGGTTTATCAGATGGGCCGGGATGCCATCGCTTTGTGGCCCGGGATGCCTCTCCCTGAATGGGGCGGCCTAGGAAAACCCATATATCTGGCCCAGCAGGGCAGCACTTGTTCCTAAGCCCAATAAACCGTTCCCCCTTGAGTTTTTTTTTTAAACAACTCCCTCCTTGAGCCCTTAATTTTACCATTCTCAGCCACGGCACGGCCCCCTTTCGCAAAAACCCTAATACCTAAACTCCATTGCGGCCACGTCCCATACTCGGTTGAGATCACATCCGTAGCCTCTAATCTAACCAAATCGAAGAAAGAGGAGAAGCGCAAATCCAAGGATGCCTCCGGTTTTTTTTCCCGAGAACCAAGGATGCCTCCGTTAACCCTATTGACGTCGTCGATACCTCGTCGCGGAAGAGGCTGGGGAAAAGATCGATGGCTACATGATCAAGGCCCAGTCCCTGGTCGCTCCCCTAGACACCTGCACTTGGTCACGCCTCATCGAGAACTATGATTGTCTCAACATCTACGTCGGTCGCTACACCTCCGCCAAGAGCCTTCCTCCCGGGCACCAAGTTGGCCATCCTGCTCATCGGCCGCCGTTCCCAAGCACCACTACGTGAAGGTCAAACACCCTGACCATGGAGCACCATGGTGAGCTCTGATTTTTTTTATGTGCAATTTGATGTTCTGACACCGCCACCCCAGCCAGTCCTCTGCCTCAAACACTTCAGCAGCTGGTCTGTAGGTTCGTGTGGCCGGAGGACCGTGGACAGTGATGTGGTTGCTTGATGTCCATGTGGAGTGTGGCTCGGCATGAGGTGAGATTCCTATATATGATAACCTAGTTGTATACTACAATTTCTTCAAAGAGAATTAAGATTGGCAACATAGTTGGTATTTGCAATGTGTTAAAATTGCTACTTAAATTGGTTTAAAGCTACTGAAATTTCCTTTTTTTAGATTTTTCCTGCAAATACTGATTGTTACAAATTTAACTCGCTACTTAAATTTCGTACAAATGAGGGTCTCAAGGGAGCAACAGGAAGCACAGATCACAACAATCACCAACAGCAAATGTTTGCTCTTCATGCTTTGTTTTGATGTACAAATACAAGCTTCATGGTAGGCATGGTAAGCTTGCCTCTTCTTTTCTTCAACATGCGTTGCTTCATTTGTTGGGTTGGAGAGTGAGGGAGAGAAAATTGACGTACTTTTGTTCCAAGCATCCTGTTGCAAATGAAGAAAGTGCAAAGTCGCTAGATTACTTCCATTTTTCTCTATATATCATGATATGCATGTGGTAGTTCTCTAAATCTTGTACATATGTTTTCTCTAAATCATGTGGTAGTTCTAAATTCTCTACATGTGTCATGATGGTGAGGGTAGCAGAGGTGACAACAAACGGCGGTTCTGTATGCACCGCTGTGGTGGACTGGCCAGGGAGCAATTAACTTGTACTTGTATTTGGTCAAGGATGGAGATGGATTCGAGAGAGATGTCGCTGGGAGCACCATTTTTGTACCAGCCATTTTTCCGTCCTCTCTCGGTTATCCCTCTCGTTGGGAGGAGGATGACACTACTAGGGAAAAGGCTAGCAGTAGCGCGGGGTTTTGCCTTAGCAGTAGCGGGGCCCAGCGCTACTACTAACAATACATAGCAGTAGTGTGCTTGCTAAGCACCGCGCTACTGCTAATAGCAGCAGCGCCTCTTTCAAGAGCACGTTGCTGCTAAAAGCACGCTGCTACTCCGTGCATTCCCGCGCTATTGCTAATTTTTTCTGTATTTTTTTCTGCAGCATATTGGCGTTGTATTTGTACAGGTTTTATACAGTAGTCTGATCATATGATTTTATGATCATGATGAGTTATTATATATATATATATATCAGTGGGTGAAAGAGATGTGGATTAGATCGAAATGGAGGCAACATGATACAGATCCAAAGTACTACTAATCCAAACTTGATCACTTTAGTTTGGATAAGTAGTACTTTCGATCTGCACCATGTTGCCTCCACTTGAATCTAATCAACGTTTATTTCACCCACTGATATAGATATATATATATATATATATATATATATATATATATATATATATATATATATATAATAACTCATCATGTTCATAATGATACTCCCTCCTTTTCGGTTTATAGGGCTCAATTCAGAAATCTCACCAACCAAGGTAGATGGTGAGTGGTGGAATACTTTTTGTAGTTTGCAAAAGCACCCAATTAATGCTCTTGTTTTTCTCAAAAAAATATGTTTACCAATGCATTAATTGCAATGCATACATGCATAAAGTACATGCATTGGTCAATTTTCTCTTAATACTTGCATGCGATGATTTAATGCACCTTGAAATCTGAACTTGTGATGGGGAACAACCAAATTGAGCCTTATAAAGTGGAAAAACTAAAATTTCGAGATAAGCCTTATAAACCGAAAAGGAGGGAGTATAACAACTCAACATCATCGTCATAATAACTAGATCGTTGACGGCGCGCGTTGCCGCATCCATCTACTTTAAATGTTGTAGCATAGTGTTACGAATTTGTGTAAAAACATGGAGTCCAAATTTAGGAAGAATGGTAGTAAAACACATGGAGTCCAAATTCATATATAAATTGGGGTTTAGAACTATCCAGTTAGAATGAACTGAAATAATCGATGCATAAAAACTAAAAAAACTGCCTAAGAGGGGGGAGTAAATCTCTAGTTCCAATCGGAAGTGCAATACAAGGGAAGAAGGAAACGAAGACATGGCAAAGAATGAGATAGGGATATCCGAAAATCATAGTACGCCAACGAAGTTGTAAGTATTTCTCCTTGCATTCTATAAAGTACCAAATTGATTCGAGGATCCATGTCTCAAATTCAGGACACCTATAAGGCTGAGTTTAGATTGAAAATACATATAGCTAATTAATGGGCCTTGGCTAAATGGAAACAGCCAAAATAGTTGAATGTCAACAAATGAAAGTACCCAGGAGAAGCAAATGTTGCTATCCTTATTCTGAGTCAGCTGCAATTTGTGTCTCTTGAGAAACATGCATTTTATCTGATAAAAAGCACACACTATGAGCCTAACGATATTAATTTGTTGATCCATCTTCTAATGCATTGACGCAAAAGTAATTGGAAAAATACTTCATTTTAGTGAAAAAATAGGGTTTACCATATCAAGGAAAAAGAAGCAACATTAAGAATACATGCAAATATGGAGGAGCAGAAGAAAATGAATCAGTGGGCAGAGACGAGGAAACAGAGGCTATAGGAATAAGTATGGGACCATAAAAGAAAAACACCATGTCTAGCTTCAAGAATGTATAAACAACAATTGTTATAATGCTATTTACAACCCATCTCACATCAGAATGATCTACCCAGATCTAAATAATAATGTCTTGAACAACACTGTACAGTGTATGCAGTTCCGAATCCTTATGTTGCTTCAAATTAAGTAAATTTGAATCCCAAATAACTGTTCCATCAAATATAAAGTTCAGAATTGAACTATTCTCTTTCGTGACACTGCTCTTTACTCTGTTTATGCAAAAACTGGGAACTGCCATTGTTCTGATTTTATTATTGTATCAGTGCATCAATTATGTTCACTGCGTTCTTCCTAGATGCTCACTCCCTGCAGATTACCATGTCCATTGTGTCGGATGTGGGGTTCCGCCAAACCCTTAAGATTCGAACATTGGGGTGCGCGCGAAGTCTCTCCCTCCTACCGATCTACGCTCTAGCTCGCTACGATCTCGCGGATGAACTCGACGAACTCGCAACACAGAAAGACACACGGTTTATACTGGTTCGGGCCACCGTTGTGGTGTAATACCCTACTCCAGTGTGGTGGTGGTGGATTGCCTCTCGGGCTGATGATGAACAGTACAAGGGAAGAACAACCTCCTGAGGTTGAGGTGTTCTTGTGCTTGTGAACTTGTGGCGTGAGGATTAGATCAGTTCTGATCCGATCTGATCCGATGCCCCCCAACGGTGGTGGCTAGCTCTACTTATATAAGCCCTGGTCCTCTCCCCAAATACTGAGCGGGAAGGGAGCCAACAACGGCGGGCAAATTTGAAGGGGGACAGCTAGTACAAGCTATCCTGACAAAAGCGGTCTTCGCCTGCGAAAAGCCCTGGGGTGACGCCGTCTTGGGCTCCACGATGACCTCTGCCTGGCCGTCCCCCTGGTCTTGGTCTCGTTGCACCAATATGGCAACCTTTGCCTGATGCCTCGGTACTCTTCGCTGTGCTGGCCTCCTTAGCACCAAAGAGGAAATAAGGACGTTGTGCGCACTGGCGCCCGCCTGGCACCCGCCTAGTACCGTTCGTCATGGCTCACGTCACGAGAGCCTCGTGAGGTTTGCCTTGCCTTGATATCTCCGCTCCTCGTGAGCCTGCCTGGCTAGGCCACTCCAGAGGAGGTCTTGCGTCGTCCGCCTCGCGAGGCTTGGATCCTCGCGAGGGTCTTGGGTGTCTCATTGACGAAGATGGGCCGTACGGCCCGCTGCCTGGCCATGCAGTGGGCCGTAGGCAGGCAAGTCTGGGGACCCCCATTCCCAGAACGCTGACAGTAGCCCCCGGGCCCAAGGTGCGCTCGGGCTTGGCTTCGCGGCGAAGCCAAGGGTCAAGTTCGGAGCACCGCGGGCCCCAAAAGCCTGCGGCCTCGGTCGACGCGTGGCGGTTGATTGGACGTGGGCGTCTCCGCTTCCCCACGCTGCCTCGGCAACTGCTTGCCCTGACAAAGGCTGGCGCGGGCAGTTCTTTCCTTCATTGCCTCTTCCTTGTCTCGCTCCAGATCCCCTTTCTCGCTCTTTGCCGCCGCTATCTCCAGATCTGCTCCATCCTTGCTCTGCATCTGCCGCCCATGGCGCCGCGCAAGGTCAAGACTTCCTCAACACCAGCTTGGTATGAGCCGGCCCTCGAGGCGCCCACCGTCACGGAGAAGAGCCTCGCCTCCGTGCGCCTGCTGACAGCGGGCGAGAGCAATGAGTGGGGGAAGACGGAGCTCCGGCTCGCGTCCGACGAGCCAGAGCCTGAGGGGAGCACCTTCTTCCCCTTCTTCTCGAGCAGCGTCGCCGTCGGGTTGGTTCCTCCCTTCTCTGATTTCTTTTATGAAGTCCTCGACCACTACCGGCTGCAGGCGTTGCATCTCCATCCCAACTCTGTCCTCCTCCTGTCCATCTTTGCCTACTACTGCGAGGCGTACCTGGGCGTTATGCCGTCCGTGGCGCTCCTTCGCCATTTTTTCTTCCTCCACGTCAGCGGCGAGCACACCTCCGGGTGTGCTAATTTCGTTGCGTGCGGCAAGGCCAACTCGATCTCGAGCACCGGGAAGAGGGCCGACAACATCCGATCCAAATGGGTCATGATGGATGCCCAGCGCGCCGACCCACGTCTGGCATTGCCAACAGCGGCGCCCCCTCCCAACGGGGGGTGGCCCAAGGCGGAGCTTGTCGACAAGCGGGCATCGCTGGTGTTGGGGCAGATGATGACTGACCTGAGGCAGGGCAACGCGAGGGCGGCCAAGGTAACGGGGCGATGCTCCTGAGGGAGTTCTTGACGCTGCGGGTTGCCCCACTCCAGGCGCGTGCGCGCCCCCTCTGGGAGCTTGAAGAAGAGGAGAACAAGACCCGCCTGAGGCCAGGGGACCTGCCTGGCGATAAATTGGACACCATCCCGCACCTCATAGTCGGGGACAACCAGGAGTACCCGCCTAGCGCTTTCGTTCCCCTGTTCCAACGCAGGGACCGGGAGGAATTTGTCGCCTCTAGGCCGACCTTTGATGCGCGTGGGCTGGTGCCGCCAACGCCTCCGGGAGTTCCTGCGGCGCAGAAACCGGTGGAGGTGTCTTCTGGTGAGTCTCGCGGAGAGGGAGAAGAGGAGGAGGACTCGGAGAAGACCCTGGAGGAGGTGGGGGAGACTTCCCCCCTGAGCAAGGCCGAGATTCTCCGCGCCCTTCCTGATGATGCCGAAGCCGACGCCTTCCAAGGGGAGAGAGAGCAACCCTTCATCCCGACGGAGGGTAGGTCGTCGCTGGTAGCCCGTGGTGCTGCCCCCATCCTGGCACCTCCTGGGGCTGGCTCCGGCTCTGCCTCTGCTCCGCCTGGTGCCGCCGGAGCCCGAACGCCTGCTCCTTAGGTCCCGAAGCTGTCAGGCTTCAAGCCTCTCAAGTGGTCAGTGGAATACGTCGCGGTGGATCGGTAAGTGTCTTAAGCTTCGCCTTGCCCTTGCTTGTACTCGTCGTTTCCTGATACTCGCCCTTGGTTGATCAGGCCGACATCTTCGGCGAAGAAGAGGAAGGAAGACGCAGTGGCCGTGCCTCCCGCGGAGAAAGGAGGCAACAGCGCCCGCATCTCCCCGGCCCGATCGTCCTCGCGAGGCCAAGAGGAGCCTCGCCGCGTGGAGTCAGCCCCCATGGCCCTGCTGGCTCCGGAGGTGCCGGTACTTGGCGCGGCTGACGAGGTCCCAGCCGCTCCGGAACCCGCGGTCTCTCAAACCCTGGTGATGATGTCGCTTCCTCCCACCACTTCATCTCCACTCCCTGGTCCTTCTGCTCCTGCTGCCGTCTTGGAGCGTGCCCTTGCAGAGATGACCCAGCTGCAAGTGGATGTCCTGAGCGCAGACCCGCGCCTGGTGGCCGAGCGTCTGGAGCTGGCCTCTGGTTGGCTTCACTCCGACCTGGCAGTTCGCGCGGCGCTGGGTCAGGCTGCTGCGGCTTCCGAGAAGGAGAAGTAAGGAGCCGCCAACACTTCGGCCGATCGTGAGGTGGCGCTAAAGGACGCCAAGGCCGCCCGTGACCACTGCTAAGTGCTGGAGGGCGAGCTGCAGAGCCTGCGCGACAAGCACGCCGAAGAGGTGCGCTGCCGCCAAGCGAAGGATGAGGAGATGAAGGCCCGGGAGGAAGCCATCAAGAATCGTGATGCAGAGTTGGCGGAGCTAGGGAAGAAGCAGGCCGCCGAGCGCAACCGGTTGGAGGAGCTGGAGCGGAAGATGAGGACGAGGGAGGTCGATGACGCCAAGGCGCGAGTCCTGGCGGAAGACCGCGTGGCCTTTGCCGATCTCGAGAAGAGGTCTCGCAAGGCGCTGAAGACGCTCTACGAGCACGGCCTGGAGAAGCCTCTGGATACCGACGAGGACGGCCCCGCCCAGCTGCTTCCTCTCGTGGTGAAGGCGCTTGAGGAGGTCATTGATGGTCTCGGTCCCATGGCGGAGGCAGAAGCTCGCGTCCTGTCTTCAGCCGCGCTGACTCGCGTCTTTAGCCACCTACACCTTCGCGACCCCAACACTTGCCTTGACGAGCTGCTGGAGCCTCTAGCTGAAGATCAGTACGAGGCGGCTGCAGCGGCCGTGCAGGATCAGGTGGGGGCCTTGCTGAGGAGGTTCCGCGACTTTGTCTCCGCTCCTCTGTCCGGCGTCGTCGACCTTGCGGCTGGTGGTGAAGACAAAACCGATCACGAGGGAGCGCCTTCCGCTGGCGACGGCGACGTCTAGAGGTGACCCACGGCCATTCTTCCCATTTCGTTCCTGCGACATGTAACAGGCCTCGTGGAGGCGTTTAGACTTTTATTTGGTATTGTGAGGACAATATGCTTGTAATATTTGCTTCGAGATTTTGCGATTTCCTTCCTATTTGCTTTGCGTTCTGCGTCGGTAGAGCCCGACCCCGCGCATACCTCAACCGCCATTGGGCCGACCGGAGACTAGGACGGACCAAGGAGTGAGGGGCTATGTGACTAGTTAGGCTCCTGAGTCGCGATGCTCAGAAGTCCCCCTTGACGCGCAAACATCATATAGGGAGAGTTCGTGGGGTAGATTAATGTTCTACGTCGGCAGGGCCCGGCCCCGCGCATACCTCAACCGCCATTGGGCCGACCGGAGACCAGGACAAACCAAGGAGTGAGGGGCTACGTGACCAGTTAGGCTCCTGAGTCGCGATGCTCAGGAGTCCCCCTTGACGTGCAAACAATTCCCATACCTGCCCTCGCCGAGGCCTCGGGAGGGGCGCGCGATGCCCAGGTCCGGGGACCTGGTTAGGTGGCGTGCGCTTGGGCGTGACCCGGGCGCAGCCCCCATGCCCAGCCCCCATGCGCGGCTTTCCCGAGGGGAGGTGTTGCGGTAAGGTTGGGCGCTGAGCTCTGGGCTCCCTGAGGTTGGCACGATCGTGGGGTCGCCCTCAGTTGTTTATCACCAGCGCGGAGCATAGTGCTTCCGCTTGTGCATGGGCATAGCCGCTCCTCGGCAGTGTCGACAGCCAGCACGGAGCATGATGCTTCCACTTGGGCGTGGGATGGGGGCCCCCCTCCGGGAGGAGCCCCCGGGGCGTGTACAGCCCCGCGCTGACACGTGGCTTGCACGACAGGGCTGCGAGGTGTATCTGGGCACTCATGAGCCAGCACGGGACTCACGAGGCCCTACCTCAAGGCGGGTTGCGCCTGGTCTTGAGTCTTGGTGACTGTGTGTTCCTGCAAGGCAGTTAGATAGAAGCACTCTACGTCCTCAGGTCCCGGCCCTCGAGCAAGCTCAGCCGCCGCTGGTATGCCAGGTCGCGATGCCGTGGTCAAGGCCAGGGGGTGAGGGCTGGAGAGCCAGTAAGATCTCCTGAGTCGCGATGCTCAGGAGCCCCCCTTTTAACGTGCAAGCGAATTGCATGGGAAGAACGGGTCCGCGGCGGGCGGCAATCGAGCGGGCGATAGCCGCTGGCAGGTTAAGCATGAAGAGCAGATCAACTTGGTAAATGCAGGAAGATACACGCCACCGGGTCTGGCCCGAGCGGCTTGGGGATGATGCAGCCTGAGGGGCGCCCCCAGCAAGGTAAGCTAAAGACTTAAACAAGAGGGATACATGCCACAGGGACGGACCCATGTGGCATGGGAATAATGCAGCCCGAGGGGCGCTCCCAGCTTAAACGAACTTGGAAGATGTCACCTAGTTCTGTAGACGAAGTAGAGTTGGTGCAGCTGAAGCCGTGCGTTGAAGGAATGGCTCCTCATGAGCCACCGGGGCCTGAGCCTCGGGAGGCTCTGGGGGTTCAGGAGGTTCTCTGAAGGCCATCTCCATCTCCTTCAGGACGGCGTGGAACCTGGCCTCCTGAGCCGCCAGGACCTGCCGCACGTTGCGCTGATAGGCCGACGCCACGCCCGGCAAGCTGAAGGGCATGTGAACGTAGCTGTGTGGCGGGCCCTCGCAGCGGCCCGCACGCGATGGCCAGAAGCGCTCCTGAGATGCGGCCCTGTTGAGCCCTGGGACGTCGACGCAGACACGCAGCCCGGCATCCTTGCCTGGATGGGGAGCCGCGCCATGTGTGCGGCTGTGGCCGCGCATGGCTCTTGCTTCTCGCAGTTCCTGGGTGGTCTTGGTGATGAACTCCTGAGTGGTGGGCACCCCTTGCCCTGTGCTCTCCTGAGGAAAGTGTGCCGTGAGGCACGCTTCCAAGTGGTGCCCAAGCGCCTCCCTCGTGAGGTTGGCAAGGTCTGAGGCTCTCTAGAAGAGAGCCCCCGAGCCCTGCCCGAGGAGGGCGCCGGGCGCGCCTTCCTATGCGACAGAGGGAGGCGCCCCTGGAGCTGGCGCTGATCCTGACGAGGCTCCAGCTGCGTCGCCGCCCTCCTGAGATCCTGCTCGGCGTAGCTGCTTCTTCTTGGGGATGGCTTCCGGAGGGCCTTCACTCCTGCTGTCAGGGTCGTCGATTGCTGCGGCTTGAAAGGTGCGCTCAAGGGAGCACACCGCATCCCTCTCTTCACACGGGACCGTGATGATTCCTCCGCTTCCTGGCATCTTGAGAACGTTGTAGCCGTGATGAGTGACTGCCATGAACTTGGCCAGGGCTGGATACCCGAGGATGGCATTGTACGGCAGGCGGATGTGCGCGACGTTGAAGTCGATGAGCTCGGTGCGATAGTTCTTGCGCTCCCCGAAGGTGACAGGCAGGCGGACCTGCCCTATCGGTGTGGTGGAACCATCGGTCACTCCTGAGAAAGGCTTGGTTGGCTGGAGCTGCTCATATGGCACTTGGAGGTTGTCGAACGTGTCGACGGACAGGACGTTGAGCCCTGCGCCGCCGTGGATGAGAGTCTTGGTGACTTGCACATTGCTGATGACTGGGGAGCACAGCATAGGGAGGGCGCCAGCGGTGGCTGCGCACTTGAGCTGGTCTGCCGAGTTGAAGGTGATGGCACACTGGGACCACCTGAGCGGGCGCGTGGCCTCGAGCTTGGGGAGAACCGCGTTCAGCTCGCGAGCGAACTGTTTGAAGATGCGCTGAGAGGCTGGGGCCTGGGCACCGCCCAAGATGCAGGTGATCGCACGCGGCTCCTGGAAGCCCCCAGCCCCGTCGTCCTGGTGGTGGTCGTCGTTCCTCCTTGGCCGCGGCAGCGGAGGAAGACCGGCGTTGCCCTGGGGGCAATCCTCACGAGGTTGGTCCCTCTAGGCACCCTCGCGAGGTTGGTCCTGCCAGCGGTCCTCGCGAGGCCAGTCGCGCCACTCCTGGCGTGGGCCACGGTCGTCCCAGCGTCCGCCTCCGCGTCCTCCTCCGCGGCCGTATCCCCGGTCGTTGCGCTTGAGGCGTCGACCATAGCGTCCTTCTCGTATGGCTCTGAGCTCTTGGCAGTCACTGGTGTTGTGGGTGTTCAGGTTGTTGAAGGCGCAGAATGGTCGGCCGTTCTTGGATGACTCGGGCTGATCTCTGCCTCGCTTGGTGTCGGGCTCCGCTGCGAGCACCACTGCCTCTTTGCGCTTCACGTCCTTGGCCCTGGCCTTCTTCTCCTCCGCTCCTGCAGCTGGCAGCTCAAGGAGAGAGAGGCGCCCCTCCTCAGCTCTTGCACACTTGGTCGCCAGGTTGAACAGCTCTTGAGATGTGCAGAGCTCCTCGTGGATAGCGAGCTCTTCCTTCATCTTGACGTCACGGACGCTGTCCGAGAACGCAGAGATGATGGCTTTGTCAGTGACCTTGGGGATCTTGAGGCGGGTGTTGTTGAAGCGCTGGATGTACTTCTGGAGGGTCTCCCCTGGTTGCTGCTTGATACGGCGTAGATCACCCGCGGCCGGTGGGCGGTCGCGAGTGCCCTGGAAGTTGGCGACGAAACAGTCGCGCATCTCGTCCCAGGAGGAGATCGGGCCATGCTGCAAGTTCAGGAGTCAGGAGCAGGCCCCATCCTTGAGAGCCATGGGAAACCAGTTCGCCATGACTTTTTCGTCGCCGTTGGCCGCTTCGATGCTCAGCTCATAAAGCTGCAGGAACTCCGCGGGGGCGGCGGTGCTGTCGTAGCGAGGAGGCAGATCTAGTTTGAACTTGCCTGGCCAGGCGACGCTACGCAGCTCGGGGGTGAAGGCGCGGCAGCCGGCCGTGGTCGCCGGGGCCCGCTTCTGAGGTGGAGCTTGGTCTTGGCGAGGTCCACGCTGCGCCACTGCAGGCGGCACGCGGTCTTGACGAGGTGGCGCGGGGAGCGCCGGCGCAGCTTCTCGCGGCCGCGGGATTTCTTGGCAGCTTCTTTCTTCACGCGCGGGCGCCGGGCGCGGTGGATCACGCCGCGGAGGCGCGCGCCTTGGTGCCAAGGCATCGTCTTGGGGTTGAGGTGGTGGAGGCATGCCATGAGCCCCGTCCCCCGCGGCTGGTTGAGGGGGAGGCAGAGAGTGGGACGGCGCCGGAGAGCCCCTTACGGCGCAGACGAGCTGGGCGACGCGGTCGAGCCACTCCTCATAGAGGTCGTCGACGGGGCGGTAACGCAGGAGCTCGTTCGCCACGATGAGCGCGGCCCGTGCCTCCATGGGAGCGCGGTGCGCATGAGACGAAGAACCGGCAGGGGTAAGTGATGGAGTAGCGGTGCGGCCGTCTTGCCGCACCGAAGGATGCAGCAAGGACGCTTGCTGCTTGTTCCCCGCCAGGCCGGTGGCAGCGTTGGCGGCGGGAGACGGAGAACGACGAGGTGGCCCACCTACGGGAGTCGTCTGAGCGACGCGGGCAGAGAGGGCAGCCCGACGCTCAGCTCGAGCACGGCAAGCGTCCGCCATGGAAACGACGGAGCGATGGAGCAGCAAACTGATGGAAGGGAAACTACGGCGCACCCCTACCTGGCGCGCCAAATGTCGGATGTGGGTGTGACGCCCCCAATTTGACCGTACACTAATCATGCACGCAAATGTGTACGACCAAGATCAGGGACTCACGGGAAGATATCACAACACAACTCTAAAACATAAATAAGTCATACAAGCATCATAATACAAGCCAGGGGCCTCGAGGGCTCGAATACAAGTGCTCGATCACAGACGAGTCAGTGGAAGCAACAATATCTGAGTACAGACATAAGTTAAACAAGTTTGCCTTAAGAAGGCTAGCACAAACTGAGATACAAATCGAACGAGGCGCAGGCCTCCTGCCTGGGATCCTCCTAACTACTCCTGGTCGTCGTCAGCGGCCTGCACGTAGTAGTAGGCACCTCCAGCGTCGTAGGTGTCGTCGTCGACGGTGGCGTCTGGCTCCTGGGCTCCAGCATCTGGTTGTGACAACCAGATAGAAAAGAAAAGGGGAAAAGAGCGAGAGAAGCAACCGTGAGTACTCATCCAAAGTACTCGCAAGCAAGGAGCTACACTACATATGCATGGGTATATGTGTAAAGGGGCATATCAGTGGACTGAACTACAGAATGCCAGAATAAAAGGGAGATAGCTAGTCCTGTCGAAGACTACGCTTCTGGCCATCTCCATCTTGCAGCATGTAGAAGAGAGTAGATTGAAGTTCTCCAAGTAGTATCGCATAGCATAATCCTACCCGGCGATCCCCTCCTCGTCGCCCTGTTAGAGAGCGATCACCAGGTTGTATCTGGCACTTGGAAGGGTGTATTTTATTCAGTATCCAGTTCTAGTTGTCATAAGGTCAAGGTACAACTCCGGGTCGTCCTTTTACCGAGGGACACGGCTATTCGAATAGATAAACTTCCCTGCAGGGGTGCACCACATAACCCAACACGCTCGATCCCATTTGGCCGGACACACTTTTCTGGGTCATGCCCGGCCTCGTAAGATCAACGCGTCGCAGCCCCACCTAAGCACAACAGAGCGGTCAGCACGCCGGTCTAATCCTAAGCGCGCAGGGGTCTGGGCCCATCGCCCTATGCACACCTGCACGTTGCGTACGCGGCCGGAAGCAGACCTAGCCTAGTGGCGTTCCAGTCCAATCCGGCGCGCGCCACTCAGTCGCTGACGTCAAGAAGGCTTCGGCTGATACCACGACGCCGGGATACCCATAACTACTCCCGCGTAGATGGTTAGTGCGTATAGACCAAATGGCCAGACTCAGATCAAATACCAAGATCTCGTTAAGCGTGTTAAGTAACCGCGAACGCCGACCAGGGCCATGCCCACCTCTCACCTGGGTGGTCTCAACCTGCCCTATCGCTCCGCCACAAAGATCCACTTGCGGGTACTCCTACGAGCCGACCCGACTTTAGTCATCACATGTGTCATGTATGTAGTACATAAGTATAAACCCGCGATCACCGCCCAGGTGATCACGACCCGATAGTATAGCACAGCAGACGGACAAGAATGTAGGGGCACTGATGGAAATCTAGCATCCTATACTAAGCATGTAGGATTGCAGGTAAAGGTATCAACAGTAGTAGCAAGGATAGGCTATGCATCAGGATAGGATATCGAAAAGCAGTAACATGCTACACTACTCTAATGCAAGCAGTATAGAGAAGAATAGGCGATATCTGGTGATCAAGGGGGGGGCTTGCCTGGTTGCTCTGGCAAGTAGGAGGGGTCGTCGACTCCGTAGTCGAACTGGGCAGCAGCAGTGTCGGTCTCGTAGTCTACCGGAGAGAAGAGGGGGGAAGAAATAGTAAATACAATGCAAACATAAGCATGACGATGCGTGACATGACAATGAGCGGTGCTAGGTGTGTCCTAACGCGACAGTAGGTGGTACCGGTGAAGGGGGGAACATCCGGGAGGTATTCCCGATGTTTCGCGTTTTCGGACAGACGGACCGGAGGGGGAAAGTTGCTAGTTCGATAGGTTAGGGAGGTGTGGTGGACGAACGGACTGCGTATTCGGATTCGTCTCGTCGTTCTGAGCGACTTTCATATAGAAAACATTTTCATCCGAGTTACGGTTTAAAAGATATGAATTTTCAAAGTTTATTTGAATTTCTGGAATTATTTGAATTAAGCAAAAATGAATTATGACGTCAGCATGAGGCAATGCTGACGTCAGCAGGTCAACAGAGCGGCTGACCAGGTCAAGCTGACCAGTGGCCCCATCTGTCATAGACAGTGGGCTAACAGAAGATTAAACTAATTAATTTTTAGTTAATTAACTATTGGGCCCACCTGTCAGTGAGTGATTAGATCAATTAATTAGTTTTAATTATAAAAACATTTTTGTTTAAATTTTTGAAAACTTTTATTTTCCACTTTAAATTTAATTGAAGTTTGAATTAGGAGTTTGAAAAGAAATGTGTTCCAAATGTGATCAAGCCCTGTTTAGCAACATGATTAGCTTAATCACAGAGGGTTACTGTAGCATGATTCTCGGGGTGTTACAAATCTCCTCCACTACAAGAAATCTCGTCCCAAGATTTAGGAGGTAGAAGGAAACAGTGCGGGGTATTCTTCGTGCAGACGATCCTCTCGTTCCCAAGTGGCCTCATCTTCAGAATGGTGCGACCACTGGACTTTGAGAAACTTGATCGCCTTCTGACGTGTGCGGCGTTCAGCTTGGTCGAGAATGCGGACCGGATGCTCCTTATAGGAGAGGTCTTGCTGCAATTCGAGCACTTCATGATCCACAGCTCGGATTGGGTCCTTGAAGCAACGGCGGAGCTGTGACACATGGAACACATCGTGAACCTGAGAAAGGTTCGGCGGTAGCTCCAGTTGGTATGCCACTTTTCCACGCTTTTCGAGAATAGTGAATGGGCCAATATAGCGAGGAGCTAGTTTGCCCTTGATCCCGAAGCGGTGAGCACCCTTCATAGGTGTGACTCGAAGATAAGCCTTTTCGCCAGGTTGATAGACCATGTCCTTATGATGACGGTCATACTAACTCTTCTGACGTGACTGAGCAGTCTTGAGATTCTCGCGAATAATGCGGACTTGTTCTTCGGCATCTTGGATAATATCCGGGCCAAAGAGTGGACGTTCCCCAGTTTCTGACCAGTTCAGAGGGGTTCGGCACTTTCTTCCATATAACACTTCGAAGGGGGCCATCTTCAGACTAGCTTGATAGCCATTATTATAAGAGAACTCAGCATACGGGAGGGATTCCTCCCATTTCTTGCCGAAGGAAATAACGCAAGCTCGTAGCATGTCTTCGAGAACTTGGTTGACGCGTTCAACTTGTCCTTGCGATTGAGGATGAAACGCAGTACTGAATGACAGATGAGTTCCCATAGCTTCTTGGAAACTTGCCCAGAATCTTGAAGTGAATAAGCTGCCACGGTCTGAGCTGATAACCAATGGAATACCGTGGAGTGAAACAATCCTGGACATATAGAGCGTTGCCAACTGGCTAGCAGTGATCGTTTCTTTGACTGCCAGGAAATGTGCAACTTTGGAAAGTCGGTCAATGACGACAAGAATAGCATCATTACCTTTCTGTGATTTGGGAAATCCAGTGACGAAGTCCATCTCAACATGGTCCCATTTCCATTCAGGAATAGAGATAGGTTGCAGAGTTCCAGCAGGCCTTTGATGTTCTGCTTTGATACGACGGCAAACGTCACACTCAGCAACATAACGAGCAATGGCTTGCTTCATATTAGACCACTAGAATCTCTGACGGATGTCTTGGTACATCTTTGTACTACCAGGATGGATACATAGAGGCGTATCATGAGCTTCTTTCATAACTTCCTGTGTCATATCCAGGTTTTTCTCTGCACATGGCACCACTAGGCGGCCCTTGAAGTATAGGGTGCCATCTTCAGCAATGGTGAAGAATGAGGGCTTTCCTTCTGCGAGGTAGCGCTTAATCTTGTGGGCTTCAGAGTCATACTTCTGTAGCCTTTTGATGCTGTCCTCGAGATCTGGTTTAGCAACTAGGGTATTGAGGGAACCCTGGGTAACAACGTGGAGGTTCACCTTGCCAAACTCCTTAGGAGGGGGAGCGAGTGCACCCGGAGGAACAATATGGAGGTTCAGCTTCCTGAATTCTTCAACAAGCGAGGGCTGAACTTTGTGAACCTGGAGGTGGTTGCAGTAAGACTTGCGGCTCAAGGCATCAACCATTACATTAGCCTTGCCTGGCGTATAGGAAATACCCAAGTCAAAGTCTGCAACAAGCTCCATCCATCTCTGCTGACGGAGGTTCAGATCTGGCTGAGTAAACAGATACTTCAGACTTTGGTGGTCAGTGAAGATCTCGCAACGATTACCGAGAAGGTAATGTCGCCACTGCTTCAGCGCATGAATGACAGCAGCAAGTTCGAGGTCGTGAACTGGGTAGTTCTCTTCGTGAGGGCGCAATTGCCGAGAGGCATAAGCAATCACTTTGCGGTCTTGCATTAGGACACAGCCTAATCCTTGACGGGAAGCGTCGCAGTAAATGACAAAGTCCTTCTTAGTATCAGGTGGAGCTAGAACTGGAGCAGAAGTCAACTTGTCTTTGAGTGCCTGGAAACTTTCCTGACATTTGTCTGTCCATTGGAACTTGACACCCTTATGCAACAGGTTAGTCAGAGGCCTGGCGATCTTAGAGAAGTTCTCGACAAATCGACGGCAATAGCTGGCGAGACCGAGAAAACTTCTGACTTGCTTAACGTTCTTGGGAGGAGTCCAATCAAGAATAGCCTGAACTCGCTCGGGGTTGACGGCAATACCATCCTTAGAGATGACATGACCAAGATAGGTTACTTCCGGTAGCCAGAATTCACATTTGGAGAACTTGGCATATAGTTGATGCTCTCGTAGCTTTTCCAGCACAAGTCGAAGATGTTCGGCATGTTCTTCTTCGTTCTTGGAAAATACCAGGATATCATCCAGATAAACCACGACGAACTTGTCGAGGTAATCCATGAATATATAGTTCATCAGACGAGAGAAGGTGGCTGGAGCATTGGTTAAACCGAAAGACATGACGGTGTACTCGTATGAACCATAGCGAGTCACGAAGGCGGTCTTTGGGATATCCTCTTCTCGAACACGGATCTGGTGGTAGCCCAACCTCAAGTCGAGCTTAGAGAACACTGACGAACCCGCCAGTTGATCATACAGATCATTGATCCGAGGAAGAGGGTATTTATTCTGAATGGTAGCTTGGTTTATAGGACGGTAGTCTTTAACTAACCGGTTTGTCCCATCCTTCTTCTTGACAAAGAGAGAAGGTGCTCCCCAAGGAGAGCAACTTGGGCGAATGAATCCTTTGCGAAGAGATTTGTCGATTTCCTCCTTAAGCTCAAGGAGTTCATGCGGCGGCATTTTGTAGGGTCGCTTGGCTATAGGAGTGGTGCCTGGTTTCAAGTCGATGATGAATTCGACAGCTCTAGCAGGGGGAATCCCTGGAAGTTCTTCAGGGAAGACGTCGAGGAATTCACGCACAACGGGAATGTTTTCAATGCCCTCGAGTGGTGCAGCGTTCAGTGCATTCAATGCATAGAGCCTTGCCTCGGCATTTTGCACCAGATGAGCTTGGTAAGCAACTATTTCATCTGAAGGGTGTAGCAGATGGACGGTCTTAGTGGCGCAAACTATAGAAGCAGTATGCGCTTTCAACCAATCCATACCCAAAATGAGGTCGATGTTAGACGACTTCAGGATAATGGGAGAGGCATAGAATTCCAGCCCTTCGATTTCCACGGGGACATCGATGCCAACCAAGGAGGTTTGACACTGTCCCACGGGGGTTTTGACCAATATAGAGGTGTTCATCTCCTCACATTTAACGTCGTGCTTGTATGCAAAATCTTCTGACATGAATGAATGCGATGCACCTGTATCAAATAAAATGGATGCTGGTACTGAATTTACGAGGAGTGTACCCATCACAGTAGCAGGCTGGTCTTGAGCTTCGTTGAGATCAACGTGGTTGGCATGAGCACGACCATAAGACTTAGCATTGTTGTTGCGGGGCTGATTGTTACCACGACCAGTTGCTGGAAGGGCCAGTTGATTCTGGTTCTGGTTGCATTCTTTAGCACGGTGCCCTGGTTGACCACACCTGAAGCACAAGCCATTATTCGGAGTGGGAACAGGAGCTTGGGATGGTGGAGCTGGAAGTCTTGACTGCCTAGACGGTGGTGGAGGCAGACGAGGTGCAGCATAGGTCTGCCTTGGGGCAGATGCATTTGGACGGTACATGCTATTCGGGATCCATATCTTATGCTTCTGTGAGGGCGGGCCCGAAGATGAGCCTGTGTCACGATTGCGCCTGTGAGAGCTCTGGTATTCCTGCAGACCAGTTTCGACATTGATGGCCTTGTTCACCAAGGTGGCGAAATCAGCAAAGTCATGCACTAGAAGTGCGAGCTTGATGTCAGCTTGAAGGCCATCACGGAACTTCTCCTGTCTGCGTGCATCAGTTGCAATGTCTTCTTCAGCATAGCGGGACAAGTCCAGAAACTCCCGCTGATAAGCTTCGACAGTTTTGTTGCCTTGGGTGAGGTTGCGGAACTCACGCTTCTTCCGGTCCATGACTCCCTGAGGAATGAAGCGGGCACGGAAAGCTGCTTGGAAGTCTGGCCATGTGATGATTGTTCCAGCTGGCAGGGTACGCCTGTGGCTGTCCCACCATTGAGCTGCGGGTCCCTTCAAGAAGAAGGAAGCAAAAGTGACATAGCTGGCAGGGGCTACATCAGCAGACTCCATCTCATAGGTGATGTCACGGAGCCAGTCATCAGCATCCAGAGGCTGAGTTGAGCTGCGGTAGATGGTTGGGTTGAGGCGTATGAAATCTTGAAGAGTCACTTGAGCTGGCTGCTGGTTCATATTGGGGCGAGGAAACTGAGCCATCATATTTTCCATGAACTGGCGGTTCAGTTCAAACTGTTGGATCATACCAGCCATGTACTCAGGTGGTGGTGGGGCATCGCCACCACGACCACGACCACCTGGTCTAACCATCCTGCTAATATATAACAGGGGTAGTTCAACATTGAGAAATTTGCAATGACAAGAATCATTCATGATGAAACATGCATAATGAAAGGAGCACGATAGCTACTACATAGTAGTCGGCATAACTTACAAAAGGGGTCATGCATAGAGTTCAGCACATAGAGTTCAGTACATAGACTAAAACATCATAGGCGGCACACAGGCTCGCGGCGAATGCATCTAACACTACAAGCAAGCCTACATCAGTCCCAAGAGGTACTGTGGAGGTAATCGTAGCCCGACAGCTGGTAGTGAGGCAACGGATAGCCCTCCACGTCAGCAGACTGGGGGCCGCGGATACTCAGGTGTAGAGCCCGACGCTCAGGTGGCAGAAGAGGACCAAGTGCGGGAGAGTAGCCTCCCACCTCTGACCAACCGACACCGTGGGGCATCACGGTCCTGGCTGGGTAGATCGCAGTACGTGGTACCTGTCCAGACCGGACAAAGGGGTGCAGCAGCGTCAGAGCACGATAAAGGTGCTGACGGGTGGTGTACATCTCGTGGCGAAGAGCTCGGTTAGCTCGATCCAGCCCATCAGCATGCAGAACCAGGTGCTGATGGTAGAAGGGCTCTCGGGTGACAGTGGAGTAGGCAGCAGTATAGTATCCCTCCGCACCAACATCAGAGGCGATAGCAATGTGCCTGAAAGGGGAGGTGTCCAACTCCTGATACTCTCCACGAAGACGTGTCAGAGCAGCATAGGCAGCATCGTGGACAGCCATATCGATGGTCACACCAACACCATGTGCGGTGTGCAGCACAGTAGTGGAGTCGTACTCCCGAGAGTAGAGGTGGACGATGGCACGGTACTGCTCCTGGTTAAAGTCCTGGTACTCCTCGTAGACGGTGTACTCAGGGTGCCAGCGATAACCCAGATAGGTCATCATCTCAGCTAGCACCGCAGGTGATCCCGAGGCACCAATGGCCATCGTGTGGCGAACGACCTGCCTCGTGGGTTCCATCTGAAAGCAAAGACGTTTCAAAGGAGTCAAATGAGAGTGTGTGAATTGTTCAAAATACTATTCTAAGAAACAACTATGGCTTATCCAACTTTGGGGTGAATACGGTCACGGGATCCTAGTGTTAGAGTTAGTAAATTCGTTTAACCCGAGTAGAAGAGAGTTCAGAGTCCCAGAGTAAAGGTCGAGGAGTAAAAGATCCTAGTACCACCCAATGGCGACGTGGGCCCGTAAGACACACAGCCATGTTAGTAAAAGTTTTCGTAATGTCTAGACTCGACTTCGGCCAAGGAGTGTGGAAAGGGGGATTCCTACAGGCAGTCGGATCTGATACCAACTTGTGACGCCCCCAATTTGACCGTACACTAATCATGCACGCAAATGTGTACGACCAAGATCAGGGACTCACGGGAAGATATCACAACACAACTCTAAAACATAAATAAGTCATACAAGCATCATAATACAAGCCAGGGGCCTCGAGGGCTCGAATACAAGTGCTCGATCATAGACGAGTCAGCAGAAGCAACAATATCTGAGTACAGACATAAGTTAAACAAGTTTGCCTTAAGAAGGCTAGCACAAACTGAGATACAGATCGAACGAGGCGCAGGCCTCCTGCCTGGGATCCTCCTAACTACTCCTGGTCGTCGTCAGCGGCCTGCACGTAGTAGTAGGCACCTCCAGCGTCGTAGGTGTCGTCGTCGACGGTGGCGTCTGGCTCCTGGGCTCCAGCATCTGGTTGTGACAACCAGATAGAAAAGAAAAGGGGAAAAGAGGGAGAGAAGCAACCGTGAGTACTCATCCAAAGTACTCGCAAGCAAGGAGCTACACTACATATGCATGGGTATATGTGTAAAGGGGCATATCAGTCGACTGAACTATAGAATGCCAGAATAAAAGGGAGATAGCTAGTCCTGTCGAAGACTACACTTCTGGCCATCTCCATCTTGCAGCATGTAGAAGAGAGTAGATTGAAGTTCTCCAAGTAGTATCGCATAGCATAATCCTACCCGGCGATCCCCTCCTCGTCGCCCTGTTAGAGAGCGATCACCAGGTTGTATCTGGCACTTGGAAGGGTGTATTTTATTCAGTATCCAGTTCTAGTTGTCATAAGGTCAAGGTACAACTCCGGGTCGTCCTTTTACCGAGGGACACGGCTATTCGAATAGATAAACTTCCCTGCAGGGGTGCACCACATAACCCAACACGCTCGATCCCATTTGGCCAGACACACTTTTCTGGGTCATGCCCGGCCTCGTAAGATCAACGCGTCGCAGCCCCACCTAAGCACAACAGAGCGGTCAGCACGCCGGTCTAATCCTAAGCGCGCAGGGGTCTGGGCCCATCGCCCTATGCACACCTGCACGTTGCGTACGCGGCCGGAAGCAGACCTAGCCTAGTGGCGTTCCAGTCCAATCCGGCGCGCGCCACTCAGTCGCTGACGTCAAGAAGGCTTCGGCTGATACCACGACGCCGGGATACCCATAACTACTCCCGCGTAGATGGTTAGTGCGTATAGACCAAATGGCCAGACTCAGATCAAATACCAAGATCTCGTTAAGCGTGTTAAGTAACCGCGAACGCCGACCAGGGCCATGCCCACCTCTCACCTGGGTGGTCTCAACCTGCCCTATCGCTCCGCCACAAAGATCCACTTGCGGGTACTCCTACGAGCCGACCCGACTTTAGTCATCACATGTGTCATGTATGTAGTACATAAGTATAAACCCGCGATCACCGCCCAGGTGATCACGACCCGATAGTATAGCACAGCAGACGGACAAGAATGTAGGGCCACTGATGGAAATCTAGCATCCTATACTAAGCATGTAGGATTGCAGGTAAAGGTATCAACAGTAGTAGCAAGGATAGGCTATGCATCAGGATAGGATATCGAAAAGCAGTAACATGCTACACTACTCTAATGCAAGCAGTATAGAGAAGAATAGGCGATATCTGGTGATCAAGGGGGGGGCTTGCCTGGTTGCTCTGGCAAGTAGGAGGGGTCGTCGACTCCGTAGTCGAACTGGGCAGCAGCAGTGTCGGTCTCGTAGTCTACCGGAGAGAAGAGGGGGGAAGAAATAGTAAATACAATGCAAACATAAGCATGACGATGCGTGACATGACAATGAGCGGTGCTAGGTGTGTCCTAACGCGACAGTAGGTGGTACCGGTGAAGGGGGGAACATCCGGGAGGTATTCCCGATGTTTCGCGTTTTCGGACAGACGGACCGGAGGGGGAAAGTTGCTAGTTCGATAGGTTAGGGAGGTGTGGTGGACGAACGGACTGCGTATTCGGATTCGTCTCGTCGTTCTGAGCGACTTTCATATAGAAAACATTTTCATCCGAGTTACGGTTTAAAAGATATGAATTTTCAAAGTTTATTTGAATTTCTGGAATTATTTGAATTAAGCAAAAATGAATTATGACGTCAGCATGAGGCAATGCTGACGTCAGCAGGTCAACAGAGCGGCTGACCAGGTCAAGCTGACCAGTGGCCCCATCTGTCATAGACAGTGGGCTAACAGAAGATTAAACTAATTAATTTTTAGTTAATTAACTATTGGGCCCACCTGTCAGTGAGTGATTAGATTAATTAATTAGTTTTAATTATAAAAACATTTTTGTTTAAATTTTTGAAAACTTTTATTTTCCACTTTAAATTTAATTGAAGTTTGAATTAGGAGTTTGAAAAGAAATGTGTTCCAAATGTGATCAAGCCCTGTTTAGCAACATGATTAGCTTAATCACAGAGGGTTACTGTAGCATGATTCTCGGGGTGTTACAAATCTCCTCCACTACAAGAAATCTCGTCCCAAGATTTAGGAGGTAGAAGGAAACAGTGCGGGGTATTCTTCGTGCAGACGATCCTCTCGTTCCCAAGTGGCCTCATCTTCAGAATGGTGCGACCACTGGACTTTGAGAAACTTGATCGCCTTCTGACGTGTGCGGCGTTCAGCTTGGTCGAGAATGCGGACCGGATGCTCCTTATAGGAGAGGTCTTGCTGCAATTCGAGCACTTCATGATCCACAGCTCGGATTGGGTCCTTGAAGCAACGGCGGAGCTGTGACACATGGAACACATCGTGAACCTGAGAAAGGTTCGGCGGTAGCTCCAGTTGGTATGCCACTTTTCCACGCTTTTCGAGAATAGTGAATGGGCCAATATAGCGAGGAGCTAGTTTGCCCTTGATCCCGAAGCGGTGAGCACCCTTCATAGGTGTGACTCGAAGATAAGCCTTTTCGCCAGGTTGATAGACCATGTCCTTATGATGACGGTCATACTAACTCTTCTGACGTGACTGAGCAGTCTTGAGATTCTCGCGAATAATGCGGACTTGTTCTTCGGCATCTTGGATAATATCCGGGCCAAAGAGTGGACGTTCCCCAGTTTCTGACCAGTTCAGAGGGGTTCGGCACTTTCTTCCATATAACACTTCGAAGGGGGCCATCTTCAGACTAGCTTGATAGCCATTATTATAAGAGAACTCAGCATACGGGAGGGATTCCTCCCATTTCTTGCCGAAGGAAATAACGCAAGCTCGTAGCATGTCTTCGAGAACTTGGTTGACGCGTTCAACTTGTCCTTGCGATTGAGGATGAAACGCAGTACTGAATGACAGATGAGTTCCCATAGCTTCTTGGAAACTTGCCCAGAATCTTGAAGTGAATAAGCTGCCACGGTCTGAGCTGATAACCAATGGAATACCGTGGAGTGAAACAATCCTGGACATATAGAGCGTTGCCAACTGGCTAGCAGTGATCGTTTCTTTGACTGCCAGGAAATGTGCAACTTTGGAAAGTCGGTCAATGACGACAAGAATAGCATCATTACCTTTCTGTGATTTGGGAAATCCAGTGACGAAGTCCATCTCAACATGGTCCCATTTCCATTCAGGAATAGAGATAGGTTGCAGAGTTCCAGCAGGCCTTTGATGTTCTGCTTTGATACGACGGCAAACGTCACACTCAGCAACATAACGAGCAATGGCTTGCTTCATATTAGACCACTAGAATCTCTGACGGATGTCTTGGTACATCTTTGTACTACCAGGATGGATACATAGAGGCGTATCATGAGCTTCTTTCATAACTTCCTGTGTCATATCCAGGTTTTTCTCTGCACATGGCACCACTAGGCGGCCCTTGAAGTATAGGGTGCCATCTTCAGCAATGGTGAAGAATGAGGGCTTTCCTTCTGCGAGGTAGCGCTTAATCTTGTGGGCTTCAGAGTCATACTTCTGTAGCCTTTTGATGCTGTCCTCGAGATCTGGTTTAGCAACTAGGGTATTGAGGGAACCCTGGGTAACAACGTGGAGGTTCACCTTGCCAAACTCCTTAGGAGGGGGAGCGAGTGCACCCGGAGGAACAATATGGAGGTTCAGCTTCCTGAATTCTTCAACAAGCGAGGGCTGAACTTTGTGAACCTGGAGGTGGTTGCAGTAAGACTTGCGGCTCAAGGCATCAACCATTACATTAGCCTTGCCTGGCGTATAGGAAATACCCAAGTCAAAGTCTGCAACAAGCTCCATCCATCTCTGCTGACGGAGGTTCAGATCTGGCTGAGTAAACAGATACTTCAGACTTTGGTGGTCAGTGAAGATCTCGCAACGATTACCGAGAAGGTAATGTCGCCACTGCTTCAGCGCATGAATGACAGCAGCAAGTTCGAGGTCGTGAACTGGGTAGTTCTCTTCGTGAGGGCGCAATTGCCGAGAGGCATAAGCAATCACTTTGCGGTCTTGCATTAGGACACAGCCTAATCCTTGACGGGAAGCGTCGCAGTAAATGACAAAGTCCTTCTTAGTATCAGGTGGAGCTAGAACTGGAGCAGAAGTCAACTTGTCTTTGAGTGCCTGGAAACTTTCCTGACATTTGTCTGTCCATTGGAACTTGACACCCTTATGCAACAGGTTAGTCAGAGGCCTGGCGATCTTAGAGAAGTTCTCGACAAATCGACGGCAATAGCTGGCGAGACCGAGAAAACTTCTGACTTGCTTAACGTTCTTGGGAGGAGTCCAATCAAGAATAGCCTGAACTCGCTCGGGGTTGACGGCAATACCATCCTTAGAGATGACATGACCAAGATAGGTTACTTCCGGTAGCCAGAATTCACATTTGGAGAACTTGGCATATAGTTGATGCTCTCGTAGCTTTTCCAGCACAAGTCGAAGATGTTCGGCATGTTCTTCTTCGTTCTTGGAAAATACCAGGATATCATCCAGATAAACCACGACGAACTTGTCGAGGTAATCCATGAATATATAGTTCATCAGACGAGAGAAGGTGGCTGGAGCATTGGTTAAACCGAAAGACATGACGGTGTACTCGTATGAACCATAGCGAGTCACGAAGGCGGTCTTTGGGATATCCTCTTCTCGAACACGGATCTGGTGGTAGCCCAACCTCAAGTCGAGCTTAGAGAACACTGACGAACCCGCCAGTTGATCATACAGATCATTGATCCGAGGAAGAGGGTATTTATTCTGAATGGTAGCTTGGTTTATAGGACGGTAGTCTTTAACTAACCGGTTTGTCCCATCCTTCTTCTTGACAAAGAGAGAAGGTGCTCCCCAAGGAGAGCAACTTGGGCGAATGAATCCTTTGCGAAGAGATTTGTCGATTTCCTCCTTAAGCTCAAGGAGTTCATGCGGCGGCATTTTGTAGGGTCGCTTGGCTATAGGAGTGGTGCCTGGTTTCAAGTCGATGATGAATTCGACAGCTCTAGCAGGGGGAATCCCTGGAAGTTCTTCAGGGAAGACGTCGAGGAATTCACGCACAACGGGAATGTTTTCAATGCCCTCGAGTGGTGCAGCGTTCAGTGCATTCAATGCATAGAGCCTTGCCTCGGCATTTTGCACCAGATGAGCTTGGTAAGCAACTATTTCATCTGAAGGGTGTAGCAGATGGACGGTCTTAGTGGCGCAAACTATAGAAGCAGTATGCGCTTTCAACCAATCCATACCCAAAATGAGGTCGATGTTAGACGACTTCAGGATAATGGGAGAGGCATAGAATTCCAGCCCTTCGATTTCCACGGGGACATCGATGCCAACCAAGGAGGTTTGACACTGTCCCACGGGGGTTTTGACCAATATAGAGGTGTTCATCTCCTCACATTTAACGTCGTGCTTGTATGCAAAATCTTCTGACATGAATGAATGCGATGCACCTGTATCAAATAAAATGGATGCTGGTACTGAATTTACGAGGAGTGTACCCATCACAGTAGCAGGCTGGTCTTGAGCTTCGTTGAGATCAACGTGGTTGGCATGAGCACGACCATAAGACTTAGCATTGTTGTTGCGGGGCTGATTGTTACCACGACCAGTTGCTAGAAGGGCCAGTTGATTCTGGTTCTGGTTGCATTCTTTAGCACGGTGCCCTGGTTGACCACACCTGAAGCACAAGCCATTATTCGGAGTGGGAACAGGAGCTTGGGATGGTGGAGCTGGAAGTCTTGACTGCCTAGACGGTGGTGGAGGCAGACGAGGTGCAGCATAGGTCTGCCTTGGGGCAGATGCATTTGGACGGTACATGCTATTCGGGATCCATATCTTATGCTTCTGTGAGGGCGGGCCCGAAGATGAGCCTGTGTCACGATTGCGCCTGTGAGAGCTCTGGTATTCCTGCAGACCAGTTTCGACATTGATGGCCTTGTTCACCAAGGTGGCGAAATCAGCAAAGTCATGCACTAGAAGTGCGAGCTTGATGTCAGCTTGAAGGCCATCACGGAACTTCTCCTGTCTGCGTGCATCAGTTGCAATGTCTTCTTCAGCATAGCGGGACAAGTCCAGAAACTCCCGCTGATAAGCTTCGACAGTTTTGTTGCCTTGGGTGAGGTTGCGGAACTCACGCTTCTTCCGGTCCATGACTCCCTGAGGAATGAAGCGGGCACGGAAAGCTGCTTGGAAGTCTGGCCATGTGATGATTGTTCCAGCTGGCAGGGTACGCCTGTGGCTGTCCCACCATTGAGCTGCGGGTCCCTTCAAGAAGAAGGAAGCAAAAGTGACATAGCTGGCAGGGGCTACATCAGCAGACTCCATCTCATAGGTGATGTCACGGAGCCAGTCATCAGCATCCAGAGGCTGAGTTGAGCTGCGGTAGATGGTTGGGTTGAGGCGTATGAAATCTTGAAGAGTCACTTGAGCTGGCTGCTGGTTCATATTGGGGCGAGGAAACTGAGCCATCATATTTTCCATGAACTGGCGGTTCAGTTCAAACTGTTGGATCATACCAGCCATGTACTCAGGTGGTGGTGGGGCATCGCCACCACGACCACGACCACCTGGTCTAACCATCCTGCTAATATATAACAGGGGTAGTTCAACATTGAGAAATTTGCAATGACAAGAATCATTCATGATGAAACATGCATAATGAAAGGAGCACGATAGCTACTACATAGTAGTCGGCATAACTTACAAAAGGGGTCATGCATAGAGTTCAGCACATAGAGTTCAGTACATAGACTAAAACATCATAGGCGGCACACAGGCTCGCGGCGAATGCATCTAACACTACAAGCAAGCCTACATCAGTCCCAAGAGGTACTGTGGAGGTAATCGTAGCCCGACAGCTGGTAGTGAGGCAACGGATAGCCCTCCACGTCAGCAGACTGGGGGCCGCGGATACTCAGGTGTAGAGCCCGACGCTCAGGTGGCAGAAGAGGACCAAGTGCGGGAGAGTAGCCTCCCACCTCTGACCAACCGACACCGTGGGGCATCACGGTCCTGGCTGGGTAGATCGCAGTACGTGGTACCTGTCCAGACCGGACAAAGGGGTGCAGCAGCGTCAGAGCACGATAAAGGTGCTGACGGGTGGTGTACATCTCGTGGCGAAGAGCTCGGTTAGCTCGATCCAGCCCATCAGCATGCAGAACCAGGTGCTGATGGTAGAAGGGCTCTCGGGTGACAGTGGAGTAGGCAGCAGTATAGTATCCCTCCGCACCAACATCAGAGGCGATAGCAATGTGCCTGAAAGGGGAGGTGTCCAACTCCTGATACTCTCCACGAAGACGTGTCAGAGCAGCATAGGCAGCATCGTGGACAGCCATATCGATGGTCACACCAACACCATGTGCGGTGTGCAGCACAGTAGTGGAGTCGTACTCCCGAGAGTAGAGGTGGACGATGGCACGGTACTGCTCCTGGTTAAAGTCCTGGTACTCCTCGTAGACGGTGTACTCAGGGTGCCAGCGATAACCCAGATAGGTCATCATCTCAGCTAGCACCGCAGGTGATCCCGAGGCACCAATGGCCATCGTGTGGCGAACGACCTGCCTTGTGGGTTCCATCTGAAAGCAAAGACGTTTCAAAGGAGTCAAATGACAGTGTGTGAATTGTTCAAAATACTATTCTAAGAAACAACTATGGCTTATCCAACTTTGGGGTGAATACGGTCACGGGATCCTAGTGTTAGAGTTAGTAAATTCGTTTAACCCGAGTAGAAGAGAGTTCAGAGTCCCAGAGTAAAGGTCGAGGAGTAAAAGATCCTAGTACCACCCAATGGCGACGTGGGCCCGTAAGACACACAGCCATGTTAGTAAAAGTTTTCGTAATGTCTAGACTCGACTTCGGCCAAGGAGTGTGGAAAGGGGGATTCCTACAGGCAGTCGGATCTGATACCAACTTGTGACGCCCCCAATTTGACCGTACACTAATCATGCACGCAAATGTGTACGACCAAGATCAGGGACTCACGGGAAGATATCACAACACAACTCTAAAACATAAATAAGTCATACAAGCATCATAATACAAGCCAGGGGCCTCGAGGGCTCGAATACAAGTGCTCGATCACAGACGAGTCAGCAGAAGCAACAATATCTGAGTACAGACATAAGTTAAACAAGTTTGCCTTAAGAAGGCTAGCACAAACTGAGATACAGATCGAACGAGGCGCAGGCCTCCTGCCTGGGATCCTCCTAACTACTCCTGGTCGTCGTCAGCGGCCTGCACGTAGTAGTAGGCACCTCCAGCGTCGTAGGTGTCGTCGTCGACGGTGGCGTCTGGCTCCTGGGCTCCAGCATCTGGTTGTGACAACCAGATAGAAAAGAAAAGGGGAAAAGAGGGAGAGAAGCAACCGTGAGTACTCATCCAAAGTACTCGCAAGCAAGGAGCTACACTACATATGCATGGGTATATGTGTAAAGGGGCATATCAGTCGACTGAACTATAGAATGCCAGAATAAAAGGGAGATAGCTAGTCCTGTCGAAGACTACACTTCTGGCCATCTCCATCTTGCAGCATGTAGAAGAGAGTAGATTGAAGTTCTCCAAGTAGTATCGCATAGCATAATCCTACCCGGCGATCCCCTCCTCGTCGCCCTGTTAGAGAGCGATCACCAGGTTGTATCTGGCACTTGGAAGGGTGTATTTTGTTCAGTATCCAGTTCTAGTTGTCATAAGGTCAAGGTACAACTCCGGGTCGTCCTTTTACCGAGGGACACGGCTATTCGAATAGATAAACTTCCCTGCAGGGGTGCACCACATAACCCAACACGCTCGATCCCATTTGGCCGGACACACTTTTCTGGGTCATGCCCGGCCTCGTAAGATCAACGCGTCGCAGCCCCACCTAAGCACAACAGAGCGGTCAGCACGCCGGTCTAATCCTAAGCGCGCAGGGGTCTGGGCCCATCGCCCTATGCACACCTGCACGTTGCGTACGCGGCCGGAAGCAGACCTAGCCTAGTGGCGTTCCAGTCCAATCCGGCGCGCGCCACTCAGTCGCTGACGTCAAGAAGGCTTCGGCTGATACCACGACGCCGGGATACCCATAACTACTCCCGCGTAGATGGTTAGTGCGTATAGACCAAATGGCCAGACTCAGATCAAATACCAAGATCTCGTTAAGCGTGTTAAGTAACCGCGAACGCCGACCAGGGCCAGGCCCACCTCTCACCTGGGTGGTCTCAACCTGCCCTATCGCTCCGCCACAAAGATCCACTTGCGGGTACTCCTACGAGCCGACCCGACTTTAGTCATCACATGTGTCATGTATGTAGTACATAAGTATAAACCCGCGATCACCGCCCAAGTGATCACGGCCCGATAGTATAGCACAGCAGACGGACAAGAATGTAGGGCCACTGATGGAAATCTAGCATCCTATACTAAGCATGTATGATTGCAGGTAAAGGTATCAACAGTAGTAGCAAGGATAGGCTATGCATCAGGATAGGATATCGAAAAGCAGTAACATGCTACACTACTCTAATGGAAGCAGTATAGAGAAGAATAGGCGATATCTGGTGATCAAGGGGGGGGGGCTTGCCTGGTTGCTCTGGCAAGTAGGAGGGGTCGTCGACTCCGTAGTCGAACTGGGCAGCAGCAGTGTCGGTCTCATAGTCTACCGGAGAGAAGAGGGGGGAAGAAACAGTAAATACAATGCAAACATAAGCATGACGACGCGTGACATGACAATGAGCGGTGCTAGGTGTGTCCTAACGCGACAGTAGGTGGTACCGGTGAAGGGGGGAACATCCGGGAGGTATTCCCGATGTTTCGCGTTTTCGGACAGACGGACCGGAGGGGGAAAGTTGCTAGTTCGATAGGTTAGGGAGGTGTGGTGGACGAACGGACTGTGTATTCGGATTCGTCTCGTCGTTCTGAGCGACTTTCATATAGAAAACATTTTCATCCGAGTTACCGTTTAAAAGATATGAATTTTCAAAGTTTATTTGAATTTCTGGAATTATTTGAATTAAGCAAAAATGAATTATGACGTCAGCATGAGGCAATGCTGACGTCAGCAGGTCAACAGAGCGGCTGACCAGGTCAAACTGACCAGTGGGCCCCATCTGTCATAGACAGTGGGCTAACAGAAGATTAAACTAATTAATTTTTAGTTAATTAACTACTGGGCCCACCTGTCAGTGAGTGATTAGATTAATTAATTAGTTTTAATTATAAAAACATTTTTGTTTAAATTTTTGAAAACTTTTATTTTCCACTTTAAATTTAATTGAAGTTTGAATTAGGAGTTTGAAAAGAAATGTGTTCCAAATGTGATCAAGCCCTGTTTAGCAACATGATTAGCTTAATCACAGAGGGTTACTGTAGCATGATTCTCGGGGTGTTACAGTGGGGTTCCAGCAAACCCTTAAGGTTCGAACACTGGGGTGCGCGCGAAGTCTCTCCCTCCTACCGATCTACGCTCTAGCTCGCTACGATCTCGCGGATGAACTCGACGAACTCACAACACAGAAAGACACACGGTTTATACTGGTTCGGGCCACCGTTGTGGTGTAATACCCTACTCCAGTGTGGTGGTGGTGGATTGCCTCTCGGGTTGATGATGAACAGTACAAGGGAAGAACAGCCTCCTGAGGTTGAGGTGTTCTTGTGCTTGTGAACTTGTGGCGTGAGGATTCGATCAGTTCTAGATCAGTTCTGATCCGATATGATCCGATGCCCCGTACGGTGGTGGCTAGCTCTACTTATATAAGCCCTGGTCCTCTCCCCAAATACTGAGCGGGAAGGGAGCCAACAACGGCGGGCAAATTTGAAGGGGGGCAGCTAGTACAAGCTATCCTGACAAAAGCGGTCTTCGCCTGCGAAAAGCCCTGGGGTGACGCCGTCTTGGGCTCCACGATGACCTCCGCCTGGCCGTCCTCCTGGTCTTGGTCTCGTTGCACCAATATGGCAATCTTTGCCTGATGCCTCGGTACTCTTCGCCTGCGCTGGCCTCCTTAGCACCAAAGAGGAAATAAGGACGCTGTGCGCACTGGCGCCCGCCTGGTACCGTTCGTCATGGCTCACGTCATGAGAGCCTCGTGAGGTTTGCCTTGCCTTGATATCTTCGCTCCTCGTGAGCCTGCCTGGCTAGGCCACTCCAGAGGAGGTCTTGCGTCGTCCGCCTCGCGAGGCTTGGATCCTCGCGAGGGTCTTGGATGTCTCGTTGACGAAGATGGGCCGTACGGCCCGCTGCCTGGCCACACTGTGGGCCGCAGGCAGGCAAGTCTGGGGACCCCCGTTCCCAGAACGCCGACACATTGGTACAAAGAAATTAATGGCACCAATGAATGAACAGTAACATTAGAGATTCACTGCAGCGCCCATGTATCTTGTAAAACAACTCAGGTCTTGTAAAACGGAGATTGACCGGTAGCCTTTCTAAATTGGAAGGGATGCAGTACTCAGTTCTTACTACGATGACTATATAATCTAGATTCAAGTTGGAGCTTGTCAAGTTAAGTTATTTGCATATGTATCATCGTGTCCATCGCTGGTAATGGAGGAGGCCAGGAGTGAAAGAACCAACAATGGCGGACGTATAATCCATAGAATGAATAAATAGTAACTAATGCGCTTAATGCAGCTGTGCAAAAAAACCAAAACTAATTGTCAATAGAAATGTTGAATTACACAATATAATTAGGAATGTGTTTGTGATTAAGGCCATAAGATATGACCATATTAAGATCAACTACGCAACCTTGCTTTTAGAAGTGTGAATACAAATCCCAGGTGAATTAAGGGGTGTTCATAAAGAAATAAACCAAAATCATATTTGATATACCCGAGGACGGGGCGTCGACCCGTTGGCTGGGCAGCTGGGGTTGCTGCCAGCCCACCCGAGTTCGAGTCCCGGATCGGACGTGCGGTGCTCGCGGGGTTTCTCCTATAAAAAATGCCAACGAGGGTTAGCCCTTGGGTTAGTCTTTTTTTCTTCATATTTGATATACCCGAGGCTTACTGCCTTATGTGCTTGTTAGTAAAACTAAGAAAATTGTTGATGTAGATACATATATTGTTGTCATGTCTAGAGAGTACCTGCACTAGAAAGAAAAGTCCGTGAAATTCAATTGCATATTAATTACCATGATAAGGTTTAGTTTTACATACTACTTGGTTGAAGAGTCGGTTTGAATTCATGCATAAATGCTCAGAATATTGCAGCACTTAGTAATATGTACCTTTCACATCATTTCAGCAGTTCATCGATCTGCACCAGATACTGCTCCTCGCATTGCTGCTCATGTAGACGTGTACAACTACACCTCTGTTCCCAATTAAACCATCGTTCCTTATAGCACTAAAACATCAACTGAACTTATCAACAATGGTCGGCATGAGCGTAGTGAAATTCTATAATTCGTGAGTGCTACTACAATTTATACCAAGAATAGAAGTACTTACATGTGAAGCGGGAGGTCGCCACATCTCTGCTGCTTACGAAACCACACGACGAGGCTGTAGCGCTAGCCACCAACATGAACACCCGCCCCCTATGCCTGCCCGACTCTTTCCCACACGAAGTCGTGGCATTCTCCACCGGGGTTCCACCTGCTCCTCCAGCGCCGCTCGGTCACTGCAATATGAGTTGGATTATGCCTGCTCTTTATCCATAGCCGCTCACGCCATTTCTCCTTCCCGACCCGGGATGTCGCCCCTCCAGCCCGTCCTACGTGATGGGGGAAAGAGGGGATAAGTCTGTCCGGCCACCGCACTATGGCCCGTCCTCCGCGTTGTCGCTGTCGCGGCCAAATCACTACCTCCAAGGAGATGAGAGGGGATGCGGCGACGGGGATGAGGAGAGCAGGGAGGGGCGGCGGCGGCGCATCGCCTAGGGCGTGAGAGATGAGAAAAGTAGGGTAGCAAGCGAACGATTTTTTGTTCTTTCCAGGGGGCCTCGCCCAAAATAGTTTAACAGGCCGACGGTACAGCCCCATGGACCCAGATTAATCACAGGCTTCCAAAAAAGCTACCGGAGTAGCAGCCCATTAGGACATTGGTCCCATTTCGCGATCTGAACAAACATTAGACGACCATGGACATCCCAAACACAAAATCTGACAGCTCACGAGTGAGGATGCGTGAGAGGGCTGGAAAAGTGCTCGGTTATAATGTCTTTAAATAACTTGTCATCGTTATCATAATGATAAGTCATACGCATCATCATCATAGTCATCTAACAACTTCTACTCATTATCATAATAATAAGTCATACTCATCATCATCGTAGTCATCTAACCAACCATAGTTAATTGGTCTTAGCAGATGATCATGAGTATTAGCTAGGACCTGCTACCCTCTCTAAGGTAAAATAGCATAAAACAACATAGCCCCTGACTCTCCATTATGGAGAATGAAGATTTTCCTGTCTCCAATTCGCGGGCTTCGCACAATGTTGCTTTCAAGTAGCTCCCTACGATTATTCATAACTTTTTTCCATTCTTTGATTGTGAGGTCTTCATATGTTCGATAAATATTGTATGAACAACACTGGCCCATAGGCAGACTTGGCTGTAAGCTAACAACATCAATGTGACCTTTCGTATGCATCAGATGAGGCACACAATCCTTCGGGATTTTCCATTGAAGAGCATAATAGTAATGTAGTTAGGAATGTAGTTTAGCTTTAGAAGAATGTATGCAAAAGATGCACTGGTGCCATAATAATAAAAATTCTTACCATGCCATTTCCATGGATGTTGTTGTAATTCAACACATGGACTAGTGGCACGTATTGACCATAATATGGAGGAGTTCCATATCTTATTGAAAGTCTCAACATCAATAATAAAGGAGACAAGGTGATCTTTCTCCTCATAAGTTAGTTCAGAGCCATCAATGTAGTAGGTTTTGTCTACTACTTTCCAAACATTTTTTTTGAAGAATGGAAATAAGCCATCAATGGAAATATATAAGCTGTCAACTATTTTCATAAAAACAATATAAATTACTTAATAAATATGTTTGAGAAACTCACATAAAGGGAGAAGTGGAAGCGTATCAACATCGACCCAAATGCCGATATTAGCTTCGTCGACATTATCCTCGTCGATGTCAACTTCAGGATCACCCAGATCGAAGGTGACATGCATACCCACTTGAAAACCATACGCCTTGCATAGTGCTACCCAATTCGAGCAACCAAAATGGGAGTAGGTCACCACATTGTATAGCTTTACGTCAAAAGCATAACCATGATGGGTCCTCAGGTTAACTCTCTTCATCTCCATATTCCCATGATCTTCAAAATCCAGCTTCTCCAAGACATAACGTCTTGCATGGCAGGGGATGCACTAGTCGAATTGTAGAAAACAGAAATTACACGTTGAAGAAGCAAAAGTCATGCTTAATTACGAAAAAAGACTTGTCGTCGTTGCATACCGTATAAATATCGAAGGTCTCGTCGAGCTTAATATTGAAGCACCAATCGTCTTGTGGGTGAGGCCTGTCACACAGACCCTGGTCGTCGCCGCAGTAGTCGCACTCAGGGATCCTATCATCGTCAGACATCTCCTATGTTCATAATTCAAAGATTAAACTTCTGAAATTCAATATATGTACTACAAAAACTAAATTAGATCATTATTATTCTTGACGGGTTGACTATTGGTCTGTCGAGTCTTTTCTTGAAAACTCTCAGCTCACATGGTGCATATGGCGGGCACTCCCTCTCTGATATATTTGACCGTCGATGATGGTCGCTCCTCCCTTCGTCCCCGAGTGCGTTACACCGAAATGTCTAGCACACGGGAGCGAAGGAGAAGCGACCCCCAACAATAGTCGGGATTCTTCCTCTCGGACATTTTGTGACCGTCGGTGATGGAAGCTCCTACATTCATTTGAAAGTGCATTACACCAAAATGTCTAGCACCTTCAAATGAAGAAAAAGCTCCCCTCACGACAACAGTAGGGATTCTTCCTCTTTGATATTTCGACAGTATATGGTGGACACTCAAGTAGCATCGACAGACTAAAAGTCAACCCGTGAGATTAATAAACACTCCGGCAAAACATAGGCGATTCAGAGTAACAGATAGACCATCTTAATTTACTCACTAGATGACTATCGAGGATGCCGGTGATCTTCTGTGTGTCGTCGAGCGGCACGTCGGTGATCTTCCCTGCACACAAATAAAATAACTATATGAGCTATGCTTTATGCAAATCTTTATTATTATTCATCACGATTGACTTTCGGTCTGTCGAGTCTTCCTTGAAAACTCTCATCTCACATGGTGTATATGGTGGGCACTCCCTCTTTGATATATTCGAGCGTCGGTGATGGTAGCTCCTCCATTCGTTCCCGAGTGCATTACACCAAAATGTCTAGCACATGGGAACGAAGGAGAAGCTACCCCCACGACAACAGTCGGGATTCTTCTTCCTCTCTCATATATGGTGGACACTCCCTCACTGATTTTTCGACCGTCGGTGATGGTCGCTACTCCTCCTTCCCCTAGTGCATAACAAAGGTCTAGCACAAGGAGAATAAGGAGAAGTGACCCCCACGACAACAGTCGGCATTCTTCTTCTCTCATATATGGTGGAGACTCTCCCTCACTAATTTTTGGACTGTCATGTATGGAGCCTCGACAGAATTGAAGTCAACCCGAAATCCGGGGCAGTCGATATTTCCTACATATTCTAGCACAAGTCATACTAAAATTCACGGAAAAATTTGGCATGACCTTTGCTAAAATAGGACATATTGAGCGCCTGAAATTTGCCGGAACGGAACTGAATCAACATTCCGGCAAAACATAGGCCACTCGGATTTTCCCTGCGATACAAAGATGTCCATACACACACAATGATTCTTAAACTTGAAATTCTATCCGGATCAATTATCACAAGCATTCGCACAAGAGCATTCAAACGGGTGCTCATTGCATTTCAATGGTTCTATTCAACACCGAGGAGCAGAGAAGGAGGAGGTGGAGTTTTAGCTCACCGACTTAGGTGCAGAGGAAGTAGAGGTAGCTCCGACGACGATCACTCCACGGAGATGTGACTCTACAAAGCCTGCATATTCCACCGAGTGAAAAATTTAGATCATCAAATCTCATATAGCATTCTTTGATGACGAAGTGATAATGACATAAAAATAGTTAAATTGTCCAATACGTTTCTATATTCAAAAACAAAATTACTAAAAAATTCTATACCTAAATTTTCTTACTAAATTTTTTTATTACTAAATTTGATACCTAAAAATTTCTCATATAGCATTCCAATACATTTCTACAATTAAAATTTTTCTATACCTAAAAGTTTATATTACTAAACTTTTTATATTAAAAAAGCATATTTACTAGTTTCCTATTCTATTCAAAAGACCATTCTACGTGACCACCTACATTCTACAACAAAATTCTACCTATCTATTCTATTCATAAAACCTTCATTCTAATTTATTTTCTATTTTATTCTATCCAAAATACCTACATTCTGTCCATATAACCTATATTTTCTATTTTATTCAAAATAACATAGATTAGGGAGGGAGGAAGGGAGGGAGGGACGAAGGAGGGAGAGAGGAGGGGAGGGAGGAGAGAGGGAGGCGGCCGGGATGGGGAGGGAGGGAGGAGAGAAGGAGAGAGGAGAGAGGAAGGGAGAAGGACGATAACGAGAGGAGGAGGGAGAAGGGCGTGGACGGTGGACAACCGACAGTGAGGGTGGCGAGAGGAGGGAGGAAGGGAGTGATGTCTACTACGCAACCTTCTTCTTGTAGACGTTGTTGGGCCTCCAGGTGCAGAGGTATGTAGGCCAGTAGCAAATTTCCCTCAAGTGGATGACCTAAGGTTTATCAATCCGTGGGAGGCGTAGGTTGAAGATGGTCTCTCTCAAACAACCCTGCAACCAAATAACAAAGAGTCTCTTGTGTCCCCAACACACCCAATACAATGGTGAATTGTATAGGTGCACTAGTTCGGCGAAGAGATGGTGATACAAGTGCAATATGGATGGTAGATATAGGTTTTTGTAATCTGAAAATATAAAAACAACAAGGTAACTAATGATAAACGTGAGCACAAACGGTATTGCAATGCTAGGAAACAAGGCCTAGGGTTCATACTTTCACTAGTGCAAGTTCTCTCAACAATAATAACATAATTGGATCATATAACTATCCCTCAACATGCGACAAAGAGTCACTCCAAAGTCACTAATAGCAGAGAACAAACGAAGAGATTATGGTAGGGTACGAAACCACCTCAGAGTTATTCTTTCTGATTGATCTATTCAAGAGTTCGTACTAGAATAACACCTTAAGACACAAATCAACCAAAACCCTAATGTCACCTAGATACTCCAATGTCACCTCAAGTATCCATGGGTATGATTATACGATATGCATCACACAATCTCAGATTCATCTATTCAAACCAACACAAAGTACTTCAAAGAGTGCCCCAAAGTTTCTACCGGAGAGTCAAGACAAAAACGTGTGCCAACCCCTATGCATAAGTTCACGAGGTCACGGAACTCGCAAGTTGATCACCAAAACATACATCAAGTGGATCACGTGAATATCACATTGTCACCACAGATAAGCACATGCAAGACATACATCAAATGTTCTCAATTCCTTAAAGACTCAATCCGATAAGATAACTTCAAAGGGAAAACTCAATCCATCATAAGAGAGTAGAGGGGGAGAAACATCCTAAGATCCAACTATAATAGCAAAGCTCGCGATACATCAAGATCATACCACCTCAAGAACACGAGAGAGAGAGATCAAACACATAGCTACTGGTACATACCCTCAGCCCCGAGGGTGAACTACTCCCTCCTCATCATGGAGAGCGCCGGGATGATGAAGATGGCCACCGGTGAAGGATTGCCCCTCCGGCAGGGTGCCGGAACGGGTCTAGATTGGTTTTTGGTGGCTATAGAGGCTTGCGGAGGCGGAACTCCCGATCTAGGTTATGTTCTGGGGGTTTCTGTATATGTAAGAGGTTTTGGCGTTGAGAACAAGTCAGGGGGTCTCCGGGCTGTCCACGAGGTAGGGAGGCGCGCCCAGGGGGTGGGCGCCCCCCACCCTCGTGGGCAGCCCGGGACTCTTCTGGCCCAACTCTTTTCCTTCATGGCCTTCTTCTGGTCCAAAAATAAGTTCCGTGAAGTTTCAAGTCAATTGGACTCCGTTTGGTTTTCCTTTTCTGCGATACTCAAAAACAAGGAAAAAACAGAAACTGGCACTGCGCTCCAGGTTAATAGGTTAGTCCCAAAAATCATATAAAATAGCATATAAATGCATATAAAACATCCACGATGGATAATATAATAGCATGGAACAATAAAAAATTATAGATACGTTGGAGATGTATCATGCAGCCCCAAGCAAAATTCCTGCTCATCCTCTAGTAGGTAAATGATAAAAACAGAATTTTTGATGTGGAATGCTACCTAACATATTTATCAATGTAATCTTCTTTATTGTGGCAAGAATATTCAGATCCATAAGATTCAAGACAAAAGTTTAATATTGACATAAAATAATAATACTTCAAGCATACTAACCAAGCAATTATGTCTTATCAAAATAACATAGCCAAAGAAAGCTTATCCCTAAAAAATCATATAGTTTGGCCATGCTTCATTTTCGTCACACAAAATGCTCCCATCATGCACAACTCTGATGACAAGCCGAGCAATTGGTTCATACTTTTTAACGCGCTTCAGCCTTTTCAACCCTCACGCAATACATGAGTGCAAGCCATGGACATTGAAGGAAATATGCCTTAGAGGCAATAATAAAGTTATTATTTATTTCCTTATATCATGATAAATGTTTATTATTCATGCTAGAATTGTATTAACCGGAAACATAATACTTGTGTGAATACATAGACAAACAGAGTGTGTCACTAGTATGCCTCTACTTGACTAGCTCGTTGATCAAAGATGGTTATGTTTCCTAGCCATAGACATGAGTTGTCATTTGATTAACGGGATCACATCATTAGGAGAATGATGTGATTGACTTGACCCATTCCGTTAGCTTAGCACTCGATCGTTTAGTATGTTGCTATTGCTTTATTCATGACTTATACATGTTCCTATGACTATGAGATTATGCAACTCCCGTTTATCGGAGGAACACTTTGTGTGCTACCAAACGTCACAACGTAACTGGGTGGTTATAAAGGTGCTCTACAGGTGTCTCCGAAGGTACTTGTTGGGTTGGCGTATTTCGAGATTAGGATTTGTCACTCCGATTGTCGGAGAGGTATCTCTGGGCCCACTCGGTAATGCACATCACTTAAGCCTAGCAAGCATTGCAACTAATGAGTTAGTTGCGGGATGATGTATTACGGAACGAGTAAAGAGACTTGCCGGTAACGAGATTGAACTAGGTATTGAGATACCGACGATCGAATCTCGGGCAAGTAACATACCGATGACAAAGGGAACAACATATGTTGTTATGCGGTCTGACCGATAAAGATCTCGGTCATGTTGTTATGTGGGAGCCAATATGAGCATCCAGGTTCCGCTATTGGTTATTGACCGGAGACGTGTCTCGGTCATGTCTACATAGTTCTCGAACCCGTAGGGTCCGCATGCTTAAAGTTTCGATGACAGTTATATTATGAGTTTATATGTTTTGATGTACCGAAGGTTGTTCGGAGTCCTGGATGTGATCACGGACATGACGAGGAGTCTCGAAATGGTCGAGACATGAAGATTGATATATTGGAGGCCTATATTTGGATATCGGAAGTGTTCCGGGTGAAATCAGGATTTTACCGGAGTACCGGAGGGGTTACCGGAACCCCCCGGGGGTTAATGGGCCATAGTGGGCCTTAGTGGAGATGAGGAGAGGCGGCCAGGGCAAGGGCCGCGCGCCCCTCCCCTTTGCTTCCTCTCCTCCACCTCTTTCCCCCTTCTCCTATTCCAACAAGGAAGGGAGGGAGTCCTACTCCCGGTGGGAGTAGGACTCCTCCTGGCGCGCCTCCTCCCAGGCCGGCCGCACCTCCCCCCTTGCTCCTTTATATATGGGGGTAGGGGGGCACCCCAAGGACACAACAATTGATCGTTTGATCTTTTAGCCGTGTGCGGTGCCCCCCCCCACCATAGTCCACGTCGATAATACTGTAGCGGTGCTTATGTTGGGGAACGTAGTAATTTCAAAAAAATTCCTACGCACACGCGTAACGCCCCGAGACCGACGCTTCAGAAGACTTCCATATTTTCGTGATCACCGCGTGTTTCTTTCGGTGCTTGCTCTTTTATTTTTGCATTGCATCATGTCATCATGCCATCATGTCATTAATCTTTGCATAAAAATCCACCTAAATAAATTGCATGGATCTTCGGTCCATTTAAATCGAGGGAATTCACATGGTGATTTCTCTTTATAACATATCCTCCTAATATTTAGGGAGCTATATTAAAATATTCCATTAGTTCGAGTTCACCATAACACACTTGCAAATATCCCAATGCCTTTGTTATCTTAATTCTTGGTCTCCAACCTCGCATTATATTTTTTCATCTTATTCCGGAGCCCCACCAAAAATCCGAACATTTTTGGACCTTCCCCAACCCTCACTTCCTTCAAATCATTTGAATTAAATTCAAATGCATTTGAATTTATAATCTTCCAATCAGGCCACCTCTATTTTTCCTGGAACGAGCATATTTTTGTGAGTCCGGGAAAATTACCCGCATGTGCAAATTCTTTCCCTAACCCTATCTTTCTTTTTCTTCTCTCTATTACTTTTCTGCTAAAAGAGAAATAAGAGAGAGGGAGAAGAGAAGCCCAGCAGCCGCATCCCACTAGGCCAGGCCTCTGGTCAATTTTTCCTCTCCACTGGGCCGGCCTCTAAGGCCCAGCCGCCCTCACCAGCTTCCTAACCCTAGCCCTCACCACGCTCTGGCCCGATCCCCTCTCTCCTCTTCGTTCTCCTCCTGCCGCCGCACACACACGCACGCATCGAGCAGAGCCCGCTCGATCCCCTCGCCTCCATCCTCCACGAGCCGGTCTCCCCGCCTCTGGCAACGGCCGCCGTCCCGTGCCCAAGCTCCGCCGCTTGCGAGCCTCCTCCTCTGCTTCGCTCCCTCCTCTCGCTCCCCTCACTCGTCCTTGCCTCCCATGGCGCCCGAAGCCCTGCTCCCGGCCTCTCTCGCCGCCACTCGCAGAGAGGAGCAGAGCCCCGCACGCCGTCCTCTGTCGATGGCGAGCGCGACCACGCCGGCTTCTCCTGACCCTGCCGCGGCCACCTCTCCCCGCCTGCATCGCGCTGCCCCATCGGAGCTCCTTCGCCCGAGCACCCATGGAGAGGGCCTCCCGAGTCCTCCTCGCGCCGTGCCAGTGAAACCGCCGGCGTCCTCGACCTTCAGGCCACCCCGTTGCGCCCCTGCCTCCTCGACCTCCTGACTCCCTCACGCCGAAGCCGCACGGGAGATGAGCTCCCCGGAGCAGCGCCCGACCCCGCGCTCGTCTCTTCGCCCGGACGGCCGCATCGTCCGCATCTACCTCGCCGGCGAGCAGCCCGCTAGGACAGGCCAGTCCCGCTCGGAACAAGCCTCCTCCACGCGCCAAGTCCTGCGGCCGTCGCCCCTGCATCGCGTCAAGTTCCTGCATCGCGCCCTGTTGCTGTTGACGCCAAGTCCAACAGTCATCGAGCGTGGAATTCGCCGAGTACACCACCGGCAAGACTAAAACACTGAAACGACAAGGTCGACTATGTTTTGCTGCCTCTCTGGATTGCCAAGTTCCACAAGACACAAGTACCACGACGATCGTTGTTCGCCAAGTACCCTCTCCGGATCGTCAAGCTCGAATACCGATGACATGTACCACAACCGTCGCCTTGGGTTTCGCCAAGTTCCTATACGACCCGTGTACAACTACCGTCTCCCCGAAGACTTGGATTCGTCAAGTACCTCTCCGAAACGAACGTGTACCACTACTTCCACTTCGAACGCGTTCCGCCTCAAATGCACGTTTTGAAGGTATATCGCCTAGACGACGGCCGTGAACGTATGATTGTGATGTATGAGTTGCTCATGTTCGAACCGTGTCCCAATTGTCGCTTGCGCGTTCCTTGTTTCCATGCCGCCGTACCGTGGGAACCCGGTAACCGGGAGCCCCCACCATTCTCTTGCGTGTTTCACACATCCGCACAATTCTTCTTGTGCCGGTATCTCCGTGAGCTACCGGAACCGACATGTTGCCGTGGCACCATTTTCGGATTCGTTGCCGTGGCACCCTTTTTCGTTCCACCACGGTAACAAACGCTTCATTACATGCTCATGTCCATGCTTTCATAAAAATTGCATATACCTTGCATTATGTCATCTGCATCATGATAACAACATGTAAAATGTCTAAAATTGATGTTTGCATTAAAATTGCTAATTGACATGAGGAGTTATCGGAATTGTTGTTTGTTATCTCCGGCCTCATTTAAACTTGCCTAAATAGGTAGATTATTATGCTTCACCTCTTGCCATGGTAATCAACATTTAATATGGTCGAGTACATAATGAGAGTGAACTAAATAATTGATGTGGTGTTTCGTCAATATGCAACTCGTTGCATATTGAGCTCCACTTAATTTGTAGTGTTGTTTGTTGCACTTTGCCATGCCATGCTCATTAAACCGGACATGCATCATATTCGTTTTTGCATCATGCCATGTGTATGTGGTGGTTGTTTACTATATTGTTTGTTTCTTTCCGGGTTTCTTCTCTCGTTAGCTTCGGTTTCGTTCCGGAGTTGTGAGGATTCGTTCGACTACGTCCGTTTGTCTTCTTCATGGACTCGTTCTTCTTCCTAGCGGGATCTCAGGCAAGATGACCACCCCTCGAAATCACTTCTATCTTTGCTTTGCTAGTTGCTCGTTCTATTGCCATGCCGCGCTACCTACCACTTGCTACATCATGCCTCCCTTATTGCCATGTCAGCCTCTAACCTTTTCACCCTTCCTAGCAAACCGTTGTTTGGCTATGTTACCGCTTTGCTCAGCCTCTCTTATAGCGTTGCTAGTCGCAGGTGAAGATGAAGATTGCTCCATGTTGGATTATGTTTATGTTGGGATATCACAATATCTCTTATTTAATTAATGCATCTATATACTTGGTAAAGGGTGGAAGGCTCGGCCTTATGCCTGGTGTTTTGTTCCACTCTTGCCGCCCTAGTTTCCGTCATACCGGAGTTATGTTCCTTGATTTTGCGTTCCTTACACGGTTGGGTGATTTATGGGACCCCCTTGACAGTTCGCTTTGAATAAAACTCTTCCAGCAAGGCCCAACCTTGGTTTTACCATTTGTCTAGCCTATTTCTTTTCCCTAGGGAGTCGCTCTCTCGAGGGTCATCTTATTTTAACCCCCTCGGGCCAGTGCTTCTCTAAGTGTTGGTCCGAACTGAGCAGCCTGCGGGGCCACCTCGGGGAAACTCAAGGTCTGGTTTTACTCGTAGCTTGACTTATCCGGTGTTGCCCTGAGAACGAGATATGTGCAGCTCCTATCAGGATGTCGGCACATCGGGCGGCTTCGCTGGTTTTGTTTTACCATTGTCGAAATGTCTTGTAACCGGGATTCCGAGACTGATCGGGTCTTCCCGGGAGAAGTAATATCCTTCGTTGACCGTGAGAGCTTATAATGGGCTAAGTTGGGACACCCCTGCAGGGTATTATCTTTCGAAAGCCGTGCCCGTAGTTATGTGGCAGACGGGAATTCGTTAATATCCGGTTGTAGAGAACTTGACACTTGACCCTAATTAAAACGCATCAACCGCGTGTGTAGCCGTGATGGTCTCTTCTCGGCGGAGTCCGGGAAGTGAACACGGTTTCTGGGTTATGTTTGACGTAAGTAGGAGTTCAGGATCACTTCTTGATCATTGGTAGTTCACGTCCGTTCCTTTGCTTCTCTTCTCGCTCTCATTTGCGTATGTTAGCTACCCTATATGCTAGTGCTTGCTGCAGCTCCACCTCATTACCCCATCCTTTGCTATAAGCTTAAATAGTCTTGATCTCGCGGGTGTGAGATTGCTGAGTCCTCGTGACTCACAGATACTTCCAAAACAGTTGCAGGTGCCGACGATGCCAGTGCAGGTGAAGCAACTGAGCTCAAGTGGGAGCTCGATGAAGATCTTGTTCGTTGTGTTGTTTTCTTTTCATTTTGATCAGCAGTGGAGCCCAGTTGGGACGATCGGGGATCTAGCAGTTGGGTTGTCTTCTTTTATTTTGGTTCCGTAGTCAGACCTATGTGTGTATCTCTGAATGATGTATGTTCTATTTATGTATTGTGTGAAGTGGCGATTGTAAGCCAACTCTTTATCCCATTCTTGTTCATTACATGGGATTGTGTGAAGATGACCCTTCTTGCGACAAAACCACAATGCGGTTATGCCTCTAAGTCGTGCCTCGACACGTGGGAGATATAGCCGCATCGTGGGTGTTACAACACGCAAGAACATGGTGATGCATAGCAACGAGAGGGGAGAGTGTTGTCCACGTACCCTCGTAGACTGACAGCGGAAGCGTTATCACAACGCGGTAGATGTAGTCGTACGTCTTCACGATCCGACCGATCAAGTACCGAACGCACGGCACCTCCGAGTTTAGCACACATTCAGCTCGATGACGTCCCTCGAACTCCGATCCAGCCGAGTGTTGAGGGAGAGTTTCGTCAGCACGACGGCGTGGTGACGATGATGAAGTTCCACCGACGCAGGGCTTCGCCTAAGCTCTGCGACGGTATTATCGAGGTGTAATATGGTGGAGCGGGGCACCGCACACGGCTAAAATATCGTATATCAAGTGTGTATAGAGGTGCCCCCCTGTCCCCGTATATAAAGGAGCAAGGGGGAGGCCGGCTGCCCTAGGCGCGCCAAGGAGAGGGGGGGGAGTCCTCCTCCTAGTAGGAGTAGGACTCCCCTTTCCTAGTCCAATTAGGAAAAGAGGGGGGGAAGGAAAGAGAGGGAGAGGGAGAGGGAAAGAGGGGCTGCGCCCCCCTCTCCTAGTCCAACTAGGATTCCTCATGGGAGGGGGCGCGCCACCTCCTGGCTGCTGCCCTCTCTCTCCCCTCAAGGCCCACTAAGGCGCAATACTTCCCCGGTGGGTTCCGGTAACCCTCTGGCACTCCGGTTTAATCCGAAACTTCTCCGGAACACTTCCGGTGTCCGAATATAGTCATCCAATATATCAATCTTTATGTCTCGACCATTTCGAGACTCCTCGTCATGTCCGTGATCACATCCGGGACTCCGAACAACCTTCGGTACATCAAAACATACAAACTCATAATATAACTGTCATCGTAACGTTAAGCGTGCGGACCCTACGGGTTCGAGAACTATGTAGACATGACCGAGACACCTCTCCGGTCAATAACCAATAGCGGAACCTGGATGCTCATATTGGTTCCCACATATTCTACGAAGATCTTTATCGGTCAAACCGCATAACAACATACGTTGTTCCCTTTGTCATCGGTATGTTACTTGCCCGAGATTCGATCGTCGGTATCTCGATACCTAGTTCAATCTCGTTACTGGCAAGTCTCTTTACTCGTTCCGTAATACATCATCCCGCAACTAACTCATTAGTCACAATGCTTGCAAGGCTTATAGTGATGTGCATTACCGAGTGGGCCCAGAGATACCTCTCCGACAATCGGAGTGACAAATCCTAATCTCGAAATACGCCAACCCAACAAGTACCTTTGGAGACACCTGTAGAGCACCTTTATAATCACCCATTTACGTTGTAACGTTTGGTAGCACACAAAGTGTTCCTCCGGTAAACGGGAGTTGCATAATCTCATAGTCATAGGAACATGTATAAGTCATGAAGAAAGCAATAGCAACATACTAAACGATCGGGTGCTAAGCTAACGAAATGGGTCAGGTCAATCACGTCATTCTCCTAATGAGGTGATCTCGTTAATCAAATGACAACTCATGTCTATGGCTAGGAAACATAACCATCTTTGATTAACGAGCTAGTCAAGTAGAGGCATACTAGTGACACACTGTTTGTCTATGTATTCACACATGTATTATGTTTCCGGTTAATACAATTCTAGCATGAATAATAAACATTTATCATGATATAAGGAAATAAATAATACTTTATTATTGCCTCTAGGGCATATTTCCTTCAGTCTCCCACTTGCGCGAGAGTCAATAATCTAGATTACATAGTAATGATTCTTACACCCATGGAGTCTTGGTGCTGATCATGTTTTGCTCGTGGAAGAGGCTTAGTCAACGGGTCTGCAACATTCAGATCCGTATGTATCTTGCAAATTTCTATGTCTCCCACCTGGACTAAATCCCGGATGGAATTGAAGCGTCTTTTGATGTGCTTGGTTCTCTTGTGAAATCTGGATTCCTTTGCTAAGGCAATTGCACCAGTATTGTCACAAAAGATTTTCATTGGTCCCGATGCACTAGGTATGACACCTAGATCGGATATGAACTCCTTCATTTGCTGCTTCCGAAGCAGCTATGTATTCCGCTTCACACGTAGATCCCGCCACGACACTTTGCTTAGAACTTCACCAACTGACAGCTCCACCGTTCAATGTAAATACGTATCCGGTTTGCGATTTAGAATCGTCCGGATCAGTGTCAAAGCTTGCATCAACGTAACCACTTACGATGAGCTCTTTGTCACCTCCATAAATGAGAAACATATCCTTAGTCCTTTTCAGGTATTTCAGGATGTTCTTGACCGCTGTCCAGTGATCCACTCCTGGATTACTTTGGTACCTCCCTGCTAAACTTATAGCAAGGCACACATCAGGTCTGGTACACAGCATTGCATACATGATAGAGCCTATGGCTGAAGCATAGGGAACATCTTTCATCTTCTCTCTATCTTCTGCAGTGGTCGGGCATTGAGTCTTACTCAATCTCACACCTTGTAGTACAGGCAAGAACCCTTTTCTTTGCTTGATCCATTTTGAACTTCTTCAAAACTTTGTCAAGGTATGTGCTTTGTGAAAGTCATATTAAGCGTCTTGATCTATCTCTATAGATCTTAATGCCTAATATATATGCAGCTTCACCGAGGTCTTTCATTGAAAAACTCTTATTCAAGTATCCCTTTATGCTATCCAGAAATTCTATATCATTTCCAATCAGTAATATGTCATCCACATATAATATCAGAAATGCTACTGAGCTCCCACTCACTTTCTTGTAAATACAGGCTTCTCCAAAAGTCTGTATAAAACCAAATCCTTTGATCACACTATCAAAGCGTTTATTCCAACTCCGAGAGGCTTGCACCAGTCCATAAATGGATCGCTGGAGCTTGCACACTTTGTTAGTTCCCTTTGGATCGACAAAACCTTCCGGTTGCATCATATACAACTCTTCTTCCAAAAATCCATTCAGGAATGCAGTTTTGACATCCATTTGCCAAATTTCATAATCATAAAATGCGGCAATTGCTAACATGATTCGGACAGACTTAAGCATCGCTACGGGTGAGAAGGTCTCATCGTAGTCAATTCCTTGAACTTGTCGAAAACCTTTTGCAACAAGTCGAGCTTTATAGACAGTAACATTACCATCAACGTCAGTCTTCTTCTTGAAGATCCATATATTTTCAATGGCTTGCCGACCATCGGGCAAGTCAACCAAAGTCCATACTTTGTTCTCATACATGGATCCCATCTCGGATTTCATGGCTTCAAGCCATTTTGCAGAATCTGGGCTCACCATCGCTTCTTCATAGTTCGTAGGTTCGTCATGGTCTAGTAACATAACCTCCAGGACAGGATTACCGTACCACTCTGGTGCGGATCTTGATCTAGTTGACCTACGAGGTTCAGTAATAACTTGATCTGAAGTTTCATGATCATTATCATTAACTTCCTCACTAATTGGCAGAAACTGATTTCTGTGATGATCTACTTTCCAATAAGGGAGCAGGTATAGTTACCTCATCAAGTTCTACTTTCCTCCCACTCACTTCTTTCGAGAGAAACTCCTTCTCTAGAAAGGATCCATTCTTAGCAACAAATATCTTGCCTTCGGATCTGTGATAGAAGGTGTACCCAACAATCTCCTTTGGGTATCCTATGAAGACACATTTCTCCGATCTAGGTTCGAGCATATCAGGTTGAAGTTTCTTCACATAAGCATCGCAACCCCAAATTTTAAGATACGACAACTTTGGTTTCTTGCCAAACCATAGTTCATAAGGTGTCGTTTCAACGGATTTCGATGGTGCCCTATTTAGAGTGAATGCAGCCGTCTCTAAAGCATAACCCCAAAACGATAGCGGTAAATCAGTAAGAGACATCATAGATCACACCATATCTAATAAAGTACGATTACGACGTTCGGACACACCATTACGCTGTGGTGTTTCGGGTGGCGTGAGTTGCGAAACTATTCCGCATTGTTTCAAATGTAGGCCAAACTCGTAACTCAAATATTCTCCTCCACGATCAGATCGTAGGAATTTTATTTTCTTGTTACGATGATTTTCAACTTCACTCTGAAATTCTTTGAACTTTTCAAATGTTTCAGACTTATGTTTCATTAAGTAGATATACCCATATCTGCTCAAATCGTCTGTGAAGGTGACAAAATAACGATATCCGCCACGAGCCTCAATATTCATCGGACCACATACATCTGTATGTATGATTTCCAACAAATCTGTTGCTCTCTCCATAGTTCCGAAGAATGGTGTTTTTGTCATCTTGCCCATGAGGAAGGGTTCGCAAGTACCAAGTGATTCATAATCAAGTGATTCCAAAAGTCCATCAGCATGGAGTTTCTTCATGCGCTTTACACCGATATGACCTAAACGGCAGTGTCACAAATAAGTTGCACTGTCATTATCAACTCTGCATCTTTTGGCTTCGACATTATGAATATGTGTGTCACTACTATCGAGATTCATTAAAAATAGACCACTCTTCAAGGGTGCATGATCATAAAAGATATTATTCATATAAATAGAACAACCATTATTCTCTGATTTAAATGAATAACTGTCTCGCATTAAACAAGATCCAGATATAATGTTCATGCTCAACGCTGGCACCAAATAACAATTATTTAGGTCTAAAACTAATCCCGAAGGTAGATGTAGAGGTAGCGTGCCGACGGCGATCACATCGACTTTGGAACCATTTCCCACGCGCATCGTCACCTCGTCCTTAGCCAATCTTCGCTTAATCCGTAGCCCCTATTTCGATTTGCAAATATTAGCAACAGAACCAGTATCAAATACCCTGGTGCTACTGCGAGCATTAGTAAGGTACACATCAATAACATGTATATCACATATACCTTTGTTAACCTTGCCATCCTTCTTATCCGCCAAATACTTGGGGCAGTTCCGCTTCCACTGACCAGTCTGCTTGCAGTAGAAGCACTCAGTTTTAGGCTTAGGTCCAGACTTGGGTTTCTTCTCCTGAACAGCAACTTGCTTGCTGTTCTTCTTGAAGTTCCCCTTCTTCTTCCCTTTGCCCTTTTTCTTGAAACTAGTGGTTTTACTGACCATCAACACTTGATGCTCCTTTTTGATTTCTACCTCCGCTGCCTTTAGCATTGCGAAGAGCTCGGGAATTGTCTTATTCATCCCTTGCATGTTATAGTTCATCACGAAGCTCTTGTAGCTTGGTGGCAGTGATTGTAGAATTCTGTCAATGACGCTATCATCCGGAAGATTAACTCCAAGTTGAATCAAGTGATTATTATACCCAGACATTTTGAGTATATGCTCACTGACAGAACTATTCTCTTCCATCTTGCAGCTGTAGAACTTATTGGAGACTTCATATCTCTCAATCCGGGCATTTGCTTGAAATATTAACTTCAACTCCTGGAACATCTCATATGCTCCATGACGTTCAAAACGTCGTTGAAGACCCGGTTCTAAGCCGTAAAGCATGGCACACTGAACTATCGAGTAGTCATCAGCTTTGCTCTGCCAGACGTTCATAACTTCTGGTGTTGCTCTTGTAGGAGGCCTGGCACCTAGCGATGCTTCCAGGACGTAATTCTTCTGTGCAGCAATGAGGATAATCCTCAAGTTACGGACCCAGTCCGTGTAATTGCTACCATCATCTTTCAACTTAGCTTTCTCAAGGAACGCATTAAAATTCAAAGGAACAACAGCACGAGCCATTTATCTACAATTAACATAGACAAGCAAGATACTATCAGGTACTAAGTTCATGATAAATTTAAGTTAAATTAATCATATTACTTAAGAACTCCCACTTAGATAGATATCCCTCTAATCATCTAAGTGATTACGTGATCCAAATCAACTAAACCATGTCCGATCATCACGTGAGATGGAGTAGTTTCAATGGTGAACATCACTATGTTGATCATATCTACTATATGATTCACGCTCGACCTTTCGGTCTCCGTGTTCCGAGGCCATATCTGCATATGCTAGGCTCGTCAAGTTTAACCTGAGTATTCCGCGTGTGCAACTGTTTTGCACCCGTTGTATTTGAACGTAGAGCCTATCACACCCGATCATCACGTGGTGTCTCAGCACGAAGAACTTTCGCAACGGTGCATACTCAGGGAGAACACTTTTATCTTGAAATTTTAGTGAGAGATCATCTTATAATGCTACCGTCAATCAAAGCAAGATAAGATGCATAAAGGATTAACATCACATGCAATCAATATAAGTGATATGATATGGCCATCATCATCTTGTGCTTGTGATCTCCATCTCCGAAGCACCGTGCTTGTGATCTCCATCTCCGAAGCACCGTCATGATCACCATCGTCACCGGCGCGACACCTTGATCTCCATCGTAGTATCGTTGTCGTCTCGCCAACTTATTGCTTTTACGACTATCGCTACCGCTTAGTGATAAAGTAAAACTATTACATGGCGATTGCATTTCATACAATAAAGCGACAACCATATGGCTCCTGCCAGTTGCCGATAACTCGGTTACAAAACATGATCATCTCATACAACAAATTATATCACATCATGTCTTGACCATATCACATCATAACATGCCCTGCAAAAACAAGTTAGACGTCCTCTATTTTGTTGTTGCAAGTTTTACGTGGCTGCTACGGGCTTAGCAAGAACCGTTCTTACCTACGCATCAAAACCACAATGATAGTTTGTCAAGTTGGTGCTGTTTTAACCTTCGCAAGGACCGGGCGTAGCCACACTCGATTCAACTAAAGTGAGAGAGACAGACACCCGCCGGTCACCTTTAAGCAACGAGTGCTCGCAACGGTGAAAACCAGTCTCGCGTAAGCGTACGCGTAATGTCGGTCCGGGCCGCTTCATCTCACAATACCGCTGAACCAAAGTATGACATGCTGGTAAGCAGTATGACTTATATCGCCCACAACTCACTTGTGTTCTACTCGTGCATAGCATCAACGCATAAAACCAGGCTCGGATGCCACTGTTGGGGAACGTAGTAATTTCAAAATTTTTCCGACGCACACGCAAGAACATGGTGATGCATAGCAACGAGAGGGGAGAGTGGTGTCCACGTACCCTCGTAGACCGACAGCGGAAGCGTTATCACAACGCGGTTGATGTAGTCGTACGTCTTCACGATCCGATCGATCAAGTACCGAACGCACGGCACCTCCGAGTTCAGCACACGTTCAGCTCGATGACGTCCCTCGAACTCCGATCCAGCCGAGTGTTGAGGGAGAGTTTCGTCAGCACGACGGCGTGGTGACGATGATGAAGTTCCACCGACGCAGGGCTTCGCCTAAGCTCTGCGACGGTATTATCGAGGTGTAATATGGTGGAGCGGGGCACCGCACACGGCTAAAATATCGTATATCAAGTGTGTATAGAGGTGCCCCCCTGTCCCCGTATATAAAGGAGCAAGGGGGAGGCTGGCTGCCCTAGGCGCGCCAAGGAGAGGGGGGGGAGTCCTCCTCCTAGTAGGAGTAGGACTCCCCTTTCCTAGTCCAATTAGGAAAAGAGGGGGGGAAGGAAAGAGAGGGAGAGGGAGAGGGAAAGAGGGGCTGCGCCCCCCTCTCCTAGTCCAACTAGGATTCCTCATGGGAGGGGGCGCGCCACCTCCTGGCTGCTGCCCTCTCTCTCCCCTCAAGGCCCACTAAGGCGCAATACTTCCCCGGTGGGTTCCGGTAACCCTCTGGCACTCCGGTTTAATCCGAAACTTCTCCGGAACACTTCCGGTGTCCGAATATAGTCATCCAATATATCAATCTTTATGTCTCGACCATTTCGAGACTCCTCGTCATGTCCGTGATCACATCCGGGACTCCGAACAACCTTCGGTACATCAAAACATACAAACTCATAATATAACTGTCATCGTAACGTTAAGCGTGCGGACCCTACGGGTTCGAGAACTATGTAGACATGACCGAGACACCTCTCCGGTCAATAACCAATAGCGGAACCTGGATGCTCATATTGGTTCCCACATATTCTACGAAGATCTTTATCGGTCAAACCGCATAACAACATACGTTGTTCCCTTTGTCATCGGTATGTTACTTGCCCGAGATTCGATCGTCGGTATCTCGATACCTAGTTCAATCTCGTTACTGGCAAGTCTCTTTACTCGTTCCGTAATACATCATCCCGCAACTAACTCATTAGTCACAATGCTTGCAAGGCTTATAGTGATGTGCATTACCGAGTGGGCCCAGAGATACCTCTCCGACAATCGGAGTGACAAATCCTAATCTCGAAATACGCCAACCCAACAAGTACCTTTGGAGACACCTGTAGAGCACCTTTATAATCACCCATTTACGTTGTGACGTTTGGTAGCACACAAAGTGTTCCTCCGGTAAACGGGAGTTGCATAATCTCATAGTCATAGGAACATGTATAAGTCATGAAGAAAGCAATAGCAACATACTAAACGATCGGGTGCTAAGCTAACGGAATGGGTCCGGTTAATCACGTCATTCTCCTAATGAGGTGATCTCGTTAATCAAATGACAACTCATGTCTATGGCTAGGAGACATAACCATCTTTGATTAACGAGCTAGTCAAGTAGAGGCATACTAGTGACACACTGTTTGTCTATGTATTCACACATGTATTATGTTTCCGGTTAATACAATTCTAGCATGAATAAGAAACATTTATCATGATATAAGGAAATAAATAATACTTTATTATTGCCTCTAGGGTATATTTCCTTCAGCTTAGGCGAAGCCCTGCGTCAGTAGAACATCATCATCGTCACCACGCCGTCGTGCTGACGAAACTCTCCCTCAACACTCGGCTGGATCGGAGTTCGAGGGATGTCATCGGGCTGAATGTGTGCTGAACTCGGAGGTGCCATGCGTTCGGTACTTGATCGGTCGGATCGTGAAGACGTACGACTACATCAACCGCGTTGTGCTAACGCTTCCGCTTTCGGTCTACGAGGGTACGTAGACAACACTCTCCCCTCTCGTTGCTATGCATCACCATGATCTTGTGTGTGCGTAGGATTTTTTTTGAAATTACTACGTTCCCCAACAGTGGCATCCGAGCCTGGTTTTATGCGTTGATGTTATATGCATGAGTAGAACACAAGTGAGTTGTGGGCGATATAAGTCATACTACTTACCAGCATGTCATACTTTGGTTCGGCGGTATTGTTGGATGAAGCGGCCCGGACCGACATTACGCGTACGCTTACGCGAGACTGGTTCTACCGACGTGCTTTGCACACAGGTGGCTGGCGGGTGTCAGTTTCTCCAAGTTTAGTTGAACCGAGTGTGGCTACGCCCGGTCCTTGCAAAGGTTAAAACAGCACCAACTTGACAAACTATCGTTGTGGTTTTGATGCGTAGGTAAGAACGGTTTTTGCTAAGCCCGTAGCAGCCACGTAAAATTTGCAACAACAAAGTAGAGGACGTCTAACTTGTTTTTGCAGGGCATGTTGTGATGTGATATGGTCAAGACATGATGCTAAATTTTATTGTATGAGATGATCATGTTTTGTAACCGAGTTATCGCCAACTGGCAGGAGCCATATGGTTGTCGCTTTATTGTATGCAATGCAATCGCCCTGTAATGCTTTACTTTATCACTAAGCGGTAGCGATAGTCGTAGAAGCATAAGATTGGCGATACGACAACGATGCTACGATGAAGATCAAGGTGTCGCGCCGGTGACGATGCTGATCATGACGGTGCTTCGGAGATGGAGATTACAAGCACAAGATGATGATGGCCATATCATATCACTTATATTGATTGCATGTGATGTTTATCTTTTATGCATCTTATCTTGCTTTGATTGATGGTAGCATTATAAGATGATCCCTCACTAAATTACCAAAGTATAAGTGTTCTCCCTGAGTATGCACCGTTGCGAAAGTTCTTCGTGCTGAGACACCATGTGATGATCGGGTGTGGTAGGGTCTACATTCAAATACAACGGGTGCAAAACAGTCGCACACGCGGAATACTCAGGTTAAGCTTGACGAGCCTAGCATATAACAGATATGGCCTCGGAACACGGAGACCGAAAGGTCGAGCGTGAATCATATAGTAGATATGATCAACATAGTGATGTTCACCGTTGAAACTACTCCATCTCACGTGATGATCGGACATGGTTTAGTTGATATGGATCACGTGATCACTTAGAGGATTAGAGGGATGTCTATCTAAGTGGGAGTTCTTAAGTAATATGATTAATTGAACTTAAATTTATCATGAACTTAGTACCTCATAGTATCTTGCTTGTCTATGTTGATTGTAGATAGATGGCCCGTGCTGTTGTTCCGTTGAATTTTAATGCGTTCCTTGAGAAAGCAAAGTTGAAAGATGATGGTAGCAATTACACGGACTGGGTCCGTAACTTGAGGATTATCCTCATTGCTGCACAAAAGAATTACGTCCTGGAAGCACCGCTAGGTGCCAGGCCTCCTACAAGAGCAACACCAGAAGTTATGAACGTCTGGCAGAGCAAAGCTGATGACTACTCGATAGTTCAGTGTGCCATGCTTTACGGCTTAGAACCGGGTCTTCAACGACGTTTTGAACGTCATGGAGCATATGAGATGTTCCAGGAGTTGAAGTTAATATTTCAAGCAAATGCCCGAATTGAGAGATATGAAGTCTCTAATAAGTTCTACAGCTGCAAGATGGAGGAGAATAGTTCTGTCAGTGAGCATATACTCAAAATGTCTAGGTATAATAATCACTTGATTCAACTGGGAGTTAATCTTCCGGATGATAGCGTCATTGACAGAATTCTCCAATCACTGCCACCAAGCTACAAGAGCTTCGTGATGAACTATAGCATGCAAGGGATGGATAAGACGATTCCTGAGCTCTTCGCAATGCTAAAGGCTGCGGAGGTAGAAATCAAAAAGGAGCATCAAGTATTGATGGTCAATAAGACCACCAGTTTCAAGAAAAAGGGAAAAGGGAAGAAGAAGGGGAACTTCAAGAAGAACAGCAAGCAAGTTGCTGTTCAGGAGAAGAAACCCATGTCTGGACCTAAGCCTGAGACTGAGTGCTTCTACTGCAAGCAGACTGGTCACTAGAAGCAGAACTGCCCCAAGTATTTGGCGGATAAGAAGGATGGCAAGGTGAACAAAGGTATATGTGATATACATGTTATTGATGTGTACCTTACTAATGCTCGCAGTAGCACCTGGGTATTTGATACTGGTTCTGTTGCTAATATTTGCAACTCGAAACAGGGGCTACGGATTAAGCGAAGATTGGCTAAGGACGAGGTGACGATGCGCGTGGGAAATGGTTCCAAAGTCGATGTGATCGCGGTCGGCACGCTACCTCTACATCTACCTTCGGGATTAGTTTTAGACCTAAATAATTGTTATTTGGTGCCAGCGTTAAGCATGAACATTATATCTGGATCTTGTTTGATGCGAGACGGTTATTCATTTAAATCAGAGAATAATGGTTGTTCTATTTATATGAATAATATCTTTTATGGTCATGCACCCTTGAAGAGTGGTCTATTTTTGTTGAATCTCGATAGTAGTGATACACATATTCATAATATTGAAGCCAAAAGATGCAGAGTTGATAATGATAGTGCAACTTATTTGTGGCACTGCCGTTTAGGTCATAACGGTGTAAAGCGCATGAAGAAACTCCATATTGATGGACTTTTGGAACCACTTGATTATGAATCACTTGGTACTTGCGAACCGTGCCTCATGGGCAAGATGACTAAAACGCCGTTCTCCGGAACTATGGAGAGAGCAACAGATTTGTTGGAAATCATACATACAGATGTATGTGGTCCGATGAATATTGAGGCTCGTGGCGGATATCGTTATTTTCTCACCTTCACAGATGATTTGAGCAGATATGGGTATATCTACTTAATGAAACATAAGTATGAAACATTTGAAAAGTTCAAAGATTCAGAGTGAAGTTGAAAATCATCGTAACAAGAAAATAAAGTTTGTACGATCTGATCGTGGAGGAGAATATTTGAGTTATGAGTTTGGTCTTCATTTGAAACAATGCGGAATAGTTTCGCAACTCACGCCACCCGGAACACCACAGCGTAATGGTGTGTCCGAACGTCGTAATCGTACTCTACTAGATATGGTGCGATCTATGATGTCTCTTACTGATTTACCGCTATCATTTTGGGGTTATGCTTTAGAGACGGCCGCATTCACGTTAAATAGGGCACCATCAAAATCCGTTGAGGAGACGCCTTATGAACTGTGGTTTGGCAAGAAACCAAAGTTGTCGTTTCTTAAAGTTTGGGGCTGCGATGCTTATGTGAAAAAGCTTCAACCTGATAAGCTCGAACCCAAATCGGAGAAATGTGTCTTCATAGGATACCCAAAGGAGACTGTTGGGTACACCTGCTATCACAGATCTGAAGGGAAGACTTTTGTTGCTAAATTCGGAATCTTTCTAGAGAAGGAGTTTCTCTCGAAAGAAGTGAATGGGAGGAAAGTAGAACTTGATGAGGTAATTGTACCTGCTCCCTTATTGGAAAGTAGTTCATCGCAGAAACCGGTTTCTGCGATGCCTACACCAATTAGTGAGGAAGTTAATGATGATGATCATGGAACTTCAGATCAAGTTGTTACTGAACCTCGTAGGTCAACCAGAGTAAGATCCGCACCAGAGTGGTACGGTAATCCTGTTCTGGAGGTTATGCTGCTAGACCATGACGAACCTACGAACTATGAAGAAGCGATGGTGAGCCCAGATTCCGCGAAATGGCTTGAGGCCATGAAATCTGAGATGGGATCCATGTATGAGAACAAAGTGTGGACTTTGGTTGACTTGCCCGATGATCGGCAAACAATTGAGAATAAATGGATCTTCAAGAAGAAGACTGACGCTGACGGTAATGTTACTGTCTATAAAGCTCGACTTGTTGCAAAAGGTTTTCGACAAGTTCAAGGATTGACTACGATGAGACCTTCTCACCCGTAGCGATGCTTAAGTCTGTCCGAATCATGTTAGTAATTGCCGCATTTTATGATTATGAAATTTGGCAAATGGATGTCAAAACTGCATTCCTGAATGGATTTCTGGAAGAAGAGTTGTATATGATGCAACCGGAAGGTTTTGTCGATCCAAAGGGAGCTAACAAAGTGTGCAAGCTCCAGCGATCCATTTATGGACTCGTGCAAGCCTCTCGGAGTTGGAATAAACTCTTTGATAGTGTGATCAAAGCATTTGGTTTTATACAGACTTTTGGAGAAGCCTGCATTTACAAGAAAGTGAGTGGGATCTCTGTAGCATTTCTAATATTATATGTGGATGACATATTGCTGATTGGAAATGATATAGAATTTCTGAATAGCATAAAGGGATACTTGAATAAGAGTTTTTCAATGAAAGACCTCGGTAAAGCTGCGTATATATTGGGCATCAAGATCTACAGAGATAGATCAAGATGCTTAATTGGACTTTCACAAAGCACATACCTTGACAAAGTTTTGAAGAAGTTCAAAATGGATCAAGCAAAGAAAGGGTTCTTGCCTAGGTGTGAAGTTGAGTAAGACTCAGTGCCCGACCACTACAGAAGATAGAGATAAGATGAAAGATGTTCCCTATGCTTCAGCCATAGGCTCTATCATGTATGCAATGCTGTGTACCAGACATGATGTGTGCCTTGCTATATGTTTAGCAGGGAGGTACCAAAGTAATCCAGGAGTGGATCACTGACAGCGGTCAAGAACATCCTGAAATACCTGAAAAGGACTAAGGATATGTTTCTCGTTTATGGAGGTGACAAAGAGCTCATCGTAAATGGTTACGTTGATGCAAGCTTTGACACTGATCCGGACGATTCTAAATCGCAAACCGGATACGTGTTTACATTGAACGGTGGAGCTGTCAGTTGGTGCAGTTCTAAACAAAGCGTCGTGGCGGGATCTACGTGTGAAGCGGAGTACATAGCTGCTTCGGAAGCAGCAAATGAAGGAATCTGGATGAAGGAGTTCATATCCGATCTAGGTGTCATACCTAGTGCATCGGGTCCAATGAAAATCTTTTGTGACAATACTAGTGCAATTGCCTTGGCGAAGGAATCCAGATTTCACAAGAGAACCAAGCACATCAAGAGACGCTTCAATTCCATCCGGGATTTAGTCTAGGTGGGAGACATAGAAATTTGCAAGATACATAAGGATCTGAATGTTGCAGACCCGTTGACTAAGCCTCTTCCACGAGCAAAACATGATCAGCACCAAGGCTCCATGGGTGTTAGAATCATTACTGTGTAATCTAGATTATTGACTCTAGTGCAAGTGGGAGACTGAAGGAAATATGCCCTAGAGGCAATAATAAAGTCATTATTTATTTCCTTATATCATGATAAATGTTTATTATTCATGCTAGAATTGTATTAACCGGAAACACAATACTTGTGTGAATACATAGACAAACAGAGTGTGTCACTAGTATGCCTCTACTTGACCAGCTCGTTGATCAAAGATGGTTATGTTTCCTAGCCATAGACATGAGTTGTCATTTGATTAACGGGATCACATCATTAGGAGAATGATGTGATTGACTTGACCCATTCCGTTAGCTTAGCACTCGATCGTTTAGTATGTTGCTATTGCTTTATTCATGACTTATACATGTTCCTATGACTATGAGATTATGCAACTCCCGTTTACCGGAGGAACACTTTGTGTGCTACCAAACATCACAACGTAACTGGGTGATTATAAAGGTGCTCTACAGGTGTCTCTGAAGGTACTTGTTGGGTTGGCGTATTTCGAGATTAGAATTTGTCATTCCGATTGTCGAAGAGGTATCTCTGGGCCCACTCGGTAATGCACATCACTTAAGCCATGCAAGCATTGCAACTAATGAGTTAGTTGCCGGATGATGTATTACGGAACGAGTAAAGAGACTTGCCGGTAACGAGATTGAACTACGTATTGAGATACCGACGATCGAATCTCGGGCAAGTAACATACCGATGACAAAGGGAACAACGTATGTTGTTATGCGGTCTGACCGATAAAGATCTTCGTAGAATATGTGGGAGCCAATATGAGCATCCAGGTTCCGCTATTGGTTATTGACCGGAGACGTGTCACGGTCATGTCTACATAGTTCTCAAACCCGTAGGGTCCGCACGCTTAAAGTTTCGATGACAGTTATATTATGAGTTTATATGTTTTGATGTACCGAAGGTTGTTCGGAGTCCCGGATGTGATCACGGACATGACGAGGAGTCTCGAAATGGTCGAGACATGAAGATTGATATATTGGAAGCCTATATTTGGATATCGAAAGTGTTCCGGGTGAAATTGGGATTTTACCGGAGTACCGGAGGGGTTACCGGAACCCCCCGGGGGTTAATGGGCCATAGTGGGCCTTAGTGGAGATGAGGAGAGGCGGCCAGGGCAAGGGCCGCGCGCCCCTCCCCCCTAGTCCAAATAGGACAAGGAGAGGGGGGCGGCCCCCCTTTCCTTCCTCTCCTCCACCTCTTTCCCCTTCTGCTATTCCAACAAGGAAGGGAGGGAGTCCTACTCCCGGTGGGAGTAGGACTCCTCCTGGCGCGCGTCCTCCCTGGCCGGCCGCACCTCCCCCCTTGCTCCTTTATATACGGGGGCAGGGGGCACCCCAAGGACACAACAATTGATTGTTTGATCTTTTAGCCGTGTGCGGTGCCCCCCTCCACCATAGTCCACGTCGATAATACTGTAGCGGTGCTTAGGCGAAGCCCTGCGTCGGTAGAACATCATCATTGTCACCACGCCGTCGTGCTGACGAAACTCTCCCTCAACACTCGGCTGGATCGGAGTTCGAGGGACGTCATCGGGCTGAACGTGTGCTGAACTCGGAGGTGCCGTTCGTTCGGTACTTGATCGGTCGGAACGTGAAGACGTACGACTACATCAACCGCGTTGTGCTAACGCTTCCGCTTTCGGTCTACGAGGGTACATAGACAACAGTCTCCCCTCTCGTTGCTATGCATCACCATGATCTTGTGTGTGCGTAGGATTTTTTTTGAAATTACTATGTTCCCCAACAGACATAGCACTATGGGTGGAATAGAGTATGATGATAGGGGTTATGTGGAGAAGACAAAAAAGGAGAAGGTCTCACATTGACGCGGCTAATCAACGGGCTAGGGAGATGCCCATCAATTGATGTCAATGCGAGGAGTAGGGATTGCCATGCAACGGATGCACTAGAGCTATAAATATATGAAAGCTCATCAAAAGAAACTAAGTGGGTGTGTATCCAACTTGCTTGCTCACGAAGACCTAGGGAATTTTGAGGAAGCCCAGCATTGGAATATACAAGCCAAGTTCTATAATGAAAAATTCCCACTAGTATATGAAAGTGACAAAATAAGAGACTCTCTATCATGAAGATCATGGTGCTACTTTGAAGCACAAGTGTGGAAAAAGGATAGTAACATTGTCCCTTCTCTCTTTTTCTCTCATTTTTTTCTTTTTTTAATTTGGGCATTCACTTTTTTTCTTTTGGCCTCTTTTTCTTTTTTTTTCTTTCGTCCGGAGTCTCATCCCGACTTGTGGGGGAATCATAGTTTCCATCATCCTTTCCTCACATGGGACAATGCTCTAATAATGATGATCATCACACTTTAATTTACTTACAACTCAAGAATTACAACTCGATGCTTAGAACAAAATATGACTCTATGTGAATGCCTCCGGCGGTGTACCGGGATATGCAATGAATCAAGAGTGACATGTATGAAAAATTAGCATGGTGGTTTTGCCACCAATACGATGTCAACTACATGATCATGCAAGGCAATATGACAGTGATGATGCGTGTCATAATAAACGGAACGGCGGAAAGTTGCATGGCAATATATCTCAGAATGGCTATGGAAATGCCATAATAGGTAGGTATGGTGGCTGTTTTGAGGAAGATATAAGGAGGTTTATGTGTGATAGAGCGTATCGTATCACGGGGTTTGGATGCACCGGCGAAGTTTGCACCAACTCTCAAGGTGAGAAAGGGCAATGCACCGTACCGAAGAGGCTAGCAATGATGGAAGGGTGAGAGTGCATAATATCCATGGACTCACATTAGTCATAAAGAACTCATATACTTATTGCAAAAGTTTATTAGCCCTCAAAGCAAAGTACTACTACGCATGCCCCTAGGGGGATAGATTGGTAGGAAAAGACCATCGCTCGTCCCCGACCGCCACTCATAAGGAAAGCAATCAAAGAACACTCCATGCTTCAAATTTGTCACACAACGTTTACCATACGTGCATGCTACGGGACTTGCCAACCTCAACACAAGTATTTCTCAATTTCATAATTACCCAACTAGCACGACTCTAATATCACCAACTTTATATCTCAAAAAACTATCAAGTATCAAACTTCTCTTAGTATTCAATGCACTTTATATGAAAGTTTTTATTATACCCATCTTTGGATGCCTATCATATTAGGACTAGTTTCATAACCAAAGCAAACTACCATGCTGTTTAGAGACTCTCAAAATGATGTAAGTGAAGCATGAGAGTTCAACAATTTCTTCAAAATAAAACCACCGTCGTGCTCTAAAAAGATATAAGTGAAGCACTAGAGCAAATGACAAACTACTCCGAAAGATATAAGTGAAGATCAATGAGTAGTTGAATAATTATGTAACTATGTGAAGACTCTCTAACATTTAAGAATTTCAGATCTTGGTATTTTATTCAAACAGCAAGCAAAACAAAAGAAAATAAAATGACGCTCCAAGCAAAACACATATTATGTGGTGAATAAAAATATAGCTCGAAGTAAAGTTACCGATGAACGAAGATGAAAGAGGGGATGCTATCCGGGGCATCCCCAAGCTTAGGCTTTTGGTTGTCCTTGAATATTACCTTGGGGTGCCTTGGGCATCCCCAAGCTTAGGCTCTTGCCGCTCCTTATTCCATAGTCCATCGAATCTCTATCCAAAACTTGAAAACTTCACAACACAAAACTCAACAGAAAACTCGTAAGCTCCGTTAGTATAAGAAAATAAAACCACCACTTAGGTACTGTTGTGAACTCATTCTTTATTTATATTGGTGTAAAAACAGAATCTGTCAAAAACAGAACAGTCTGTAGTAATCTGTATCAAACGTATACTTCTGGAACTCCGAAAATTCTGAAATAAATTGGTGGACCTGAGGAATTTGTCTTTTAATCATCTGCAAAAAGAATCAACCTAAAATCACTCTCTAGTAAAAAATGGCAGCTAATCTCGTTAGCGCTAAAGTTTCTATTTTTTACAGCAAGATCACAAAGACTTCACCCAAGTCTTCCCAAAGGTTCTACTTGGCACAAACACTAATTAAAACATAAAACCACATCTAACCAGGGCTAGATGAATTATTTATTACTAAACAGGAGCAAAAAGCAAAGAACAAAAATAAAATTGGGTTGCCTCCCAACAAGCGCTATTGTTTAATGCCTTTTAGCTAGAAATGATGATTTCAATGATGCTCGCCTAAAAGATAAGAATTGAAACATAAAGAGATCATCATGAAGCATATTACTAACACATTTAAGTATAACCCACTTCCTATGCATAGGGATTTTGTGAGCAAACAACTTATGGGAACAATAATCAACTAGCATAGGAAGGCAAAACAAGCAAATCTTCAAGATTTTCAACACATAGAGAGGAAACTTGATATTATTGCAATATGTAGAAGCATATATTCCTCCCTCATAATAATTTTCAGTAGCATCATGAATGAATTCAACAATATAACTATCACATAAAGCATTCTTTTCATGAGCCACAAGCATAGAATTTTTATTACTCTCCACATAAGCAAATTTCTTCTCATGAATAGTAGTGGGAGCAAACTCAACAAAATAACTATTATGTGAGGCATAATCCAATTGAAAACTAAAATCATGATGACAAGTTTCATGGTTATCATTATTCTTAATAGCATACAAGTCATCACAATAATCATCATAGATAGCAACTTTGTTCTCATAATCAATTGGAACCTCTTTCGAAATAGTGGATTCATCACTAAATAAAGTCATGACCTCTCCAAATCCACTTTCATAAATATTATAAGATTCAACACCCTCCAAAATAGTGGGATCATTACTTCCTAAAGTTGACACTCTTCCAAACCCAATTTCATCAATATAATCATCATAAATAGGAGGCATGCTTTCATCATAATAAATTTGCTCATCAAAACTTGGGGGACAAAACATATCATCTTCATCAAACATAGCATCCCCAAACTCGTGGCTTTGCATATCATTAGCATCATGGGTATTCAAAGAATTCATACTAACAACATTGCAATCATGCTCATCATTCATATATTTTATGCCAAGCATTCTATGTAATTCTTCTTCTAGTACTTGGGCACAATTTTCCTTCCCATCATTTTCACGAAAGACATTAAAAAGATGAAGCATACGAGGCAACCTTAATTCCATTTTTTTGTAGTTTTCTTTTATAAACTAAACTAGTGATAAAACAAGAAACTAAAAGATTCGATTGCAAGATCTAAAGATATACCTTCAAGCACTCACCTCCCCGGCAATGGCGCTGGAAAAGAGATTGTTGTCTACTACGCAACCTTCTTCTTGTAGACGTGTTGGGCCTCCAAGTGCGGAGGTTTGTAGGACAGTAGCAAATTTCCCTCAAGTGGATGACCTAAGGTTTATCAATCAGTGGGAGGCGTAGGTTGAAGATGGTCTCTCTCAAACAACCCTGCAACCAAATAACAAAGAGTCTCTTGTGTCCCCAACACACCCAATACAATGGTGAATTGTATAGGTGCACTAGTTCAGCGAAGAGATGGTGATACAAGTGCAATATGGATGGTAGATATAGGTTTTTGTAATCTGAAAATATAAAAATAGCAAGGTAACTAATGATAAACGTGAGCACAAACGGTATTGCAATGCTAGGAAACAAGGCCTAGGGTTCATACTTTCACTAGTGCAAGTTCTCTCAACAATAATAACATAATTGGATCATATAACTATCCCTCAACATGCGACAAAGAGTCACTCCAAAGTCACTAATAGCAGAGAACAAACGAAGAGATTATGGTAGGTATGAAACCACCTCAAAGTTATTTTTTCTGATTGATCTATTCAAGAGTTCATACTAGAATAACACCTTAATACACAAATCAACCAAAACCCTAATGTCACCTAGATACTCCAATGTCACCTCAAGTATCCATGGGTATGATTATACGATATGCATCACACAATCTCAGATTCATCTATTCAAACCAACACAAAGTACTTCAAAGAGTGCCCGAAAGTTTCTACCGGAGAGTCAAGACGAAAACGTGTGCCAACCCCTATCCATAAGTTCACGAGGTCACGGAACTCGCAAGTTGATCACCAAAACATACTGTGACGCCCTCGATTCAATCATACACTAATCATACACGCAAATGTGTACAATCAAGATCAAGGAGTCACGGGAAGATATCACAACACAACTCTAGACACAAATTAAAAAAATACAAGCTTGATATTACAAGCCAAGGGCCTCGAGGGCTCGAATACATAAGCTCGAATACACAAGAGTCAGCGGAAGCAACAATATCTGAGTACAGACATAAGTTAGACAAGTTTGCCTTAAGAAGGCCAGCACAACAGCATCTACGATCGAAAAGGCAAGGCCTCCTGCCTGGGAGCCTCCTAACTACTCCTGGTCATCGGCGGTCTCCACGTAGTAGTAGGCACCCTCGGGGTAGTAGGAGTCGTCAGTGGTGTCGTATGGATCTTGGGCTCCACCATCTGGTTGCGACATCCGAGAAGAATGGAAAAAAGGGGGAGAAGAGGAAGCAAAGCAACCGTGAGTACTCATCCGAAGTACTCAGCAAGCAAGGATCTACACTACATATGCAATATTATCAAAGGAAGGCTGTATATATGTGGACTGGGCTACAGAAATGCCAGAATAAGAGGGGGGATAAGCTAGTCCTATCGAAGACTAGCATCTTCTGGAAACCACCATCTTGCAGCAACAGGAGGGAGTAGAGTAGTATAACATAAGTCATATTTATGTTGTTGTCAACGCCCCGAGATCCTTTCTCGACTCCTGAAGCAACATATCCAATTCATGCCTCAGCATCCAGTTCTAGCTGTATCGATCGGGATACAACTCCGAGTGTCCGTTACCGTAGGACAGGCTATCGATAGATGTTTTCTTCCCTGCAGGGGTGCACCAACTTACCGACCACGCTCGATTAACTCCGGCCGAACACACTTTCCTGGGTCATGCCCGGCCTCGGCCAAACAATATGCCGCAACCCGACCTATGCCCCCAGGGGTCATGGGCCATCGCCCCGGGAACTCCTGCATGTTGCGTGGGCGGCCGGTGAGCAGACCTAGCTACCTCCTTAAAAAAGGCAGGAGCTTACCAGTCCAACCCGGTGCGCGCCACTCAGTCGCTGACGTCTATTAAGCTTCGGCTGATGTATACGACGCAGAACGCCCATACTATGCCCACGTGATGGTTAGTGCTATCAGGCCAGAGGCCCCTCGGATCAAATATCCAAATCGTAGTGGATTAGGAACACGCGGTAACAAGCAAAGACTCAGGAAAGATGTGACCCCGTCGCCCCATCTCAAGGACTTGCGGCAAGGGCTAAGAATGCTCGGCCACGCCTCGTAAGTATCTTGCGGGCACCTTCAAGGTCAACCCGACTCCACATCACTCGCAATTAAGCTCGCGCGGGTACCCCTTAGGGCCGACCCGTCTTTAGTAACCTAGTTCAGGGTAAAGTCATAGTAACCATAGTAACCGTGTGTCTAACACCAAGGGTAAAACCTGAGGAATCACCCTTGACGGATTCCACTCAATGTAATCATCAAGGTGAACATAAGAGGATCCACCCTCGAGGTTCACACTTGAGGGGTTGCACGACAGAGTCATATCGGAAGTGGTTAAGGCGGAATCACCCTCGATGACCACACCCGAATAGCTACACTACAGGGTTAACATCAGAAGTGCTGATGAGGCCTCACCCTCGGCACTTGATAGTAACCCAGTAGTGTCGAGCAACTAAGGGGAAAGTGATGCGCGGTGCCGGGGCCTGGTCTTCGATCCCGTTGATCGGGTCTTCGATGATGAAGCAGGGGCAACAAGGACAAGGTGGGGGTCACTGATGGATCACTAACCAACCTATACTAAGCAGTTTAGGATAAGCAGGTAAGGTACAACAGCAAATACAAAAGCAGGCTATGCATCAGAATAGGAGCAAACAGTTAGCAAAATCTAATGCAAGCATGAGAGAATGGAATTGGCGATATCGGGATGGTCAAAGGGGGGGGCTTGCCTGGTTGCTCTAGCAAGGAGGGGGTCGTCGTCGACGTAGTCGATCACAGGGGCAACATCGGTCTCGGGGTCTACGGGAGAGAAGAGGGGGAAGAAACAGTAAATACAAAGCACACAGATGCATGACATGACAAAAAGCAACACTAGGTGTGTTCTAATGCGATGCTACACGATACCGGTGAAGGGGGAAAACATCCGATGTTTCCCCAGTGTTAGGCATTTTTCGACAGATGAAACGGAGGGGAAAGGTTGCAGGTTCGCTATGCTAGGGACGTGTGACAGACGAACGGAGGGCGTATCCGGATTCGTCTCGTCTTTCTGAGCAACTTTCATGTAGAAAACTTTTCCATCCGAGTTACGGATTATTTTATACGATTTTTTAAAGATTTAAACAATATTCTAAAATTATTATTAATTCGAAATTAAAGACTAAATTGCTACGTGCACACACAAAGTGTACACAGCAGAGCAGTATAGAGGCTGACAGGGTGGGCCCAGTTGACCGGGTCAACTGCCAAGTCAGCAAAGGCTGACTGGTGGGGCCAGGGACCGAGTCAGCAGCCCAGTCAGCAGTCAAAGTTTGACTGTTGACTGGTCAAACTGGCCAGTGGGTCCCCATGTCATTGACTGGTAATTATATGTTTCAACTAAATTAAATTAAATCGCAACGGGACCCACATGTCATGGTCTAAGGCTTAATAAAACAGTTTTTAGGAGGGGCTTAGGATTTTTTAACCAGGGTTAAATGCTAATGGGGGGTTAGCTTAGCGCTAATGAGGCCACATCCACGGTTCTCGCCGGCGCTAATCCAGCGCGACGGAGGGGCTCCGGCCGGCCGATTCCGGCGGCCGTTCATGGCTCGAGCGGGCTCGTTGGAGAGCTGCTGCTCCGGCGCGTCGAGCAGCGGCCCCAGGGCGGCCGGGATGGCCTGCAGCGACGACACTGTCGAGCGGGGCGGCGGGTGTGTGGGCACGGGCGCAACAGCGAGCACACGGGCTCCGGGCGTGGCGGGGCGCACATGACGCGGGCAAGCACGAGCCGGGGCACGGGACCGCGAGGAGCACAGGTAGGGGAGCGACGACGCTGGGCTGGACGCGGTCACGGTCTGGTGACTGCGGCCACTGGACAAAGACCGGGCAGCGCGAATGACGGCCTACGACGGTGAAACGAGGAGAGGGAAGAGGAGGATGGATGGCGGCTCACCCCGTTGCAGGGGAACACCGGCGAGGCTCGGTGGAGCCGCGGTTGGGGAGGAGCTCGAGGACGGCGCGGGTGATGAGGACGAGGCGGCGGGGCAACATCGGGGCGAGGTGGCCTCGGTGATCCAGCGACGTCGCGCCGTCGGGGAGGCGGGGTCCCGATCTAGAACGAGGGGGCGAAGGAGAGGGGCGATGACGTCCGGTGAGGTCCGGCGGCGGCGCGGGTGCAAGGCGTCGGGGGCGGCGGTTGCCACCGATGGGATCCACGCGGGGAAGGGAGAGAGAGGCGGGTGAGATCGAGGGGAGTGGATCGAGGGTTGAGCGTGGGGCTCTCCCCTGGCGGCGCTGTAGGAAGAGGGTGGGGTTTGGGGCAGTCTAGGGTTAGGTCGAGGGCTGGGGGAGTTATACGGGGCGGCTGGGCCGGTTGGCTACTGGGCCGATTGGCCCAGCGCGAGGGGGGGTTGTTTCTTTTTTTTTGCTTTCTTTTGCTCTTTTCTTTTTTACAGAAAAAATGCTATGCAATATTTGAGCTGCCAAAAGGAGTTCTGTAAAATGTGGGACTTGGCCAAATAAATACATTACAATATTTGGCACCTGCCACAAAAAGTTTGGGAGGGGTTTGAATTGATTTGGATTTTTCACAAATGGAAAAGCATTTAAAAATGCTGATTTGGAACTGCATTAATTCCCACGGGAAATTAGCTATCTCAAATGATGTTGAATCACTCATGACATTTAGTTAGTGAAAATTTGCAACCCAGCGAACATTTTTGTTTTACTGTTTGGAGAAATAATTTATTTGACTTTATTATAAAATTGAATTTGAATTGGTTTTGAATCAAAGTGAGATTAGCAACAGTAACAGTGATGACTTGGCATCATTAGTAGGGGATTACTGTAGCTTGATTATCCGGGCATTACAAATCTCCTCCACTACAAGAAATCTCGTCCCGAGATTTAAGAGGTGGAGTAAGGGGGAAGCTATAAGGACAATTGTCTGAAAGGATCAACATCCGGTAGTTATCTCAAGGAAGGAGATTTTAGAAGCACCAGGCCGTATCGAGAGTGCTATACAGAGATTCAACAAGTTTTAACCAGGTAGGCTTCCAGCTGGTGCCTAAAATAGGTGATGAAGGGGTTCAGAGCAAAGAAGAATAATGTTTCCTCTGATACCGAAATGAAACATGGTGAGGAAGTTAGCTCGTGTATTACATACGAAGCCGAGTGCCAAGAATATTTCGGAATCAAGGTTGTACAGGAGAGTCAGGTTCCGATCCTGTGGAACTGTGGGTTACGGGCCCACCATGTGGTTCAAAAGTAGGAAGGACGCCGACATATTGCACCGTCATGGTAGCAAGGCATGACAGAGGATAGTCTGTCAGTTATGTTGGCAACAACATTGGTACCAAGTGCGAGGGACGAAGAGAACCATTTTCCTGCTCGTTGAAACGAGGCGGACCAATAGGCAAAGTTCTCATCCATCAGTGGTTACCAGAATGTCGACAACAATAATAACAGGGTCACACTGACAAAGTTGTAGGCCGAGGTGCTTTCATAGGAAGAGAATTAATACTACTTAGGTCATATAGACCACAAGAAAAGTTAAACAACCAATGGAAAGGGAAATGAAATTATCGGATTAAATAGACCAATGGAAAGGAAATGTGTTTCGCACAAGAATTGGGAGTATATCCTTCCCAAAGAAAAGCGGAGCATGATATACATGACAGGACATTAAGAGCAAAAGCATTTAGATAAAGGGGCGAACGAAGAATTAGGATATTACCCATACAACGGTGTTTGGATAATAGATCAAGAACCATTTAGCATTTCGTTTCAAATGTTCGTGTTGATATTCGGAATACCACAGTCATGCTTCGAGATATCACTGATATGGTGTTTCATTTAAGGATTGGGTCTGTAGATCATAAGAGATTCAAAGGAACATTTCCAAGATTATCTCGGAACATAAGGTATAACCAAACACAATCAGGTCTGTGTTGGCAGGAAGTCAAGGACGTTGTCGATGATAAAACAATCATCGAGGGGCGAGGATGGTATTTCTCATCAAGAATTCGATTCATAACCTGGAAGAGCTCAGAATGTTGATGATGATCATGACACATTTGTCGAGAGATTTCATGAAGATGTAATCGATCGGTGATGACATCAAGTCAAAGGAATGATGAAGCGAAAGCTTATTGGAATCACGGGTATGACACATACTCGAAATCAAGCTTGCTGTTCAAGGCGAAATGATATGACGAGGAAGATCGACGTAGGCTTAGCTCATCATCGGAAAGTGTGCTCCGGGAAGAAGGACCAGGTAGCACAGTTAAAATTTAGCACGATAATGATATAGCCGATCAGGGTAGGAATGACTTGAAGGATTATTAAACTCGTAAGCAACAAAAATTACTTAGAGTTATAGAATTAGAGTGTGGAATCAATGCACTTATCGGCGTTCTCGGTTGACAAACAACCCAGAACCATGAAGTGACAAAGACAGGGTAAGGTAGTACTCCATCAAAAGATAGGTAATGTAGTGCAATGGCATGATATCCTCGAGATACCAGGGGTAATACTCGAAGGTAGATCATAATAGAGGTTGGGCAGGCGTATTGACCTGTAGAAGACAAGTGATTTAACTTGTCCAAGAGATGGGAGCAAAGAAGAACAATCATGGTCGGAACCACGGTTGCGAAGGATCAATTCACCGATACCAGATGATATTATATCAAGGAAATAGTTATTATTACAAGAAGCTTCCATGATAAGTTCCACATCGGGTCCATGGGCATGAACACAAAGGTTCAAGGTCGACTCCCACTTCTTCAATGCATAACCTTTCATTCACTCCTCGTTTTCGAAGAAATTGTAGTGCAGAAGATTTATCTGGCGAAGTACCAGAAGAGTAAGACTCATGAGAACTCTCGGGTTCACACGGATTATGGAAGGCATAAGTTCAACCCATCGGGGCATTTTTACGAATCTATACAACCATCAACCAAGCAAAAGATACGAGTTTGAAAGCAGAGTATCGAAGTCAAAGCAGATGATACAATTTACCGAAGGTATTATGTATCAGGGAAGAACTCACAAGATTTTGGATGTGAAGGACACTGTCGGATAACAACCCAACAATGGATCTGGCGATTCACGACAGAGTTGATGTGAGTATCGGTAATCAATCAAATGAAGAAGGGGATGCAAAGGCATCGGCTTATAGAAACGTCTGAATGATTCGATGCTTGGGTACAAAGGAATTATGATTTCAAGACGAAGGATCAGAAGCAGCGGCTCTGATCAAAAGATGAGTAAGTTGAATAGACTTAGAGGTGCACTCAATCAAATCTGGATTGGGCAAGAACCAGCTCATATCTAAAAGGATGTCTGAGCCGGAAAGAAATTTTCCAAGGATTAATTGATGATTGCGAGTATTCGCACACACGCTGAATCCATAGGAACAGAATGACAATCACAAAGAATTTTAAAGAATATTGTTAGACATATGGAATTAATCCTAATGCAAGCATGCAAGGAGAATCAAGAGCAATAGGCTGCAGAGGATTTAGAAAGATCATATAGCATTTTTAGGTATTTTGGAAAGGATATGAACAACTAGGGACGAATGAATTCCAGTTAAGTGAATTATCCACAGTGCAAAAGAAGCTGCAAAGGAGAAGGCACAAAGGATTCTCGAAACAACGGAGAGTACATCTTGTAATAATAGGAGCAACTGGGTATGAAGGTACAAGCGGCAAGGATGTTATTCACGGGGATTATCTGTGGTCAGGAACTGCAAGGCAGTGGGCACAGGGTCTCGAGAAACATCGAGGAGTATCTGCAGAATCTTCTAGCAAAGCAAGCGATCATCGGTAATGTCGAGGCTCTCCGGGAGGAAGTGGGTACGAGAACCTAATGTCAGAGTTAGTAAAATGTTTAACCCGAATAGAAGAGAGACCAGAATCCCAGAGTATAGACGAGGAATAAAAGATCCTAGTACCACCCATCGGCGACGTGGGCCCATAAGCCACACAGCCAAGTTAGTAAAACAGTTTTGGATGACTAGACTCAACTTCGGCCAAGGAGTTGGAAAGGGGGCTACCTGCAAGCAGTCGGGTCTGATACCAACTTGTGACGCCCTCGATTCAATCGTACACTAATCATACACGCAAATGTGTACGATTAAGATCAAGGACTCACGGGAAGATTGTAACACCCCGCATGTAACTTGCCATATTTGTAATTCCGACTCTTGCCATTTTTGGCTATGTGTTATGATATTCCCTCCGTGGTCGGGTTTTGTTTTTCGTTTTGCATTTTGTCATGTCATGCATTTCATATCATGTCATCATGCGCATTGCATTTGCATACGTGTTCGTCTCATGCATCTGAGCATTTTCCCCGTTGTCCGTTTTGCAATCCGGCGCTCCTATCTCCTCCGGCGCATCCCTCTTGTTTTCTTTCGTGTGCGGGTGTCAAACTTTCTCGGAATGGACCGAGGCTTGTCAAGTGGCCTTATTACACCACCCGGAGACCACCGGTCAAGTTTCGTTCCATTTGGAGGTCGTTTGGTACTCCAACGGTTAACCGGGCATCCGCAAAGTCCATTCGAGTGTCCAGCAAAAACACCCTAAAAACCAGCCCAAAACCCACCAAACTCTCTTCCATGTCCTAGGTCGTTTCGATCACGATCTTGTGGGCGAAAGCCGCACCTTATTTGGAGCCTCCTAGCTCTCTCTACCTATAAATAAGTGACCCTCGCGAAAAACGAAATCGAAGTCAAACCCTAGCGTCTTCCACCTCGTGCCGCCGGACAAAGTCCGCCCGCGCCGGACACGTCCGCCCGCACCGCCCGGCGAATCAGCACGCGCCATGTCATCAGCCCGTCGCCGCTGCCGCACCGGCCCGCGAGGCCCGGGCGAGGCCCCCGCGGCCCGCCGCTGTCGCCTCCCGGCCCGGCCATCGCCTCCGCGCCGCCCGCCGGCTCCCTCCGCCCCGCTGCCGACCGGCCCCGCCGCGGCTCGCCGCCGCCAACCGCCACGCCGCCGGCGCCCGTGCCCGCCGGCGCCCCTCGCCGCCTCCGGCGCGCCACCGCCGCCTCCCTCCACCGGCGCCGCCTCCCTCCCTCGCCGCCTCCTCTTCCTCCGTCGCCGGCGAGACCGGAGCCCGAGCCCGTGTTCGTCTCCCTCGATCCAGATCCGGTCAACGGAGGTTGACCCCGAGCCCCCTCTTTTTCTCCAAGTATTTTTCTGTTACAGCATCTTGCCATGTTCGTGATGCCATAACTCCTTGCATGTAGCTCCGATTCGCGCGTGTAAAATGTCAAATTGTTCGTATCGTGATGCTCTTCATTTTGTTCAATTGCACCATGTTCATTAGAGGTCATCTTGATGCCAAAATCTCTGTTGGAAGAGGGCTAGTTGCTGTTATTCATTGGTTCTTATCAGAACTTGGAGATTTGTCATATTTGTATCATTTAATCTGTGCATCTTATGAGCATGAGCTCTACATGTGTTTTGAAGTATGCCATGCCGTCTTTCCAGTGATTTAGTTCATGTATTTTTGTGATCTCTGTGGTGACTAGCACAAGCATGCAAATTAGGCCCCGTAATGTTTCTGATTTCAGGGGCTTGGCGATTTCTCTAAGTCCTTGTCTGCTGTTATTTTATTGCCATGTAAACTTGATGCTACAGGGAGATCCATGCATATTTTGGAGATGTTCAGTAAGGATGTTTTGTAGATATAGTTGTAATTGATCCATTCCTTCCCTTTTTTGCAATTATGGATTACCATAGCATGACCCAATCTTGCTCTACTTTTGCTATAAAATATTTCTGGCAGATTCTTAACATGATATGCAATTTTGCCAAGCTTATTGTAGTTTATCCATACATGCTATGCTTTTGTTCTTGCCATGGATAGCTTCATAAACATGCCATAGTGCTGTAGGTGTGCTTGGTATGTAGTGCATTGCTCTGTAGTGAGTGAATCAAGCTCACAAAGAGGCCTACATATTATTATTTCTGCCATGCTCTGTTTTCTGCCAAGTCTGAAACCTGATAACGAAGCTTGCTATGTTTACATGCTTGCCATCATATCTTCTGGTCCTTTTTGGCTTATGGTCAGTAAGGGACTGTTGTCATGTGCATTTAGTAGAACACTGCCATGCCTTGTTTTGTTATGTTAAGTTCCTGTAGCATGTCGATTTCGTGCTCTGAACATTGCTACCTGATGCTGTTTTCTGCCATGTCCAGTTTTTCACTAAGTCTGTGATCCTGTTATCTTTTGCACTTTTGCCATGCTTGTTTGAGCTTGATATGTTGTGAACTAGCCGTAGCTCAGTGTTCATCTTTTGTCAAGAATCTCCTGTAGATTACGGCCATGTACTTTGTTGCTATGTTGGAGTGCTGTAGCATTTTTACTTGTTGCATTTTAAGTGCTATCATGCTGTTAATCGCAGATTCGTGTCATTCTTGTTTTGCTTGCCATTTGCAAACCGTGCATCCGTTTCCGGTGATCTTTATATCGATTTCGACCGAAATCATCTCATATTTCCAGTGGCATGCTTGGTTTGCCAAGTTACTGCCATATTCATCATTTTTCTTCCGGAGCACGCATATGCATCGCATATCATATCTTGCATATCATACATGTTTTGCATCATGTTGCTTGTGCATTTCTCGTGATTGATTGTGGTTCCGTTTGCTTGTGTTCTTGTCTTGGGTAGAGCCGGGAGACGAGTTCGTGAACGAGGAACCTGTTGAGTACGCTTACGAGGATCAAGTTCTCGACAACTCTGAGAACCTTGCAGGCAAGATGACCACCCCTCGAAATCACTTCTATCTTTGCTTTGCTAGTTGTTCGCTCTATTGCCATGCTACGCTACCTATCACTTGCTATATCATGTCTCCCATATTGCCATGTCAGCCTCTAACCATCCTTTCCTAGCAAACCGTTGTTTGGCTAAGTTACCGCTTTTGCTCAGGCCCTCTTATAGCGTTGCTAGTTGCAGGTGAAGTTGAAGTTTGTTCCATGTTGGAACATGGATATGTTGGGATATCACAATATCTCTTATTTAATTAGTGCATCTATATATTTGGTAAAGGGTGGAAGGCTCGGCCGTATGCCTGGTGTTTTGTTCCACTCTTGCCGCCCTAGTTTACTGATATACCGGGATTATGTTCCTTGAGTTTGCGTTCCTTATGCGGTCGGGTGATTTATGGGACCCCCTTGACAGTTCGCCTTGAATAAAACTCCTCCAGCAAGGCCCAACTTTGGTTTTATCATTTGCCGCCTAAGCCTTTCCCCTGGGTTTTCGCGAGCCCGAGGGTCATCTTTATTTTAAACCCCCGGACCAGTGCTCCTTCGAGTGCTGGCCCAAACCGAGCGATGTCCAGCGCCCCCTGGGCAACCAGGGTCTATGCCAACCCGACGTCTAGCTCATCCGTTGTGCCCTGAGAACGAGATATGTGCAGCTCCTATCGGGATTTGTCGGCACATTCGGGGGCTTTGCTGGTCTTGTTTTACCATTGTCGAGATGTCTTGTAAACCGGGATTCCGAGACTGATCGGGTCTTTCCGGGAGAAGGTTTATCCTTCGTGGACCGTGAGAGCTTATGATGGGCTAAGTTGGGACACCCCTGCAGGGTATTATCTTTCGAAAGCCGTGCCCGCGGTTATGAGGCAGATGGGAATTTGTTAATGTCCGGTTGTAGAGAATTTGTCACTTGACCCAATTAAAGTACATCAACTGCGTGTGTAGCCGTGATGGTCTCTTCTCGGCGGAGTCCGGGAAGTGAACACGGTCTGAGTTATGTATGACGTAAGTAGGAGTTCAGGATCACTTCTTGGTCATTGCTAGATGACGACCGTTCCATTGCTTCTCTTCTCGCTCTCATTTGCGCAAGTTAGCCACCATATATGCTTATTGCTGCTGCAGCCCCACCTCATTACACCATCCTTTCCTATAAGCTTAAATAGTCTTGATCTCGCGGGTGTGAGATTGCTGAGTCCCCGTGACTCACAGATTCTACCAAAACAGTTGCAGATGCCGACGATGCTAGTGCCGATGATGGGGTCGATCTCAAGTGGGAGTTCGACGAGGAACGTGGTCGTTACTATGTGTCTTTTCCTGATGATCAGTAGTTGAGCCCAGTTGGGACGATCGGGGATCTAGCATTTGGGGTTGTCTTATTTTCATCTGGATTTGACCGTAGTCGGTCTATATGTTTGTATTCTGGATGATGTATGATATATATATTCATGTATTGTGTGAAGTGGCGATTGTAAGCGAACTCTTTATCCCATTCTTGTTCATTACATGGGATTGTGTGAAGATGACCCTTCTTGCGACAAAACCACTATGCGGTTATGCCTCTAAGCCGTGCCTCGACACGTGGGAGATATAGCCGCATCGTGGGCGTTACAAGTTGGTAATCAGAGCCATCCCCGACTTAGGCGCCCCCTGCTTGATCGAATCGCTGGCGTTGTTGAGTCTAGAACAAAAATGTTTTGAGTCTTAGGATTATACATATCGGAGAGTAGGATTCTTTTTACTCCTCAGTCCCTTCGTCGCTCTGGTGAGGTCACCTGACGTAGAAGTTTTGACTATTCTCTCCTCAAATTTCACTAATTTTTTTTAGGATCACGCGGGTATCTTGGAATCGTTCCGATGGTTTTGTGACAAGAACATTGTTCTTGGTGCCTCCTGACATTTAGGGGTTGTGGCAGTGTCCCGGGGAGTTGAGCTCCGAGGTGTTGTCGTCACAATTTTATCGTTGCAGTTCTGGAATACCTGAGTCTCGCCGACATCGAAATCTCTTTTATGCAGTTGTTGGTGAGATCACCTCGACGCCACCCAGTACTGGGGCGGGAGTTCGGGAGTATTGCCATAACTTGTATAACAGATGTTTTTCGAAGGTTGAGGTAAACTATTTCCGAAGGTTTCTTGGTTATGTGTTGACGGATGGATACAGCTGGATCTAGGGATTGCTAGTTTGGGTGATATATTTTGTGTCCCCTGTATCCCCTACACCAGATTGCATAACCAGAAAGTTTCGGGAGTTTATAAGTGGGAATTCAAGTAGCCTTAGGATATCTTTCCGACAGACGCATGATATGAGATTGGGGTTCGACGTCTAGTGGTCCGCCTGTACACGGTTGATTTTACAGTGGTCTCGTAGTGTCTTAAAGAGTCCATGGCTATGCCGACTCGGGGACGCTTCGTATGTCATGTGCACAGCCTTGTACATGATGGTGCTGTACGATTGAGCCCGTGTGGGCCCCACCACGAAAACTTCGGACGAAACCTCTATCATATGTTTGTTCCGGCTTATTCTGCAAGCCAATACTTTGTTTTATTTTGTATTGTGGTATTCGAGTTTCTTCGAAGTTATATGTTGATTCCATATCTTTTTCAAGTGGCTTCTCAACTTATGGAAGTGTGAGGATTTACTACGGAATTCATTCGTTCATCTTCGTTCGAATGTTTATTGTGAAGACTATATGTTGCAATTTCTATCCGTTGAATCTACTTATCTATTTGTCTATCAAGATGCTAACGGATGTCACCCTCTTCAGGATGGCTCCGCCAACGCGTTAGAATCCGGATCGCAATGAAGGGAGTCAAGCGAACCCTCCGCCACCACCTCCGCCTTCGGAGGCATGGCAAGCTATCATGGCAGCCACCAACGCCAATGCTCAAATGATTCTGCAACTCTTGCAAGAACGTACTCAAGGGCAAGGCAATCAAGGCAATCAAGGTCAAGGCAACAATCAGCCTAACTTCGCTACACTCAACCAGTTTCTCGCAAATCAGCCCAAGTCTTTCAGCTACTGTGCCGAGGCCACGGATGCCGATGATTGGCTCGTGGACATCAACAAGCATTTTGAATGTAGCAATGTCAGGCCTGAGGACTATGTCAAGTTCGCTTCTTTCCAGCTCAAGGACCAAGCTGCTGATTGGTTTCAGCAATACAAAGATTCCAAAGGAGGTCGTGTGATCACTTGGACTGACTTCTGTCGGGACTTCAAAGCGCACCACATTCCACAAAGTGTTGTTGAGAGCAAGCGTGAGGAGTTCCGCAATCTCAAGCAAGGCAACATGTCTGTGTATCAATACAACATCCAGTTTCAGAAACTTGCTCGCTTCGCTAAACAAGACGTTCCTGATGAAAAGAGCATGATCTATCACTTCAGAGGTGGCCTTAAAGAGGATCTGCAGTTAGCTCTAGTTCTTGTTGAGCCTACTCAGTTTGATCAATTCTATAATATGGCACTGAAGCAAGAGGCTGCTCAGCTCAAGTGTGAGGCTTCTAAGAAAAGAGTCAGGGACGCAGTTCAGTCTTCTTCTTCCTCACTTGTGACAGCTAAGCAACAGAAGTTCTGGTTGCCTCCTCCTCCGTTTCGTCAGCCTTACCAGCAGAAGAACAAAGGTGGCCATGGTTCTTCCAACTCTTCCAACTCTGGCTATCAGAACAAGTCTCAGAATCAAGCTCCAAAGTCCAATGCTCCTTATCACCGTCCACTCTCAGAGGTGACTTGCAACAAATGTCAGCAGAAAGGTCACTATGCTAACAAGTGCTTCAACCAAAGGCGTCTTCCTCCTCCTCCTCCTGTTAGATCTTCCAGCAATGCAGTGGTCAAGCATAATCCAAAGTCTGCTAAGGTGAACATGATGAATGCAGCTCAAGCGGAGGAATCTACTGATGTGATAATGGGTAATCTTCCTGTTAACGATATTCCTGCAAAAGTTCTTTTTGATACTGGTGCATCGCTTTCTTTCATATCAAGACCTTTTGCATTTAAGCATGAGTTGGCTTATCAAGATTTGCCTAGACCGTTATCAGTTGTCTCTCCGAGTAAATTCATGAATGCAAGCTCTATGGTTCCGAATGTTTCCATCAAGATGGGCGACTATAAATTTCAGTCTTCTCCAATTGTTCTTGGTGACTCGGATATTGATCTTATTCTCGGGATGGACTGGCTTTCTAAGCACAAAGCTCAACTTGATTGTGCTGCCAGGGAAATACAATTGACACACTCTTCTGAGGATGTAATTATTTATGCCGCTCGTGATGAAACCATTCGTTTTTTCTCTCTCAATGAGAAGGGCGAATTGAATGCCATCTCTCAAATTCCAGTCGTTTGTGAGTATCAAGATGTCTTTCCAGAAGAGCTTCCGGGTATGCCTCCTCATCGGCCAGTTGAGTTCGTTATCGAACTAGAGCCTGGCACTGAACCCGTTTGCAAGCGTCCATACAAGCTTGGACCCAACGAGCTAAAGGAATTGAAGAAACAGCTCGATGAACAAGACCGTCTGGGTTTGATCAGACCGAGTTCTTCTCCATGGGGTTGTGGTGTTCTTTTTGTCAAGAAGAAGGATGGCACGGACCGACTTTGTGTCGACTACCGTCCATTGAACAAGAAGACAATCAAGAACAAGTACCCACTTCCCAACATCAATGAGCTATTTGAGCAACTCAAAGGTGCTAAAGTTTTCTCGAAGCTTGACCTTCGTATGGGTTATCATCAGATTCGCATTCGTGAAGAAGATATCCCCAAGACAGCATTCAGAACAAGCTTTGGTTCTTATGAATATACTGTTGTGTCTTTCGGCCTTGTCAATGCTCCTCCAGTGTTCTCTCGGATGATGAATTTCATCTTCAACCCCTATACCAATGAATTCGTTCTGGTGTATCTCGATGATATCTTGGTCTTCTCCAAGAATAAGAAGGACCATGCCAAACATTTGCGATTGGTGCTCGACAAGCTCAGAGAGTATCAATTCTATGCGAAGTTCTCCAAATGTGAATTTTGGCTCGATGAAGTTCTTTTCCTTGGTCACATCATCTCTACCAAGGGCATCGCTGTTAACCCCGAGAAGGTGTCTGCAATTGTGAATTGGGAACCTCCTCAGAATGTCAAGCAGCTCCGCAGTTTTCTTGGTCTTGCAAGCTATTGCCGAAGATTCGTTGAGAATTTCTCTAAGATCGCAAAGCCTCTTTCCAACCTCCTACAGAAGCACGTGAAGTATGTCTGGTCTCCTGAGTGTGACGTTGCTTTCAACACTCTCAAAGAGAAACTTGTCACAGCTCCTGTCTTGACTCCTCCTGATGAATCCAAGCCTTTTGAAGTTTTCTGTGATGCTTCTCTCCAAGGTCTCGGTGCTGTGTTAATGCAAGAGAAGAAAGTTGTGGCCTATACCTCTCGTCAGTTGAAGCCCAACGAGAAGAACTACCCCACTCACGATCTTGAGTTGGAGGCAGTTGTCCATGCATTAATAACGTGGAGACATCTCTTGTTGGGAAGACAAGTGGACATTTTCACCGATCACAAGAGTCTCAAGTACATCTTCACTCAGCCCAACCTCAACCTCAGGCAGACTCGATGGGTCGAAATGATTCAAGAGTACAATCCGAGTATCGAATATACTCCAGGCAAGGCCAATGTCATTGCAGATGCTTTAAGCAGGAAGGCTTATTGCAACAGCTTAATTCTCAAGCCTTTCCAACCGGATCTTTGTGAAGCTTTCCGCAAGCTGAATCTCCAAGTTGTTCCTCAAGGCTTTCTTGCCAACCTCATAGTTTCTCCTACTTTGGAAGATCAGATTCGTGAGGCACAACTCCTTGATGCCATGGTGAAGAAGGTGAAACGTGGTATCGACAAGGGTCTTTCCAAATACAAGTGCTATCGCATTGATGACAGAGACACTTTGTTCTTCGAGGACCGGATTGTGGTTCCTAAAGGTGATCTAAGGAAAGTCATAATGAACGAGGCGCACAATTCTCTCCTGTCCATTCATCCTGGAAGTACGAAGATGTATCATGACCTCAAGCAGTCGTATTGGTGGACTCGAATGAAGCGAGAAATTGCTCAATTCGTGAATGAATGTGATGTCTGTCGAAGAGTGAAAGCAGAACACCAACGACCAGCTGGTCTCCTCCAACCTCTTGCTATCCCGGAATGGAAGTTTGATCATATCGAAATGGACTTCGTGACGGGTTTTCCAAAGTCCAAGCGCGGAAATGATGCTATCTTCGTTGTCATCGACAAGCTTTCTAAAGTGGCTCATTTCCTTCCAATCAAAGAATCCATCACAGCAGCTCAGCTGGCAGAGCTTTACACCTCCCAAATTGTCTCCTTGCACGGCATTCCACAATTGATTTCTTCAAATCGAGGAAGCATCTTCACCTCTAAGTTCTGGGACTCCTTCCAGAAGGCCATGGGCACAAACATTCGCTTCAACACAGCTTTCCATCCTCAAACTAGTGGCCAAGTCGAGCGAGTCAATCAAATTCTTGAAGATATGCTCAGGGCTTGTGTCATTTCCTTTGGCATGAAATGGGAAGATTGTCTTCCATATGCTAAATTCTCCTACAACAACAGCTTCCAAGCGAGTTCGGGCAAGGCCCCATTCGAGATTCTCTATGGCAGAAAGTGCCGTACTCCTCTCAATTGGTCAGAGACTGGTGAACGCCAACTTCTTGGCAATGACTTAATCACTGAAGCTGAAGAAATGTGTAAAGTCATCCGTGATAATCTCAAAGCCGCGCAATCGCGCCAGAAGAGTTACTATGATAGTAAGCACCGTGATTTGGCTTTCGAGATCGGAGACCATGTCTACCTCCGCGTCTCTCCAATGAAAGGCACTCGTCGATTCGGTATCAAAGGGAAGCTTGCCCCTAGATACATGGGTCCTTTCAAGTTCGTTGGCAAAAGAGGCGACCTCGCCTATCAACTTGAGCTTCCTTCCAACTTCGCGAATGTGCACGATGTGTTCCACGTGTCACAGCTCCGCAAGTGCTTCAAGACGCCTGAGCGCACTATCAACTTCGAAGAGATTGACCTCCAAGAAGATTTGTCTTATCATGAGCACCCCGTTGCTATTCTTGAAGAAACTGAGCGCAAGACTCGCAACAAGTCAATCAAATTTCTGAAAGTGAAGTGGTCGCACCATTCCGACCGGGAAGCCACCTGGGAACGCGAGGACCATCTCCGTTCCGAATATCCGGAGTTCTTTCAGTCCTAGATCTCGGGACGAGATCCTCTCATAGTGGTGGAGTGTTGTAACACCCCGCATGTAACTTGCCATATTTGTAATTCCGACTCTTGCCATTTACGGCTATGTGTTATGATATTCCCTCCGTGGTCGGGTTTTGTTTTTCGTTTTGCATTTTGTCATGTCATGCATTTCATATCATGTCATCATGCGCATTGCATTTGCATACGTGTTCGTCTCATGCATCCGAGCATTTTCCCCGTTGTCCGTTTTGCAATCCGGCGCTCCTATCTCCTCCGGCGCATCCCTCTTGTTTTCTTTCGTGTGCGGGTGTCAAACTTTCTCGGAATGGACCGAGGCTTGTGAAGTGGCCTTATTACACCACCCGGAGACCACCGGTCAAGTTTCGTTCCATTTGGAGGTCGTTTGGTACTCCAACGGTTAACCGGGCATCCGCAAAGTCCATTCGAGTGTCCAGAAACCCCCCCTAAAAACCAGCCCAAAACCCACCAAACTCTCTTCCATGTCCTAGGTCGTTCGATCACGATCGTGTGGGCGAAAACCGCACCTCATTTGGAGCCTCCTAGCTCTCTCTACCTATAAATAAGTGACCCTCCCGAAAAACGAAATCGCAGTCAAACCCTAGCGTCTTCCACCTCGCGCCGCCGGACACGTCCGCCCGCGCCGCCCGGCGAATCAGCACGCGCCACGTCATCAGCCCGTCGCCGCCGCCGCACCGGCCCGCGAGGCCCGGGCGAGGCCCCCGCGGCCCGCCGCCGTCGCCTCCCTGCCCGGCCATCGCCTCCGCCCCGCCCGCCGGCTCCCTCCGCCCCGCCGCCGACCGGCCCCGCCGCGGCTCGCCACCGCCAACCGCCGCGCCGCCGGCGCCCGTGCCTGCCGGCGCCCCTCGCCGCCTCCGGCGCGCCACCGCCGCCTCCCTCCACCGGCGCCGCCTCCCTCCCTCACCGCCTCCCTCCCTCACCGCCTCCTCTTCCTCCATCGCCGGCGAGGCCGGAGCCCGAGCCCGTGTTCGTCTCCCTCGATCCAGATCCGGTCAACGGAGGTTGACCCCGAGCCCCCTCTTTTTCTCCAAGTATTTTTCTGTTACAGCATCTTGCCATGTTCGTGATGCCATAACTCCTTGCATGTAGCTCCGATTCGCGCGTGTAATATGTCAAATTGTTCGCCTTGTGATGCTCTTCATTTTGTTCAATTGCACCATGTTCATTAGGGGTCATCTTGATGCCCAAATCTCTGTTGGAATAGGGCTAGTTGCTGTTATTCTCTGGTTCTTATCAGAACTTGGAGATTTGTCATATTTGTATCATTTAATCTGTGCATCTTATGAGCATGAGCTCTACATGTGTTTTGAAGTATGCCATGCCATCTTTCCAGTGGTGTAGTCAATGTATTTTTGTGATCTATGTGGTAACTAGCACAAGCATACAAAGTAGGCCCCGTAATGTTTCTGATTTCAGGGAGAGCGATTTCTCTAAGTCCTTGTCTGCTGTTATTTTGTTGCCTCGTAAACGTGATGCTACAGAGAGATCCATGCATATTTTGGAAATATTCCGTAAGGATGTTTTGTAGCTATAGTTGTAATTGATCAATTCCTTCCCTTGTTTGCAATTATGGAGTTTCATAGCATGACTCAATCTTGCTCTACTTTTGCTATAAAATATTTCTGGCAGATTCTTAACATGATATGCAATTTTGGCAAGCTTATTGTAGTTTATCCATACATGCTATGCTTTTGTTCTTGCCATGGATAGCTTCATAAACATGGCATCGTGCTGTAGGTGTGCTTGGTTTGTAGTTCATTGCTCTGTAGTGAGTGCATCAAGCTCACAAAGAGGCCTACATATTATTATTTCTACCATGCTCTGTTTTCTGCCAAGTCTGAAACCTGATAACGAAGCTTGCTATGTTTACATGCTTGCCATCATATCTTCTGGTCCTTTTTGGCTTATGGTCAGTAAGGGACTTTTGTCATGTGCATTTAGCAGAACACTTCCATGCCTTGTTTTTCTATGTTAAGTTCCTGTAGCATGTCGATTTCGTGCTCTGAACATTGCTACCTGATGCTGTTTTCTGCCATGTCCAGTTTTTCACCAAGTCTGTGATCCTGTTATCTTTTGCACTTTTGCCATGCTTGTTTGAGCTTGATATGTTGTGAACTAGCCGTAGCTTAGGGTTCATCTTTTGTCAAGCATCTTCTGTAGATTACTTCCATGTGCTTTGTTGCTATGTTGGAGTGCTGTAGCATTGTTAGTTGTTGCATTTTAAGTGCTATCATGCTGTTAATCGCAGATTCGTGTCATTATTGTTTTGCTTGCCATTTGCAAACCGTGCATCCGTTTCCGGTGATCTTTATATCGATTTCGACCGAAATCATCTCATATTTCCAGTGGCATGCTTGGTTTGCCAAGTTACTGCCATGTTCATCATTTTTCTTCCGGAGCACGCATATGCATCGCATATCATATCTTGCATATCATACATGTTTTGCATCATGTTGCTTGTGCATTTCTCGTGATTGATTGTGGTTCTGTTTGCTTGTGTTCTTGTCCTGGGTAGAGCCGGGATACGAGTTCGTGAACGAGGAACCTGTTGAGTACGCTTACGAGGATCAAGCTCTCGACAACTCTGAGAACCTTGCAGGCAAGATGACCACCCCTCGAAATCACTTCTATCTTTGCTTTGCTAGTTGTTCGCTCTATTGCCATGCTACGCTACCTATCACTTGCTATATCATGTCTCCCATATTGCCATGTCAGCCTCTAACCATCCTTTCCTAGCAAACCATTGTTTGGCTAAGTTACCGCTTTTGCTCAGGCCCTCTTATAGCGTTGCTAGTTGCAGGTGAAGTTGAAGTTTGTTCCATGTTGGAACATGGATATGTTGGGATATCACAATATCTCTTATTTAATTAATGCATCTATATATTTGGTAAAGGGTGGAAGGCTCGGCCTTATGCCTGGTGTTTTGTTCCACTCTTGCCGCCCTAGTTTGCTGATATACCGGGATTATGTTCCTTGAGTTTGCGTTCCTTACGCGGTCGGGTGATTTATGGGACCCCCTTGACAGTTCGCCTTGAATAAAACTCCTCCAGCAAGGCCCAACTTTGGTTTTACCATTTGCCGCCTAAGCCTTTCCCCCGGGTTTTCGCGAGCCCGAGGGTCATCTTTATTTTAAACCCCCGGACCAGTGCTCCTTCGAGTGCTGGCCCAAACCGAGCGATGTCCGGCGCCCCCTGGGCAACCAGGGTCTATGCCAACCCGACGTCTGGCTCATCCATTGTGCCTTTAGAACGAGATATGTGCAGCTCCTATCGGGATTTGTCAGCACATTCGGGGGCTTTGCTGGTCTTGTTTTACCATTGTCGAGATGTCTTGTAAACCGGGATTCCGAGACTGATCGGGTCTTTCCAGGAGAAGGTTTATCCTTCGTTGACCGTGAGAGCTTATGATGGGCTAAGTTGGGACACCCCTGCAGGGTATTATCTTTCGAAAGCCGTGCCCGCGGTTATGAGGCAGATGGGAATTTGTTAATGTCTGGTTGTAGAGAATTTGTCACTTGACCCAATTAAAGTACATCAACTGCGTGTGTAGCCGTGATGGTCTCTTCTCGGCGGAGTCCGGGAAGTGAACACGGTCTGAGTTATGTATGACGTAAGTAGGAGTTCAGGATCACTTCTTGGTCATTTCTAGATGACGACCGTTCCATTGCTTCTCTTCTCGCTCTCATTTGCGCAAGTTAGCCACCATATATGCTTATTGCCGCTGCAGCCCCACTTCATTACACTATCCTTTCCTATAAGCTTAAATAGTCTTGATCTCGCGGGTGTGAGATTGCTGAGTCCCCGTGACTCACAGATTCTACCAAAACAGTTGTAGGTGCCGACGATGCCAGTGCCGATGATGTGGTCGATCTCAAGTGGGAGTTCGACGAGGAACGTGGTCGTTACTATGTGTCTTTTCCTGATGATCAGTAGTGGAGCCCAGTTGGGACGATCGGGGATCTAGCATTTGGGGTTGTCTTATTTTCATCTGGATTTGACCGTAGTCGGTCTATATGTTTGTATTCTGGATGATGTATGATATATATTCATGTATTGTGTGAAGTGGCGATTGTAAGCCAACTGTTTATCCCATTCTTGTTCATTACATGGGATTGTGTGAAGATGACCCTTCTTGCGACAAAACCACTATGCGGTTATGCCTCTAAGTCGTGCCTCGACACGTGGGAGATATAGCCGCATCGTGGGCATTACAAAGATATCACAACACAACTCTAGACACAAATTTAAAAAATACAAGCTTGATATTACAAGCCAGGGGCCTCGAGGGCTCGAATACACAAGAGTCAGCGGAAGCAACAATATCTGAGTACAAACATAAGTTAGACAAGTTTGCCTTAAGAAGGCCAACACAACAGCATCTACGATCGAAAAGGCAAGGCCTCCTGCCTGGGAGCCTCCTAACTACTCCTGGTCATCGGCGGTCTCCACGTAGTAGTAGGCACCCTCGGGGTAGTTGGAGTCGTCGGTGGTGTCGTCTGGATCCTGGGCTCCACCATCTGGTTGCGACATCCGAGAAGAATGGGAAAAAGGGGGAGAAGAGGAAGCAAAGCAACCGTGAGTACTCATCTGAAGTACTCAGCAAGCAAGGATCTACACTACATATGCAATATTATCAAAGGAAGGCTGTATATGTGGACTGGGCTACAGAAATGCCAGAATAAGAGGGGGGAGAAGCTAGTCCTATCAAAGACTAGCATCTTCTGGAAACCACCATCTTGCAGCAACATGAGGGAGTAGTGTAGTATAACATAAGTCATATTTATGTTGTTGTCAACGCCCCGGGATCCTTTCTCGACTCCCGAAGCAACATATCCAATTCATGCCTCAGCATCCAGTTCTAGTTGTATCGATCGGGATACAACTCCGAGTGTCCGTTACCATAGGACATGCTATCGATAGATGTTTTCTTCCCTGCAGGGGTGCACCAACTTACCCACCATGCTCGATTAACTCCGGCCGAACACACTTTCCTGGGTCATGCCCGGCCTCGGCCAAACAATACGCCGCAACCCGACCTAGGCTTAATAGAGAGGTTAGCACGCCGGACTAAACCTATGCCCCCAGGGATCATGGGCCATCGCCCCGAGAACTCCTGCACGTTGCGTGGGCGGCCGGTGAGCAGACCTAGCTACCTCCTTAAAAAAGGCAGGAGCTTACCAGTCCAACCCGGCGCGCGCCGCTCAGTCGCTGACGTCTATTAAGCTTCGGCTGCTGTATACGACGCAGAACGCCCATACTATGCCCACGTGATGGTTAGTGCTATCAGGCTAGAGGCCCCTCGGATCAAATATCCAAATCGTAGTGGATTAGGAACGCGCGGTAACAAGCAGAGACCCACGAAAGATGTGACCCCGTCGCCCCGTCTCGAGGACTTGCGGCAAGGGCTAAGAATGCCCGGCCACGCCTCGTAAGTATCTCGCGGGCACCTTCCAGGTCAACCCGACTCCACATCACTCGCAATTAAGCTCGCGCGGGTACCCCTCAGGGCCGACCCGTCTTTAGTAACCTGGTTCAGGGTAAAGTCATAGTAACCATAGTAACCATGTGTCTAACACCAAGGGGAAAACCTAAGGAATCACCCTTGACGGATTCCACTCGATGTAATCATAAAGGTGAACATAAGAGGATCCACCCTCGAGGTTCACACTTGAGGGGTTGCACGACAGAGTTGTATCGAAAGTGGTTAAGGCGGAATCACCCTCGATGACCATGACCGAATAGCTACGCTATAGGGTTAACATCAGAAGTGCTGATGAGGCCTCACCCTTGGCACTTGATAGTAACCCAGTAGTGTCGAGCAACTAAGGGGAAAGTGATGCGCAGTGCCGGGGCCTGGTCTTCGATCCCATTGATCGGGTCTTCGATGATGAAGCAGGGGCAACAAGGACAAGGTGGGGGTCACTGATGGATCACTAACCAACCTATACTAAGTAGTTTAGGATAAGCAGGTAAGGTACAACAACAGATACAAAAGTAGGCTATGCACCAGAATAGGAGCAAACAATTAGCAAAATCTAATGCAAGCATGAGAGAATGGAATGGGCGATATCGGGATGGTCAAAGGGGGGGGGGTTGCCTGGTTGCTCTGTCAAGGAGGGGGTCGTCGTCGACGTAGTCGATCACAGGGGCAGCATTGGTCTCGGGGTCTACGGGAGAGAAGAGGGGGAAGAAACAGTAAATACAAAGCACACAGATGCATGACATGACAAAAAGCAACACTAGGCGTGTTCTAACGCGATGCTACACGATACCGGCGAAGGGGGAAAACATCCGATGTTTCCCAGGGTTAGGCATTTTCTGACAGATGAAATGGAGGGGAAAGGTTGCAGGTTCGCTATGCTAGGGACATGTGACAGACGAACAGAGGGCGTATCTGGATTTGTCTCGTCTTTTTGAGCAACTTTCATGTAGAAAACATTTCCATCCGAGTTACGGATTATTTTATACGGGTTTTCAAATATTTAAACAATATTCTAAAATTATTATTAATTCAAAATTAAAGACTAAATTGCTACGTGCACACACAAAGTGTACACAGCAGAGCAGTATAGAGGCTGACAGGGTGGGCCCAGTTGACTGGGTCAACTGCCAAGTCAGCAAAGGCTGACTGGTGGGGCCAGGGACTGAGTCAGCAGCCCAGTCAGCAGTCAAAGTTTGACTGTTGACTGGTCAAACTGGCCAGTGGGCCCCATGCCAGAGAGAGGTGGGTGAGATCGAGGGGAGTGGATCGGGGGTCGAGCGTGGGGCTCTCCCCTGTCGGCGCTGTAGGGAGAGGGTGGGGTTCGGGGCAGTCTAGGGTTAGGTCGAGGGCTGGGGGAGTTATACGGGGCGGCTGGGCCGGTTGGCCTAGCGCGAGGGGGGGGGTTGTTTCTTTTCTTTTTTCCTTTCTTTTGCTCTTTTCTTTTTTACAGAAAAATGCAATACAATATTTGAGCTGCCAAAAGGAGTTCTGTAAAATGTGGGACTTGGCCAAATAAATACATTACAATATTTGGCACCTGCCACAAAAAGTTTGGGAGGGGTTTGAATTGATTTGGATTTTTCACAAATGGAAAAGCATTTAAAAATGCTGATTTGGAACTGCATTAATTCCCACGAGAAATTAGCTATCTCAGATGATGTTGAATCACTCATGACATTTAGTTAGTGAAAATTTGCAACCCAGCAAACATTTTTGTTTTACTCTTTGGAGAAATAATTTATTTGACTTTATTATAAAATTGAATTTGAATTGGTTTTGTATCGAAGTGAGATTAGCAACAGTAACAGTGATGACTTGGCATCATTAGTAGGGGATTACTGTAGCTTGATTATCCGGGCGTTACACATACATCAAATGGATCACGTGAATATCCCATTGTCACCACAGATAAGCACATGCAAGACATACATCAAGTGTTCTCAAATCCTTAAAGACTCAATCCGATAAGATAACTTCAAAGGGAAAACTCAATCCATCACAAGAGAGTAGAGGGGGAGAAACATCATAAGATCCAACTATAATAGCAAAGCTCGTGATACATCAAGATCGTACCACCTCAAGAACACGAGAGAGAGAGAGAGAGAGATCAAACACATAGCTACTGGTACATACCCTCAGCCCCGAGGGTGAACTACTCCCTCCTCGTCATGGAGAGTGCCAGGATGATGAAGATAGCCACCGGTGAAGGATTCCCCCTTCGGCAGGGTGCCGAAACGGGTCTAGATTGGTTTTTGGTGGCTATAGAGGCTTGCGGCGGCGGAACTCCCGATCTAGGTTATGTTCTGGGGGTTTCTGTATATATAAGAGGTTTTGGCGTCGAGAACAAGTCAGGGGGGTCTCTGGGCTGTCCACGAGGTAGGGAGGCGCGCCCAGGGGGGTGGGCGCCCCCCCACCCTCGTGGGCAGCCCGGGACTCTTCTGGCCCAACTCTTTTACTCCATGGCCTTCTTCTGGTCCAAAAATAAGTTTCGTGAAGTTTCAGGTCAATTGGACTCCGTTTGGTTTTCCTTTTCTGCGATACTCAAAAACAAGGAAAAAACAGAAACTGGCACTGGGCTCTAGGTTAATAGGTTAGTCCCAAAAATCATATAAAATAGCATATAAATGCATATAAAACATCCACGATGGATAATATAATAGCATGGAACAATCAAAAATTATAGATACGTTGGAGACGTACCAGGGAGCGAGAGAGTGTGAGGGGAGAGTGAGGTAGAAAGAGAGGTAGGACAACGGGCCGCGGGGGAAGAAGATAGGGCTTCATTAGTAGTAGCGCGGGATATCGGCCCACGTTACTGCTAATTCTACTAGCTGCCACTACTATGGAAAACCCTGGTTATAAATAGGCGCTACTGATACTTAGCAGTAGCGCATGGTTACCATGGGCGCTACTGCTACATACATAGCAGCATCACGGCTCCAAAAAAACGCGCTACTACTATTTTGGCCACACTGTTGCCGACATGCTAGGTATAGTAGTAGCGCCGTTCTAGAACACACGCTACTGCTAACAGAATAGTAGAAGCGCGTTTTCACGGGACAGCGCTACAACTAAGTTTGAACTGTGCCACATGGCAGGCCCCACTTAGCAGTAGCGCGGCTTGCAGGAACGCACTACTACTACTTTTTTAGCAACAACGTTTTCCTGCCCTCGCTGCTGCTAAGGCGCAGTAGCTTGCCACCTTTTCCTACCCCTCCCCTCCCCCATCCTCTCTTCCTTTCACTTTCCCTAGCTCCCACCTCCTCTCTCCTTCACTTTGCTTATTCCTCACTACTTCTCCCACATTACTCTTGAAAGGATCGATATAGTTGACTAGAGGGGGGGGGGGGTGAATAGGCAACTAACAAATTTTTAGCTTTTCTTTACCAATTTAAACTTTGCATCAAAGTAGGTTGTCTAGATATGCAACTAGGTGAGCAACCTATATGATGCAACAACAATAAGCACAAACGCAAGCAAGAGATAAAGCACAAATAAGCTTGCACAAGTAAAGGCACGAGATAACCAAGAGTGGAGCCGGTGAAGACGAGGATGTGTTACCGAAGTTCCTTCCCTTTGAGAGGAAGTACGTCTCCGTTGGAGCGGTGTGGAGGCACAATGCTCCCCAAGAAGCTACTAGGGCCACCGTATTCTCCTCACGCCCTCACACAATGCAAGATGCCGTCATTCCACTATTGGTGCCCTTGGAGGCGGCGACCGAACCTTTACAAACAAGGTTGGGGCAATCTCCACAACTTAATTGGAGGCTCCCAACGATACCACGAAGCTTCACCACGATGGACTATGGCTTCGCAGTGACCTCAACCGTCTAGGGTGCTCAAACACCCAAGAGTAACAAGATCCACAAGGGATTAGTGGGGGGATTCAAATTTCTCTTGGTGGAAGTGTAGATCGGGGCCTTCTCAACCAATCCCTAGAGAATCAACAAGTTTGATTGGCTAGGGAAGGAGATCGGGTGAAAATAGAGCTTGGAGCAACAATGGAGCTTGGAGGTGGAAGAGATAGTCAACTAGAGAAGGAAGACACCCCTTATATAGTGGAAGAACAAATCCAACCGTTATCCACCAACTCAGCCTGCGCAGCGCGGTACTACCGCTCTAAGGAGCAGTACTACCGCACGCCCTAGTACAAGAACGCTCTAAGCGGAAGCGTTACAAGAACGCGGTTGATGGAGTCATACTCGCGGCGATTCAAATCGCGGAAGATCCGATCTAGCGCCGAACGGACGGCGCCTCCGCGTTCAACACACGTACAGCCCGGGGACGTCTCCTCCTTCTTGATCCAGCAAGGGGAGAGGAGAAGTTGAGGGAGAACTCCAGCAGCACGACGGCGTGGTGGCAATGGAGCTCGTGGTTCTCCGGCAGAGCTTCGCTAAGCACTACGGAGGAGAAGGAGGAGGTGTATGAGGAGGGAGGGCTGCGCCACGGAAGAGGTGCGGCTGCCATCCCACCCCTCCACTATATATAGGGGCAAGGGGAGAGGGGGAGGCGCCCTAGGGTTTCCCCTAGGGGCGGCGGCCAAGCAGATTGGATCTGCCTAGGGAAAATCCTAGGGAGACTTGCCCCCCAAGCCAAGCAGGTGGAGGCTTGCCTCCCAAGCCAGGTGGAGGCGCCCCACCTCCCCAAGTAACGTGGGAAAGGGTGTGGGGGGCGCACCACCCCTTAGTGGGATGGTTTGCCCCTTCCCCTTTGGCCCATGAGGCCCTCCAACACTTGCCGGGGCTCCCGAAACACCTTTCGGTCATGCTGGCCATAGCCTGGTACCCCCGGAACACTTCCGAACTCCAATACCCTTCGTCCAATATATTTATCTTCACCGCCGGACCATTCCGGAACTCCTCGTGATGTCCGTGATCTCATCCGGGACTCCGAACAACCTTCGGTAACCACATACTATTTCCCATAACAACTCTAGAGTCACCGAACCTTAAGTGTGTAGACCCTACGGGTTCGGGAACCATGCAGACATGACCGAGACACCTCTTCGGCCAATAACCAATAGCGGGATCTGGATACCCATACTGGCTCCCACATGTTCCACGATGATCTCATCGGATGAACCACGATGTCGGGGATGCAATCAATCCCGTATACAATTCCCTTTGTCTATCGGTATGTTACTTGCCCGAGATTCGGTCGTCGGTATCCCAATACCTCGTTCAATCTCGTTACCGGCAAGTCTCTTTACTCGTTCCGTAACTCATGATCCCGTGGCTAACTCCTTAGTCACATTGAGCTCATTATGATGATGCATTACCGAGTGGGCCCAGAGATACCTCTCCGTCATACGGAGTGACAAATCCCAGTCTCGATTCGTGCCAACCCAACAGACACTTTCGGAGATACCTGTAGTGCACCTTTATAGCCACCCAGTTACGTTGTGACGTTTGGTACACCCAAAGCATTCCTACGGTATCCGGGAGTTGCACAATCTCATGGTCTAAGGAAATGATACTTGACATTAGAAAAGCTCTTAGCAAACGAACTACACGATCTTGTGCTATGCTTAGGATTGGGTCTTGTCCATCACATCATTCTCCTAATGATGTGATCCCGTTATCAATGACATCCAATGTCCATGGTCAGGAAACCATAACCATCTATTGATCAACGAGCTAGTCAACTAGAGGCTTACTAGGGACATGTTGTGGTCTATGTATTCACACATGTATTACGGTTTCCAGTTAATACAATTATAGCATGAACAATAGAAAATTATCATGAACAAGGAAATACAATAATAACCATTTTATTATTGCCTCTAGGGCATATTTCCAACACGACGCTCCAATTCCTCCTCGGTGGTGAGTTGAGGAGCGGTCACTTGATCATCTTGAGCGCCGTCTTGAGCTTGTTCTTGATCTTGAACTTGCTCGGAGGAGAGAACTTGACCTTGGGCATCACTTGGTGTGTCAACACCGTCTTGAGCATGATCTTGCCCTTGGTCTTGTTCATGAGGTTGAGGGCCTTCACTTTGTTCTTCGGAAGCGTGTGGGCCTTGGATTGGTGATGGCTCCACTTGAGTGGAGCATTGTCCTTCTCCTTCAGCCACAAGGGGTTCCTCAGTGGGTAGGATAAAACCTGAAGGAAATATGCCCTAGAGGCAATAATAAAGTATTATATATTTCCTTATATCATGATAAATGTTTATTATTCATGCTAGAATTGTATTAACCGAAAACATAATACATGTGTGAATACATAGACAAACAGAGTGTCACTAGTATGCCTCTACTTGACTAGCTCGTTAATCAAAGATGGTTATGTTTCCTAGCCATAGACATGAGTTGTCATTTGATTAACGGGATCACCTCATTAGGAGAATGACGTGATTGACTTGACCCATTCCGTTAGCTTAGCACCCGATCGTTTAGTATGTTGCTATTGCTTTCTTCATGACTTATACATGTTCCTATGACTATGAGATTATGCAACTCCCGTTTACCGGAGGAACACTTTGTGTGCTACCAAACGTCACAACGTAAATGGGTGATTATAAAGGTGCTCTACAGGTGTCTCCAAAGGTACTTGTTGGGTTGGCGTATTTCGAGATTAGGATTTGTCACTCCGATTGTCGGAGAGGTATCTCTGGGCCCACTCGGTAATGCACATCACTATAAGCCTTGCAAGCATTGTGACTAATGAGTTAGTTGCGGGATGATGTATTACGGAACGAGTAAAGAGACTTGCCAGTAACGAGATTGAACTAGGTATCGAGATACCGACGATCGAATCTCGGGCAAGTAACATACCGATGACAAAGGGAACAACGTATGTTGTTATGCGGTCTGACCGATAAAGATCTTCGTAGAATAGGTGGGAGCCAATATGGGCATCCAGGTCTCGCTATTGGTTATTGACCAGAGAGGTGTCTCGGTCATGTCTACATAGTTCTCGAACCCGAAGGGTCCGCACGCTTAACGTTACGATGACAGTTTTATTGAGTTTTGATGTACCGAAGGAGTTCGGAGTCCCGGATGAGATCGGGAACATGACGAGGAGTCTCGAAATGGCCGAGACGTAAAGATCGATATATTGGACGACTATATTCGGACTTCGGAAAGGTTCCAAGTGATTCGGGTATTTTTGGGAGTACCGGAGAGTTAAGGGAATTCGTATTGGGCCTTAATGGGCCATATGGGAAAGGAGGGAAAGACCCCAAAGGGTGGCCGCACCCCTCCCCATGGGCTAGTCCTAATTGGACTAGGGAGGGGGGCCGCCCCCTTCCTTCTTTCTCCTTCCCCATTCCCTTCTCCTACTCCCCCAAGGAAAGGAGGAGTCCTACTCCCGGTGGGAGTAGGACTCCCCCCTTGGGCGCGCCACCTCCCCTTGGCCGGCCCTCTTCCCCTTGCTCCTTTATATACGGGGGCAGGGGGGCACCCCATAGACACAACTTGATATATGATATTTTAGCCGTGTGCGGTGCCCCCCTCCACGATATTACACCTCGATAATACCGTTGCGGAGCTTAGGCGAAGCCCTGCGTCGGTGGAACATCATCATCGTCACCACGCCGTCGTGCTGACGAAACTCTCCCTCAACACTCGGCTGAATCGGAGTTCGAGGGATGTCATCGAGCTGAACGTGTGTAGAACTCGGAGGTGTCGTGCGTTCGGTACTTGATCGGTCGGATCGTGAAGACGTTCGACTACATCAACCGCGTTGTGATAACGCTTCCGCTGTCGGTCTACGAGGGTACGTGGACAACACTCTCCCCTCTCGTTGCTATGCATCACCATGATCTTGCGAGTGCATAGGAATTTTTTTTGAAATTACTACGTTCCCCAACAGTGGCATCCGAGCCTGGTTTTATGCGTTGATGCTATGCACGAGTAGAACACAAGTGAGTTGTGGGCGATATAAGTCATACTGCTTACCAGCATGTCATACTTTGGTTTAGCGGTATTGTGAGATGAAGCGGCCCGGACCGACATTACGCGTACGCTTACGCGAGACTGGTTTCACCGTTCGGAGCACTCGTTGCTTAAAGGTGACTGGCGGGTGTCTGTCTCTCTCACTTTAGTTGAACCGAGTGTGGCTACGCCAGGTCCTTGCGAAGGTTAAAATAGCACCAACTTGACAAACTATCATTGTGGTTTTGATGCATAGGTAAGAACGGTTCTTGCTAAGCCCATAGCAGCCACGTAAAACTTGCAACAACAAAGTAGAGGACGTCTAACTTGTTTTTGCAGGGCATGTTGTGATGTGATATGGTCAAGACATGATGTGATATAATTTGTTGTATGAGATGATCATGTTTTGTAACCGAGTTATCGGCAACTGGCAGGAGCCATATGGTTGTCGCTTTATTGTGTGAGATGCAATCACCATGTAATAGTTTTACTTTATCACTAAGCAGTAGCGATAGTCGTAAAAGCAATTATTTGGCGAGATGACAACGATACTACGATGGAGATCAAGGTATCGCGCCGATGACGATGGTGATCATGACGGTGCTTCGGAGATGGAGATCACAAGCACAAGATGATGATGGCCATATCATATCACTTATATTGATTGCATGTGATGTTAATCCTTTATGCATCTTATCTTGCTTTGATTGACGGTAGCATTATAAGATGATCTCTCACTAAAATTTCAAGACAAAAGTGTTCTCCCTGAGTATGCACCGTTGCGAAAGTTCTTCGTGCTGAGACACCACATGTTAATCGGGTGTGATAGGCTCTACGTTCAAATACAATGGGTGCAAAACAGTTGCACACGCGGAATACTCAGGTTAAACTTGACGAGCCTAGCATATATACAGATATGGCCTCGGAACACAGAGACCGAAAGGTCGAGCGTGAATCATATAGTAGATATGATCAACATAGTGATGTTCACCATTGAAACTACTCCATCTCACGTGATGATCGGACATGGTTTAGTTGATATGGATCACGTGATCACTTAGAGGATTAGAGGGATGTCTATCTAAGTGGGAGTTCTTAAGTAATATGATTAATTGAACTTAAATTTATCATGAACTTAGTCCTGATAGTATTTTGCAAATTATGTTATAGATCAATAGCTCGCGTTGTTGCTTCCCTGTGTTTATTTTTGATATGTTCCTAGAGAAAAATTATGTTGAAAGATGTTAGTAGCAAAGATGCGGATTGGATCCGTGATCTGAGGATTATCCTCATTGATGCACAGAAGAATTATGTCCTTGATGCACCGCTAGGTGACAGACCTATTGCTGGAGCAGATGCAGACGTTATGAATGTTTGGCTAGCTCAATATGATGACTACTTGATAGTTTAGTGCATCATGCTTAACGGCTTAGAATCGGGACTTCAAAGACGTTTTGAACGTCATGGACCATATGAGATGTTCCAGGAGTTGAAGTTAATATTTCAAGCAAAATACCCGAGTTGAGAGATATGAAGTCTCCAACAAGTTCTATAGCTAAAAGATGGAGGAGAATCGCTCAACTAGTGAGCATGTGCTCAGATTGTCTGGGTACTACAATCACTTGAATCAAGTGGGAGTTTATCTTCCAGATAAAATAGTGATTGACAGAATTCTCTAGTCACCATCACCAAGTTAGTAGAACTTCGTGATGAACTATAGTATGCAAGGGATGACGAAAGTATTTCCCGAGCTCTTCGTGATGCTGAAATCGACGAAGGTAGAAATCAAGAAAAACATCAAGTGTTGATGGTTGACGAGACCACTAGTTTCAAGAAAAGGGCAAAGGGAAGAAGGGGAACTTCAAAAAGAATGGCAAGCAAGTTGCTACTCAAGTGAAGAAGCCCAAGTCTGTACCTAAGCCTGAGACTAAGTGCTTCTACTGCAAAGGGACTGGTCACTGGAGGCGGAACTGCCCCAAGTATTTGGTGGATAAGAAGGATGGCAAAGTGAACAAAGGTATATTGGATATACATGTTGTTGATGTGTACTTACTAGTGTTTATAGCAACCCCTCAGTATTTGATACTGGTTCAGTTGCTAAAGAGTAGTAACTCGAAAACGGGAGTTGCAGAATAAACAGAGACTAGTAAAAGGCGAGGTGACGATGTGTGTTGGAAGTAGTTCCAAGATTGATATGATCATCATCGCACACTCCCTATACTTTCGGGATTAGGGTTGAAACTAAATAAGTGTTATTTGGTGTTTGCGTTGAGCATGAATATGTTTTAATCATGTTTATTGCAATACGGTTATTCATTTAAGTTAGAGAACAATTGTTGTTCTGTTTACATGAATAAAAACCTTCTATGGTCATACACACCAACGAAAATGGTTTGTTGGATCTTGATCGTAGTGATACACATATTCATAATAATGAAGCCAAAAGATGCAAAGTTAATAATGATAGTGCAACTTATTTGTGGCACTGCCGTTTAGGTCATATTGGTGTAAAGCGCATGAAGAAACTCCATACTGATGGGATTTTGGAATCAATTGATTATGAATCACTTGATGCTTGCGAACCATTCCTCATGGGCAAGATGACTAAAACGCCGTTCCGGAACTATGGAGAGAGCAACAGATTTGTTGGAAGTCATACATACAGATGTATGTGGTCCAATGAATATTGAGGCTCGTGGCGGATATCGTTATTTTCTCACCTTCACAGATGATTTGAGCAGATATGGGTATATCTACTTGATGAAACATAAGTCTGAAACATTTGAAAAGTTCAAAGAATTTCAGAGTGAAGTGGAAAATCATCATGACAAGAAAATAAAGTTTCTATGATTTGATCGCGGAGACAAATATTTGAGTTACGAGTTTGGTCTTCAATTAAAACAATGTGGAATAGTTTCACAAATTTATGCCACCTGGAACACCACAGCATAATGGTGTGTCCGAATGTCATAACCGTACTTTATTGGATATAGTGCAATCTATGATGTCTCTTACCAATTTACCACTATCGTTTTGGGGTTATGCATTAGAGACAGCTACATTCACGTTAAATAGGGCACCATCAAAATCCGTTGAGACGACGCCTTATGAACTGTGGTTTGGCAAGAAACCAAAGTTGTCGTTTCTTAAAGTTTGGGGTTGCGATGCTTATGTGAAAAAGTTTCATCCTGATAAGCTCAAACCCAAATTGGAGAAATGTGTCTTCATAGGATACCCAAAGGAGACAGTTGGGTACACCTTCTATCACAGATCCGAAGGCAAGACATTCGTTGCTTAGTATGGATCCTTTCTAGAGAAGGAGTTTCTCTCGAAAGAAGTGAGTGGGAGGAAAGTAGAACTTGATGAGGTAACTGTACCTGCTCCCTTATTGGAAAGTAGTTCATCATAGAAATCTGTTCCTGTGACTCCTACACCAATTAGTGAGGAAGTTAATGATGATGATCATGTAACTTCAGATCAAGTTACTACCAAACCTCGTAGGTAAACCAGAGTAAGATCCGCACCAGAGTGGTACGGTAATCCTGTTCTGGATGTTATGTTACTAGACCATGACGAACCTACGAACTATGAAGAAGCGATGGTGATCCCAGATTCCGCAAAATGGCTTGAGGCCATGAAATCTGAGATGAGATCCATGTATGAGAACAAAGTGTGGACTTTGGTTGACTTGCCCGATGATCGGCACGCAATTGAGAATAAATGGATCGTCAAGAGGAAGACGGACGCTGATAGTAGTGTTACTATCTACAAAGCTAGAATTGTCGTAAAAAGGTTTTTCGACAAGTTCAAGGTGTTGACTACGATGAGAGTTTCTCACTCGTATCTATGCTTAAGTCTGTCTGAATCATGTTAGCAATTGCCGCATTTTATGAAATATGGCAAATGGATAAACAAAACTGCATTCCTTAATGGATTTATTAAAGAAGAGTTGTATATGATGCAACTAGAAGGTTTTGTCAATCCTAAAGGTGCTAACAAAATATGCAAGCTCCAGCAATCCATCTATGGACTGGTGCAAGCATCTCGGAGTTGGAATATACACTTTGATAAGTTGATCAAAGGATATAGTGTTATACAGACTTGCGGTGAAGCCTGTATTTACAAGAAACTGAGTGGGAGCACTACAACATTTCTGATAAGTATATGTGAATGACATATTGTTGATCGAAAATAATGTAGAATTATTCTGCAAAGCATAAAGGAGTGTTTGAAAGGAGTTTTTCAAAAGAAAGACCTCGGTGAAGCTGCTTACATATTGAGCATCAAGATCTATAGAGATAGATCAAAACGCTTGATAAGTTTTTTCAATGAGTACATACCTTAACAAGATTTTGAAGTAGTTCAAAATAGAACAGTCAAAGAAAGAGTTCTTGCTTGTGTTACAAGGTGTGAAATTGAGTAAGACTCAAAGCCCGACCACGGCAGAAGATAGAAAGAGAATGAAAGTCATTCCCTATGCCTTGGCCATAGGTTCTATAAAGTATGCCATGCTGTGTACCAGATCAATTGTATACCCTACACTAATTTTGGCAAGGGAGTACAATAGTGATCTAGGAGTAGATCACTGGACAGCGGTCAAAATTATCCTTAGTGGAATAAGGATATGTTTCTCGATTATGGAAGTGACAAAAGGTTCGTCGTAAAGGGTTACATCGATGCAAGTTTTGACACTAAATCTAGATGACTCTAAGTCTCGGTCTAGATACATATTGAAAGTGGGAGCAATTAGCTAGAGTAGCTCCGTGCAGAGCATTGTAGACATAGAAATTTGCAAAATACTTACCGATCTGAATGTGACAGACCCGTTGACTAAAATTATCTCACAATCAAAACATGATCACACCTTAGTACTCTTTGGGTGTTAATCACATAGCGATGTGAACTAGATTATTGACTCTAGTAAACCATTTGAGTGTTGGTCACATAGAGATGTGAACTATGGGTGTTAATCACATGGTGATGTGAATTATTGATGTTAAATCACATGGCGATGTGAACTAGATTATTGACTCTAGTGCAAGTGGGAGACTGAAGGAAATATGCCCTAGAGGCAATAATAAAGTAATATATATTTCCTTATATCATGATAAATTTTTATTATTCATGCTAGAATTGTATTAACCGGAAACATAATACATGTGTGAATACATAGACAAACAAAGTGTCACTAGTATGCCTCTACTTGACTAGCTCGTTAATCAAAGATGGTTATGTTTCCTAGCCATAGACATGAGTTGTCATTTGATTAACGGGATCACCTCATTAGGAGAATGACGTGATTGACTTGACCCATTCCGTTACCTTAGCACCCGATCGTTTAGTATGTTGCTATTGCTTTCTTCATGACTTATACATGTTCCTATGACTATGAGATTATGGTACTCCCGTTTACCGGAGGAACACTTTGTGTGCTACCAAACGTCACAACGTAAATGGGTGATTATAAAGGTGCTCTACAGGTGTCTCCAAAGGTACTTGTTGGGTTGGCGTATTTCGAGATTAGGATTTGTCACTCCGATTGTCGGAGAGGTATCTCTGGGCCCACTCGGTAATGCACATCACTATAAGCCTTGCAAGCATTGTGACTAATGAGTTAGTTGTGGGATGATGTATTACGGAACGAGTAAAGAGACTTGCCAGTAACGAGATTGAACTAGGTATCGAGATACCGACGATCGAATCTCGGGCAAGTAACATACCGATGACAAAGGGAACAACGTATGTTGTTATGCGGTCTGACCGATAAAGATCTTCGTAGAATATGTGGGAGCCAATATGGGCATCCAGGTCCCGCTATTGGTTATTGACCGGAGAGGTGTCTCGGTCATGTCTACATAGTTCTCGAACCCGAAGGGTCCCCACGCTTAAAGTTACGATGACAGTTTTATTGAGTTTTGATGTACCGAAGGAGTTCGGAGTCCCGGATGAGATCGGGGACATGACGCGGAGTCTCGAAATGGCCGAGACGTAAAGATCGATATATTGGACGACTATATTCGGACTTCGGAAAGGTTCCGAGTGATTCGGGTATTTTTCGGAGTACCGGAGAGTTACGGGAATTCGTATTGGGCCTTAATGGGCCATACGGGAAAGGAGGGAAAGACCCCAAAGGGTGGCCCCAGCCCTCCCCATGGGCTAGTCCGAATTGGACTAGGGAGGGGGGGCGCCCCCTTCCTTCTTTCTCCTTCCCCCTTCCCTTCTCCTACTCCCACAAGGAAAGGAGGAGTCCTACTCCCGGTGGGAGTAGGACTCCCCCCTTGGGCGCGCCACCTCCCCTTGGCTGGCCCTCTTCCCCTTGCTCCTTTATATACGGGGGCAGGGGGGCACCCCATAGACACAACTTGATATACGATATTTTAGCCGTGTGCGGTGCCCCCCTCCACGATATTACACCTCGATAATACCGTTGCGGAGCTTAGGCAAAGCCCTGCGTCGGTGGAACATCATCATCGTCACCACGCCGTCGTGCTGACGAAACTCTCCCTCAACACTCGGCTGGATTGGAGTTCGAGGGACGTCATCGAGCTGAACGTGTGTAGAACTCGGAGGTGCCGTGCGTTCGGTACTTGATCGGTCGGATCGTGAAGACGTTCGACTACATCAACCGCGTTGTGATAACGCTTCCGCTGTCGGTCTACGAGGGTACGTGGACAACACTCTCCCCTCTCGTTGCTATGCATCACCATGATCTTGCGTGTGCGTAGGAATTTTTTTGAAATTACTATGTTCCCCAACAAAACCAACACCCATTCTTCTTATGGCTTGAGGAGGAATTTCATCACGTACATCACAAGTGCCACTTTGCTCCACTTGGGAGCCGTTATTCTCATCAAACTCCATGTTACACGTCTCCTCAATAAGTCCCGTGGATTTATTGAGGACACGGTAAGCATGAGAGTTTGTAGCATAACCAACAAATATGCCCTCATAAGCTCTAGCATCAAATTTAGACAACCGAACACCTTTCTTGAGAATGAAACACTTACACCCAAACACCTGAAATTACTTGAGGTTGGGCTTGTTACCAGTGAGTATCTCATATGGAGTCTTGTTCAAGGCCTTGCGGAGGTAGAGCCGATTGGATGCATGACACGCGGTGTTGATGGCTTCGGCCCAAAAGTTGTATGAAGACTTGAACTCCGCCATCATGGTCCTTGCCGCATCCATCAACATCCGGTTCTTCCTCTCCGCAACACCGTTTTCTTGAGGGGTGTAAGGTGCAGAATATTGATGCTTGATGCCCTCATCACTAAGAAACTCATCCAAGGTGTAGTTCTTGAACTCGGTGCCGTTGTCACTTCTTATTGTCAAGATCTTTGCATTGTGTTGACGTTGGGCTTCATTTGCAAAGTCAATGACGGTTTGTTGGGTCTCGCTCTTCCTCTTGAAGAAATACACCCAAGTGTATCTTGAATAGTCATCCACAATCACCAAGCAATACTTCCTACCCCCAAGACTATCAAAGGATGGAGGCCCAAAGAGATCCAAGTGAAGGAGCTCCAAAGGCCTCTTCGAGTAAATGATAGTCGTGGGAGGGTGAGCCTTCTCATCTAGCTTTCCTTCGATACAAGCACTGCAAGCACGATCTTTAGCAAAACTAACATTCGTTAGTCCACGGACATGGTCCCCCTTGAGAAGACTTTGCAAAGATCTCATATTGACATGGGCTAAACGGCGATGCCAAAGCCATCCCACATCAACTTTAGCCATTAGGTATGTCGCGGTCTTAGTGGGTCGCTCCGAAAAGTTAATCACATAGAGACGTTCTTGACATGCCCAACAAAGGCTACTTTAAGAGTCTTGCTCCACAAGAGGGCCATGTTATCAATGTCAAAGAAAGTGGCAAAGCCCATGATTGCAAGTTGACCAACGGAAAGTAAATTGTATGCAAGGGACTCAACAAGCATGACCTTGTCGATCGTGAGATCATGAGAAATGACAACTTTGTGGAGTCCCAATACCTTAGAAGACGAGGCATCACCCCACTCGACATTGGTGGTCATAGATGGAATCTTGTGCATGTCCACCACCAAGTCCTTGCTTCCGGTCATATGATTTGTAGCTCCACTATCGAGCAACCATGATCCCCCACCGGAAGCAAACACCTACAAGAGATCAATGCTTGGTTTTAGGTACCAATTTTGTAATGGGTCCTTTGATGTTAGTAACAAGGGTCTTAGGAACCCAAATAGACCATTCAATATACTCATGAGGAGAACCAACAAATTTGGCATAAACATGCCCATCACTAGCACGCCATAACACATAAGAAGGATTAAAGTCGCCGGCTTTGTTGGAAGGGGTGGCATTGCCCTTCTTGACACCGCTACCCTTCGCATTGTTCTTCTTATCCTTGGAAGCACCCTCTCCCTCCTTCACAAAAGTTTTCTTGAGAGGAGGAGGTCGTTTGGTCTTGTCATTCTTCTTCTTGTTCTTGGGCTTGGGTGCGAACCCAATCCCCTCCTTGGCCACAACTTCCTTTTGATTGCTCAAAAGGTCGTTGAGGTTCTTCTCACCTTGTATGCATGACACAAGGCCTTTCTCAAGTTGCTCCTTCAACTTAGCATTCTCCTCAACAAGATGCACATGCTCACAACAAGGGTTAGTAGCATTTGCATTATCAATTAACACCATATGAGGAAAGGTGGCTTTCTCCTTGGTTAGCTTCACTTGGAGTTGATCATGAGACTCCTTGAGGCTAGCATGAACACCCTTCAAGACTTTGTGAGCCTTGTCGAGAATGTCAAACTCCTCTTTGAGTCTAGCAAGATCAACCCCAAGCTTTGCCTTCTCGGAGTTTAGCACAGAGAAACAACAAGAGCATGATCAAGATCTTTCTTTAACTTAGCATGATCATCGTTGTGTGACTCCTCAAGAGCCAAACGAAGACCACACTCTTCGTCAAGAGCATTGGAAAGATCCGAAATCTCATCGGCATAGTCACGACTATGCCCCTCCATCTTAGAGATGGTATCTTCATGAGCCTCGATCATGTCATTGGCTTCACCAAGTTGTTCCAAGAGAGCAACAAAGTGCTTCTTGGATTTACCCTTGAGTTTACCCATGAAGGTCTCAAACTCATTCTCCTCCACATTTGTCCCCTCATGTTCATCAATGCTATCCGAAGAAGGATGATTAATGATGGTAGTCTTGATGTTGGGGGTTACCTTGTTGGTGGCTTTAGACATGAGGCACTTGGCAGCGATGTTCTCATTGGGTGAGTCAAACAGAGACACCCGTGGAGTCGTCGCAATGGCAACGGAGGCCATGGCAACCGACTCACCATCTTCCTCATCGTCATCATCCTCATTGTACTCTTCTTGTACCACCAAAGCCTTCGGAGGAGTCTTCTTGGTGAAGTTGCTCTTGTTGGGGAACGACTTGGCCTTGTCCTTTCGGATGAGCTTGCCACCATTGTCTTCCCTCTTCTCATAAGGGCACTCTGCAACAAAGTGGCTCACATTGCCACAATTGAAGAAAGTCCTCACACGTTGCTTGCCCTTTGCGCCACTTGAATTGTTCTTGTTGAAGTTGGGCCTTGAGTTCTTCTTGCTCCAAAATTGCCTTGAGGCAAGTGCCATGTGTTCATGATAGGCATACTTCGTATCTTCGAGGTTACTCTCCTCTTCTTCCTCTTCATCCTCTTCCTCCATACTAACCTTGTACTTTAGAGCAAGGTTGGGCTTCTTTACTCTTTGAGAGCGAAGAACCGCATTATCGGCGGTCTTGTCCAAGATGCTCATAGCAACGAACTCATCCAACACTTCACTTGAGGACAAGGTGTGGAAGTCCGGCCTTTGACGAATGACGGAGGACATGGCTTTGTGGTAGGGCATCATTGCCTTGAGGAATTTTCGCTTGATCCAATTGTCATCCGTGTCCTTACTTCCATGATCTCGGAGAGAGACCGCGAGTTTAGTTACTCTCCGATAAAGATCACGAGGTTCTTCATCTTCTTTCATTGCAAACTCATCGGCTTCATCTTGCACCACTTCATAGTTGGAGCGTTGAATGCTTGCGCTTCCTCGATAGAGGGAAACCACTTGGAGCCAAGCATCTTTGGCCATGGTGTAGGGCCGGAGATGAGGAAGATCTTCGGGTGGGATTGCTTCTTGGATGATGAAGAGAGCATTCTCATTGAATTGATTATCCACGGCTTCTCTAGGAGTGAATTTACTTCGGTCATGCGGATAGAAACCTTCTTCAATGATTCTCCAAATGTTAGTGTTCACATGATTTAAATGACGCTTAAAACGATAGACCCAAGAATCAAATTCTACATTCTTCTCAATCTTAGGGGCCGGGCCGGCATGATTCAAATGAGTGGAAGGAAGCGGTCCACCATAGACAGGTGGATGTTCCACATGGGCAAAGATGCCGGTGCCATTTTTACCACTAGAAGAAGGAGCTTTCTCGCTAGTAGCTTCCCCCTTGTCGGAGGTAGCATCCGTCACCTTGTTAGCGGGATCACCCACTTTCAACGGTGCGGTGGAAAGTTTAAGCCCTTCTAAGAATTTATTAAACATGCTTTCGACCTCGGTCATCATGGAGGTTTTCAATGTGTCCAGCGCCACATTGAATTCCTCACGAGAGACCGCGGTTCCCCCATCTCCCGTAGACGAGACCGGATTCACACCGGAGTGCTCCTCCACACCGTCTACGACGTCAACCATACTCTTCGGACGATAAAGTCCTTAATAAAGAGACGAGGCTCTGATACCAATTGAAAGGATCGGTATAGTTGACTAGAGGGGGGGTGAATAGGCAACTAACAATTTTTTATCTTTTCTTTACCAATTTAAACTTTGCATCAAAGTAGGTTGTCTAGATATGCAACTAGGTGAGCAACCTATATGATGCAACAACAATAAGCACAAACGCAAGCAAGAGATAAAGCACAAATAAGCTTGCACAAGTAAAGGCACGAGATAACCAAGAGTGGAGCCGGTGAAGACGAGGATGTGTTATCGAAGTTCCTTCCCTTTGAGAGGAAGTACGTATCCGTTGGAGCGGTGTGGAGGCACAATGCTCCCCAAGAAGCCACTAGGGCCACCGTATTCTCCTCACGCCCTCACACAATGCGAGATGCCGTGATTCCACTATTGGTGCCCTTGGAGGCGGCGACCGAACCTTTACAAACAAGGTTGGGGCAATCTCCACAACTTAATTGGAGGCTCCCAACGATACCACGAAGCTTCACCACAATGGACTATGGCTCCGTGGTGACCTCAACCGTCTAGGGTGCTCAAACACCCAAGAGTAACAAGATCCACAAGGGATTAGTGGGGGGATTCAAATTTCTCTTGGTGGAAGTGTAGATCGGGGCCTTCTCAACCAATCCCTAGAGAATCAACAAGTTTGATTGGCTAGGGAAGGAGATCAGGCGAAAATGGAGCTTGGAGAAACAATGGAGCTTGGAGGTGGAAGAGGTGACCAACTAGAGGAGGAAGACACCCCTTATATAGTGGAAGAACAAATCCAACCGTTATCCACCAACTCAGCCTGCGCAGCACGGTACTACCGTACCAGAGGCGCGGTACTACCGCAGGGGCACGCGGTACTACCGTAGGGCCCCGCGGTACTACCGCCCACGCAGCAAAGACCAGAACAGCCTAAAATGCACAAAAGCAGAGGGCGGTAGTACTGCTGGCGCGGTACTACCGCTCCCCCTTGCGGTACTACCGCAAGGCAGGGGTGCCTAGAGATGGGAAGGCACAGATATAAAAATTACATCCGCGGCTACTTCCGCAGAGTTGGAGTCGATGCAAAAACCCGACGCGGTAGTACCGTAAGCCAGCAGCAGTTCTACCGCGCGAGGCGCGGATGTAAAAAATTACATCCGCCCCTTACTGCCGCGTACTTGCGGAACTAAGTCAGATACCACGGTACTTCTGCTTACTAGAAGCGGTACTACCATGGGCCCTTGCGGTACTACCGCACGAGCGGGCGATACTACCGCAAGGTCCTGCGGTACTACCGCTCTAAGGAGCAGTACTACCGCACGCCCTAGTTCAGCAAGCAAGAGCAATATTTGCATAGACAAGGAAAACATAGGATACTCCAAAGGCTAGAGGAAAGGAGGTGCAAAGGAACATGTGTACGTGATGAATCCACCCAACCTTTCCAACGCGGACCGCCTCTTAATAGTATGGCTTCCCTACGACTCAATACCACCGAAAAGAAACAAAGAGAAACGCCGTCTTCCATAGCCTTCGAGGGGAACCAAATCATCTTGTGCCTAGTCAATATATCTGAAATATTCGATGCACATGATTAGTCTGCAAAAGCATTGTCATCAATCACCAAAACCAACTAAGGGATAAAAATGCCCTTACAAATCTCTTTATTCTACTTCTCTTTCTCTCTCTTTAATGCTCCTAGCTAACTACAACACCTCTGTTAATGCAACTCCTTTCTCTTTTTCCTCACTTTTCCTCCCCTCCACTAGTTAGAGTCATCTCCTTCCCCAACTAGCTTGGTAGATCTACCCATTTAATGAAGTGACCTATGTACCTCCCTAACTAGATCTAGCCATGCTAAGAAGTAAGCTTTGTCCACTTTTGATCACTCCCTAGGTGTGTGTGACGACACCAATCGACCTCATCACCGTGCTTGATCTCTATCTCGAGATAGGTGATTAAAAATTTGTGCTTTTGTAAGAATGGAAATATGTGTGCATGTGTGCGATATGACCTAATTGGGCGATATGATGGAAATTGTGTGTGTGGCATGAGTTGCCACCGAATTGTGCTTGAGTTGCCTATGTTTTGCCGAAATGTCAATTTATTTCCGTTTCGGCGAATTTCGGGCAAACTCTATATGTCCTATTTTTAGGGAAGGTCATGCCGAATTTTTGTATGACTTTTATGCATGCATGCATTTTTATAATCCATTTGTTTATTATTACCGTGCAGGCGTTCATGATGGTCAGTGGAACGATGATGGAAAGGTGGTTGCGATCGACGGTGCAGGACATGAATGAAAATAACTGGATAGAGATTTTATGTCCGTATCGAAGATGCAAAGGAGGAGTTTGGCTCGACCCCTATAAGGATGGTCGTTTGATGGCGCACCTGCTCATGAATGGTTTCATGGATGGCTATACCCGGTGGATAATTGAAGATGATGATGAGGACGTCGACGGGGCAGCCAATGACGATAGGGGCCAGACAAAAAGAAGACCGACGATGGCGGCTGAGAAGGGCCGAACATGGCGGCTGGGAAGAGGTCGGACATGACGGTGGAAAAGAGGCCGGACATGGCGGCGGAGAAGAGGTCGGAGGACAAGACTTGGACACGCCACAGACTTTGTTGCTACTAAGTTCAATCGTGCAGGACCCTCATGTTCGAGACCTGCTTCGCAAGGAGACGAGTACCGACAGAGCCGCTTCTAGAGAGGAGGCCAAGCTGAAGCAACTGGAGGTCGTCTCGAACACTCCATTGTATGATGGTTGCGATTCCGAGGTGACCCGCTTGAGTTTCACGCTCGAACTTCTAAAGATGAAGGCTAAAACAAATGGACCGACATAAGCCTGGATGAGCTTCTCAAGTACCTAAAGAAGGTTCTTCTCGCGGGGAATCTATGTCCGACTAGTGTGGATGAGGCCAAGAACATCGTGTGCCCTCTTGATCTGCCGCACATTAGATACCATGCATGCATCAATGATTGCATCATTTATCGGAAGGAGCACGCGGAAAAAACTAGTTGTCCAGTGTGCAATGCTTCTCGATACAAGAAGGCCGGAAAGAAATCTCCCAGAAAGTTGTATGGTACTTACCGATCACTCCCCGTCTGCAATGTTATTTTGTAGATCCTAAGGAAGCAAAGCTCATGCGTTGGCACCCGGAGAGGAAAAAGCCCAACGATGGAGATGATCTGAAGCTGAGACACCTCGCGGATGCAAGCCAATGGAGAGCGTTCAGCGCCGAATATTGATATTTCACAAGTGATGCAAGTAACATCGTTCTTGGCGCGAGTACCGATGGTATGAACCAGTTTGGCAACCAGAACACCAACCATAGCACATGGCCCGTGTTTGTATGGATGTACAAACTCCCCCTTGGTTGTGCATGAAGTCAAAGTACATACACATCAGCATGCTGATTCAAGGGCCAAAACAACCGGGAAATAATATTAATCTGTATCTGGGGCTACTTCTAGAGGAGTTAGACATGTTATGGAAAACACCGACCAAGACATGGGACACCAGCAAAGGCGTGTATTGTCGGATGTGGGGTTCCGGCAAACCCTTGAGGTTCGAACACTGGGGTGCGCGCGAAGTCTTTCTCTCCTACCGATCTATGCCCTAGCTCGCTAAGATCTCGCGGACGAACTCAATGAACTCGCAATCATAGAGAGACACAAGATTTATACTGGTTCGGGCCACCGTTATGGTGTAATACCCTACTCCAGTGTGGTGGTGGTGGATTGCCTCTTGGGCTGGTGATGAACAATACAGAGGGAAGAACAACCTCCTGAGGTTGAGGTGTCCTTGTGCTTGCGGACTTGTGCGCGTGAGAGCTGGGTCAACTGCTCGACCCCCCTCCTCCATGGTGGCTAGACCTATTTATAGGGGCCCTGGTCCTCTTCCCAAATATTGAGCGGGAAGGGAGCCAACAACGGCGGGCAAATTTGAAGGGGGACAGCTAGTACAAGCTATCCTAACAAAAGTGGTCTTCGCCTGCGAAAAGCTCTGTGGTGACGCCGTCTTGGGCTCCACGATGACCTCCGTCTTGCCGTCCTCCTGGTCTTGGTCTCGTTGCACCAATATAGCAACCTTTGCCTGATGCCTCGGTACTCTTCGCCTGCGCTGGCTTCCTTAGTACCAAAGAGGAAACAAGGACGCTGCGCGCGCTGGCGCCCGCCTGGCGCCTGCCTGGTGCCGATCGTCATGGCACACGTCATGAGAGCCTCGTGAGGTTTGCCCTGCCTTGATATCTCCGCTCCTTGCGAGCCTGCCTGACTAGGCCACTCTTGAGGAGGTCTTGCGTCGTCCGCCTCGTGAGGCTTGGCCCCTCGCGAGGGTCTTGGATGCATTGTTGATGAAGATGGGCCGTACGGCCTACTGGCTTAGCCACGCCGTGGGCCGCAAGCATGCAAGTCTGGGGACCCCCGTTCCCAGAACGCCGACAGTAGCCCCCGGGCCCAAGGTGCGTCAGGCTTGGCTTCGCGGCGAAGCCAAGGGTCAAGTACGGAGCACCGCGGGCTCCAAAAGCCCGCGACCTCGGTTGACGCGTGGCGGTTGATTGGACGTGGGCGTCTCCGCTTCCCCACGCTGCCTCGGCAACTGCCCGACCTGACAAAAGGCTGTCGCAGGTAGCACTTGCCCTCATTGCTTCTCCCTTGCTTCGCTCTAGATCCCCTTTCTTACTCCTCACCGCCGCTACCTTCGGATCTGTTCCAATCTCATCCTACATCTGCAATCCATGGCGCCGCACAAGGTCAAGACTTCCTCAGGACCAGCTTGGTATGAGCCGGCCCTCGAGGTGCCCACCGTCACGGAGAAGAGCCTCGCCTCCATGCGCCTGCTGATGGCGGGCGAGAGCAACGAGTGGGGATAGACCGAGCTCCGGCTTGCCTCTGATGTGCCGGAGCCTGAGGAGAGCACCTTCTTCCCCTTCTTCTCGAGCAGCGTCGCCGTCGGGTTGGTTCCTCCCTTCTCTGATTTCTTTTATGAAGTCCTCGACCACTACGGGCTGCAGGCGTTGCATCTTCATCCCAACTCTGTCCTCCTCCTGTCCATCTTCACCTATTACTGTGAGGCGTACCTGGGCGTGATGCCGTCTGTGGCGCTCCTGCGCCATTTCTTCTTCCTCCGTGTCAGCGAGACGCACATCTCCGGATGCGCTAACTTCGTCGCATGCGGCAAGGCCAACTCGATCTCGAGCACCGGGAAGAGGGCCGGCAACATCCGATCCAAATGGGTCATGATGGACGCCAAGCGTGCCGATCCGCGTCTGGCTTTGCCAACGGCGGCACCCTCTTCCAACGGGGGGTGGCCCAAGGCGGAGCTTGCCGATGAGCGGGCATCGCTAGTGTTGGGGCAGATGGTGACCGACCTGAAGCCGGGCAATGCGAGGGCGGCCAAGGTGACGGGGACGATGCTCCTGAGGGAGTTCTTGATGCTGCGGGTCGCCCCACTCCAGGCGCGTGAGCGCCCCTTGTGGGAGCTTGAAGAGGAGGGGAGCAAGACCCGTCTGAGGCCTGGAGCCCTTCCTGGCGATGAATTGGATGTTGTTCTGCGCCTCATAGTTGGGGACAACCAGGAATACCCGCCTAGCGCCTTCATTCCTTTGTTCCAACGCAGGGACCGGGAGGAATTCGTCGCCTCCAGGCCGACCTTCGACGCGCGTGGGCTGGTGCCGCCGGCGCTTCCGGGAGCCCCTGCAGCATCGAAACCAGTGGAGGTGTCTTCTGATGAGTCCCGCAGGGAAGGGGAAGAGGAGGTGGACTCGGAGAAGACTCTGGAAGAGGTGGGGGAGACTTCCCCTCTGAGCAAGGCCGAGATCCTCCGCGCCCTTCCTGACGATGCCGAGGTCGATGCCCGCCAAGGGGAGAAGGGGCAGCCCCTCATCCCGACGAGGGGTAGGTCGTCACTGGTGGCTCGTGATGCCGCCTCCGTCCTGATGCCTCCTGGGGCTGGCTCCAGTTCTACCTCCGCACCGCCTGGCACCGCCGGAGCCCGAACGCCTGCACCTCAGGTCCTGAAGCTGTCAGGCTTCAAGCTTCCCAAGCGGAAGTATGTTGCAGTGGATCAGTAAGTGTCTTAAGCTTCGCCTTGTCCTTGTTTGTACTCGTCATTTCCTGATGCTCGCCCTTGGTTGATCAGGCCAACATCTTCGGCGAAGAAGAGGAAGGAAGACGCAGCGGTCGTGCCTCCCTCCGCGGAGAAAGGAGGCAGCAGCGCCTGCATCTCCCCAGCCCGGTCGTCCTCGCGAGGCCAAGAGGAGCATCGCCGCGTGGAGTCAGCCCCCATGGTCCCGCTGGCTCCGGAGGTGCCGGCGCCTGGTGCGGCTGGTGAGGTCCCAGCTGCTCCGGAACCCGCGATCCCCCAGGCCCTGGTGATGATGTCGCCTCCTCCCGCTGCTGCACCTCCACTCCCAGGTTCTTCTACTGCTGTTGCTCTGGAGCGTGCTCTTTCGGAGATGACCCAGTTGCAGGCGGATCTCCTGAGCGCGGACCCACGTCTTGTGGCCGGGCGCCTGGAGCTGGCCTCAGGCTGGCTCCACTCCGACTTGGCTATTCGCGCGGTGCTGGGTCAGGCCGCTGCGGCTTCTGAGAAGGAGAATTAGAGTGCCGCCAACGCCACAGCCGATCGTGAGATGGCGCTGAAAGACGCCAAGGCCGCCCGTGACCGCTGCCGGGCGCTGGAGGACGAGTTGCAGAGCCTGCGCGACAAGAACGCCGAAGAAGCACGCTGCCGCAAGCGAAGGAGGAGGAGGTGAAGGCCCGGGAGGATGTCGTGAAGAACCGCGATGCCGAGCTGGCGGAGTTGGAGAAGACGCAGGCCGCCGAGCGGAGCCGGTTGGAAGGGCTGGAGCGGAAGGCGAAGGCGAGGGAGGCTGATCTTGACGCCAAGGCGCGTGTCCTGGCCGAAGATCGTGCGGCCTTCGCCGACCTCGAGGAGAGGTCTCGCAAGGCGCTGAAGACGCTCTATGAGCACGGCCTGGAGAAGTCGCTGGCCACCGACGAGGACGGCCCTGCCCGGCTGCTTCCTCTCTTGGTGAAGGCGCTTGAGGAGGTCGTTGATGGCCTCGGTACCATGGCGGAGGCAGAAGCTCGCGTCCTGTCTTCGGCTGCGCTGACTCGCGTCTTCAGCCACCTGCACATTCGCGACCCCAACGCTTGCCTTGACGAGCTGCTGGAGCCTGTAGCTGAAGATCAATGCGAGGCCGCCGCCGCAGCCGTGCAAGGTCAGGTGGAGGCCTTGCTGAAGAAGTTCCACGGCTTTGTCTCCGCTCCTTTGTCCGGCGATGTCGCCGATCCTGCAGCTGGTGGTGAAAGTGAAGACAAAATTGCTCACGTGGGAGCACCTTTCGCAGGCGACAGCGATGCCTAGAGGTGACCTGTGGCTATTCTTCCCGTTCCGTTCCTGCAACATGTAGCAAGCCTCTTGGAGGCGTTTAGACTTTTCATTTGGTATTGTGAGGACAATATGCTTGTAATATTTGCTTCGAGATTTTGCGATTTCCTTCCTATTTGCTTTGCATTCTGCGTCGGCAGAGGCCGGCCCCGCGCATGCCTCAACCGCCATTGGGCCGACCGGAGACCAGGACGGACCAAGGAGTGAGGGGCTATGTGACCAGTTAGGCTCCTGAGTCGCGGTGCTCAGGAGTCCCCGTTGACGCGCAAACAATTTCCATACCTGCCATCGCCGAGGCCTCAGGAGGCGCGCGCGACGCCTAGGTTCGAGAGACCTGGTTGGGTGGCATGCTCTCGGGCGTGACCCGAGCATAGCCCCCGTGCCCAGCCCCCACGCGCGGCTCTCCCGAGGGGAGGCATTGCGGTGAGGCTGGACGCTGAGCTCTGGGCTCCATGAGGTTGGTACGACCGTGGGGCCGCCCTCATTTGTTTATAACCAGCACGGAGCATAGTGCTTCCGCTTGTGCACGGGCATAGCCGCTCCTCGGCAGTGTCGACAGCCAGCACGGAGCATGGTGCTTCCACTTGTGCGTGGGATGGGGGCCCCCTTCCCTGAGGAGCCCCCCGGGCGTGTACAGCCCCGCCCTGACACGTGGCTTGCACGACAGGGATGCGAGGTGTATCTGGGCACCCATGAGCCAGCGCGGGACTCACGAGGCCCTACCTCAAGGTGGGTTGCGCCTGGTCTTGAGTCTTGGTGACTATGTGTTCCTGCAAGGCGGTTAGATGCAATCACTCTACGTCCTCAGGTCCCGGCCATCGAGCGAGCTCAGCCGCCACTAGTATGCCAGGTCGCGATGCCTTGGTCAAGGCCAGGGGGTGAGGGCTGGAGAGCCAGTAAGAGCTCCTGAGTCGCGATGCTCAGGAGCCCCCCTTTTAACGCGCAAGCGAATTGCATAGGATGAACATGCCCGTGGTGGGCGGCGATCGAGCAGGCGTTAGCCGTGGGTAGGTTAATCATGAAAAGCAGATCAGCTTGGGTAAATGCAGGAAGATACATGCCACTGGGTCCGTCCCGAGCGGCTTGGGGATGATGCAGCCCGAGGGGCGCCCCCGGCAAGGTAAGCTAAAGACATAAGCAAAAAGGGATACATGCCGCAGGGACGGACCCACACGGCCTGGGAATAATGCAGCCCGAGGGGCGCTCCTAGCTAAATGAGCTTGGAAGATGTCACCTGGTTCTGTAGACGAAGCAGAGTTGGTGCAGCTGAAGGCGTGCGTCGAAGGGATGACTCCTCACGAGCCACCGGAGCCCTGAGCCTCGGGAGGCTTTGGGGGCTTGGGAGGTTCCTTGAAGACCGTCTCCATTTCCTCCAGGACGGCGTTGTACCCGGCCTCCTGAGCCGCCAGGACACGCCGCATGTTGCGCTGATAGGCTGACGCCACGATCGGCAAACCGAAGGGCATGCGAACATAGCTGTGTGGCGGGCCCTCGCAGCGGCCCACACGCGAAGGCCAGAAGCGCTCCTGAGATGCGGCCCTGTTGAGCCCGTGGACGTCGATGCAGACACGCAGCCCAGCATCCTCGCCAGGATGGGGAGCTGCGCCTCGTGAGCGGCTGTCACCGCGCATGGCTCTTGCGTCTTGCAGTTCCTGAGTGGTCTTGGTGATGAACTCCTGAGTGGTGGGCAGTCCTTGCCCTGTGCTCTCCTGAGGGACACGTGCTGCGAAGCACGCCTCCAAGTGGTGCCCAAGCGCCTCCCTCGTGAGGTTGGCAAGATCTGAGGCCCTCTAGAAGAGAGCCCCCGAGCCCCGCCCGAGGAGGGCGCTGGGCGCGCCTTCCTATGCGATGGAGGGAGGCGCCCCTGGGATGGGCGCTGATCCTGATGAGGCTCCTACCGTGTCGCCATCCTCCTAAGGTCCTGCGCGGCGCAGCTTCTTCTTCTTGGGGATGGTCTCCAGAGGGCCCCCGCTTCTGCTGTCGGGGTTGCTGATTGCTGCAGCTTGGAAGGCGCGCTCGTGGGAGCAGACTGCATCTCTCTCTTCACATGGGACCGTGATGATTCCGCCGCTTCCCGGCATCTTGAGGACGTTGTAGCCGTGGTGGGTGACCGCCATGAACTTGGCCAGGGCCGGATACCCGAGGATGGCGTTGTACGGCAGGCGGATGTGCGCGACGTCAAAGTCGATGAGCTCGGTGTGGTAGTTCTTGCGCTCTCCGAAGGTGACAAGCAGGCGGACCTGCCCTATCGGCGTGGTGGAACCGTCGGTCACTCCTGAGAAGGGCTTGGTAGGCTGGAGCTGCTCATACGACACTTGGAGGTTGTCGAACGTGTCGACGGACAGGACGTTGAGCCCTATGCCGCCGTCGATGAGGGTCTTGGTAACCTGCACATTGCTGATGACTGGGGAACACAACATCGGGAGGGCGCCGGCGGTGGCCGCACACTTGAGCTGATCTGCCTAGTTGAAAGTGATGGCGCATTGGGACCATTTGAGCGGGCGCGTGGCTTCGAGCTTGGGGAGCACCGCGTTCACCTCGCGAGCGAACTGTTAGAAGATGCGCTGAGAGGCTGGGGCCTGGGCGCCACCCAAGATGCAGGCGATTGCGCGCGGCTCCGGGAAGCCCCCAACCCCCTCGTCCTAATGGTGGTCGTCGTTTCTTCTTGGTGGAGGCAGTGGGGGGAGTCCGGTGTTGCCTTGGGGGCGATCCTCATGAGGCTGATCCCTCCAGGCGCCCTCGCGAGGATGGTCCTGCCAGCGGTCTTGCGAGGCCTGTCGCGCCATTCCTGGCGCGGGCCACGGTTGTCCCAGCGTCCACCTCCACGTCCTCCTCCACGGCCGTAGCCCCGGTCGCTGCGCTCGGGGCATCGACCGAAGCGTCCTTCCCGTATGGCTCTGAGCTTTTGGCAGTCGCTGGTGTTGTGGGTGTTGAGGTTGTGGAAGGTGCAGAATGGTCGGCTGCTCTTGGATGACTCAGGCTGATCTCTGCCCCGCTTGGTGTCGGGCTCTGCTGCGAGCACAACCGCCTCCTTGCGCTTCGCTTCCTTGGCCTTGGCCTTCTTCTCTTCTGCACCCGCAGCTGGCAGCTCGAGGAGGGAGAGGCGCCCCTCCTCAGCTCTTGCGCACTTGGTCGCTAGATTGAACAGCTCCTGAGATGTGCACAGCTCCTCATGGATGGCGAGCTCTTCCTTCATCTTGACATCGCGGACGCCGTTAGAGAACGCGGAGATGATGGCCTCGTCCGTGACCTTGGGGATCGTGAGGCGAGTGTTGTTGAAGCATTGAATGTACTTCTGGAGGGTCTCTCCTGGTTGTTGCTTGATGCGGTGCAGGTCACCCGCGGCCGGCGGGCGGTCGCGAGTGCCCTGGAAGTTGGCGACGAAGTAGTCGCGCATCTCGTCCCAGGAGGAGATCGAGCCGTGCTGCAGGTTCAAGAGCCAGGAGCGGGCTCCATCCTTGAGAGCCATGGGAAACCAGTTCGCCATGACTTTCTCATCACCGTTGGCCGCCTCGATGGCCAGCTCGTAGAGCTGCAGGAACTCCGCGGGGTCGGTGGTGCCGTCGTAGCGAGGAGGCAGATCTGGCTTGAACTTGCCTGGCCAGGCGATGCTGCGCAGCTCGGGGGTGAAGGCGCGGCAGCCGGCCGTGGTCGCTGGGGCCCGCTTCGGAGGTGGAGCTTGGTCTTGATGAGGTCCGCGCGGCGCCGCCGCTGGCGGTGCGCAGTCTTGACGAGGTGGCGCGGAAGGAGCGGGTGCAGCTTCTCACGGCCGGGGGATTTCTTGGCAGCTTCTTTCTTCACCCGCGGGCACCGGGCGTGGCGGATCACGCCGTGGGGCGGCGTGCCTTCGTGCCAAGGCACCGTCTTGGGGCAGAGGTGGTGGAGGCACGCCATGAGCCTCGTCGCTCATGGCTGGTTGAGGGTGAGGCAGAGAGAGGGACGACACCGGAGAGCCCCCTGCGGCGCGGACGAGCTCGGCGACGCGGTCGAGCCATTCCTCGTAGAGGTCGTCGACGGGGCGGTAGCGCGGGAGTTCGTTCGCAGCAAGGAGCGCGGCCCGCGCCTCCATGGGAGCGCGGCGTGCGTGAGACGAAGAACCGACCGGGATCAGCGATGGAGTGGCGGTGCGGCCGTCCTGCCGCACCGAAGGATGCAGCGAGGACGCCTGCTGCTCGTTCCCCGCCGGGCCGGTGGCAGCGTTGGCGGCGGGATACGAAGAACGACGAGGTGGCCTGCCGACGGGAGCCGTCTGAGCGACACGGGCGGTGAGGGCAGCCCGACGCTTAGCTCGAGCACGGCGAGCGTCCGCCATGGAGACGACAGAGCGATGGAGCGACGATCTGATGGAAGGGAAGCTACGGCGCACCCCTACCTGGCGCGCCAAATGTCGGATGTGGGGTTCCGGCAAACCCTTGAGGTTCGAACACTGGGGTGCGCGTGAAGTCTTTCCCTCCTACCGATCTACGCCCTAGCTTGCTAAGATCTTGCGGACGAACTCGATGAACTCGCAATAACAGAGAGACACGAGATTTATACTGGTTCGGGCCACCATTATGGTATAATACCCTACTCCAGTGTGGTGGTGGTGGATTGCCTCTTGGGCAGGTGATGAACAGTACAGTGGGAAGAACAACCTCCTGAGGTTGAGGTGTCCTTGTGCTTGCGGACTTATGCGCGTGAGAGCTGGGTCAACTGCTCGATCCCCCTGCTCCATGCTGGCTAGACCTATTTATAGGGGCCCTGGTCCTCTTCCCAAATATTGAGCGGGAAGGGAGCCAACAACGGCGGGCAAATTTGAAGGGGGATAGCTAGTACAAGCTATCCTGACAAAAGTGGTCTTCGCCTGCGAAAAGCTCTATGGTGATGCCATCTTGGGCTCCACGATGACCTTCGTCTTGCCGTCCTCCTGGTCTTGGTCTTGTTGCACCAATATAGCAACCTTTGCCTGATGCCTCGGTACTCTTCGCCTGCACTGGCTTCCTTAGCACCAAAGAGGAAACAAGGACGCTGCGCCCGCTGGCGCCCGCCTGGTGCCGATCGTTATGGCACACGTCATGAGAGCTTCGTGAGGTTTGCCCTGCCTTGATATCTCCGCTCCTCGCGAGCCTGCCTGACTAGGCCACTCTTGAGGAGGGCTTGCATCGTCCGCCTCGCGAGGCTTGGTCCCTCGCGAGGGTCTTGGATGCCTTGTTGATGAAGATGGGCCGTACGGCCTGCTGGCTTAGCCACGCCCTGGGCCGCAGGCAGGAAAGTCTGGGGACCCCCGTTCCCAGAACGCCGACAGGTATTTCTATATGAGAGCTGCGCATGCCGCCCCATAAAAAGTCCCATAAAAACTCAGAGGAGACGGATACGGAGGCGGGGGACAGGGGTTAAAAAGTCAACAAGAAGGAAGAGAATTACTGCCCCCTTCTTGATTCACCTTAAGTCCGAAGGAGATCGATCAATTCTTCAAGTGCCTTACCGGAATCAAAGTTAGTTCCGGTTACTGTGGGAAGATAAGCAGATTTATAGACATGAGGAAGAAAATGTTCAGTGGGATGAAGTCTAATGACTGTCATGTGATGATGACACAGATACTACCTATTGCCCTTAGAGGGATAATGGACAAGCACGTCCGTGAAACGCTTATTGGTCTCCGCAATTTTTTGAAGTTATCTCTCGAAAGTCGACCAGTGTGAAGCAGCTCCGAAGGCTACCAGAAGAGATCGTTGTGATACTCCATGGAAAAGGAAAAGTCACAACGAGGGGCTCAATTATTCGACAACGAACAAGAACGGAAAGAAGCTCACTCAAAAACGAAAAACGTCGACGCTGAGAAACCATGCATCATTTATATATATATATATATGTATATATATATGTATGTATGTATGTGTTTTTGTACGCACTTAATCATTATCGGTGGAATGATGTGTGATATAAACTGCCGTCTGAGTTATATACATTGTATCCGATCCGATCCCCTTCTTCCCGGCTCGGTTTTCTTTCGGAAAAGAAAAGAAAAAGAAAAATGAGAAAGGAAAGAACAAGATGAAAAGAAAATTACAAGGAATAGAAAATAAAAAGAAAAAGGAGAAAAGAAAATAAAACAAAAAAGAAAATTAAAAGAAAAGAAAAGGCAGAAAGGAAAAAAGAAAAAGAAAATGAAAGGAAAAATGATAGGAATAGCAGTAGCATGTTTTATCTAAAAGGCGCTACTGCTAAGTCAAAATAGCAGTACCGCTTCTTTGGACACGCGCTATAGCTAACTTAGCAGTAACACGTGTCAAGAGCAAACGTGCTACTGCTACTTTGACTTAACCGCACTGTGTGCGGGCCTCTCTACCCCAATTCACCCCATTTCTCCCCTTTCTCCTCGCGCCGTCACCGGAGCCCTCATCGCCCTTGCCTCCTCGCGTCATCGCCCGTAGCCCGTCCTCGTCGCGCCTGCCTTCTCCTCGATGTCTCCGCGCGCCTGCCTCCTCCTCCTCGACCTCGTCAGCGCCTGCGGCCTCCTGGGCATCGCCGCGCGCCTGCCTCCTCCTCCTCCTCGACCTCGCCGGTGACTGCAGCCTCCTTGACGTCACCATCTCCCACGACCCCGCCTCGCCTCCGAACCTCCTTGGTGCGGCCATCTCCCCCAACCCCCCTCTGTAAGCCCCACCCATCCGCTCTCTCCGCCTCGGTGTAGTTTAGGGTTCTAGCTAGGGTTTAGATGTGAATTTAGTTTAGGGTTCTACAGAATTTAGTTAATTTAGTTTAGGGTTCTATAGAGATACTAGGTCTAGGCACTAGTACAACGAGCTCCTAAACAAACGGTTTTTAACCCCTTTCCGCGACGGCATTTGGAACCGTCGCCAAGTGAGTGTGGGCGATAGGGGGGTCCTCCCCACACGACCCAGAAACCGTCGGGGATATGGCCTCCTGGCACACACGTTCGGCAAAATGAGGTCGTGTGCGACCGACGAGCGCTCAAATACGGAAATACGTACAGTAGAGCTAAAAAAATACAATTATACGGTGAAATTGTTTCCGGTCGCAAGTACATCCCACACAGTCAGTCCCCGCTAAACATTTCCGTTCGTATGTGCATCCCACATAGTCGCTCCAAGGAAAACGTTTCCGTTCACAGGTACATCACACACAATTTTTCCCGTTAAATCGCTTGCATTATTGAATATATCACACACGGTCCATGGAAGAAACTGTGTGGCAAAGGTTGTCCATCACACACAGTTTTCATGTGGTAAACGTTTGCGCAAGGTGGCCTAACGCAAACAGTTTTCAAGAGAAAGTCATGTGTGATTGTTCATTGATCCAACACGGTTTATTCCTAGAAACTGTGTGCGTTGCCTGAGGTCATCACCCACGGTATTTTTTCAACAACCATTTGCAGTAGCAAAACCCAATTAGCAGGCTAATTATCCGATTATTCATAATCCATTTATTAATCTAATTGACAGTTCATCTTAAGCACACAATAAATTTCATTTTCATAATTGAAATACATCAGAGTACAACATCATATAGCTTCAGCACTCAGCTACCCCATTAGACAACTACACCAGGACCAAATTTCACATGCAACATCTATAACCTTTCGAAATTAGCATCATAGACGGTACATAGACAGATGTATCTCATCTGGAAAACCGCTGAAGCAGAAGGCGAATATTGAGCCTTCATTGATGTTGAAGGTCTTTGTAACTTTAGGCCAGTGCCTGTGGATGATTGACCATCCATCCTTCGTCCTCTTCAGGAACACTTCAATATTGAACCGTGGGTGTTGTATGAATACCTTCCTCGCCTCCTGACCATACAGGTGGTTTGAGAGGTAATTATCAGTGAACTGCTTTGGAAAGGCCTGAAAACAAGGATGTGCATAAATATCTTCTCTATATTGGAAATGGGGCAAAGGAATAAAAAAGGCAAGGTATAATAGTTAGTACCATCCTGTAGTGAACTGATGTATTCTTCATTGTGCAGACAAAGATCTTGTTGTTTTTTGTCGCTAATTTCTTTATCCTAACAATCTTTCTGAGTTTCTTGACTTGACTGATATTCATGGACAACTCATTTACCCATATGCAAAAAGGGTCGAACAGTGGGTCAAAACCTCTAACAGCAGGACCTACATGTGCAAGACCAAATTGTTAAAAACCTAAATATTAGAATGGTTCCTGCAATTGCACAATAATGTGCTATTAGACAACGGACCATGCATGTGCTAACCTCGATAGTAAACCTCAGTGCTTCCCATTATTTCCATGCAACACATATAAGGTAGTTAGTCATCAGGTTAAGTAAGGGTTTGCATGCTATCAGTAAATATGGTGATGAAAAATAATCACATTGCAGATTCATCAGATTAATTGAAGCCACACGGGAAACCCATTTATCCAAACCAAGCATGATTAAGAACTAGGAAATATAGCACTTGTATATGTTTCTCATGTATTAAGTGCAGCGAAATTCGATTTATTCCTCACATGCCCAACAATACAAAATTCTACCCACGATAATTGGACATTGCATTGCAGAATTGAACCAAGAAGTTAACTAAACACAACAACAAATGAACCAAACATTAACTGAGCACCACATTGCACAATATAACATACTCCTAATAGAAGATCAGACAGTTAACCCAACAGTTAACTACATCCAATTGTAGCAATTATATTTGTTTCTCATGTATCTACTACAGCCAAATTCAATTTATTCCTCACATGGTATACAATAACATAATGCACCCACAATTTTGTAAAGATAAATTCGATTTATTTCTCACATGGAAGACAATACAAGATTGCAGCCTGAAGAATTGATCATCACATTTGCAGAATTGAACCAAACAGTTAACTGAAGATGACAACTAATTAACAAAACAGTTAATAAGTGAGCACCACACTGCATGACATATAGAACATATACACTAGAGCAACATATTGCATGGTAAAATTAGATAGTACAATTCACTAGAATTTATGAAGGAAAGGCAGGAGCAGCACACGCAACGGTAAACCGAGCATGCTTAACCGACGTAGCTAGCAAATGGCAAGGTGCTCCTTCAAGATCTGGGGGTTGGCAAGAATAGCAGCCATCACGACCTCATTCGCGCGTGCGGCCGCGATTTGCTTCTCCGCTGGCAAATGCTCCTTGAGGTCCTGGCTATACTGCATGCACCATGGCTTAGGCCGGCGCTTATTTGGTGGAGGGGTCGGTAATTTGGGTGGAAGGTGTCGCACTCGCGCCGGCGGTAGGGGCATGTGGGATGTTGAAGGAGGAGGAGGATGGGGGTCGGGTGTGGATTACCTGCCTGGATAGGCGAGGCCGAGGAGCGTGAAGGAGGGTCGCCGGCGAGGAGGCGGCGGCGCTACAAGCAAGGAGTGAAGGTTTCAACTTGGAAAGGAAGGAGGAAAGACGGAAATGTGGCTTTTGGTAAGGGGGAGGGGGCGGGGAGGTAGATATTTCCGCGAAAGCCGAAAATTTGGAATCGCTTCAGCCAAAAAACTGGCGCGCAAAGTGTCATCAGACACGGTCCCTTATTCAGAATTGTGTACGATATGTGAACATCACAAACGATTCAGATAGCTTAACCCGTGTGTGTTGAGTTTGAACGTCAAAAATTTTGGTTCGAATTTCCCTGGTTACGGTGGTCATCCACGTCATTGCATAATTTGGGTACACAAAGGAGACTAACTGTGTGCGATCTACTTGATTTATAGTACTATACACCGACGGTGCTCAAAGATATTTTGTGTTGCATCTCACATGGTTGGTGATAATAAACTGTGTGTGATCTACTTGATTTATCATCTTGATCATTTGAATTACGTAATGGGGTCACAGCTACAAAGGATGGTGTTTGAATTGGTAGAACTTTTATCTGTAGTGAACATGCAACTATAGGTGTGTCGTCAAAAAAATTGGAATTATTCAGGGTTCGTTTGTACATTTTATACATTAACTGGGTTTTCCAGGCATTTTATGCGCATAATTCAAATTTGAACAACATGCACATGCTCTAGTGCATATAAACTTAATGAAAAATCAAATATGTGTCCTTGGTTGCATGCTTAGGTCCCATGCAAGAAATGGGAATGAATTTCAAACATCCTGCCACCGTCACTCGACCGCAAACATTGAGATACCTGGTTTTTAAATTCTACTAAATCCAAAAATCATCTGAAATTCATGAAACTTGGCATGCTATCATGTAGCGGCATCAACATGCCGTGGAACAAATTTTGTCCCATTTGGGACAGGTTTGGGTATATGCTTCTCACAAACCGGAGCTTCTCACAACAAGCATGATGGTTTTCTGTAGGGAACGTCCCACCTTTGGGGACAAAACGATATCCGTTGCCTCTTATTGCTTTCAAAAAATTTCGACTGTCAACATAGAACAACAGGAGTGTTGTGTGAATTTTTGTGATTTTTCGAGGTTCGTTTGGACATTTTTATGCATTAACCGAGTTTTCAATGCATTTATGTGCATAATTCAAATTTGAAGTACATGCACATGCTCCAGTGCATATAAATTGGTTGAAAAATCAAATCTGTGTCCTTGGGTGCATGCTTAGGTCCCATGCAAGAAATGAGAATGAATTTCAAACACCAGGCCATCGTTGATTGCCGGCAAAACATTGAGATGCCTGGTTTTTAAATTCTAGTAATCCAAATATCATCTGAAATTCATGAAACTTGGCATGCTATCATGGAGCGGCATCAACATGTCGTGGTACAAATTTTGTCCCATTTGGGGCAGGTTTGGGTATATGCTTCTCACAAACCGGAGCTTCTCACAACAAGCATGATGGTTATCAGTAGGGAACGTCGCACCTTTGGGGACGAAACGATATCCATTGCCTCTTATTGCTTTCAATTTTTTTCTCGTGTCAACATAGAACAACAGGAGTGTTGTGTGAATTTTTGTGAATTTTCGAGGTTCTTTTATGCATTAACTGAGTTTTCAATGCATTTGTGTGCATAATTCAAATTTGAACTACATGCACATGCTCCAGTGCATATAAATTGGTTGAAAAATCAAAGCTGTGTCCTTGGGTGCATGCTTAGGTCCCATGCAAGAAATGGGAATGAATTTCAAACAACAGGGCACCGTTGATTGCCGGCAAAACATTGACATGCCTGGTTTTTAAATTCTAGTAAATCCAAAAATCATCTGAAATTCATGAAACTTGGCATTCTATCATGGAGCGGCATCAACATGCCGTGGTACAAATTTTGTCCCATTCGGGGCAGGTTTGGGTATATGCTTCTCACAAACCGGAGCTTCTCACAACAAGCATGATGGTTTTCGATAGGGAACGTCCCACCTTTGGGGACGAAACGATATCCATTGCCTCTTATTGCTTTCAATTTTTTTCTCGTGTCAACATAGAACAACAGGAGTGTTATGTGATTTTTTGTGCTTTTTCAGGGTTCGTTTGGACATTTTTATGCATTAACTGAGTTTTCAATGCATTTATGTGCATAATTCAAATTTGAACTACATGCACATGCTCCAGTGCATATAAATTGGTTGAAAAATCAAATTTGTGTCCTTGGGTGCATGCTTAGGTCCCATGCAAGAAATGGGAATGAATTTCAAACACCAGGGCACCGTTAATTGCGGGCAAAACATTGAGATGCCTGGTTTTTAAATTCTAGTAAATCCAAAAATCCTGAAATTCATGAAACTTGGCATGCTATCATGGAGCGGCATCAACATGCTGTGGTACAACTTTTGTCCCATTTGGGGCAGGTTTGGGTATATGCTTCTCACAACAAGCATGATGGTTTTCGGTAGGGAACGTCCCACCTTTGGGGACGAAACGATATCCATTGCCTCTTATTGCTTTCAATTTTTTTCTCGTGTCAACATAGAACAACAGGAGTGTTGTGTGAATTTTTGTGATTTTTCGGGGTTCTTTTGGACATTTTTATGCATTAACTGAGTTTTCAATGCATCTATGTGCATAATTCAAATTTGAACTACATGCACATGCTCCAGTGCATATAAATTGGTTGAGAAATCAAATCTGTGTCATTGGGTGCATGCTTAGGTCCCATGCAAGAAATGGGACTGAATTTCAAACACCAGGGCACCATTGATTGCTGGCAAAACATTGAGATGCCTGGTTTTTAAATTCTAGTAAATCCAAAACTCGTCTGAAATTCATGAAACTTGGCATGCTATCATGGAGTGGCATCAACATGCCGTGGTACAAATATTGTCCCATTTGGGGCAGGTTTGGGTATATGCTGCTCACAACAAGCATGATGGTTTTCGGTAGAGAACGTCCCACCTTTGGGGACGAAACGATATCCATTGCATCTTATTGCTCTCAATTTTATTCTCGTGTCAACATAGAACAACAGGAGTGTTGTGTGAATGTTTGTGATTTTTCGGGGTTTGTTTGGACATTTTTATGCATTAACTGAGTTTTCAATGCATTTATGTGCATAATTCAAATTTGAACTACATGCACATGCTCCAATGCATATAAATTGGTTGAAAAAATCAAATCTGTGTCCTTGGGTGCATGCTTAGGTCCCATGCAAGAAATGGGAATGAATTTCAAACACGAGGGCACCGTTGATTGCCGACATAACATTGAGATGCCTGGTTTTTAAATTCCAGTAAATCCAAAATTCGTTTAACCATTGACGTGACGCCATGTGTCTTGGTTTTAATGGCTGTAGGAGGTGCAGTGCGGACAGCTGCTTGACCTTGACTGAACGGGAGATGTGCGAGCGCCGTCCGGTGGGTAGGCTAACCGAGAGGCGTGCAAGCTGTCCTCGAGTGCGCAGGCTCATCGGGAAGCATGTGAGCTGTACGCTGCGCAGGCTCACTGGGAAGCGAGCCCTTTGACTTCCATGGCCACCTGCCTTGCTTGCATCCTCTCCATTAATGGCGCCCAAGCCGCAGTTTAATTCGCTTTTTAAATATAAAACACTCATCGCAAATGTTTTAGTTAGAACACCTGTATGCAAACCGACAGCTTCCCCAGGAAGCCAAGAGAAAATGTGCCGAGCAGGATTTCTGTAGCTCTTGATCGCAAACGATTTAGATAGAACACCCGTATGCAAAGTGAGAGCAGCGCATGATTTGTTCATCCCTTCAACGCAAACAGTTGTTTTGGATGACCCGTGTGCAACCACGTACAAACAATTTGGTAAGATTTGCATCTGTCATATTGGGTATGTTGCCATTTGTCAAACTGGAAAGTTTCTACCGGAGAGTCAAGACGAAAATGTGTGCCAACCCCTATGCATAAGTTCACGAGGTTACGGAACCCGCAAGTTGATCACCAAAACATACATCAAGTAGATCACGTGATATCCCATTGTCACCATAGATAAGCACATGCAAGACATACATCAAGTGTTCTCAAATCCTTAAAGACTCAATCCGATAAGATAACTTCAAAGGGAAAACTCAATCCATTACAAGAGAGTAGAGGGGGAGAAACATCATAAGATCCAACTATAATAGCAAAGCTCGCGATACATCAAGATCATACCACCTCAAGAACACGATAGGGAGAGATCAAACACATAGCTACTGGTACATACCCTTAGGCCCGAGGGTGAACTACTCCCTCCTTGTCATGGAGAGCGCCGGGATGATGAAGATGGCCACCGGTGATGGATCTCCCCTCTGGCAGGGTGCGGGAACAGGGTCCCAATTGGTTTTTGGTGGCTACAGAGGCTTGCGGCAGTAGAACTCCCAATCTATTCTGTTCCCCGATGTTTTTAGGTATATGGACATATATAGGCGAAAGAAGTCGGTCAGGGGAGCCACAAGGGGCCCACGAGGGTGGGGGCGTGCCGAGGGGGTAGAGCGCGCCTCCCTGCCTCGTGGCTTCCTCGAAGCTTCCCTGACGTCTACTCCAAGTCTCCTGGATTGCTTCCATTCCAAAAAATAACTCTCCCGAAGGTTTCATTCCATTTGGACTCCTTTTGATATTCCTTTTATTCGAAACACTGAAATAGGCAAGAAAACAAGAATTTGGGCTGGGCCTCCGGTTAATAGGTTAGTCCCAAAAATAATATAAAAGTGTTTAGTAAAGCCCATAAACATCCAAAACAGATAATATAATAGCATGAATACTTCATAAATTATAGATACGTTGGAGACGTATCAATGAGCACATATAAGAGCCATGGGATGAGTACATATAAGATCCATTTGCATGTTCAACAATGATTTGGCGTCCTGGATAGGGAGGGTGAAATGAGCTAACGATGCTAATGAACCCCTGTCCAAGATTCTGGAGGAAAATCCGACACTTACGGAAGAGGAGTTCCAAAAGTTCAAGGACACTTGCGCTACCGACGCAGCCAAGGCTAAGGCTGAGAAATTCAAGGGGCTCCAGCAAAGGAACACGGGGAACCAACGCCTCAGAGGCCGTGTCTACCTTGGCAAAAGGCCCATATGGGATAAGGAGGATGCAGAACATGAAGCTTCGGGGATCCCAGACCCATTCGTGAAGTTCACCGCCCCCTTGGAGCGTGACTTCATCTAGGCCCGGTACAAGTGGGATAGGGAAAAGAAGATTTTTTTAAACGGACCCGATCATGAGGAAATTGATTAAAATACTGGTAATTATTCTTTTACCATCTTACATTTAGCTTCTGATCAAGTCGACTACACATTCGTAAACTGTTCACGTTCCTTTTGCAGGAGAAGCAACACAGGCTTGTAGCCGAAAGCGAGTCTTCATCGATGAGGCCCAATGGGACACCCCTCTCAACCAGGCCTTGAATGAACTGAAGGGACTCCCTTTGGACCAGCGGTCGCAATATGGACGTGTGCACGGCGCCGGAGATGGCGCTACGTGGAAGGTGTATTACAACAAGGGATTGGAGGCCAAGAAGCAGAAAAAGAAGTCCAGTCAGGCGGACATGGACGAGAAGGTGAAGCTTGAGTTCGACAAAAAAGCAGCCAATGATGCAAAAAAATAGCTCAAGAGAAAATGAGTTGGTCCGATAGACAGTCGCTGCAGCTTTAGCTGCATGCAGAAATGATTTCGCTACTAACTTGATCCCGGCTGTCATCAACTGGAAGAAGAAAATCCAGACAAGATGTCACATGATTTTCCCATGCCCAGCTTCGTGGGGAGCAACTCAGTGAACATCACAACCGCACCATCACCTGCTCACGCAACCGCGCCTGTCCCACACCCGCTCATAGCAGCCCGTTCTCTTTCTCTGGCGTGCTAGGCGGGGCTTCGTCTTTGGCTGAGCTCGACGCCCTCACGGTAATTACACGTCGCACCGACATATATCTAGAATATTCCGCTTTCATTGCCTTTCGGATGTTTTACGCCGTAGTGATACGTCTCCAACGTATCTATAATTTTTGATTGTTCCATGCTGTTATATTATCATTCTTGGATGTTTTACAATCATTTTATAACAACTCTAACCTATTGGCATAGTGCCCAGTGCAAGTTGCTATTTTTTGCTTGTTTTTTTACCCAAGCATGATATTAATGAGTCTCTTAAAGCTATCAGAATTTCCATTGATGAGTGTAAAGAAAGAACCGCTAAGATGCGTGCTAAGCGAGATTGGTTTGGAAAAGCATGTTCTTCTAGTTTTTGTGAAAATAATGATGAAGATCTTAGGACTCCAACACAAGTCCGTTTCCTCTGTTTTGCGGTATGCCACACCCCTCCCGATGAACAGGACCCCCATTTCGACCGTAGCGCTCCAACACAAGTCCGTTTCCTCCATTTTGCGGTACGCCACACCCCTCCCGATGAACAGGATGTTGTTTCGACCGTAGCCGGTGAAACAGAAGGCCGTTTCCTCCGTACTGCGGTATGCCAGACCCCGTTTCGGCTGTTTCGTCCAAGCCGGTTGGCTCCCATTGAACAGGACGCATTGACCTAGTCTGTTGCCTCCCGATGAACAAGACATTGTTTCTTCGTTCCGAACCAGCCGGTTGGCTGCCCGATGAACAGGATGCCATTGCTGCCGTCCGTTGCCTCTCCATGTACACGAGCCCTGGCCGTATATATGCGTGAGTACGCCTTTGAGACTTCGCCCGTATGTACGTACGTGGCCGTATTTTTTGGCATGTGGCTGTACGTACGTGTACACGGTTTAGAAGGGACTGCCTGAACTGCTACATCGGGGGCTCTACTACTACATGTGCCGCTACTTGCTCGGGCACGGTTCATCATTGCAGAGAGACCGATCGACCAGTATGTATGTACACCTTCGCGACAACGCTTCGTATGCTTCGACCAGGTGGGTCCCGACTGTCAGGGAGGATAAGGAGGCACTTCCTTGAGGCGAAGTTATTGATGGTGGGTCCGAGCTGTCAGGGGGAGGATTCATTTTTTTCGCGCCTAATATGGAGGCACTTTCCTTGCGTCCGAAGATATAGCTGGTGGATCCCAGGTGTCAGGGGGAAAACATTTTTTTCACAAAATACAGCTAAGCCAAAATACAGAGGTCCTTCCAGTAGGTCCATGCTGTCAGGTGGTCATTATTTTGCGCGTAATAAGGAGGCACTTCCTTGCTGCAGCCATGGACCCAGCTATCAGCCTCTCCACGTACATTCCTCATCCAATGTAAGTCGTTCATTGACCATGCCGCACCGAGAGCACCAAGGCGGTAGACGACGGCGAGGCATGGGAATGGAATGACCCGGAGCCGGGGCAGACTCGGCAGTTGTTTCCCACGCGGAGGGGCGTACGAGGGTTTACTGGTTGGGCTGTAGTGTGAGGCTGCCATCGCCAGAGAATAATAGTAGGTCTAGGTGATTACAGGGATGGCCAGGCCAGCGATGCGAGTAGGATGGGGCGGTGAGGCCTGCGTGGTAGCAGAGCAGACCATGGGAGGCAGGAGCAGGCGACACGACCGACGCTGGTTTGGGCGGCTGGAGCAAGAACACCAGAGATTGAAGAAGCACTACTGGAACCAGGATCTTTGCCATCAGCCAGCTCTTTGCCGTCATCTAGCTGACGGCAAAGAACGTCTTTGCCATCAGCTTACAGAAAACTGACGGCAAAGAATGAGCTGACGACAAAGATCGTGTTTGTCGTCAGCCTGCTCTTTGCCGTTTGCTAGCTGACGGCATAGAAGCACGGCAAAGAGGGTGGGTGGCCCACTAACGAGAACGACCTAACGGCCACTTTCTTTGCCGTCTGCTAGCAGACGGCAAAGAGAGTGGCCAACCTAATGGCCGTTCCCCCCGGCCCCACCCCACTACCTAGGCTCTTTGCCGTCTGCTAGCAGACGGCAAAGAGCTTTGACCTAACAAAAAACAGTCAGCGCACGCGCCCCACCCCTCTCTCTCCCCTCTGTCTCTGTTCCCTCACCTCCCCGCTGTCCCTGTGCCCGAGCCACCCCCGTCGCCGACCCCCACCGCCCCGACCCCCAAGGCCTCCCGACACCCCAGCGCCCCACCGCCCGTCGCTGCTCCGCCCCCCGCCGCTCGACGCCTCTCCGTCCAGCCGGCCCCCGCCGCCCGGCGCTGCTCCGTGCAGCCGCCCCCTCGTGAGGTTTCTTCCCTTTTTATCTTTCTTTTTTTCTTGCTGTTTTTTGATTGAGGTTGTACTGTTAGTAATTTAGGTTAGTTGATTTAGTTCTTTTTTAGGTTAGTAGATTGTAGGTTAGTTTTTCTATATTTAGTCATATTTTAGGTTAGTAGATTTTTTGTTAGTCATATTTTAGGTTATTAGTACATTTTGTGAGATGAAATAAAGAAGAAAAGAAGAAAAAGTAGAAGTGGAGAGGAAAAAGGAAAATAAGGAAAATGAAGAAGAAAAAGAAGACAAGAGGAAGAAGAAGAAAAAGAAGGAGAGGAAAAAGGAAAATAAAGAAGAAGAAGAAGTGGAGGAGGAGAAGGAGAAGAATAGAAGAAGATGAAGAAGAAGAAGAAGAAGAAGAAGAAGAAAGAAGAAGATGAAAAAAAGAAGTAGAAGATGAAAAGAAGAAGTAGGAAAAGTAGAAAAAGAGGGTCGCCGAGGGAAAAGAGGGTCGCCGAGTGGTCGAGGGGTCGAGGATCGAGGGGAAAATGAGTCAAGGGTCGAGGCGTCAAGGATCGAGGTGTCGAGGGGAAAAGGGGTCGAGGGGTCGAGGATCAAGGGGAAAAGGAGTCAAGGGTCTATGGGTCGAGGATCGAGGTGTCGATGGGCCGAGGGTCGAGGAGAAAAGGGGTCGAGGCATCGAGGATTAAGGGGAAAATGAGTCGAGGGTCTAGGGGTCGAGGATCGAGGTGTCGAGGGTGCTCTTCGGCCTTCCAGAGGCCGACGGGGTCATATATTTGTGAATTATGAGTCAGGTATTCAATTATTATTATTTACATATATATTATTAATTAGTTCATGTTATTAGGTACTCATTTTTTTATTATGTTCATGATGATGATACACTTAATTTTTTTATTATGTTTATGTTGTACTAATTTTGTTTACTCTTTGTCATTGCAGGTGTTGACAGATGGTGGGCGCGGGTCGAGAGTGCTCTGAGCCTCCTTCCTCGGCATGTGCTGGGAGGGGTGTTTCCATTCCACCCCAGCACCTCCAGAGAGCGCTGCTAGACAGTATGCAGACACCACTGGCGAGCGCTTCTTCTTCGACCGGGAGAGGTTGGGGGAAGACGAAGAGGGGTCCTAGAGGTGGACGTGGCGGCGGGAGAGGTAGGAAGGCTGCTACGCCTTCCTCGCCGCCACCCCCAGCTGATTCTCCCGACCACAGGACTGCTCCATCTGAGGTGGACCTGTCTGACGTGGACCCGTCTCGGACTCCGGTCCACGAGCCTCAGGTCGCCGAGCCTTCGTCCCACGAGACTCGGGTCCCAGAATCTTCGTCCCACGAGACTCCGGTCTCAGAGTCTTCGTCCCACGTGACTCCGGAGACTAGTGGCCATGTTGATGGCGAGGACAGCTTTTCTGAGGATAGCTATAGAGAGGGCAAGCTGGTTGAGGGGGCAAGAAGGTCTACCAGCATGGTGGTACAAAGCTCCCGCCCGTGCCAGCGACCCGCGATCACATGTGGTTGATTGAGCCTAACGGGGAGAAGTAAGTGCATTTACTCTTTTTTAACCTTTTTCCTTCATGTTTCTTCAAATTAATATCTAATGTGTTGGCCTTGTCATACTGCAGGGGTTGGAAACATGCCCCTGGTGTCCGCAGGCCCAACCAGGTCCTTGTTGTGCTTTGCTGGCACCACTTCCCAGGGTGGGTCACGTTGCCCGGTGAGGGTCAGGTTCCACAACTAGCACTGAGCTGGGAGCTGTACATGGCTGCCCTGGACCCGCCGGAGGAGAGGGTCGACGGTGTCTTGTGCGAGACGGTGACCGACATTGTGATCCGGCGGTTTTGGGTAATTTCTCCTTTACAGAATAAAAAAATCAACAGTACCTAGTGATTGTACTAATCAGTGTTGTCTTGTTTGATTGAAGACCTTCTACAGGTTTCTTGACGAACATGAGGCGGACGCGGCTATGGTTCTCGAAGCTGAGTGCAAGCGCCTACTTCAGACCTTACGGCACGAGGCTGGTGCAGGCTGTTCGAGACTACTACGCCTCGACTAACATTAAGAGGTCCAAGACGAAGTGCCGCGCCAAGTATCTAAGTAAGGAGAAGTACATGAAGGTAATTACCTATTCTTAAGGCCTTGTACTTAGTTTCCTTGATTTGATTCGTAGGCGCAGCGCTGAAATTTCTCTTTGTCTAACTTAGGTGCCCCGAGATGGTGTGAGGATAGGATGGACTGTTGGGAGGCGTTGGTGGATGAGTGGTGCTCTCCCCAATGGCTAGCCGTCCACAACAAGGCCAGGAATAAGCGTGCCCAAATGCAAGGTGTGCCACACCATCAAGGGAGCTCCAACCTGTTTGACTACGGGGGTCACTGGGTATGTGGTTTGCTTCACGATTAATGCAATTTCATTCTTCATACTAGCTTGAGCCCTTAACTAATATTTTGTTCCTCTCTTTTAGGCGCGACACAACAAGAAGGACGTGCCACCGCTGTTCGACCTCTATGCCATGGTCCATACTGCCCCGTACAAGAAGGCCAAGGCATTCTTTGAGGATGACCTCGATCATCCAGAGAGCTTCACCAAAATCTCCTCCCACAACAAGCTCGTGGTACAGAGATGTTGGGAAGACGAGGAAAGGAGAGGACTTTGACCCGAGCCAGATTCCTTTTGATCCAGAGATCGTGATGCTATCTGGTGGCGGGAGGTACATGGCTGGGTAGCCATTGGGGATGGACAGATACATTTTCCTAGAACTCTCTCGCAGATCAAGAAGCGCCAGATGAGCTCCGATCTTGAGATAAGGCCTCGTCCACGACCAATGGAGCTCATCATCAAGGCTAGGGCCCAAGAGCTTCGGGCGGAGGCAAACAGGCAGGCGGCGGAGAGGGAGAGGGACTTGGAGGAGAGGACGGCTAGTCTGCTGGAGGCGGAGAGGAACCGGAACGACACGTCTCACCGGGCCCTATACAAGCTCCTCGTGGTAAGTTTCTCCTACATATTAGCCAAATCATGCACGTAATGTTCGTTTCATTACTAACTAATATGGCTTTAGAATGATGAGATGGACAAGACCCATCCGTTAGCTTAGCATAATGATCGTTAAGTTTTATTGCTATTGCTTTCCTCATGACTTATACATATTCCTCTGACTATGAGATTATGCAACTCCCGATTACCGGAGGAACACCTTGTGTGCTATCAAATGTCAAAACATAACTAGGTGATTATAAAGATGCTCTACAGGTGTCTCCGAAGGTGTTTGTTGGGTTAGCATAGATCAAGATTAGGATTTGTCACTCTGAGTATCGGAGAGGTATCTCTGGGCCCTCTCGGTAATGCACATCACTATAAGCCTTGCAAGCAATGTGACTAATGAGTTAGTTGCGGGATGATGCATTACGGAACGAGTAAAGAGACTTGCCGGTAACGAGATTGAACTAGGTATGATGATACCGACGATCGAATGTCGGGCAAGTAACATACCGATGACAAAGGGAATAACGTATGTTGTTATTGCGGTTTGACCGATAAAGATCTTCGTAGAATATGTGGGAGCCAATGTGAGCATCCAGGTTCCGCTATTGGTTATTGACCGGAGATGTGTCTCGGTCATGTCTACATAGTTCTTGAACCCGTAGGGTCCGCACGCTTAACGTTCGATGATGATTTGTATTATGAGTTATATGTTTTGGTGACCAAAGTTTGTTCGGAGTCTCGGATGTGATCACGGACATGTCGAGGAGTCTCGAAATGGTCGAGAGGTAAAGATTCATATATTGGAAGGTAGTATTCGGACATCGGAATGGTTTCGAGTGGTTCAGGTATTTTACCGGAGTACCGAGGGTTACCGGAACCCCCCGGGGAAGTATTGGGCCTACATGGGCCCTAAGGGAGAGAGGGAAGCCCACGGAGGGAGGGGGTGGCGCGCGCCCCCCTCCTAGGGAGTCCAAATAGGACAAGGAGGAGGGGGCATGGCCCCCCTTTCCTCTCCCTCTCCTTCCTTTTCCCTTCGGTGAAGAAAGGAAAGGGGGGGGGGGGCGAATCCTACTCCTAGTAGGACTCCCCCCATGGCACGCGCCTCCTGGCCGGCCTCCTCCTCCTCCCCTCCTTTATATACGGGGGCAGGGGCACCCCATATCACATCAATTGTTCTCTTAGCCGTGTGCTTAGTGCTTAGGCGAAGCCCTGCGCGGATCACATCACCATCACCGTCACCACACCGTCGTGCTGACAGAACTCTCCCTCGACCCTCTGCTGGATCAAGAGTTCGAGGGACATCATCAAGCTGAACGTGTGCTAAACTCGGAGGTGCCGTACATTCGGTACTAGATCGTTTGGATCGTGAGGACGTTCGACTACATCAACCGCGTTAACATAACTCTTCCGCTTTCAGTCTACGAGGGTACGTGGACACACTCTCCCGCTCCCGTTGCTATGCATCTCCTAGATAGATCTTGCGTGAGCATAGGAAAATTTTGAAAATGCATGCTACATTTCTCAACAGTGGCATCCGAGCCAGGTCTATGCGTAGATGATATGCATGAGTAGAACACAAAGGGTTGTGGGCGATAATAGTCATACTGCTTACCACCAACAGCTTATTTTGATTCGGCGGTATTGTTGGATGAAGCGGCCTGTACCAACATTACATGACCACATTCATGAGACTGGTTCTACCGACGTGCTTTGCACATAGGTGGCTGGCGGGTGTCTGTTTCTCCAACTTTAGTTGAATCGAATTTGACTACGGCCGGTCCTTGTTGAAGGTTAAAACAACACACTTGACGAACGTTGTGGTTTTGATGCGTAGGTAAAAATGGTTCTTTCTAGAAGCCCGTAACAGCCAAGTAAAACTTGCAACAACAAAGTAGAGGACGTCTAACTTGTTTTTGCAGGGCATGTTGTGATGTGATATGGTCAAGACATGATATGATATAAGTTATCTTATGAGATGATCATGTTTTGTAAAAGTTATCGGCAACTTGCAGGAGCCTTATGCACTACAAAAAAAGACACATCCGTGACATTTTGGGCGACGATTTTTTTTCCTGTTATACTTATGACACTTCTATGACGATAATTGTGACAAAACCCGGTATCATCATAGATGTGGTGGGCTCCTACTTCTATGACAAAAAATCATGACAGAAAATGGGCTTTTCATCCTGGGCAAGCCGGAGACACAGCTGCATGACATTCTTTGGGCCGTCCATGACGGAAAAAACCGTGGTAGAAGCGAGGGCGAGGAAAATATTGGGGTGTTCCAGGTTACGGTGGGGTGGTCGGGGCCGAGCGATGCATGGAGGTTTGCGCATTTCTCTCGTACACGCACGCGCGTGGGTGCGAGGCATTGGGCTCTGACTGAACCCGAGCGAGGCGTTCGCCTACTGAACCCGAGTGATTGCACTGCAGGCTACGCGTTACTGAACCCGAGCGATCAATCGATGGCTGTTAACTGAACCCGATCGAGCGATTCCTTCGCTACTGCTGCTAACTGAAGCCAATCGATGCTGCCTCTGGATGAACAGTGAGCGTTGCTCGGGGGTTTTGGATGAACAGTTCCCGGTGGGGGTGGATGAACAGGACCCCGTGGTGTTGCCTCTGGATGAATAGGACCCCGATCGATCGAGCCGGTTGGGGCTGGATGAATAGGACCCCGTGGAGGGCTGGATGAATAGGACGACCCCGTGGAGGGCTGGATGAACAGTAGACGGTGTAGGGCTGGATGAACAGTAGCCCGTGGAGGGGTGGTTGAACAGGAGCCCGTGGAGAGGGCTGGTTGAACAGTAGCCGGTGGAGTAGCACGCGGTGGAGGCTGGATGAACAGGAGCCCGTGGATGAACAGTCGCAGGTGGAGGCTGGAGGAGGTCGACGGTGGATGAATAGTAGCCCGTGGAGGCTAGAGGGGGTCGACGGTGGGGATGAACAGTATCCCGTGGAGTCCCATTTTGCGGTATGCCACAGCCCTCCCGATGAACAGGACCCCCGTTTCGACCGTAGCGCTCCAACACAAGTCTGTTTGCTCCGTTTTGCGGCATGCCACACCCCTCCCGATCAACAGGACCCCGTTTCGACCGTAGGAGGTTCAACACAAGTCAGTTTCCTCCGTTTTGCGGTATGCCAGACCCCTCCCGATGAACAGGATCCCGTTTCGACCGTGGCCGGTCGAACACAAGGCTGTTTCCTCCGTTCGGCGGTACGCCAGGCCTCGTTTCCATCGGCTGTTCCATCCAAGCCCTCCCCATGAACACGACAACACATTCCATTCCGACCCAGCCGGTTGCTCCCCATGAACACGACGACGACGCTGTTTCTCCGTTCCGACCCAGCCATGTACACGAGCCCTGGCCGTACATATGCGCGAGTAGGCATTCGAGATCCCGCCCGTATGTACGTACGTGGCCATATTTTCTTTCTTGCACACTGGCTGCTGTACGTATGTGTACATGCTACGTGCGTGCCTCTACTACGACACGTGCGTGCCTCTACATTGACCAGTATGTACGTACATGTTCGCGACCAGAATGACAACGCTACGTACGCTTCAACCAGGTGGGTCCCGACTGTCAGGCACTTCCTTCCGTGCGAAGATGTAGCTAGTGGGTCCCAACAGTCAGGGGGCGAATCGTTTTTTTGCCCAGACGCACTTCCTTGCGTGCGAAGATGTAGCTGGTGGGTCCCAGCAGTCAGGGGAAAACATTTTTTCGCGAAATACGGTGGCTCGTCCGGTGGGTCCCTGCTGTCAGGTGGAGGAATAATTATTTTGCGCATAATAAGGAGGCACTTCCTTGCGGCCGCCGTGGACCCAGCTGTCAGCCTCTCCACGTACAGTACTCTTCCGATGGAAGTCGTTCCTTGACCACGTTGACCACCACACGCCGAGAGCACCAGGGCGGTGGACGACGGCGAGGCCTAGGAAGGGGACGACGCGGAGCCGGGGAAGACGCGACAGTGGAAGCCCGCGAGGAGAGGAGTACGAGGGTTCACTGGTTCGGATGCGGTGTGAGGCTACCGTCGCCACAGGGCCTAGCCAGCGGTGGGAATTAATAGTAGGGGGCGGTGAGGCCTCCGCGGCAGCACAGCCGGCCACGGGAGGCAGGAGCATGCGGCACGACCGGCGCTACTTTGGGCGGCTGGAGCAAGAAGACCAGAGGTTGAAGAAGCACTATGGCCGTTGGATGGACATCGTACGGTCACTGGAGCTAGAATCGTTCATATTGACTAAGTTGACAAAGCCCTCCGTCCCCGTCAACTTAGTAGGCCCACAAGTCAGCCACCCACTATGGTGGGTCCCAGCTAGCAGGGGGTATTCATTTTTTTGTGCGTAATAAGGAGGCACTTCCTTGCGTGCGAAGATATAGCTGGTGGGTCCGACCTGTCAGCGGGGGGAACGTTTTTTCGCGAAATACAAAATCCCTTCCCGTGGGTCCAAGCTGTCAGGTGGAGGAATCATTATTTTGCGCGTAATAAGGAGGCATTTCCTTGCGTGCGGCCGTGGACCCAGCTGTCAACATGTCCACGTACAGTCCACTTCCGATGGATGTCGTTCATTGACCACGTTGACCAGGCCGCGCCGAGAGCACCAGGGCGGTGGACGACGGCGAGGCCTAGGAAGGGAACGACACAGAGCCAGGGAAGACTCGGCAGTTGTTTCCCACGTGGAGGTGTACGAGGGTTTACTGGTTCGTCTGCCGTCCCCGGAGAATAACAGTAGGTGTGGGTGAGTAGAGGGATAGCTAGGCCAGCGATGGGAGTATGGTGGGGCGGTGAGGCTTGCGCAGCAGCATAGTTGGCCACGGGAGGAGGGAGCAGGCAGTCCCGCCGGCGCTTGTTTGAGCGGCTGGAGCAGGAAGAGCAGAGATTGAAGAAGCACAACAGCCGTTGGATGGACATCGAACAGTCACTCCTCTCGTGTGTTGACTAAGTTGACACGGCGTTGCGTGTGCGTCAACCTTTTTTTTTAGGAAAGCATATGCGTCAACCTGTAGTAGGCGCACAAGTCAGCCTCAAATCTGTGGAAAACAACATACAACCCATCTGCCATTATTTCTAATAATGTACAACCCATTTGCTAATTCTTAAGAATTTTTTTGAGCCCATCTTCTTTTTGTTAGCATTACAGCCCATATTGTGGCCACGGTAAAAAAGTATACGAAGTTTTGCATATTTCGGTGCGGTCAACTATTTTTAATCCTGAAATATCGATTCACATTCAAACTATTTTGAAAAATAATTTATATAAATATAAAATCCAAATAATTGTCCATGCATAAAAATCAATGGAATTTAAAATCTTGTAATGAAAAAAAATTGAAACTAATTCCTGGTTTGATGTGTTTTAAAAATGTACAACCCATTTCTGGGCAACCCGAATGAAACACTCCTCGTCTTGAAAGATTTGTAGCCCAGAAGGGCTGATAAAGCAAGTAGGCCTCGTTTGGGTATTTCTTAAAAAAAATAGAACTGGGCTAGCCATTTTCAGCAAGAAAAAAACACAACTGGGCTCATGATGTGGTAAACATAAATAAAACCCTGGCTAGACGGGCCACAGCCCTCGCACAGCCCCGTTGTTACCCTGATCCATCGCTAAAACTAGTATAAATAACAACTGCTTGTTCCTCAAAAAAACTGCGCGACCTGCTGGGTCCCTGGTGTCAGCCGCTCGTAGTGTAATTCTCTCGTTTATTGACTACGTTGAGAATGGCGTGAGCCCCAGATGTCCAACCATTAGGAGGAACCATATTTTTGGGCTTGTAATATAGAGGCACTTGCTTGCGTACTGCCATGGCACTGGTGGGTCCCTACTGTCATCCTCTCCACGTACAGTCATCTCCTTGTTCCTCTCGGTTGTTGATGACGTTGACAACGCAAGAGGGTGGCGCACCGCGCACGGCGAGCGAACCAAGGCCGCAAGGCAGAGGACGATGGTGAGGCCTCGGACGGAACGAACAGGAGCCGTGGAAGATGCGTCGGTCCAGTCGCAGGTGGAGGGGAGTACGAGGGTTGACTGGTTCGGGTGTGGGTGCATGTTGGTGCTGACATCGCTGGAGAATAACAGGACGTGTGGGGGAATAGAGGGAGGGACTGGCCAACGTTGGAGGGTACTACGGTAGGGCGGTGGAGGCCCAGCCAGCCATGGGAGCCGAGAGTAGGCGGAGCCGACGGGGTGGTTTGGTTTGGGTGCCTGGAGGAAGAAGAAGACAAGATATAGAAGATACACGACAGATGTTGGATGTGAATCCAACGGCTAGTAGGCAGAATCGTTTGTTGACTGGCGAGTAAGTCAACACCACCTTGGATAGGCTATTTCCTCGCGGGTCCCCAATGTCAGAATCCAAATCTGTCACGGCCATGCAGCCTTTCCTATGAAAATTTACAGCCCATTTGATGTGCTAGTTCGAAATAAGTTTGTGGGTGCTGGTGGGGGCTAATCACTTGGCTTCTGTAATGCAAAGTGAGCTCAAGCAGCCGGCGAGAGTGATGTTATTTCCCTTGGTTGGGATTTGTTAGTTGTTACAATATTTCACTCTAAATTAAATGACTGGCAAGCCATTTGCCTTGTTTAAAAGAAAATATGACAGTCACAGCCGAGTTGAAAAGGGCAAGAACATCTAACTCCAGCTTACAAACTGTACAAAAGCACGAGGGTTAATTGTTCACCAGGTTTACAAAAAACCCAGGTTGAAAAGGGCAACAACATCTAACTCCAGCACTGTTTTCGGCAGTCACAGTCAAATGGATCGGTCAGGTCCATAGAATGAACATCCTGGGTCGTAAAATTTACTGGATTATGACCACAATAGAAGCCCGACACGTTCCGAAGCTCTTTTGCCCACCTAAAACTCCTTTTTTTGCTCTTCCAGATACCCATCCGTCAAAACCATGCTGCTGATAAACTTAAGCCTGATGGACAATAGTAACCTCGCATTCAGCAGGAAGAATGTGACAAATCTAGTGTTTGCACGGTTGGCTACATATCGTTCTAGCGTTATTGTCTTCAATCGAATCTCATGAGAAGTGAGAAAATCTTGATGCTTACGAATCCACCGATTGGTTATAAATTTCTTACCTCGTTCTGTTGCCTAAATAGACATGAAGATTGAAAACAGTTAAGGTCTAAAAAAAGAGTGTCGAAAGAGCAACAGCTGAACGGTTAATTCTAGTACACTATATGTGGGCTTCAATTGTGCGTGAAATTATCACCTTTATATACAACTTCTCCAGACATGGAAAGCATTGCAGCAAGCCAGTAATCTTGTTCAGATCAAAACTATTCATTTGGATATATAAGAACTTGACAGAGTCCAGCACCATTGATAGGCCATCCATGGAGAAACTCTTCATTGAGCATAGAACAAAATATTAGTACAAAATGTGTACTCCAAGATGATACATAACTTATGCGCAGAAATTTAAAATGCAGCTTATGGTTGTTGGGGAACATAGTAATTTCAAAAATTTCCTACGCACACGCAAGATCATGGTGATGCATAGCAACGAGAGGGGAGAGTGTTGTCCACGTACCCTCGTAGACCGAAAGCGGAAGCGTTAACATAACGCGGTTGATGTAGTCGTACGTCTTCACGATCCGACCGATCAAGTACCGAACGCACGGCACCTCCGAGTTCAGCACACGTTCAGCTCGATGACGTCCCTCGAACTCCGATCCAGCCGAGTGTTGAGGGAGAGTTTCGTCAGCACGACGGCGTGGTGACGATGATGATGTTCTACCGACGCAGGGCTTCGCCTAAGCACCGCTACGATATTATCGAGGTGTAATATGGTGGAGGGGGCACCGCACACGCCTAAGAGATCGTTGACCAATTGTGTCTATGGGGTGCCCCCTGCCCCCGTATATAAAGGAGCAAGGGGGAGGCCGCGGGCCAAGGAGGAGGGCGCGCCAAGGGGGGAGTCCTACTCCCACCGGGAGTAGGACTCCTCCTTTCCTTGTTGGAATAGGAGAAGGGAAGGGAGAAGGAGAAAGAAGGAAGGGGGCGCCCCCCTCCCTAGTCCAATTCGGACTAGTCCATGGGGAGGGGTGTGGCCACCCTTTGGGGCCTTTCTCTCCTTTCCCGTATGGCCCATTAAGGCCCGTAACTCTCCGGTACTCCGAAAAATACCCGAATCACTCGGAACCTTTCCAAAGTCCGAATATAGTCGTCCAATATATCAATCTTTACGTCTCGGCCATTTTGAGACTCCTCGTCATGTCCCCGATCTCATCCGGGACTCCGAACTCCTTCGGTACATCAAAACACATAAACTCATAATATAACCGTCATCGTAACGTTAAGCGTGCGGACCCTACGGGTTCGAGAACTATGTAGACATGACCGAGACACCTCTCCGGTCAATAACCAATAGCGGAACCTGGATGCTCATATTGGCTCCCACATATTCTACGAAGATCTTTATCGGTCAGACCGCATAACAACATACGTTGTTCCCTTTGTCATCGGTATGTTACTTGCCCGAGATTCGATCGTCGGTATCTCAATACCTAGTTCAATCTCGTTACCAGCAAGTCTCTTTACTCGTTCCGTAATACATCATCCCGCAACTAACTCATTAGTTACAATGCTTGCAAGGCTTATAGTGATGTGCATTACTGAGTGGGCCCAGAGATACCTCTCCGACAATCAGAGTGACAAATCCTAATCTCGAAATACGCCAACCCAACAAGTACCTTTGGAGACACCTGTAGAGCACCTTTATAATCACCCAGTTACGTTGTGACGTTTGGTAGCACACAAAGTGTTCCTCCGGTAAACGGGAGTTGCATAATCTCATAGACATAGGAACATGTATAAGTCATGAAGAAAGCAATAGCAACATACTAAATGATCGAGTGCTAAGCTAACGGAATGGGTCAAGTCAATCACATCATTCTCCTAATGATATGATCCCGTTAATCAAATGACAACTCATGTCTATGGCTAGGAAACATAACCATCTTTGATCAACGAGCTAGTCAAGTAGAGGCATACTAGTGACACTCTGTTTGTCTATGTATTCACAGATGTATCATGTTTCCGGTTAATACAATTCTAGCATGAATAATAAACATTTATCATGATATAAGGAAATAAATAATAACTTTATTATTGCCTCTAGGGAATATTTCCTTCAGTCTCCCACTTGCACTAGAGTCAATAATCTAGTTCACATCGCCATGTGATTTAACATCAATAGTTCACATCACCATGTGATTAACACCCATAGTTCACATCGTCATGTGACCAACACCCAAAGGGTTTACTAGAGTCAATAATCTAGTTCACATCGCTATGTGATTAACACCCAAAGAGTACTAAGGTGTGATTATGATTTGCTTGTGAGATAATTTTAGTCAACGGGTCTGTCACATTCAGATCCATTTGCAAATTTCTATGTCTACAATGCTCTGCACGGAGCTACTCTTAGCTAATTGCTCCCACTTTCAATATGTATCTAGACCGAGACTTAGAGTCATCTAGATTAGTGTCAAAACTTGCATCGACGTAACCCTTTACGACGAACCTTTTGTCACTTCCATAATCGAGAAACATATCCTTATTCCAGTAAGGATAATTTTGACCGCTGTTCAGTGATCTACTCCTAGATCACTATTGTGCTCCCTTGCCAAAATCAGTGTAGGGTATACAATAGATCTGGTACACAGCATGGCATACTTTATAGAACCTATGGCCGAGGCATAGGGAATGACTTTCATTCTTTTTCTATCTTCTGCCGTGGTCGGGCTTTGAGTCTTACTCAATTTCACACCTTGTAACACAGGTAAGAAACTCTTTCTTTGACTGTTCCATTTTGAACCACTTCAAAATCTTGTTAAGGTATGTACTCATTGAAAAAACTTATCAAGCGTCTTGATCTATCTCTATAGATCTTGATGCTCAATATGTAAGCAGCTTCACCGAGGTCTTTCTATGAAAAACTCCTTTCAAACACACCTTTATGCTTTGCAGAATAATTCTACATTATTTCCGATCAACAATATGTCATTCACATATACTTATCAGAAATGTTGTAGTGCTCCCACTCACTTTCTTGTAAATACAGGCTTCACCGCAAGTCTGTATAAAACTATATCCTTTGATCAACTTATCAAAGCGTATATTCCAACTCCGAGATACTTGCACCAGTCCATAGATGGATCGCTGGAGCTTGCATAATTTGTTTTCACCTTTAGGATTGACAAAACCTTCTGGTTGCATCATATACAACTCTTCTTTAATAAATCCATTAAGGAATGCAGTTTTGTTTATCCATTTGCCAGATTTCATAGAATGCGGCAATTGCTAACATGATTCGGACAGACTTAAGCATCGCTGCGAGTGAGAAAATCTCATCGTAGTCAACACCTTGAACTTTGTCAAAAACCTTTTTCCGACAAGTCTAGCTTTGTAGATAGTAACACTACTATCAGCGTCCGTCTTCCTCTTGAAGATCCATTTATTTTCTATGGCTTGCCGATCATCGGGCAAGTCAACCAAACTCCACACTTTGTTCTCATACATGGATCCCATCTCAGATTTCATGGCCTCAAGCCATTTTGCAGAATCTGGGCTCATCATCGCTTCCTCATAGTTCGTAGGTTCGTCATGGTCAAGTAACATGACCTCCAGAACAGGATTACCATATCACTCTGGTGCGGATCTTACTCTGGTTGACCTACGAGATTCAGTAATAACTTGATCTGAAGTTCCATGATCATCATCATTAACTTCCTCACTAATTGGTATAGGCGTCATAGAAACTGGTTTTTGCGATGAACTACATTCCAATAAGGGAGCAAGTACAATTACCTCATCAAGTTCTACTTTCCTCCCACTCACTTCTTTCGAGAGAAACTCCTCTAGAAAGGATCCATACTTAGCAACGAATGTCTTGCCTTCGGATTTGTGATAGAAGGTGTACCCAACTGTCTCCTTTGGGTATCCTATGAAGACACATTTCTCCGATTTGGGTTTGAGCTTATCAGGATGAAACTTTTTCACATAAGCATCGCAACCCCAAACTTTAAGAAACGACAACTTTGGTTTCTTGCCAAACCACAGTTCATAAGATGTCATCTCAACGGATTTAGATGGTACCCTATTTAACGTGAACGCAGCTGTCTCTAATGCATAACCCCAAAACGATAGTGGTAGATCGGTAAGAGACATCATATATCGCACCATATCTAATAAAGTACGGTTACGATGTTTGGACACACCATTACACCGTGGTGTTCCAGGTGGCGTGAGTAGTGAAACTATTTCACATTGTTTTAACTGAAGGCCAAACTCGTAACTCAAATACTCTTCTCCACGATCAGATCGTAGAAACTTTATTTTCTTGTTACGATGATTTTCCACTTCACTCTGAAATTATATGAACTTTTCAAATGTTTCAGACTTCTGTTTCATTAAGTAGATATACCCATATCTGCTCAAATCATCTGTGAAGGTCAGAAAATAATGATACCTGCTACGAGCCTCAATATTCATCGAACCACATACATCTGTATGTATGATTTCCAACAAATCTGTTGCTCTCTCCATAGTTCCGGAGAAAGGCGTTTTAGTCATCTTGCCCATGAGGCACGGTTCGCAAGGATCAAGTGATTCATAATCAAGTGATTCCAAAATCCCATCAGTATGGAGTTTCTTCATGCGCTTTACACCAATATGACCTAAACGGCAGTATTAACTTTGCATCTTTTGGCTTCATTATTATGAATATGTGTATCACTACGATCGAGATCCAACAAACCATTTTATTGGGTGTATGACCATAGAAGGTTTTATTCATGTAAATAGAACAACAATTATTCTCTAATTTAAATGAATAACCGTATTGCAAAAACATGATCAAATCATATTCATGCTTAACGCAAACACCAAATAACACTTATTTAGTTTCAACACTAATCCCGAAAGTATAGGGAGTGTGCGATGATGATCATATCAATCTTGGAACTACTTCCAACACACGTCGTCACCTCGCCTTTTACTAGTCTCTGTTTATTCTGCAACTCCCGTTTCGAGTTACTACTCTTAGCAACTGAACCAGTATCAAATACCGAGGGGTTGCTACGAACACTAGTAAAATACACATCAATAATCTGTATATCAAATATACCTTTGTTCACTTTGCCATCCTTCTTATCCACCAAATACTTGGGGCAGTTCCGCTTCCAGTGACCAGTCCCTTTGCAGTAGAAGCACTTAGTCTCAGGCTTAGGTCCAGACTTGGGCTTCTTCACTTGAGCAGCAACTTGCTTGCCGTTCTTCTTGAAGTTCCCCTTCTATCCCTTTGCCCTTTTCTTGAAACTAGTGGTCTTGTTAACCATCAACACTTGATGCTATTTCTTGATTTCTACCTTCGTCGATTTCAGCATCGCGAAGAGCTCGGGAATTACTTTCGTCATCCCTTGCATACTATAGTTCATCACGAAGTTCTACTAACTTGGTGATGGTGACTAGAGAATTCTGTCAATCACTATTTTATCTGGAAGATTAACTCCCACTTGATTCAAGCGATTGTAGTACCCAGACAATCTAAGCACATGCTCACTGCTTGAGCTATTCTCCTCCATCTTTTAGCTATAGAACTTGTTGGAGACTTCATATCTCTCAACTCGAGTATTTGCTTGAAATATTAACTTCAACTCCTGGAACATCTCATATGGTCCATGACGTTCAAAACGTCTTTGAAGTCCCGATTCTAAGCCGTTAAGCATGGTGCACTAAACTATCAAGTAGTCATCATTTTGAGCTAGCCAAACGCTCATAACGTCTGAATCTGCTCCTGCAATAGGTCTGTCACCTAGCGGTGCATCAAGGACATAATTCTTCTGTGCAGCAATGAGGATAATCCTCAGATCACGGATCCAATCCGCATCTTTGCTACTAACATCTTTCAACATAATTTTCTCTAGGAACATATTAAAAATAAACACAGGGAAGCAACAACGCGAGCTATTGATCTACAACATAATTTGCTAAAATACTATCAGGACTAAGTTCATGATAAATTTAAGTTCAATTAATCATATTACTTAAGAACTCCCACTTAGATAGACATCCCTCTAATCCTCTAAGTGATCACGTGATCCATATCAACTAAACCATGTCCGATCATCACGTGAGATGGAGTAGTTTCAACGGTGAACATCACTATGTTGATCATATCTACTATATGATTCACGCTCGACCTTTTGGTCCCCGTGTTCCGAGGCCATATCTGCATATGCTAGGCTCGTCAAGCTTAACTTGAGTATTCCGCGTGTGCAACTGTTTTGCACCCGTTGTATTTGAACGTAGAGCCTATCACACCCGATCATCACGTGGTGTCTCAGCACGAAGAACTTTCGCAACGGTGCATACTCAGGGAGAACACTTTTATCTTGAAATTTTAGTGAGAGATCATCTTATAATGCTACCGTCAATCAAAGCAAGATAAGATGCATAAAAGATAAACATCACATGCAATCAATATAAGTGATATGATATGGCCATCATCATCTTGTGCTTGTGATCTCCATCTCCGAAGCACCGTCATGATCACCATCGTCACCGGCGCGACACCTTGATCTCCATCATAGCATCGTTGTCGTCTCGCCAACTATTGCTTTTACGACTATCGCTACCGCTTAGTGATAAAGTAAAACAATTACATGGCGATTGCATTTCATACAATAAAGCGACAACCATATGGCTGCTGCCAGTTGCCGATAACTCGGTTACAAAACATGATCATCTCATACAATAAAATATAGCATCATGTCTTGACCATATCACATTACAACATGCCCTGCAAAAACAAGTTTGACGTCCTCTACTTTGTTGTTGCAAGTTTTACGTGGCTGCTACGGGCTTAGCAAGAACCGTTCTTAGCTACGCATCAAAACCACAACGATAGTTTGTCAAGTTGGTGCTGTTTTAACCTTCGCAAGGACCGGGCGTAGCCACACTCGGTTCAACTAAAGTGAGAGAGACAGACACCCGCCAGTCACCTTTAAGCATCGAGTGCTCGCAACGGTGAAACCAGTCTCGCGTAAGCGTACGCGTAATGTCGGTCCGGGCTGCTTCATCTCACAATACCGCTGAACCAAAATATGACATGCTGGTAAGCAGTATGACTTATATCGCCCACAACTCACTTGTGTTCTACTCGTGCACATAACATCAACGCATAAAACCTGGCTCTGATACCACTGTTGGGGAACATAGTAATTTCAAAAATTTCCTACGCACACGCAAGATCGTGGTGATGCATAGCAACGAGAGGGGAGAGTGTTGTCCACGTATCCTCGTAGACCGAAAGCGGAAGCGTTAACACAACGCGGTTGATGTAGTCGTACGTCTTCACGATCCGACCGATCAAGTACCGAACGCACGGCACCTCCGAGTTCAGCACACGTTCAGTTCGATGACGTCCCTCGAACTCCGATCCAGTCGAGTGTTGAGGGAGAGTTTCGTCAGCACGATGGCGTGGTGACGATGATGATGTTCTACCGACGCAGGGCTTCGCCTAAGCACCGCTACGATATTATCGAGGTGTAATATGGTGGAGGGGGGCACCGCACACGGCTAAGAGATCGTTGATCAATTGTGTCTATGGGGTGCCCCCTGCCCCCGTATATAAAGGAGCAAGGGGGAGGCCGCCGGCCAAGGAGGAGGGCGTCCTTTCCTTGTTGGAATAGGAGAAGGGAAGGGAGAAGGAGAAAGAAGGAAGGGGGCGCCCCCCTCCCTAGTCCAATTCGGACTAGTCCATGGGGAGGGGTGCGGCCACATTTTGGGGCCTTTCTCTCCTTTCCCGTATGGCCCATTAAGGCCCAATACGAATTCCCGTAACTCTCCGATACTCCGAAAAATACCCGAATCACTCGGAACCTTTCCGAAGTCCGAATATAGTCGTCCAATATATCGATCTTTACGTCTTGGCCATTTCGAGACTCCTCGTCATGTCCCCGATCTCATCCGGGACTCCGAACTCCTTCGGTACATCAAAACACATAAACTCATAATATAACCGTCATCGTAACGTTAAGCGTGCGGACCCTACGGGTTCGAGAACTATGTAGACATGACCGAGACACCTCTCCGGTCAATAACCAATAGCGGAACCTGGATGCTCATATTGGCTCCCACATATTCTACAAAGATCTTTATCGGTCAGACCGCATAACAACATACGTTGTTCCCTTTGTCATTGGTATGTTACTTGCCTGAGATTCGACCGTCGGTATCTCAATACCTAGTTCAATCTCGTTACTGGCAAGTCTCTTTACTCGTTCCGTAATACATCATCCCGCAACTAACTCATTAGTTACAATGCTTGCAAGGCTTATAGTGATGTGCATTACTGAGTGGGCCCAGAGATACCTCTCCGACAATCGGAGTGACAAATCCTAATCTCGAAATACGCCAACCCAACAAGTACCTTTGGAGACACCTGTAGAGCACCTTTATAATCACCCAGTTACGTTGTGACGTTTGGTAGCACACAAAGTGTTCCTCCGGTAAACGGGAGTTGCATAATCTCATAGTCATAGGAACATGTATAAGTCATGAAGAAAGCAATAGCAACATACTAAATGATCGAGTGCTAAGCTAGCGGAATGGGTCAAGTCAATCACATCATTCTCCTAATGATATGATCCCATTAATCAAATGACAACTCATGTCTATGGCTAGGAAACATAGCCATCTTTGATCAACGAGCTAGTCAAGTAGAGGCATACTAGTGACACTCTGTTTGTCTATGTATTCACAGATGTATCATGTTTCCGGTTAATACAATTCTAGCATGAATAATAAACATTTATCATGATATAAGGAAATAAATAATAACTTTATTATTGCCTCTAGGGCATATTTGCTTGAATGGTTACAAGTGTAGATGGTAATATAAAGTACCTGAAGAACTGTGGAGCCAAACACCATATTGAAATGAGCACAGAGATCATGTATTACACCCAAGGTCTCCAGTTTAGGCGCAGAAAGGATGGTTATTTGGAATGGTGAATAACTAGAATCAAGGATCAACCTTTGAAGTGAAGGGGCATCTTGGATGATGAGCTGCCTTCCGTCAAAAGAAATTCCAATTCTTACAAGGTTAGGCGACTTTATTTGGAGACAACCGATTCTAACGGTGAAAACAAGCACCAAGCACTCTAGGGCAGGGCAACTGGAGTGGATGATGTTGTGCAATGAGGCCTCCGATATATGAACCCGCACAAGTGAAAGTTTCTTGAGAAATGGGAGTCGAAGGTTTAGTACCAGATTGTCTGGTAGGTAGCACAGCGCAAAGGTGGCGGTGTGGAGAGAGGAGGAAAACCGCGAGACGGACATCGGTGCTAAGGGCACAAGTACATGGCGTTCGGTATGTGGTATGTGATTTCCAGGGGAATAGTAGAACTCAAGCAGCTGTAGTTCTGTGAATTTAGGGGATTTCAGCCAGGCGTCCACCGTGTAGGGCATGGTATGCTTGCTCAGGTAGCATGACGGGATGCAGATGCTTTCAACGGAGCCCTGGTGGGAGGACATGATGGCTCTTGGGATTTCAAAATCATTGAAGAGAGATAGCTGACGACAGTCGAGATTAAGAGGCACGGTGCGCCATAGAGGGCGCCACCGAATTGAGAGGACTTGGGTGCGGTAGCAATCCTTGGTGGGGAAAAGCGAGATGATCTCCCCAAGGACGGCGTCTGGGAGATCGCTGATGCGGTCCGCCCGAGATTCTACGGATTCCTGGAATCCGGTGGGGGCGGGGTCGCCGCTTCTCCCCACGCTGCCGGGTGCGGGATCTACAACAGGCGTCGCCGCTGGCGGGAGCCTTATCTTCTTGGCGCTGGGGTCAGCTGACTCCATTTTCCTCGAGGGTGTCGCGTCGCGCTCACGGATTTGAGCAGAGTAACGAATGACGAGCCTAGTTATAGTGCGAGTGAAGAAGAAGGGGAGCTGGGGTTTTTTGTAGTAGTGAGGAAGAAGGGGAGCTGGGGTTTTCTGTAGGAGTGAGGTGAGGAATTTGGGGGTACGAGTGGAGCGAGCTGACGTGAGGTGGGTGGGAGTGAGGAGGAAGAAGAACACCCAGGGTTTTTGGGGTGGAGGTGTGCTGGGTGTGGGTAGCGCCTCTCATTCAATAAATATATGGGCTTTTGAATTGATTTTACTATTTACTAGGGTGGATGGGCTGTTTTGTCTTGGGCCCAGAGAAACAATTACTACTAGTACAATGGAGACACTCTACAGCTACCCAGAAAAACAATTACTACTAGTACAGTGGATACAATACCGCTTCTGGCTCCTCCTAGGTCATCGAAACATCTCCCTCTACTGAATGCCGTTATACTTTTGTTCACCGACATGCGGGCCATGCAGCGCGCGGGCCCAAATGCCATCCACCAAATTAGAAGGCAGTATGCAGGCGGAGAGTCACCCCGGTCATAGCGCGACAGTAACGAGCCGTCGTATCACAAAACCCCACCTCCCCGCAGTCTAAGTTTGACGGACGAAGCAACCATCATTTCAGTCTTCGCTGAATCCCCTTCTCCCTCATCGTCTTCAAGAAAGGCAACACTCGCATCTGCCACTGTTCTTCTCTCCCAACGAAGGGAAGGTAAGCGGATCCGTGATGTTGGTATATTTTTGTTCAGAGAAAAAAAAGAACTTTTGCAAAGCAGTAACCGATCCTCACTCTCTTTTTTGTTTCATTGTCATTGCGATTGTGTTTTCCTTTCAGTGGTCTCCTAGTATTCATCAGTTTCATGATGTACCAAGGAGAACCAGGCAAAGATCTGCCGATATTGGAGAAGACGCGGGAGGCTGATCCCCACGAGACAGAGAGCTCCAAGAAGATGGAGGCAGCCACCGAGCCGACCCCAGATACGCTCACGGCCACTACTAAGATGGTCACCGCCCCCTTTGAGGTTACAGCCCCCGTGGCATTGCAGGAGCAGTTTTCCCCCTTCGAGGATGTGTCCCCCCGCCCGCTGAGCTGCCCAAGGTGATTTTCTTCTTTGCCGATCTCGATTGTGGTTTTTCATCTAAGTATGTGGTGATGAATAATGCAAAATTTTATTAGCTTCGATGCCATGCTATACATAGTGGTTTAAATAACTTGTGTTTCTTATACTAGAAAGTAATTCAGAATTTGTTTTTGTTTCAATTAGAGCCTTGATGCAGACAAGGATTGTGTGGTTGTTCATGTCACTAGCTCTGAGGCGGATGACCTGAATATACGCACTGGGAAAACAGAGTTTTTAGGCTGTTGGATCCTGGAAGCCATTTGCGCTTATACCAATGAAGAGTTGTATTCCAACCTCACTATTTTCAGGCGTGTTGTCTAGGGTGTACTGAAGCACAAGAAGTTCAAAGCTACTCCTTCGTTTGTGAGGCATACTGTTCTTGTCAAGCTTACGCAGGAAGATGACGTGGCATGCCTCCACAAACAAGTTTATGAGTGGCAAGGCCACAAGGTAGTCTTCATGAAGGTTCACAGGATTGAGCTGCTGCCAGACGTCCTCGATGATGTTCATGGCAAGGTCCATCTTGTGTCCAGCCCAAAATTAGATCGAGGCATGAAATAGTTGCCCCAACTAGTGTTTAATAGTAGTTTGGATTGTGTCTAATTATCCGAACCTTGCCTGTTATCGAGCCCTCTGGGGCTAGTACTCTGTTTGAATCCATCTATGGGAACTGCTGCTACTTTTGTGTGCCTGTGAATCATGTGAGAACCATCGTAATTGTTGCCGAAACAGAAGCGTCCTCACTAGTTTTTTCATGAATATGGCATGGTAATACATAAGTTGTCATGGTTTATCATACGAGCAGTGTGTGTTTCGATGAAATAGATTACTCGTTCGAGAACTGTGCGCCGACGTATACATAAGTACTTGTAAACACTGTTGGTGCTACCCCACTTGTAAGCAGTTGTGTAAAACACGGCACATTGGCTCAACTCGCTTCAACACTAGGCTATCGACCAGCTAGCAATCAACAATCTTCTGCCTGACATATAAGCAACTATGTATCTTGTTACAGTGGTTCATGCAGTTAACTGAGGCCACAATGTAAATTCCAAACGTTCACACGCTAGTCCAGCGTTCATGTGGAACACTCAAATTAAACATGGCTTCATAAAAAACTTGAAAAGCATAAGTTAAGAAATTTTATACATCTCAATGATTCATAGAACATAACAAACATATACTAGTTCATAGCAAAAGGCAAAGTTGTGAGAAGGTTTACAAATCAGGAAAAAACAAGCAAGGCTTCTCTGAGCAAAGGGCCTCCCGGCAGGCTTAAATTTCCTGGAGTTCACTCTGGTTTTTTCTTGTTGCTACCATCTAGGGTTAGGTTCTCTCAATTCAGAATAACCAATTATAATTTTGGTCTCAGCTGGAATGCTGAACTGAACCATGCAGTGTACTGACCAGCTGAAATGCTTGTGCATTCTACTAAATTTAAGCACCGCTATTTGCAGAAATAAGCAGACCACAATGCCTCTTGTCCGCGCACCTGTCCAAAAAACCGTCGTGCAGCCGTGCTAGCTAGTCCTCGGTCCATGGATGAACTGGTAGAAGTGCATTCCGGACTAGGATGCAGTTGTTTTCGCTCGTCCCTACACTGCAATTAGGAAGTAAAACGTACGAATCAACTTCTTTTATATTGCGTTGGTCATTCTACCTAGTAACTACCAATGTAGGAATACCTGGAAGACGGGTAGTTAGACGACGACAGCAAGGGATAGCCATCTCATTTTGCGCGGTTCTACTAAAACTGAGGTGTGTGCTTTTGATTGTGCGGATAGAAACGATACGGAGACAGACATCCCGAAACGATTTGGAGACAGACATACCTGTTTGCGCAAATACGAAATACGGTTATTTAAACAGTGACAGATATTTGCAGTGGCGTATGATTAACAACAACATCTATTGTGTTATAATTAGCACTAGATTGACAGTATGAAAGTGTCCTTAAGTAAGTAGCATCACATCACATCAACACTGCCACTAGACTAACATGCAGAACAATAGCATTAGTATTACTGTCATGAGAGTAGCACATGGTCAGTAAATGTGCAATCAAATTTGTGAAGTTCCACTGGGATGAAGCAATGTTAGCGGTGTGAGATTTAAGTGTAACTGCAAAAACACAATTCATGGGAAATAAAGCAAGATGGAAGCACTTCATAAAATGGTGGTGGCATTGCTTCAATTTATCGACGGCACTAGACCATTACTTATAGTGACATTAGGTGGCATTGCTTAATGCTTCATGTGATTTTACATTAACGGCAGCGATATGGGCGTAGGGACAGTAGGGGCATAAAGTGGTGAGGCAGATGTGGTTGCCGAGAGCGGAAAACACTCAGGCAGCATGTCTGCATTTGTCCCATTTTTTATCTCCTTTGTGACATTTTCCTATGTGAGCACAGGAAATCTAGACCTGCTCATTCTCATTTGCATTGTCCCCTAACACCCGTCACTTTCTTTCCTTTTTCAACCAAGAGATAGGTCCACTTTCCCCCACCCTTCGCCGTCCACCATGCTTTCTTCGTCTTTTCAACCAAGAGACCGGTTGGCTAGCCAGTATCTACTACTTTCCCCCGTTTCCTCTTAGAACCAAGTCCTAGATTCATGCTACAGCTTTCCCACTTTCTTTCCTGTTTGAACCAACTCTTAGACTCGACTGTATGAACTAGATTTACCTCTAATAATAGTAAAAGTCTAGGTGGATTTGGAACAGCACACAGAAGTAGAAAAAGATCCACACGAAGCCAAGTGGGGTGCTGGGGCAGTAGAGCAAGGCAGGTTTCAAAGGAATATATACCTGAGGGTCGTCGGCATGTGGCAAAGACGGCGTCGGGAGGCCGCATCTTGGCCACAATACCGCAGGGAGGAAGAAGGGGTCGGAGGCCCTCCCGAGCCGGCGCTCTCTCGGAGAGAATGGCACGGCCGCCGATCGGGACGCGCGGGCAGTCGTTGGTCTCCTCCCTCGCCGCCGACGACAGCGTGAACAATGCACCTACACCCCTACCCCGGTCGAGGTTGTCCGACCAGATTTGTGACCAGCCGTGAGTTGAGAGAGAGTGTGGCCACCTATGTCTTGCTTAGATCTGGAGAGCATGAGAGAGTGAACAAGAGGAACCCTAGTAAAGCAAGTGCTAAGGCTCCTGCTTATATATATAGTGGAGTGATTTTGTTGTACCAGCTTCAAAAAAATGCGCTCCTACGTGTACCCGCGAGTGGGTGTGAGAGAACTAGTGCGTGCGTGCACTACTTCTCTTTGTGAGAGTACAATATACTATGCCCAAAGAACGTTCGCCACAAGAGTAATAGTATAAGTGTGTGACGTGTGAGCTAAAATAAAATGTGCGCGACGTCTTTTGTTTTTAGAAGTTCTGAGGGTAGGGTGTGAAGAGCACATATGTGTGTGACGTCTACCTACAGATAGACGGTGGGTGCGAGAGGACTCGGGAGAGTCGTGACTCGTGAGGGTGCGTGTGCGTGAGAGAGAGGGGGTCACGTATCAATGCAATGCATGTGTCCGTAAATCATTATCCGACAAACGTTCGCCACAAGCCTTTTCCTGACGAACGTCGTAACAACCGTTAGATTGGCATCCGACAGTGTCAGTTTTGCCATGTCATTTAACAGAACAGCCACTCCTCCTACACACAAATCTTCCACGTGAGTGTTAGCAACTGCCGTATGCTCCCTCTGTTCCAAAATGCAGTGCATATAGCTTTATTGAAAATTCGAACCTCGCAAACTTTTACCGAGTTTTCGTGTACCAAATTGCACATGTAGAATACCCTGTATATATCATTTCATTCATCTTCGAGAGGTAACTATAAAGATGGGGGAGGAGTCTACAAAGAAAGACCATCGTATCACATGCAACAATTTCAACCATCCTTTGGTGTGGAGGAATATCATAGGAACTCTATATGATATGATTTTTATAGGATTTATTCCTTTAGAGCCAATTGGTTTATAGGAATAGATTCATATACTCCACATTTCAAAGGAAATAAACATGATATCATTTCTATAGCTTTAGAGCCACTTGGTTCACATGAATGGATTCCTATACTCCCATAATTTCAAAGGAAAATAAACATTAGCGTATATTCAATAGAAAAGTTCCTATGATATGAACCAAATTACATCTCTTTTCTAATCCCTCCCCGTAGGAATTGAGATACATGTCATCTCTAGATTCAATAGAAAAGTTCCTATGATGTGAACCAAATGACATCTCTTTTTCCAATCCCTACTCATAGGAATTGAGATACTCCATGTCATCTCTTTCCCTACAACTTCCATGTATACATCTTCTATTCCTAAATAGCTAGTACAACCCACTAGTAGATTTTTTCCAAGACATGCAACTAATGGCACAAGAACTATATAGTGTGCGAATAACTTTGAAAGATGGTCGCTGGATGAAGCTAATCTGACAGTGCAGAGATGGCAAATCCGAGCACTACTGGCCGTTGGATATCATCAACATTCCACCAGATCTGCCACATGTACAATTTAGAAGACTCCATGGTTGAACTTAAGCATAATGCACAAACCTCAAAACACAAGCACTTCTCCTTTGTTCTAGAATCTTCCGTATCATAATTGAATTTTTTTTTTAATAAATTGCCATTATTTGTTTTTTACTTTATGCTTTACAATGCACAACCCCATGAATCTTAACATTTTTTATAAAACTAATTGATTTTGAATGAGATGAACTATAAGAACTAAACGAACATCTACATCATGCATATATGACTCAAAGCTTTACATGCTATAGTGTGTATTTATTCATAATTTGGTTTCGAAATCTCATGCGTTCAATGCATGTGTACCTTACTATTTTTGAGTAGAGTAGAAAATTTCACGCGGCCCCGGGTATATCAAAATGCAGGGCCCATGCATCATTGCCTTTCGGTCGAACCTACGTCCACAATTGTTTGTACGTACTATATCTCCACTGGTCCCCGAACCCAAAATGCTGCCTCGTTCTCCTAAAACCAAGCGGCCCACACATATTTAAGGCGTCGACTCGAACTCAATCCCTCTTCCGTTTAATATGACGTGGCCCCGCACTCCTACAAACCCTACCGCCGCACGCATCATCGGTTTTCTTCAAGAGGACGAGGGAGAAGCCGATTTGTAGTGAGGCGCTTAAAAAAAAGGATCTGTAGTGGAGACCCCTACCCTAGGGCGCCATAGGTAGCTGCCGCACGCATCATTGGTTTTCTCTTTTCTTTAAGCTCTTGCGCCTTAGAGTGAAATGATGGTTGCTTCGTCCGTCCAGCTTAATGCGGGAAAGGTGGGGCTTTGTGATTTGACCCCTCATTGCTCATTTTCTACTACTGCGGCGCTACGACCGGGGTGCCTCCAATTCCAACTGCTGCTCCGAAATGTAATTTGGTGCATCGCACGTGGGCCGGTGGATGAGCCACATGTCGGCCAAAGGGGTCCTGTTAAGTGTGTCACCATTTCGTGTGTGGACTGACCCTGCTTGAGTTGCTACGCCAACACGACAGAAGCAGCCTACCACTTGGTTTTGCTCCTTGGTGAATCCCGACTATATTGGTCTAAAAAGATACGTACTGAACTACCCTCTCCGTCTCGGTTTTTAGGCGTCTCGGTTTATAGGGCGTGCGCGTAGTTCTAGGTCATCCATTTGACTAACTAAATATGAGTTACTATGTCACAAAAAGTATATCATTGGATTCTTAAGCGGGTGTAGTTTCTAAACATATACTGTTCATCACATATATAGCCAGTTAAATTCTCAACCTAGAACGACGTGCATGCCATGTAAACCGATACGGAGGAAGTATAGTAAAAATGAGGTGATTTTACCGAGCGATCAGTAGGGGAGCATGGCCTGTCATGCGGTCCCACATGTCATGATGTACCAAGGCGATGCACGTGTCCCTCTTGAGGCAGAAGCAATACTACGTGGTTTGAGATGATGGCGAACCGAAGTGTGAAATAATGGTTGCTTCGTCCGTCTGGGAAGGTGCGGCATTGTGATTTGACGTCTCATTGCTCATTACTACTACTGGGGCGGTATGACTGGGGTGTGTCCCCCTGCTGTTCTGCACTGTTATTTGGTGCTTGACACGTCGACCCGGTTGCTATATGTCCCACATGTCGGTGACATGAAGTACAGAATTCATGAAAGCGAGCATCGACGGAGGAGTACAAGACACGACTTGGGTTTTTGTTGCTTCGCGTGATCCATCGATACAAACCTGGACTAAAAAAGGCGAGGGTGGGTCTTTTCCCGCGCGGGAGGAAGGGAAGTTTGGCATAGTCTATTCGAGGCAAGGAGGCAGGAAGGGAAACAAGCAAATAAAGGTTGAGCGACTTAGTTTTGGGAAAATCTGATTTTACGGAGTACGTACCCACTAGGGTTTATAGGGCTCATCTAAAAAACATTCGTTTTTCCGTTTTATAAGTCTCAATTCTAATACTAGTAGTAATACCATCACATTTTGGATTTCGAGGTGCGGTAGATCACCCGATGCAAGCAGTGTCAAGAGAAAACTCACCAATGCATGTAGAAGTTCATGGAAATTTAGTGGTCATTCATGCATTCGTTCTAATTAATGCCTCGGTAAACATAACTTCTTGAGAAAAACAAGCGTACTAATTACTTGTGCAAACTAGGAGTACGAAATTAATTCGACCACTCACCGTCTACCTTGGTTGGAGAGATTTTGAAATTGAGTCATAAACTAGAAAGGAGGGAGTAGTAACTTTTGTCTCGATTACTATTTGTGGCCTTGTATAGATGCAAAATGTATTTTTTATAGTGGCCTTGTATAAGTAAATGGAGGGAGTACTAAAGGACATATATATTCCAAACAATATGATAATCTCTCTAACCAAGGTAGTAGGGACGAGGAGTAAACGGAGGGAGTAGTAAAATTTTCTCCTCGTCCTGCGAGCCACCGCGCGCGTGGGCGAGGGAGCGGGCGTAAGGCGTACAGTACTACTACTAGTAAGCAAGCTTCACCTCATCCTGTGAGCCACCGCGCCCGTGGGCGGGGGAGACGGCGTACTAAGCAAGCTTCTCCTCGTTTTGCGAGTTGACGGGACATATCAAAAGTAGTCCAGTGTATAGAGCCTTGCCTCTACGATAGGCCCCACATGGTTTGCCTCCTTTTTAACATAACGCGTCAAGTCGCAATTTGTTTGTTCACCCGTGGTATACGATCCTCCCTCCACCAAGTGGACAACCAGTACACGTGTCAAATTACCACATGGGCTGCCTTTTCATACAGAATTGAGCTCCACCGTGTACCCGCGCGGGTGTGGTTGGGAAAGGGACGGGAGTACGTGCGCCGTTCGTGCACCTCTTCTCTTCGTGCACGTCTCCCACCTACGTGGGTGTATGTGAGAGAGAGATACAAACCTAGACATAATGCGCCGTCCATCCCCATGCCTCCGCCCAGTCCGACCACTAGTCACCACCACGCCCCACTCCTCCTCACCTTATCTCTCATCTTTCTCCCTTCATTTTTATATACAAGGCCACTATCAAAATGACAATTCGCAGATATACAAGGCCACTAACACTAATTGATGCAATATTAATGGTGTCTACCTCATAGTACTAGCAAAGGAGTACATTAATTATCCCTTGCATGCATGCGGGAGTGTGAGCATTGGCTTGATGTGCATGAAAGAGAAGAATACACATTAATTTACACGGCAAACAAGGAAACAAGGTGGCTTGCAACATTGACTTAGAAGACATTAATTTTTGCCTTGGTACCTATAATATGGGTTTGTGGCCTTGTATACAAAAATGGAGTCCTATAAAATTCTCGAGATACCATTTATCCGATAAAATTCTCGAGATATCATTAGTTTTTACAAAATGGGATTACTCCTGCATGGGTCAATCACAACAGGTGTTTTGTAAAAAAATGCATCTTGATGTTCCGTGCAATGCACGGGCATCTTGCTAGTCCATGAAAACAACACATGGCAAAATTCCACGGCGAATGAGGGATTTGAATCTGTTGGGAGGGGCTGTTTGGATCTTGCCCGGGGTAGCCAAAATATTGGCAACCCTTTGTCCACCGGTGCCTTTGCCACCGATGAACAAGGAATGGCTCGGGTGCTCATGCATCCTCCAGCGCACACGTTGGAGACGAGCTTGCACGAGTTGTGTTCTTTTTGTCCCACCACGCCGCCCGAGCCGCCCGCAGACCGACCGGCGACCCGCAAATTATGCCATCCAACCGTAGCCGCACACATTATGACAGCAACTCAACAAATCGGACAAAATTCACGCAAACACGGCAATATTTCATATAAACAACGGCGGAAATCATATAAGATACCAGATTTTCATACAAACATGACGGATTTCATTACATTCAAATGAACTACGCAGTGCTAGTTCTGGACAGCACAGGTATATAATACCTGGCCTAAATGGTCGCCCGCCGATCGATTTGTGTTCCTCGTGTCCGGCAGCACGATCACCGGACTGCCGGGAGCCCCGGAGGTATATGCTTTAGCGCAAAGGACCGCTCGATTCCCCACTGTCCAACTGATATCATTGGCTGATGCCGAAGATGATGGTGGAAGGGGGCTTCCCTGCTTCCGTGAAGGTCCTCACAACAAAAGGATCCGGCAAGACACTTGCTGTGTACGCCGGCGTCGCCTCTGCGGTGGCCTTCATGGGACCCAAGCGGCGGCGGCCTCCCGTGTTCTACTTCTCCTTGATGATGGCGGCGGACACGGAGGCGCTGGCCACCGACTCGTCGCTCTCCGCGCACCCGTCTTCTATCACTGCTTGCATGGCGTGGCCGCCGGCATGGGAGTCTCGGCCACAGAAACGGGAGAGGCAGTACGAGGCGGTGGCGTGGACAGCAGCAACGACGCCCGTGCGCCGCTCCTCGTCGAGCTGGCCTGGAGCAGCGAGTTGCTGAACCGCGCGCCAGCTTGGGGCGGCAACTGGCTCCGTCGGGCGAGGGGAGGGAGGTGGATCAACGAGCTGCATATCTCGTATCCGGTGGGCTTGGCGGGCCACCCAGCCGGCTTGGATGCGGAATAACTACTCTTCGTAAGCCATTGTAAGAGTGGACAAAATGGTGAAGGAGGAGATAGGAGAGCGGCGGAGGTGTGCGATTCTTGGCCGGCGTTTGGCCTTGTTTAAATAGGAGATTAAATAGACGGTGAATGGGAGGAGCTCGGCCGGCATTGCATTTAATGCCGGCCCGGTCATGAACGAACGTGTGTCCAGAGTGGGTTTCTCGACTTCCACACGGGCGGGTTTGATGGAGGCGTTTGAATGCGGCAAGGAGGCGTGTTCAGCCGGGCATGCAGCGAGTGGCTCCCTCGACTCTGACGTAGGACACCGCGCCGTTCTTCCACTGACGTGTGGGCTCTTTAGGTACATGGCCTGCATGTCAGTGACCCAACGCAGGCAGCGCACAGCAGAGGAACATTTGGTGGGCCAGGGCGGTCAGAAGCGGGCATTTCATAAACGAATGATTGCTCATTGACTGTGACGTCATCTTTTTCATGTAGATAAGCCTACTATGTTGATAGCCCGTTCGATACGTTGTGATTCATAAAGACCGCTGCAAACATCAATGTTCTGCTTATCACAGATAAGATTGATTAATACCCGTAACAATCCATGTCCTTAACAAAGGGTGCATGCACGTATAGGTTGAGCGTGTGCCTTGTGTCATGTGCTGTGTGTATGCAGGCGTGCGAGTGTTGCGTGCGTGCAAGGGTATGTTTCAGTGTTGCATGCATGTGTGCGTACATGCGTGTGTTCGTGAGTGCATGTGTACGTGTCAGTGTTGCATGCCTGCATGCATGCGTGTGTTGGTTATGTGTATGTGTCAGTGTTGCACGCCTGCATGCGTGCATGTCTTGCGTGCGTTCATGTCTACGTGCGGGGTGAGGCTACACGTCAGTCGACTGACCTTTTCATCTATGGTCATTAGATTTTCCAGTCGTTGGATACGAAATCAAGGGCCTGCAGTTTATCATCAAACTCCACCCCCCTGAGCCGCCAGCCACCACCGGCCGAACCGCTGGCCACCGCCACCCGCGGCCGGCCCGCGTCGCCACGCCGCCCCGCCCGCCCCGAAACCACTCCCCACCGCCGGTCTACCGCCGCACCGGCCATCCCTCTAGGCCCCCCCGCGCCGAGCTTTTTTCTCCGGCGATCCCCACCCCACCGCCCAATCAACGCGCCCCCACCGCCGGCGACTGCCAACCAGAGGTCTCATGACTTTGAGTACCCACCGACCACTAATTTATTACCATTTTCTTCCTTCATATACACGCGGACGGGTGGGCCCTATGGTAATGTGCGCTGTTGAATGTGGACCGTTTGACTGGTCAATTAATCGTGTCATCAACAAATTACGAAGCTGTATGGTGAGCCAGTGACCGTATGATCACCCTAAAATGTATTTTATTAACACAGTACAGACTCAAACTACCATTTCTTTCTTTCATATACGGGCTGACAGGTGGGCCCCATGGTTACGCGCCCCGATGGTGCAACACTAGTTGCGCCACGTGGAACGTTCGACTGGTCAATTGATTGTGTCATCAACAAAATACGGAGTTGTACGGGTGAGGTAGTGACCGTATAATCATGACATGTATTTTTTAACATGGTATAGACACAAAGGCTCATATATACGCGCAAGCACTCACCGCTATAAGCACACACACGCAGACCCTACTCCTATGAGCACCTTCGAGAGAGTGAGCCAGCATATGATCTTGAGATTTTACGAAGTCACCATAGGTGCCTCGTAGTCGAGTGGAGCGTCTCCTCCCGCTGAACGCACATCGCCGGAAAATACTGAAATTAACCCAGGATAAATGCGAGCACCGGGACTTTAACCCTGGTGGGCTCAAGAAACCACTGTCCTCCTAACCATCCAACCACATGTTGGTTAGCACGACAAAATGTATGTGGTGACCGTGATGAGCTTATTCTGAAGTCCAGTGACCATATCGTGCTTTCGCTTCAAATATAATGACCGTAAGTGTCGTCAACAAAATACGGCGCACGCATCAAATGCAAAGTCCGTCAGTGTCATCAAGAAAATACGGAGACGTATCGTGAGCTAGATACCGTATGATCACCACGAGAATGTATACGGTGACCATAATGAGCATATTCTGAAGTCCAATGACCATATAGTGCTTTAGCTTGAAATACAGTGATCGTCATGTGTGAATGTGTCATGGGCATACATACTTTTAGAGGGCCAAGAGATAGTTTGTGTGCGTACGTGAAAGTGGTGTAGAAAGAGGGGGTGTCCGGTGGAGACAAGGAGAGATATGCCCTTCATTTCTCTTTCCCGTGACTAATATTTTAGGAGAATATCTAAACATTCACAATGCAGAACAAATATTTTTGGATGCACCATGCAATTAACTTTCATGTATAACATTGTACTATTGTATATGCTTATTTTCTTAGTGGCCGATTGCATGTGTGGTGTGGTGGCCACATCATTTCTAGTTGTGGTGGGTCAACATGAGGACTCATGGGTCGGTTCCATCCTGCGCCACATATGTTGGACCGAGACGCGTTATAGGAAGACCCATGTGGAGGACTCAGCGTACAACACGAAGCTAGCTACCAGAGTCGCGGAGGACTCTATCCCCACTGGTGATAAGCCGACTATATATGATTTGTAACCCTAGGCCCCCAGTATGTTATAGAAGCTTGGGGGCTAGTTTGTCGATAGTATACACACATGCACAATGCCTGGTATTCACGTGTACTTTGTACACACCCCTATAACTAATATACAGTACCAGGAGTAGGCTTTTTCCTCATCTGCAAGGGTCCGAACTAAGGTAAAACTTTGCCTCATATTACCATCCAGCCTAACAGTCAGGGATATCCTACCGAATGATATGATGGAATCATATCTGCCAACTACTAAGAGAGAGGTGTGTCTGGGGGGGCAATGTGTGCGAGAGAGGCCTAAAGATAATGTGCGTGCGGGAGACACGTAGGCACATATATGTGCGTATAAAGGGCTAGTAGAGACCGTGCGTGTGTATATATGCATGTGAGAAATAGTGTTTTCCAACTGAGATTAGTGAAAAGAGTGGTACATAGTAGTCAGAAAGAGAGAGAGATACAGAGAGAGCATGTGCGTGAGACACACCCCGAGAGAGATTGTGAGCATGTGTGAAAGAGAAATGCCGATGCATATAAAGTGTGTGCACTTATGCGTTAGATAGAGTGATATATAGCGCGTTTGTGAGAACGGGCTGAGGCATAGTGCATCTACTGTAAAAGGCGGTTCTACAAATTAAATTAAAATATAAATGGGATTATTATTTTTGGATGAGATCTTGAATTTTGCAAATTGCGTATGGACGAAAATCGGTCTATCAGACACCCATACTCTATTGAATTCTAGCATGTGCATGTGTTTATTTCATATTATCGATCCATAGAGTGAGAGCGGTTTGAAATACAGGCAATGGATGCTTGTGCAATTCATATATAAACATTAATTAGTGCACTCCATGTTGTTAGTGTGAAGCACTTTATACATTTGTCACTTGCATGGATACATTCCAAATTGCTAGCTATGGAATAGAATACATATCGAATTCAACATAAAGGGGGTTTCGAAGATTCGAATTCATAGGAAGTGCATTCATCTATTTGAACCCGAGATAATGGCATTTGTAAATCAGATGTAAAAGGGGGCATCAATCTTTGTTGTGCGTTTGAACATGCTATATATATTCATACGCATGTCTAACTTTTTTTTGCAACCAAGGAGATTATATCTGGAACCATGCATGAACTGAGGTAAGTTGCATATTTTTTAATATATACTCATGTACAATATATATTCAAATGTAGCCCCTCCATTCCAAAATAATCGTAGCTTTAGGATTTTCAAGAGTAAAGATTTATGAAGTTTGACAAATCCTGAAAGTTCAATTCAAGAGAACAGAAAACGTTCATGTTTCTTCTCCCAAATATTGAACGAAGCACCAAATAGGCCTCTAGTCACCCGAAACCACACGAGACTAATGTTTGGTGGTAGGAAATTACTGCCCTGACTCTGGCCCGTGTAGCCTATCGGCCCGATGTCCAAAGGTCTAAACCGGGGTAGGTTTGCAACTTCACCAAGACGCCAGTCTCAACCGCCTCCGAGAAGCATTCATGCGCCGTGGGCGCCTAAACACCCATGCGCTCGGCCAAAATCTATCCCGCCCACATTTGGACACCTAAGATTACTGTCCTACCCCCAACCCGCAATATGTCCAAAATTTTAGATGGGGGCAAAGTTTGTAACTTTCCCCAAATTTCAAACAAGCGCGTCCCAAACCGAAACATTGTTCCCCCTTAGTTCCCCGCCTCCCTCCGTTTCCCCATCCATACTCCGTGGGCGCCAAAACGCCCTCTCCACCAGCCGTGAAACCCCAGGCTCCTCCATCCTCCACCCCATCGCGCCCAATCCACTGCCGCCCTCCTCATCACGCCGGAGCCGGTACCCCAACGTCGTCATCCAACGCAACACAACCGCAACGCCCTCAAGGACTTCGCAGCTGAAGCCAAGGCTGTCGGATCACGGGTTCTGGCAAAACCCTCAAGGTTCGAACACTGGGGTGCGCGCGGAGATTACCTCCCTACCGATCTATGCCCTAGCTCGCTAAGATCTCGCGGACGAACTCGACGAACTTACAACACAAAGACACAAGATTTATACTGGTTCATGCCACCGTTGTGGTGTAATACCCTACTCCAGTGTGGTGGTGGTGGATTGCCTCTTGGGCTGATGATGAACAGTACAAGGGGAAGAACAGCCTCCTGAGGTTGAGGTGTTCTTGTGCTCTACCAACTAGTGGGTGCAAGGATGGAGTGGATCTAGTCCAAGATGATCTGGTCCAAGATCCTCTGCCCTACTGTGGTGGCTAGTTCTACTTATATAGGCCCTGGTCCTCTCCCCAAATATTTAGCGGGAAGGGAGCCAACAACGGCCAATTTGAAAGGGGACAACTAGTACAGCTTATCCTGACAAAAGCGGTCTTCGCCCGCGGAAAGCTCTGGTGGTGACGCCGTCTCGGGCTCCACGGTGACCTCCGTCCTGCCGTCCGGCTGGTCTTGGTCTTGCTGCACGGATATGGAAACCTTTGCCTGATGCCTCGGTACTCTGCGCCTGCGCTGGTCTCCTTAGCACCAAAGAGGAAACAAGGACGCTGCGCGCGCTGGCACCCGCCTGATCTTGATCGTCATGGCTCACGTCACGAGAGCCTCGCGAGATTTGCCCTGCCTTGATATCTCTGTTCCTCGTGAGGCAGCCTGGTGAGGCCGCTCCTGAGGAGGTCTTGTGTCGTCCGCCTCGCGAGGCTTGGCCCCTCGCGAGGGTCTTGATTGCCTTGTTGATGAAGATGGGCCGTACAGGCCTACTAGCGTAGCCACGCCGTGGGCCGCATGCAGGCAAGTCTGGGGACCCCCGTTCCCAGAACGCCGACAGTAGCCCCCGGGCCCAAGGTGCGCTCGGGCTTGGCTTCGCGGCGAAGCCAAAGGTCAAGCGCGGAGCGCTGCGGGCCCCAAAAGCCTGCGGCCATGGTCGACGCGTGGCGGTTGATTGGACGTGGGCGTCTCCACTTCCCCACGCGGCCTCGACAACTGTTCGACTTGACAAAAGGCTGGCGCAGGCAGCGCTTGCCTTCACTGTTCCCCTTCGCCTAGCATATGATCCCCTTTCTCGCTCCTTGCTGCCGATACCTCTAGATCTGCTCCAATTTCGCTCCGCACCCGAGACTGATGGCGCCGCGCAAGGTCAAGCCCTCCTCGGTGCCGACTTGGTACGAGCCGGCTCTCGAAGCGCCCAACATTACGGAGAAGAGCCTCGCCTCCACGCGCTTGCTGACGGCGGGGGATAGCAATGAATGGGGGAAGACGGAGCTCCGGCTTGCCTCCGACGCGCCGGAGCCTGAGGGAAGCACCTTCTTCCCCTTCTTCTCGAGCAGCATCTCTGCCGGGTTGGTTACTCCCTTCTCCGATTTCTTTTTCGAGGTCCTCAACCACTTCGGGCTGCAGGCGCTGCATCTTCATCCCAACTCTATCCTCCTCTTGTGCATCTTTGCCTACTACTGCGAGGCGTATCTGGGCGTGATACCGTCCGTGGCTCTCCTGCGCCACTTCTTCTTCCTTCGCGTCAGCGATGGTCACGTCTCTGGGTGTGCCAATTTCGTCGCATCTAGCAAGGCCAACTCGATCTCGAACACTGGGAAGAGAGTCAACAACATCCGGGCCAAATGTGTCATGATGGATACCAAGCGCGTCCACCCGCGCTTGGCATTGCCGACGGAGGCACCCCAATTTAACAAGGGGTGCCTCGCGCAAAGCTTGTTGATGAGCGGGCGTAGTCAGTGTTCTCGCAGATGCAAACCGACCTGAAGCCGGGCAACGCGAAGGCGGCGAAGGTCACAGGGGCCATGCTCCTGAGGGAATTCCTGATGTTGCGCGTTGCCCCACTCCAGGCGCGTGTGCGCCCCTTGTGGAAGCTCGGAGATGAAGAAGACAAGACCCGCCTGAGGCTGAGGGCCCTGCCTGACGACGAACTGGTTGCTGTCCTGCGCCTCCTGGTTGGGGATAACCAGGAGTACCCGCCGAGCGCCTTCACTCCTTTGTTCGTCCGCAAGGACTGGGAGCCACTCGTGGCTTCCAGGTCGACCTTCGACACGCGCGGGTGGAGCTATCTTCTGACGAGTCCCGTGGGAAGGAGGAAGAGGAGGTGGACTCGGAGAAGACTCTTGAAGAGGTGGGGGAGACTCCTCCTCTGAGCAAGGCCGAGATCCTCCGCGCCCTGCCAGACGACGCCAAGACCGACACTCAACAGGAGGAGAGGGAGCAGCCCCTCATCCCGACGAGGGGTAGGTCGTTGTTGGTTCCTCGAGATGCTGCCTCCGTCTTGACGCCTCCTGGGGCCGGCTCCGGCCCTTCTGTTGCGCCGCCTTCTGCCGCCGGAGCCCGCGCGCCCACTCCTCAGGCCCCGACGCTTTCAGGCTTCAAGCTTCTTAAGCGGAGGGTGGAATACACCGCGGTGGATCAGTAAGTGCTCGATCTCCGTCTTGTTTTTGCTCATGTCGCCGCTTCCTGACGTTCCTCCTCGGTTGAGCAGGCTGTCGTCTGCGGCGAAGAGGAGGAAGGAGGGTACGGCGGCTGCGCCCCCTTCTGCTGAGAAAGGAGACGTCAGCGCTCGCACCTCCCCAGCCCGGTCGTCTCCGTGAGGCCAAGTGGAGCGTCGCCGGGAGGAGTCATCCCCCATGGCCCCGCTGGCCCCGGAGGTGCCGGCGTCTGGCTCGGCTGAAGAGGTCCCGACCGCTCCGAAACCCGCAGTCTCCCAGGCCCTGGTGACGGTGTCGTCTCCTCCCACTGCTGCACCTCCACTCCCAGGTTCTTCTGCCTCTGCTGCTGTCCTGGAGCGTGCTCTTTTGGAGATGACCCAGTTGCAGGCAGATCTCCTGAGCACGGACCCGCACCTGGTGGCTGGGCGCCTGGAGCTGACCTCTGGCTGGCTTCACTCTGACTCGGCGGTTCACGCGACGCTGAGCCAGGCCGCGACGTCTTCCGAGAAGGAGAAGCAGAGTGCTGCCAGTGCTGCAGCCAGTCATGAGGCGGCACTGAAAGACGCCAAGGCCGCCCGCGACCGCTGCCAAGAGCTGGAGGACGAGCTGAAGAGCCTGCGCGACAAGCACGCCGAAGAAGCACGCGGCCGCCAGGTGAAGGAGGAGGAGATGAAGGCCTGGGAGGACGCCGTCAAGAACCATGACGCTGAGCTGGGGGAGTTGGGGAAGACGCGGGCTGCCGAGCGCAGCCGGCTCGAAGAGCTGGAGCGGAAGGTGAAGGCGAGGGAGGCCGATCTTGATGCCAAGGCGCGGGTCCTGGCCGAAGACCGTGAGGCCTTTGCCGATCTCGAGGAGAGGTCTCGCGTGGCACTTAAGACGCTCTACGAGCACGGCTTGGAGAGGCCGCTGACCACCGATGATGACGGCCCCGCCCTGCTACTTCCCCTCTTGGTGAAGGCGCTCGAGGAAGTCGCGGATGGTATCGGTCCCATCGCAGAGGCAGAAGCTCGCGTCCTGTCTTCAGCTGCATTGACTCGCGTTTTCAGCCATCTGCACCTTCGCGACCCCAACGCTTGTCTTGACGAGCTGCTGGAGCCTGTGGCTGATGATCACTGCGCAACCGCCGCGGCAGCTATGCAAGGTCAGGTGGAGGCCCTGTTGAAGAAGTTCTGCGGCTTTGCCTCCGCACCCTTGTCCGGCGATGCTGCCGATCCTGCGGCTGGTGGTGCAGGTGAAGGCGACGTTACTCGGGGAGGAGCACCTTCTGCAGGTGGTGGCGGTGTCCAGGGGTGACCTGCGACTGCTCTCCTGTTTCGTTCCTGTAATATGCATCTGGCCTCGTGGAGGTGTTAAACTTTTCACTTGATATTGTGAGGACAATATGTTTTGTAATATTTGCTTCGAGATTTTGCGATTTTCTTCCCATCCGCTTTGTGTTCTGCATCGGCAGAGCCTGGCCCCGCGCATACCTCAACCGCCATTGGGCTGACCAGAGACAGGACGGACCAGGGAGTGAGGGGCTACATGACTAGTTAGGCTCCTGAGTCACGATGCTCAGGAGTCCCCCTTGACGCGCAAACAGCTTATAGGGAGAGTACGCGAGGATAGATTAATGTTTTGCGTCAGCAGAGTCCGGCCCCGTGCATACCTCAACCGCCATTGGGCCGACCGGGGACCAGGACGGACCAACGAGTGGGGGGCTACGTGACCAGTTAGGCTCCTGAGTCGCGATGCTCAGGAGTCCCCCTTGACGTGCAAACAATCTCCATACCTGCCCTCGCCGAGGCCTCGGGAGGGGCGTGCGACGACTAGGTCCGGGAGACCTGGTTGGGTGGCGTGCGCTTGGGCGTAACCCGAGCGCAGCCCCCAGGTCCGGGAGACCTGGTTGGGTGGCGTACGCTTGGGCGTGACCCGAGCGCAGCCCCCGTGCCCAGCCCCCTCGCACAGCTCTCCCGAGGGGAGGCATTGCGGTGAGGCCGGACGCTGAGCTCTGGGGCTCCCTGAGGTTGGTACGACCACGAAGCCGCCCTCAGTTGATTATCACCAGCGCGGAGCATAGTGCTTCCGCTTGTGCACGGGCATAGCCGCTCCTCGGCAGTGTCGACGGCCAGCGCGAAGCATGGTGCTTCCACTTGTGCGTGGGAGGGGGGGCCCCCTCTGGGAGGAGCCCCCGGGGCGTGTACATTTAACGTCCACGATGCGGCTATATCTCCCACGTGTCGAGGCACGACTTAGAGGCATAACCGCATTGTGGTTTTGTCGCAAAAAGGGTCATCTTCACACAATCCCATGTAATGAACAAGAATGGGATAAAGAGTTGGCTTACAATCGCCACTTCACACAATACATAAATAAAATCATACATCAATCAGAGTACACACATAGGTCCGACTACAGAACCAAAATAAAAGAAGACAACCCCAAATGCTAGATCCCCGATCGTCCCAACTGGGCACCACTACTGATCAACCTGAAAAGAAACATAGTAACGACCAAGGTCCTCGTTGAACTCCCACTTGAGTTCGGTAGCATCACTTGCACTGGTATCCTCGGCACCTGCAACTGTTTGAAAGTTTCTGTGAGTCACGAGGACTCAGCAATGTCACACCCGCGAGATCAAGACTATTTAAGCTTATGGGTAGGAAAGGGGTGTGAGGTGGAGTTGCAGCAAGCACTAGCATATATGGCGGCTAACATACGCAAATAAGAGTGAGAAGAGAAACAACGGAACGGACGTCAACTAGTAATGAGCAAGAAGTGATCCTGAACTCCTACTTATGTCAAACATAACCCAAAAGTCGTGTTCTCTACCCGGACTCCGCCGAAAAGGGACCATCACGGCTACACACACAGTTGATGTATTTTAATTAAGTCAAATGTCAAGTTCTCTACAACCGGACATTAACAAATTCCCATCTGCCACATAACCGCGGGCACGGCTCTCGAAAGTTTATACCCTGCAGGGGTGTCCCAACTTCGCCCATTATAAGCTCTCACGGTCAACGAAGGATATTCCTTCTCCCGGGAAGACCCGATCAGTCTCGGAATCCCGGTTACAAGACATTTCGACAATGGTAAAACAAGTCCAGCAAGACCACCCGAATGTGCCGACAAATCCTGATAGGAGCTGCACATATCTCGTTCTCAGGGCACACCGGATGAGCAGTCCGTACAACTAAAACCAGGCCTCAAGTTTCCCCGAGGTGGCGCTGCAAAGGGCTCTAGTTTGGACCAACACTCGGAAGAGCACTGGCCCGGGGGGGTTAAAATAAAGATGACCCTTGAGTCTGCAGAACCCAAGGGAAAAAGGGTTAGGTGGCAAATGTTAAAACCAAGGTTGGGCCTTGCTGGAGGAGTTTTATTCAAAGCGAACTGTCAAGGGGGTCCCATAAATCACCCAACCGCGTCAGGAACGAAAAATCAAGGAACATAACACCGGTATGACGGAAATTAGGGCGGCAAGAGTGGAACAAAACACCAGGCATAAGGCCGAGCCTTCCACCCTTTACCAAGTATATAGATGCATTAATTAAAATAAGATATATTGTGATATCCCAACATATTCATGTTCCAACATGGAGCAATCTTCAACTTCACCTGCAACTAACAACGCTATAAGAGGGGCTGAGCAAAAGCGGTAACATAGCCAAACAACGGTTTGCAAGGAAGGTGGGTTAGAGGCTTGACATGGCAATATGGGAGGCATGATATAGCAAGTCGTAGGTAGCGCGGCAAAGCAATAGAGCGAACAACTATCAAGCAAAGATAGATGTGATTTCGAGGGTATGGTCATCTTGCCTGAGATCCCGCAAGGAAGAAGAACGAGTCCATGAAGAAGACAAACGGACGTAGTCGAACGAATCCTCACAACTCCGGAAAGAAACCGAAGCTAACGAGAGAAGCAACCCGGAAAGAAACAAACAACATAGTAAACAACCACCACATAAACATGGCATGATGCGCAATCAAGTATGATGCATGTCCGGTTTAATGATTCATGGCGTGGCAAAGTGCAACAAACATCGCTACAAATTAAGTGGAGCTCAATATGCAACGAGTTGCATATTGACGAAACACCACATCAAAAATTTAGTTTTCTCCCGTTTATGTACCCAACAATATTAAATGTTGATTAACATGGCAAGAGGTGAAGCATAAGTAAACTAACTATTTAGGCAAATTTAATTGAGGCCGGAACAACAAACAACAATTCCGGAAAAACCTCATGTCCATATTTTAAATTTGGTACTGTTCTGCCCTATACACAATTTTAATGTTGTTAAACAGCAAAATAAAGTGCAGCAAGTTAATCTATGTATTTTTGTACCCCATTTACATATAAAGTTTATTTAAAATGGAGCTACGGTTATTTAGTTATGGAATAAAGTATTTTAACATGCTATTTATGCAAATTAATTCAAACAGCACATTTAGACATTTTAAACATGGAAGCAAGCAGCATATTATGAAAGTACATGAAATCCTAAGCATTTTACATATATTACATGCTTTATTATGATGCATGGATATTTATATATGAGCAAAGCAAATTAATGGCATTTCTGAAAATATGCATGCACTGGAAATATGCCAAAATCACAGAGTGGAAAAAAATATGCACGGGCCGGATTGCAGTGCAGTGCAGCGGCCCAGAAGCGAATGAGGCCTAAGTGGCTGGCTGTGTGGTGTGCAAAAAAGATAAATAAGAGGAGACAGGGGCAAAAATTGGGATGCTTGGGAATTGAACCCAGCACCTCACAGTTGAAAACAGAGCACGCTGACCAGGTCGCCTAGAAGATGTGTGTGATGGATACTGGACTTGACAGAAGAAGAACAAGAACAAGGCTTGATCTGGTAAGGCAAAAATTGATGGCAAAGAATGTGCCCGTGGGGATTTGATCCCTGGTCGCCAGGGTGACAAAGGGGAAGCGGAAGACTAACCGGTTGGGCTGCTGCGTGTGTTGTCTGCATAAGGAGGTGGCTTCCTTCATAACCGAACAACAGAAGTGGCGAGCTTCAGCCATGGCTACACCGAGAAAGCTCAGGGCAGCGGCGAGCGAACGCGGCGCCGAACTCTGCTGCTAGGCATCAGCGGGTGTGCGGAAAAGGGTGTGCGTGTGGACGAACCAAGCGGCGGCTTCTGCGGGCATACGCACAAGGCTACGGGTACTGCAAACCGAGGACGAGCAGGAGCTTGTCTCGGTCATGGTGGTTACAGGTCAAAGCAGGCAACGGAGCTCGCGAGTGAGATGCGCGTGTGCTGCGAGGCGTGTGCGGAAGAGGCAAGGCACGAGCCTGAACTCGCTCCCCTGGTTGGCCATGGCGGACGGCCTCGGGGTTGCGCGGATCGACGGACATGCGGACAACGGGACCAGAGAGAGAGATGGGGAGGAGCAGAGCTTCACCGTGGGGGTGTTGCTGGAGTCGTACGAGGTCAAGGCTGACCGGGGACGGAGGAGGAGGGCGCTGACGGGGACGCCGCCGGTTCCGTGAAGAAGAGGAAGCAGAGAAGCATACGACGAGGAAGAAGCCTTCGGGGTCCTCGTGGTCGCGTGCGAGGGTGAGGAAGACGACGAAGAGGGTCGGGGTTCTCTCCCCATGGCAGCAACGCAGACGACGGAGGTGTTCAGGCCGGGGACGAGCTTAAGCTCTCCTCGTCCAGGGCGACGGCTATGGTGGGCGACCTACCTGGTGGCGGCGGCAGGGAGAGGGGGAAATGGAGAGAGGAGAGGCTAGGGTAGGGTTTGGAGAAGTTTTATAGGAGGCTAGGGGAGCTACCGGCCGTCAAATCAGCCGAAGCGCCGACGTGGAGCCTCTTGATGGCCTGCCGTACAGGAGGTAGGAGAAGAACAGGAGGGATCGTCTCTGATGGGTTTATTGGGCTGAAATCAGACAGGTATGTGGCAGGTGGGCTGCTTCTGCGGTATTGCTTCTTCTTTCTATTATTTTTTCTTCAGACAGAAAAATAAAGACCAAAAAGCACAGGAATATGGCGAGGGTTTGGAGAGATATGAGAATATCCCTGGAGTCCCGAATTTGTGTAGAATTTGAATAAATTGCTTTGGGAATTTTTAAGGACAGAAAAATAATTCAAGTTTGAAATTGATTCAAACTTGAGCCATTTTTGAACCCTACCAAAACAACTCCAAAATGGATGATATTTGAGAGAGAGGTATAAGGCGTGGAGTAAGATCATCAGGAAATAAATGAACATTAATGGAGGAGGGAAATATGTCACTTGCAAAAACATGAGGAAGAAGGAAGGGAGAGGTGATGATACATGGGACATATGCATAGGCAAACAACAATGTAACATGCATGAATACAGCAAACAAAAGAATACACACGACGATAACGAAAAACATGAAAGGCGTCTGAAGCGTCGGTCTCGGGGCGTCACAACACTCCTCCACTTACAAGAGATCTCGTCCCGAGATCTAAGGATGACACCGGAGAGAAGCGAAAGAGGAAGAGGTAAAACAAAGTTGCTTCTTTGACAAAAAAGTGAAACCACGAACCTTGAGAGGTTGAACAAATCAAAAGAATGAATACAATGGAGGCAAACGAGATTGCAAACACTCTGTTAACAAAGAGGAACAAGGAACATTACGAGGACCCTGTAGATTGAAGCATGGAACAAGAGCTCGATGAACCAATAAGAATATGACCACCTCGGTATAATGAGATAGCCAAGGAATAAGAATGACAGAATTTGGACAGCACTCCAGTAGAAAAGAGAAGGAAAACTTGATAAGATGAAAATAAATTGAAGAGATGACACAACACTCCGGTTAAATGGATAAGTAAGGAAAAAACATGATCTTGACAAAACAAGAAGATGGGTCAAAGAGAGCAACATCACAATGCCTTCGGAACAAATGAATGGAGATGGTTGGAAAGAAAAGAACGAAGAAGAAGAATGACAACTCTGCCAATTAAAATTGAAAGAGCATCCTTCCAAGGAGGTTAGAACGAAGTTGTTGGAAAACCAACAACGAAAAGAATAAACTTGTTGTGGGCTTATGAGAACATCTCAAAATTATGAGGTGACAACCGGCCACTAACGGAAACAATTGGTTGGATTGATATCAACAAGGAGACGAAAAAAACTTATTTCACTGGGAGGATAAATGAAGAACTTGGGTCATTTATAAGCACCATAAATAGCAACAATCCTTAGGGAAAGCTTTAGGTGAAATATAACCCAAGATAACTCTAATGAAGAGATTGATGGATTTAAAATACCTCATTCTTGACAACATGTCAGTCATGAAGCATGAACTCAAACTGTCAAGAATGACATAACACCACCTCAAATGATAAGGTAGAACGAATTGCATTTTAGAATGCAAGATGAAGAATGCTTGGACTCCACAAAACAAAACATGTGTTGAGCACCATGTTTATTTTGCAGTATGGCTTAGCGGATCTTAACTCCGAGAGAATTCTTGACGAACAATTGAAGAATGAAAAGAATCTTTGATGAACCACCATGTAGAGCCTCCATGAAGAACTCCGGTAATAAAAGGATGATAAAAAGAAAGAGAAGTTGACAACACAAGGTGAAGCCTTGCAATGATTTAGATGGAGCTTTGAAATGATATAACCAAGAAAACTTGGAACTTCGGAAAGAAAGATGAAAAAATGAAAACAAGAATTTTGATGAACCTCCGGAATAAGGAATTGAATTTACTCGATGAAACAAGAATAAGAATTACATTATGCTGATCCTTCACTAATTAAATTGATGACAAGCAATGGATTTGGCATACTACTTATTCTCGTAGAAAGGATTAAGATATATATGACGCAAACTTGGGAAGGTCTTCATCGAACCACCGGTAGGATTGAAACAACGAATAAATTGATATGATAACGAAGGAAGAGAACTCTTGAACGAACCACCGTAAGAATCTGAAAATCAACGAAGATAAGATAAAGAAACATCGGGAAGAATTAGAAAATCAACGAAGATACAAGTGAACGAAGAGATCACGAGCTGATTAGAGGATACTTGAACTATGCACCGGGAGAATATGGAGATGAACGAAGAGACATCAATTTAGAATAATTGGAGAACGAAGCTGAAAACTTAGAACGAGAAATCTTCTGAAATGATGGCCTTTGGATGATCAAGAAACGAAAACAACTCATGAAATGCTCCGGATGGGTGAAAAGAATTCTCACAGTCGAAAACAATTATGAGAGGATGGCATAAGCTAGAACTATGAATCTTCAAGAGAATGGACCAAGATTTAGGAGAAATTCTTCTTCGGTCTTCAAATGTTGAGAATGATGATGCGAAACACCACCATGAATTGTTGAGATACTCCGGGATGAAAAATTAGAAAGGTTGAACCAACAATGAAAAGAATTTGAATTATCTTGGAGAAAGACATATGACTGATGATAAATCATTCTTACGTCAAACTTTGCAATGAATTTGAGAATAACTCCGAAAAATTAGAAGAGTCAGGTAAGATCCTGGGAAAAGACCTGTGGGTTAGGGCCCACTCAAAAGATACACCGTTGAATGATTGAAAGAAAAATTGCGCCGGTTGAATTAAATGGCTTGAATGAGGTAACAACCTCGAAATAGTTAGAACGGATTAGGAATGAAAACATGAATCTCCTGAGGCATCTTCAGCACTCCGGAACAAATGAATGGCGAGAAGTGGATGATTAAGAGGTACACCGGCATGAGAAAGCATTTGAAACAAGGAAAGGAATGTGACCAACATTGAAGGCTTGAATTTAGTCCACCGGAGAAGAAAAAGAATGAAGAATGATAAACTTGAAGAACATCCTCATGAGAACCACCGGGTAAGAACATTGATTGAAAAGAATGAAGGGACTTCACATGAATAAAATGGATACTTGGTTAAGAAATCTGAGTCCTTGAAGAAAAGGGTGGGAGGGCGGGAAAAACAAAGGAAACTTGGGATGAATGAAACAGACATCATTGAGAGAACTTAGAATTGATCTTGCGGATGGGGAGAATGATGGGATCATCTTGAAGAGAAGCACGCCGGTTGGAAAAGAATTAACATGACGACCTCGATGATCAAGAAGGATTAGTATTCACATAGCAATATGAGAACACCGTTTAGGAAAGGTATGGATTCAACATTTGACTTCGAAGCAACTCGAATACCACAAAAAAACAAAACAAAACAAAGGATTTGGCTTGCGGAATAAGCCGGAACAAACATATGATAGAGATTTCGTCCGAAGTTTTCGTGGTGGGGCCCACACAGGCTCGATCTTACAGCACCATCATGTACAAGGCAGTGCACATGACATACGAAGCGTCCCCGAGTCGGCATAGCCAAGGACTCTTTAAGACACTACGAGACCACTGTAAAACCAACCGTGAAAAGGCGGACCACTAGACGTCGAACCCCAATCTCATATCATGCATCTGTCGGAAAGATATCCTAGGAGCTACTTGAATTCCCACTTATAAACTCCCGAAACTTTCTTGTTATGCAATCTGGTGTTGGGGATACAGGGGACACAAAATATATCACCCAAACTAACAATCCCTAGATCCAGCTGTATCCATCCGTCAACACATAACCAAGAAACCTTCGGAAATCATTTACCTCAACCTTCGAAAAGCATCCGTTATACGAGTTATGGCAATACTCCCGAACTCCCGCCCCAGTACTGGGTGGTGTCGAGGTGATCTCACCAACAACTGCATAAAAGAGATTTTCGATGTCGGCGAAACTCAGGTATTCCAGAACTGCAACGATAAAATTGTGACGACAACACCTCGGAGCTCAACTCCCCGGGACACTGCCACAACCCCTAAATGTCAGGAGGCACCAAGAACAATGTTCTCGTCACAAAACCATCGGAATGATTCCAAGATACCCGCGTGATCCTTAAAAAAAATTTAGTGAAAATTTGAGGAGAGAAGAGTCAAAACTTCTACGTCAGGAGTCCTCACCAGAGCGACGAAGGGACTGAGGAGTAAAAAGAATCCTACTCTCCATTATATATAATCCTAAGACTCAAAACATTTTTGTTTCTAGACTCAACAACGCCAGCGATTCGATCAAGCAGGGGGCTCCTAAGTCGGGGATGGCTCTGATTACCAACTTGTAACGCCCACGACGCGGCTATATCTCCCACGTGTCGAGGCACGACTTAGAGGCATAACCGCATTGTGGTTTTGTCGCAAGAAGCACTACTAGGAAAAGGCCTACTAGTGGCGCACCCGTTTTGCCTACTAATGGCGCACTACTGGCGCGCCACTAGTACCACGCCACTAGTATTTTTTACTAATGGCGCACCAGGCAGTGCGCCATTAGTATAGGCCACGGTGCGCCATTAGTATGCCTCCCAGGGGGCCATATTTACCCATGTGCTTTGCCATACTAATGGCGCACTGCGGGGTGATGCGCCATTAGTATCCTTTGGCATACTAATGGCGCACGTTGGGGTGATGCGCCATTAGTATCGTTTGGCATACTAATGGCGCACGTTTGTGTGATGCGCCATTAGTATCCTTTGGCATACTAATGGCGCACGTTGGGGTGATGCGCCATTAGTATGTATATTAGGGATTTTTTTCTTTTCTGATATTTGCACAGATTACAAAATATATTATTGGACAGAATATAAACAGCACCACACAGCAACAGCAGATTCATTGAATACAATAGAAGATTAGTCTCCGAATACAATTCATCATATTAGTCTCCGAATTCAAAAGACCGAACAAAGATAGAACATTACAAGTCTCGATACTGCGAGTAGCGAGTTTGTCTTCACATTACAAGTCGATATCGATCATCTAAACTACCATCACATAGAAGAGAGCTGCGGTCATCATGATGAGCATCATCGCGATGAAACTGGTCTTCATCCGGTTCCTCCAACGCTCCCTCCTCTCTCCCGCTAGATAGCGCGCGTATCTAGATTCCGCCTCCGCCCTAGTGGTGTGCCCTTTGTAACTGTTACCGCTGAAACGGTGAACCTATGTCCGACACTCCTCCCAGTCGTCGTAGACTCCGGGAACCTTACCCTTGTACATGACATACGACGGCATCTCTATGCACTAGCCAAACAACAGACAATACATAAGCAATATATAAGTATGTAACAAAAGGATCGGAAGAGAAAAGTAAGACATTAATAGCACGATTCATGGTCCTACTAATAAATAGCATCGATTACATCTAAGTTGAACGACTGTCCAAACCAAAGAGACTTACAAGTTCATTAAAGTTTAATTACAACAAGAGCTAATCAATGTTTCAGAACTACACATAGCATCACTACTTTCGACTCGACTCATGGGACCGGAGCGTGGATGAAGCCGCCGTCTGTCGTGATGGTCATGAAGTCGCGGGCGTTGTCAGCCTGCATTTGTAGCGTTGTGTCTATCTCACTGTTGGGCGGTTGAAATTTCAGGTAGAACTGCCCCGAGGTGCGAAGGACATCTTGATGGATGATTTCTGCAAACTCTGACTGGGTGCAAAAGAATTCTTGTCGGATGTCCGCGTCCTGGATTGCCACCAAGCTTGCGGCCCAATCTTTGAGATTATTTGGTAGCAGAAGGTGATTATGGTCCCGTACGATCGCCCGCATGTGATGGAGGGCGTAGTAGGCATCCTTCTGACCGCCAGGCGGCTGCTTGACGCAGGGGAACGTCGTATTGTGGGTGAACACGTGCCTGCCGTACCTACGAGCTGGCCTCTTAAAGGTGCCTCCAGATGCGGCGTAGCCGGGGAGAGCATCATCAAGAACTTTCTTGATATTTGTGTAGCCTATCTTGGAGTCACGGTCCGGGTCGAAATACGTGGCCATGGAATATTTCGGGCTTAAGAGGATGAGTGTGCAATGTGTGTCACTGCACAGAACGCGGAATGTCAGAAAAAAAGAACGACCGAAATCTAAGAAATCATATGTTACGGGGCGGTTAGGAGATGACTTACTCGGGAAAGTAAGGCACGAGGAAGTTATCCTTATCTGGGTTTGCCAGAATGACGCCTTCGAGGTGTGAACTCACGAATTGCCGGTCCCCAGCGCTGCCCAAGATCTTGGCACGCATGTAGAAGGGGTCGACTATCACAATGTCCGGGGTCTTGTCTCTAATGATCCGCATCTCCATACTCGGCGAAAACAGCCAAACGAAGGTGTAGTGCAGCGGATGAAGGTTAAGCATAGCAAAGATGTCATCAACAGGACGATCGTACCCCCGACGGCGCTATCCACAAAGCCCTTGCCCTCTGGCACCTTGGCCACGAAAACCAGGTATGCCACATCATTCTCTCTGAGATGCCGCTTCTCCAAAGAAAGAACACTGTCATGCAGACTCCGCATAGCCCCGGTTGCAGCATTGAGCATATTTGTCGGTAGCATCGCCCTACCCGCCACATGCACCCTCCTCGAGATATCCTTAGGTGAAGGTGGCCCGTCCTGAGCATGGATCGTACTCGGTGCCGGCTGGCTTGCACTGGCGCCCTTGTTAGTCTTTCGTTTCCATCCCTTCTTCCTGAACTACTGTAATGGGATCGAGTTCTGCTCACAGACCGCCTTCTTGAGCGTGTTGGGGCTGATAATATTTCGCACCTCAGCTATCTGAGGCTCGGTGAAGGCGGCAGCTGGAGGCGTCTCCTGAGAACTGAATGCCAGACGACGCCTATTGCAATTGGGTTTCTCCGCCGTACCAGCTAGATCGCGGTCGTCTTTTTCAGGGTTGGGTTCTTGAGAAGGAGGCCCGCAGAACTCGTCACCGTACCCATGTTCGGCAAAGTACTTATCGATGTTGGAAAATGTACCGCCGTCGTTGTCGTCGTTGTCCGGATCCTGTGCCATATGCATGTTCGGATCCTGTCCCATAGGGATGTCCGGCATGTCCGGTAGCGTTGCGGCATTCTTGCCATGGCTTGGCGCTGGCACGACTGGCGGTCTTGTCTGTGGGGTGGTGTCCCTCGCCCCCAAGTGAATCTGGCTCTTCGGCCAAAGCAGGGGCCAGCTTACGCAGGCGCTGAGGGTCATCACATCATCTACGTCGGCCCCAGCGGGTCGAATCGGAGGTAACAACTCGTGGCAGCTTGGCAGCACCCGAACCAGTTCAACCCTATACAAGCTGGGTGGCATCGGATTACCATGGAACACGCGGTTGCCCGGTTGAACGATTCTGCCCTTGGCGACATCGACCAACTCGCCGCCCACGATGTGCAGGAGAGTGCAAGGAACGTCGGCGGCGCCCTGCGAAAACATGTAGGGCGTCAGGGATGCCCAGTCAAAGGCAAGGAGATGAAGTCATCGGCCGAGAGGCTTAGTTACCGTGATGCCGTCGAGCTCGGCTAATGTCGAGGCACCGCCAACGGCGGGCGTGCAACTGACGGAGGGGCCGCTTGCTGGCGAGGTGCCGGCCGGCGTACACCCGGGTGCATTAAGCTCCAATGCCCGTGCTGGCGCCGGAGACACGAATACCGCCTCCGTCGGAGACACGAATGGCGCCGCCTGCGCATTGTGCGAGTTGCTGGCCGTGAAGCTGGGAACCCGGGGAGGCCCCTGTTGGCCGCCCGTAATCCACGTCGTCAGCCCCTGAATCAAGGTAGGCACTATGGCGGTGAGCGTCGTTCCCACTTGTTGTTGCACTTGCTCTTGGACAATCTCCGGAATCCGCACCACTTGTGCCTTGAGTTCTTGAACCTCGCGCGACTGGCTTTCCGAGCTGGTCTTTTTCTCCTTTCGCCCACCAGCGGTATAGTATGATGACCATTTTGTGGACCAGCCTTTGCCGGCCACACGACCAGCTGACGATGGCTTACTGAGCTTATCCTTGTTTTTCATTACGTTCAATGCCCTATTTAAAGGGGTGTCAAAAGGGGAGCTCTGAGACGACCCCGCGCTACTGCTTTCAGCCTCCTGCGGAAGGAATGTGAAGCATTTAGAAATTTGGCTTCATTAATTAGAATGCAACCATATGGAGCTAATTACGCGGTGGTGTATTCCTTACCAGAACAAGCTCAAGCGCCCTGGTCTTCGAATCCGTGGTAAGCTCCTTTGTTACCGGGTCCTCCTTGTATCGGGCCCTGACAAAGTTCCTGGTCTGCTTGTCACGTAATTTCTCGAAGCGGGGCGGTAGGCCTTGCTCGGCACGCTCCGCGTCCTCCTTGTCCCATATAGGCTCCGCCACTCTGTAACCGCCGGGACCGAGTTGGTGGACCCCTAAGTTCAACTCCCGCATTTCTTTCCCCCACTGACTTGATTCGGAGGTTGCGCTGCTCTCGCACTTGATCTTGAACTCCTTGTAGTCATCTTCGCTCATCAAAGGATATTTCACCTTGATCTTCTCATAACTATCACCTTTTTCAATCATTGCCTTCACCGTGCTTCTCCATGTAGACAGGGCCATGCTCATCCTCATGAGGGCGGCACTATTCACTTTATTCCCTGAGAGGCGTGTGTTTGCAAACTCAGCGAGGAACTTGTATCATTCGTGCAGCTTCGTGAAGAGGAGGCTGCGCAAATTCCCTCGGTCCTTATGCCTTAGGTTCTCAGTGTTGATCGAGACGGTGCTCCGGAGAATGCACCCGAGCTGAACCGAGTACCCCTTGACTACTTCTTTGGGCGCCGTTGGATGCCCGTCGGAGTTCACTTCAGTAAATTCCTCCTTGACGGTGCCGAGCACGTTCGTGCGCCGGTCCTTCCGTTGCCTCTTCGGTTGGCTGCCATCTGTGCATGCACCGCCATCATCAGTGGTGGCATCCTCGGCGGCACCATCAGTGGTGTCATCCCCGACCCCACTAGGAGTTGTGTAGTCAGGATCGGTGTCTTCCGTGGCATCGTCCCGATAGCGGTGAGGTTCTTCCTCCAGCTCCTGGGACAGCTCCCAGAATTGCTTGCCGCCCGAACCACCGGCCTCATCATTGTGGGCCATGTTTTGCTCTAAATAGGAAAAAAGTTTGGTCAAAAAGTTGGTTATTGTCAAGGAACAAGATCATGGTCTCATCATTTAGGGTTTGTCGACACCGAGAGGCATCCTAAAAGCTAAGCTTTTATCATTTAGGGTTTGTCGACGCCAAGGCACCTTAAAAGCCTAAGCTTTCATCATTTGGGCCTAATCACTTGGCTCTATTGCCACCTATGGTTTAATGCAGCAAGAATAAAGGGGCAATTGATCCTACTTAATTAAGTACTAAGATACCCCGGCCCATGCATTAGTCGCAAGTACCCCATATGTCCTATTTTTAGCAAAGTCATGCTAAAATTCACGGAAAATTTCAGCATGACCTTTGCTGAAAATAGGACATTCCGGAAAACTCAAGGGCCTCTCGGGGTACCTGCAAAATCATCACGACACGATGGTTGGAGACAAAACCCAGCAAACTAGCACCACAATGTGCCTCTACTTTCATATGGATGAAAAGGCCACAATGTGCCTGTACTGGCACCACAATCTTAGTTAACTTCTGGGGACATCAGAAAGTTAACATCCGCCTGATTATTATGAGGACTTCACTGCCACTGTTTACTCAAACTTAAGTTAGTAATTAAAAATATAAAATAGGATAACCCAGTGACAGGACTGTTGGTTGATGCCACAAAAAAGTTGCTAGTCTCAACATGTTCTACAGTTGTTAAAATTATCTTACTGTATTTAGAACAAACTAACACCACAGAGTCTACTAATTCAGGTAGAAGCCATCATTCATTACAAATTTGAATATATGATATTCCAGAAAATAATTTGTCTACAAAATGAGATACATCCCGTTTGAACTACCAAAACTGTAACCAACGTTATTACCTAATTATGAAAAAAGTGCACTACATATAAATTATTTCATCACTGAGAGGAGATAACCAAAAGTTTCCAAGCAATATGATTAAGAAAATGGGATTTAGGCATCCAAATGCCACAAAAGACAAAATCACATTTTTAAACCAAGTTACACAAAGAAAATGCACCTAAGCACCAGGAGGAACTGTTACAACTCCATAAGGTATATCCAAGTCATATGCAAGATTACTTAAAAATTGGAGAGCCATGTCGTTTCTACTGGACCTAAATAGAGCTAGCTGCTGGTGTTGAACAATAAACAGCCACACCACACACTAAGACAAGTAACTGAAATGACTCTCTTTGTATTGTAGTAGAAGAAGAAACAAGAGAGAGATGCAAGATAGTAGTATATATAGGTGAGTCAACCTATTATTCTAGGCAGCTGCCTTGCTGGTGATTCGGTGTCGTCGCAACTGGATCCCTCCCACTCGACCTGCGATCTTCTACAAGGAAAAAGTAGCAGCTCAGTCAACCACCATATAATTATACAAGGAAAAATGTTACTTGGCACAAGTTTAAACGAGAAGCTTGAGGTAGCAGCAGATTGAAGTGATAAAGTGCAAAGGAGAAGCTTGAGCTAGTAAACAATTTCTGAATGTTATAAAGTGGGGAAAGTAAAATAAAATTCATGACTAGTCATGGCAGTAGAAAAGAGATGAGATTTCACAAAACCAGGCCAAGCATAGTCCAGAATGTCAAATTTTCAGTTAGTTAATTATTACAGTCCTTTGCTAAAAGAGATGATCCGTCCAAGAAATTTAATACTAGATGCATGCAGTCTGTTGAGGATCTTTTAGTGAATGACTAACAACAAGTAGCCGAGCTTGCCCAAGAAAGATTAGATTCAGAAGTGCTGGCTGCTGCTAGTGAATGGAGATGATAGTTATATAGTGTCAATTGACAGTAAGTAGAGTGAGATGATCAAACGTTTGTGCTGAATAGCAGTAGCAGTGTAATGTTAACTAAATACAGTTGGCAGTGTATAGAGTGTTAATTGACAGTGGCTTGTCCTGGATATAACTCATTTTCTAGGTTTACCTTGGGTAGATAGCCCATGAATGCGGAACAGATACTTACATTCATGCCGTGAGATAAACTTATTTTCAGGTATAAACCATGGACAATTACCCGATGATACAGTGCATTTTTCTTCAGTGTATGTCCAGTGCATTTTTCTTCTTCTTTCGTTGAGTAGCATAAATTAGACCTATCATTGTGTAAGATGCAGGAGTACTTCTTATACTCTGTGGTATTGCCATACTTAGCATAGGTTCAGAAATGGGGACTAAAAACAGTGATTTAATTCTCCAATTCAATTTTCATTTTCAAGTTTAAATTTGAATTTCAACAGTAGTGATTTTACACCCAGTTCAACAGTGATTTTACCTCAATTTCAACGGTAATTTCAGCAGCAGAGTTGGGGGCGGGGACTAAAAAAATCTTAACCCTAACAGCATAGTGGAGCGCGTGGAAGACGAGGTGGGGCGGCGGGTAGACGGGCACCTCCCCGGAGAGCGCCTCCAGCCACGTCTCCTCCACGAGTAGCTCCGGACTCGGCGAGGCGGAGGTTGCGGCCCGCGCGGGCGAGGGCGAGGTTGGTGTCGGCCCTGCGGCACTGCTCCGGCGAGAGTGGGGTGGGAGGGGAGGAAGGGGAGGATGGGGAGAGGGAGGCGGCGGGGGCGCGGATTGGGAGCGGACGGAGAGGAACTGGCACGAGGGAGAGGGACGAAGGGGAACTGGCGAGGGAGAGGGAGGAATTAGCTATAGGGGGGAAACTTACTAATCGAGCACCCAGAAGCGGTGCGCCATTAGAATGTTTTTTTATATAGCAATGGCGCACCCACGATTGGTGGGCCATTAGTAATTTTTTTTATATAGCAATGGCGCACCAGCCAGAGGTGTGCCATTAGTAATCTTTTATTATTATTATTATTTTTTGTTGCATCTAATAATTTTTTAGAAAATGAATATGAATATGAAACAGTAATATTTTTTTTATAAAAACAGTAATAATTTTTTAAAAAATATAATCAAATTTGTTATTTGAAAATATTTATGAATACGAAAAAAATCATCAAATTTATTATTTGAAAATATAATCAAATTTGTTTTTTTTGCAATTTTAGTTGCATTCATTTGTGACGGTGGAGCGGGCCGGGGAGGGTGCGGGGGTGCTCGGCTGCGAGGGGGACCGGATCTGGCGAGGTGGAATAGCGATCGAGATGGAGGGGGATCGAGATCGAGTGTCCATGAAATTTAAAAATATTCATGAGTTCAAAAAGTGCCCATGAAATTTAAATACAATCGATCTTCGCTAGCTATCTGTTCACAATCTTCTTGCCCTTATTTTTCGTAAATGGAGTTCTTCTCTTGAACGGACGTCCTTTAGGTAGGGTGGTCCTGCTTCTTCTTGTGGTGTATGCTGATACTTCATCGTCGTCGTCATGTTCCATCTTCGGGTCGCCGTACTTGTCGAAGTCTTGCTCATTGGCGACTCCATTCATTCCGATGATCTTCCTTTTGCCTCTCCTCACGACAACACGACTGGGCTTTGACGGGTCGGTAATGAAGAAGCATTGGTCCACTTGGGAAGCCAGTACCCATGGCTCATTTTTCGCGGTGACGTTCGCGCCTGCGGTCTTGGATTTGGCTTCGGGTATAACCATGGTGGTGAAATACCGGTCTTCTTTTATGATGCTCTTGGCCCATCTGACACGGAACATCGGGATCTTCTCTCCAGCGTAGCTCAACTCCCAGATCTCCTCGATCCTTCCGTAGTATCTGTCCTTGTCGTTACCGGTGTAGGATTCCATCGTTACCCCGGAGTTTTGATAACCATCGCTCTTCATGTCCTTGTCCTCGGTGTAGAATGTGTAGCCGTTGATATCGTACGGCTCATACGTCATCAGGTTGTGCTCGGCGCCCTGTGACAAGGCGAATATGAGTTGTTCTTCCGCGGAAGAATCCTCATGTAAAGGGTACGACAGAAGCTTCTGCTTGAACCAACGCGTGAAACATGAGTTGTGCTCTTTGGTTATATCTCCGTCCGTCCTCTGTTGGCCTCGGTCATTGTACGTCTTCTCAATAAAGGTTTTGTGCTCTACCACCCAAGGATCGACCACGTCTATGTGTTGTAGCGCGACTAGGTTTGCTCTTTCAAAGTCGGCGAGTCGACCATCGAAGTCCACATGCATTTCGCGGCGACCCTCACGGTGACCCCATCCAGCGAGCCTGCCGAGGTGCCTGTTGACGGGCAGACCAACGGGGTTCTCGATGCCTAGATAATTCGTGCAGTAGGAGATGCACTCTTCGGTCAGAAAGCCCCTGGCTATGCTTCCCTCTGGGCATGACATGTTGCGAACGTATCCTTTGATGACACCATTCATCCTTTCGAACGGCATCATGCTGTGCAGGAACGTCGGCCCGAGTTGGATGATATCCTCCACGATATGGACCAGCAGATGCACCATAACATCGAAGAATGCGGGCGGGAAGTACATCTCAAGCTCGCATAGTATCACCACAATCTCTTCCTGTAGCCTTCAGAGTTGCCTCACGCCAACCGACTTCCGAGAGATGACATCGAAAAAGTTGCATAGGCCAAATAGCGTTTCACGGACGTGCGCGTCCATGATCCCACGGATTGCAACTGGAAGTATCTGCGTCATCACCACATGATAGTCGTGAGACCTCATCCCGCTGAACTTCTGCTTCGCTGAGTCTAGGTATCTGCTTATCTTCCCCGCGTAACCGTAAGGAAGTTTTACTCCTACGAGGCAGGTGAAAAATTGATCGATCTCCTCCTGACTTAGAGTGAAGCACGCGGGAGGGAAGTCATTTCCGGTCTTCTTGGCCTTTTTGCCTTTGCGACGACTTTCCGTGTCCTGCTTCGCCTCATCATCATCATCATCATTAGCGTGAAGCTCCTCCCTGATGCCCATTGATTTCAAGTCTGCCCTTGCTTTCGGCCCATCTTTGGTCCTCTCTGGCATGTTGAGTAGGGTACCAAGCAGACTCTCGCACACGTTCTTTGTGATATGCATGACATCAAGGCTGTGAGGCACACGGTGGATCTTCCAGTATGGCAAGTCCCAGAAAACAGACCTCGTTTTCCATACCTTTAGCAGCGGCTCTGGCGCCTTTTGTTTCTTTCTCGGCTCTTGCGCCTTTTGCTTCTTTCCCGGCAGTGGGCAATCTTTCCAATTTTCAACAGCTCGTCTATTTCCTCGCCGCTCCTCATACGCGGGCGTCTTCGGGGTTCGGTTTCACCATCGAACAGATCCTTGCGTTTCCTCCACGAGTCATCGTCGCGAAGCCACCTTCGATGTCCCATGAACACGGTTTTCGAAGACCCGGGATCTCTATCTAGCTGGCGATACGTTGTGTCATCCATGCACCTGACGCATCCAGAAAATCCGTGGACCACCTGCCCCGCGAGATATCCGTCACCGAGATAGTCGTGCACCGTCGTGAGCAGTGCGGCTCTCATAGGGAAATATTCTTTCTCTGCGGCGTCCCACGTATTGGCTGGCGTTTTCCACAGCGTGTCTAGCTCCTCTTTCAGCAGCCCCAGATACAGATTGATGTCGTTCCCTGGTTGTTTCGGCCCTTCAATTAGCATACTCATGTGAATGTACTTCCTCTTCATGCACAACCAGGGGGGAAGGTTGTACATCCACACAAACACAGGCCAGGTGCTATGTGTGCTTCTCTGGCTACCAAACGGATTGACTCCATCGGTGCTTGCACCCAGCACGATGTTCCTTGGATCCTTCCCAAATTCTCGGTGTTCGAAGTTCAACGCTTGCCACTGGCTCCCATCCTTAGGGTGACTCAGCATCTTATCTTTTTTATTTATCTCCGGATCATTTGCGTCATCTTCTCGCTTCTTCTCCTCCCTATCCGCGTGCCAACGCAGGAGCTTTGCTACCTTAGGGTCCGCGACATACCGCTGCAGACGAGGAGTGATCGGAAAGTACCACACCACTTTTCGAGGAGCTTTCTTCCTCTTCTTGTATCGAGTGACGCCGCACACTGGACATATGGTAGACTCCGCGTGCTCGTCCCGATAAATGATGCAATTGTTCATGCACACATGGTATTTCACGTGCGGTAAATCCAGAGGACACACGATTTTCTTCGCCTCCTCGAAACTGGTTGGGCACTTGTTCCCCTTGTGAAGACGTTCGTGCCAGAATGACAGGTTCTCGTCGAAGCATGCGTCGGTCATTTTGTGTTTTACCATCATCTCCAGAGCCATGAGTGTTACTTTCAGGAGGGTATCCTCGGGCCTGCATCCTTCATACAATGGAGTAACCACGTCTATCTCCAGTTGATCCAGCTTGGCTTTCTCTCGGGCAGCAGCTCTTGCGTTATCCGTCTGCTTGAGAAGCAGCTCTTGAATATGAGGGTCCTGCACCCAGCCCATCGATGGTCCATCGTCTTCTGCTCCACCGGCATCTTCATCTTCATGATCATGCCCTTCGTCTGCTCCCGCATCTTCCTCATCATCATGTCCGGCATCTTCTACATGATGACTGTGTACAGCATCACCGTCGTGATCATGTCCTGGAGATTCTTCGTCTTCTCGCCTGCCCGAGACACGGTGGTTGTCTTGCCGCCCTTCCTCATTTCTTGCCCGGCCCCCATGGACGACTTCATAGTCATCTTCATCACCTTGCCACCGATAACCATCCATGAAACCACGCAAGAGCAGGTGGTCCTGCACCTGCCCGGAATCCGGGTCCGCAATAAGGCTCTTCAGCTTGCATCTTTGACACGGACATCTTATCTCCGTCTCGTTCTTTTCAAGCATCTCGGCCTTCGCGGAGCTCAAAAACCTATTCACGATGCCTTCATTCATCGTGCGGACCATGGTCGCCTGCGGGGTAGAGCAAAACGATATTTTAGAACCAAGAAAAAATTTGGCATGACTTTCCCTAAAAATAGGACCAAAAAGAATGCATAGTGCCAAAATTCTCGCCGAAACGGAAATGAATCAACATTCCGGCAAAATATTGGCAACTATCGCATTTCAAATACCGGTACCTGCAAACACAAACATATATGCAACACCACAAACATACATAGATCTAGCTAGGCCATAAAAAGTGCATGTGCACGTTGTTGGAGGGAGAACAACATAAAGATAGCTTCCCCCTTACTTACCTATCAAAAAAAGGTAATTTAACCACTTAATTTGGATGAATTTATGGTGCTAATGAGGTGAGGAGGAGGAGGCAGCTGAGACAAAATATCTAGCTCGTCCCAGGTTACTAATGGCGCACCACCAACAAATGCGCCATTAGTAACCCTGGTTACTAATGGCGGACCTCCTGGTGGTGCGCCATTAGTAGTTTTGCAAAAAAAACACTAATGGCGCACCAGGGAACAGTGCGCCATTACTAGTTTAAACTAGTAATGGCGCACTGTTCCCTGGTGCGCCATTAGTAGTTTTGCAAAAAAATAAAAAATAAAAAATATAGTAGTGGCGCACTGTGCCCTGGTGCGCCATTAGTATGTTTGGAAAAAAAAAATTTGTTACTAATGGCGCACCTTGCGTCTGGTGCGCCATTAGTGTCTTTCACACTAATGGCGCACCAGACCGTGGTGTGCCATTAGTGGCCATTCCATCTATAGCCCTTTTCCTAGTAGTGAAGGGCCATCTTCACACAATCCCATGTAATGAACAAGAATGGGATAAAGAGTTGGCTTACAATCGTCACTTCACACAATACATAAATAAAATCATACATCAATCAGAGTACACACATAGGTCGGACTACGGAACCAAAATAAAAGAAGACAACCCCAAATGCTAGATCCCTGATCGTCCCAACTGGGCACCACTACTGATCAACCTGAAAAGAAACATAGAAACGACCAAGGTCCTCGTCGAACTCCCTCTTGAGTTCGGTAGCATCACTTGCACTGGTATCCTCGGCACCTGCAACTGTTCGGAAGTATCTATGAGTCACGAGGACTCAGCAATCTCACACCCGCGAGATCAAGACTATTTAAGCTTATGGGTAGGAAAGGGGTGTGAGGTGGCGCTGCAGCAAGCACTAGCATATATGGCGGCTAACATACGCAAATAAGAGCGAGAAGAGAAACAACGGAACGGTCGTCAACTAGTAATGATCAAGAAGTGATCCTGAACTCCTACTTACGTCAAACATAACCCAAAAGCTGTGTTCTCTTCCCGGACTCCGCCGAAAAGGGACCATCACGGCTACACACACGGTTGATGTATATTAATTAAGTCAAATGTCAAGTTCTCTACAACCGAACATTAACAAATTCCCATCTGCCACATTACCGCGGGCACGGCTCTCGAAAGTTTATACCCTGCAGGGGTGTCCCAACTTAGCCCATTATAAGCTCTCACGGTCAACGAAGGATATTCCTTCTCCCGGGAAGACCCGACCAGTCTCGGAATCCCGGTTACAAGACATTTCGACAATGGTAAAACAAGTCCAGCAAGACCACCCGAATGTGCCGACAAATCCCGATAGGAGCTGCACATATCTCGTTCTCAGGGCACACCGGATGAGCAGTCCGTACAACTAAAACCAGGCCTCAAGTTTCCCCGAGGTGGCGCTGCAAAGGGCTCTAGTTTGGACCAACACTCGGAGGAGCACTTGCCCGGGGGGGTTAAAATAAAGATGACCCTTGAGTCTGCAGAACCCAAGGGAAAAAGGGTTAGGTGGCAAATGTTAAAACCAAGGTTGGGCCTTGCTGGAGGAGTTTTATTCAAAGCGAACTGTCAAGGGGGTCCCATAAATCACCCAACCGTGTTAGGAACGCAAAATCAAGGAACATAACACCGGTATGATGGAAACTAGGGCGGCAAGAGTGGAACAAAACACCAGGCATAAGTCCGAGCCTTCCACCCTTTACCAAGTATATAGATGCATTAATTAAAATAAGATATATTGTGATATCCCAACATATTCATGTTCCAACATGGAGCAATCTTCAACTTCACCTGCAACTAACAACGCTATAAGAGGGGCTGAGCAAAAGTGGTAACATAGCCAAACAACGGTTTGCTAGGAAGGTGGGTTAGAGGCTTGACATGGCAATATGGGAGGCATGATATAACAAGTGGTAGGTAGCATGACAAAGCAATAGAGCGAACAACTAGCAAGCAAAGATAGAAGTGATTTCGAGGGTATGGTCATCTTGCCTGAGATCCCGCAAGGAAGAAGAACGAGTCCATGAAGAAGACAAATGGACATAGTCCAACGAATCCTGACAACTCCAGAAAGAAACCGAAGCTAACGAGAGAAGCATCCCGGAAAGAAACAAACAACATAGTAAACAACCACCACATAAACATGGCATGATGCACAATCAAGTATGATGCATGTCCGGTTTAATGATTCATGGCGTGGCAAAGTGCAACGAACATCGCTACAAATTAAGTGGAGCTCAATATGCAACGAAATGCATATTGATGAAACACCACATCAAAAATTTAGTTTTCTCCCGTTTATGTACCCAACAATATTAAATGTTGATTAACATGGCAAGAGGTGAAGCATAAGTAAACTAACTATTTAGGCAAGTTTAATTGAGGCCGGAACAACAAACAACAATTCCGGAAAAACCTCATGTTCATATTTTAAATTTGGTACTGTTCTTCCCTATACACAATTTTAATGTTCTTAAACAGCAAAATAAAGTGCAGCAAGTTAATCTATGTATTTTTCTACCCCATTTACATATAAAATTTATTTAGAATGGAGCTACGGTTATTTAGTTATGAAATAAAGTATTTTAACATGCTATTTATGCAAATTAATTCAAACAGCACATTCAGACATTTTAAACATGGAAGAAAGCAGCATATTATGAAAGTACATGAAATCCTAAGCATTTTACATATATTACATGCTTTATTATGATGCATGGATATTTATATATGAGCAAAGCAAATTAATGGCACTTCTGAAAATATGCATGCACTGGAAATATGCCAAAATCACAGAGTGGAAAAAAATATGCACGGCCCGGATTGCAGCGCAGTGCAGCGGCCGAGAAGCGAATGAGGCCTAAGTGGCTGGCTGTGTGGTGTGCAAAAAAGATAAATAAGAGGAGACAGGGGCAAAAATTGGGATGCTTGGGAATTGAACCCAGCACCTCACAGTTGAAAACAGAGCGCGCTGACCAGCTCACCTAGAAGATGTGCTGCGAGGCGTGTGCGGAAGAGGCAAGGCACGAGCCTGAACTCGCTCCCCTGGTTGGCCATGGCGGATGGCCTCGGGTTGCGCGGATCGACGGACATGCGGACAACGGGACCGGAGAGAGAGAGATGGGGAGGAGCAGAGCTTCACCGTGGGGGTGTTGCTGGAGTCATACGAGGTCGAGGCTGACCGGGGACGGAGGAGGAGGGCGCTGACGGGGAAGCCGCCGGTTCCGTGAAGAAGAGGAAGCAGAGAAGCATACGACGAGGAAGAAGCCTTCGGGGTCCTCGTGGTCGCGTGCGAGGGTGAGGAAGACGATGAAGAGGGTCGGGGTTCTCTCCCCATGGCAGCAACGCAGACGACAGAGGTGTTCAGGCCGGGGACGAGCTTAAGCTCTCCTCGTCCAGGGCGACGGCTATGGTGGGCGACCTACCTGGTGGCGGCGGCAGGGAGAGGGGGAAATGGAGAGAGGAGAGGCTAGGGTAGGGTTTGGAGAAGTTTTATAGGAGGCTAGGGGAGCTACCGGTCGTCAAATCAGCCGAAGCGCCGACGTGGAGCCTCCTGATGGCCTGCCGTACAGGAGGTAGGAGAAGAACAGGAGGGATCGTCTCTGATGGGTTTATTGGGCTGAAATCAGACAGGTAAGTGGCAGGTGGGCTGCTTCTGCGGTATTGCTTCTTCTTTCTATTATTTTTTCTTCAGACAGAAAAATAAAGACCAAAAAGCACAGGAATATGGCGAGGGTTTGGAGAGATATGAGAATATCCCTGGAGTCCCGAATTTGTGTAGAATTTGAATAAATTGCTTTGGGCATTTTTAAGGACAGAAAAATAATTCAAGTTTGAAATTGATTCAAACATGAGCCATTTTTGAACCCTACCAAAACAACTCCAAAATGGATGATATTTGACATAGAGGTATAAGGCGTGGAGTAAGATCATCAGGAAATAAATGAACATTAATGGAGGAGGGAAATATGTCACTTGCAAAAACATGAGGAAGAAGGAAGGGAGAGGTGATGATACATGGGACATATGCATAGGCAAACAACAATGTAACATGCATGAATACAGCAAACAAAAGAATACACACGACGATAACGAAAAACATGAAAGGCGTCTGAAGCATCGGTCTCGGGGCGTCACAGTACAGCCCCGCCCTGACACGTGGCTTGCACGGCAGGGCTGCGAGGTGTATCTGGGCACTCGTGAGCCAGCGCGGGACTCACAAGGCCCTACCTCAGGGCGGGTTGCGCCTGGTCTTGGGTCTTGATAGCTGTATGTTCCTACAAGGCGGTTAGGTGCAAGCGCTTTACGTCCTCAGGTCCCGGTCCTCAAGCGAGCTCAGCCGCTGCTGGTATGCCAGGTCGTGATGCCATGGTTAAGGCTAGGGGGTGAGGGCTGGAGAGCCAGTAAGAGCTCCTGAGTCACGATGCTCAGGAGCTCCCCTTTCAACGCGCAAGCGAATTACATGATGGAGGAGTGGACCCGTGGCGGGTGGCAATCGAGCAGGTGATAATCATGGGTAGATTAAGCATTGGAAGGTAGATCAGCTTGGGTAAATGCGGAAAGATACATGCCACTTGGGTCAGGCCCGAGCGGCTTGGGGATGATGCAGCCCGAGGGGCGCCCCCAGCAAGGTAAGCTAAAGACATAAGCAAAAGGGATACATGCCACAGGGACGGACCCACGTGGCCTGGGAATGATGCAGCCCGAGGGGCGCTCCCAGCTGAATGAACTTGGAAAATGTCACCTGGTTCTATTGATGAAGAGATGTTGGGGCAGCTGAAGGTACATGGCGGAGAGGCTGCTCCTCACGAGCCGCCAGGGCCCTGAGCCTCGGGAGGCTCTGGGGGCTCAGGCGGATCCTTGAGGACCGTCTCCATCTCCGCCAGGACAGCGTGGTACCTGGCCTCCTGAGCCACCAGGACGCGCTGCAGGTTGCGCTGGTAGACAAATGACACGCTCGGCAAGCCAAATGGCATGCGAACATAGTTGTGCAGCGGACCCTCGCACCGGCCCACGCGCGAAGGCCAGAAAAGCTCCTGAGAAGCGGCCCTGTTGAGCCCTGGGACATCGACGCAGACGCGCAGCCCGGCATCCTCGCCTGGATGGGGAGCTGCACCTCGTGAGCAGCGGTCGCCGCGCATGGTCCTTGCGTCTTGTAGTTCCTGAGTAGTCTTGGTGATGAACTCCTTAGCGGTGGGCGTTCCTTGCCCTGTGTTCTCCTGAGGGAAACGTGCCTTGAAGCACGCCTCCAAGTGGTGCCCGAGCGCCTCCCTCGTGACGTGGGCAAGGTCTAAGGCCCTCAAGGAGAGAGCCCCCAAGCCCTGCCCGACGAGGGCGCCGGGCACGCCTTCCTATGTGATGGAGGGAGGCTCCCTTGGAGTGGGCGCTGATCCTGACGAGGTTCCAGCTGCGTTGCCGCCCTCCTGACGCTCGGTACGGCGCAACTGCTTCTTCTTCTTGGGGATGGCCTTCGGAGGGCCATCGCCCTGGCTGTCGGGGTCGTCGATTGCTGCAGCTTGAAAGGCACGCTCGAGGGAGCATACCGCGTCTCTTTCTTCGCATGTGACGTTGTAGCCGTCAAGGACGTTGTAGCCGTGGTGGGTCACTGCCATGAACTTGGCCAGGGCTGGATACCCAAGGATGGCATTGTATGGCAGGCGGATGTGTGCGACGTCGAAGTCGATGAGCTCGGTGCGGTAGTTCTTGCGCTCTTCGAAGGTGACAGGGAGGCGGACCTGCCCTATCGGTGCGGTGGAGCCATTGGTCGCTCCTGAGAAGGGCTTGGTAGCCTGAAGCTGGTCATATGGTACTTGGAGGTTGTCGAACGTGTCGACAGACAGGACGTTGATCCCCGCGCCGCCGTCGATGAGGGTCTTGGTAAATTGCACGTTGCTGATGACTGGTGAACAAAGCATCGGGAGGGCACCAGCGGTGGCCGTGCACTTGAGCTGATCTGCCGAGTTCAAGGTGATGGCACACTGGGACGACCTGAGCGGGCGTGTGGCCTCAAGCTTGGGGAGGACTGCGTTCACTTCACGAGCAAACTGTTTGAAGATACGCTGCGAGGCTGGGGCCTGAGCTCCGCCCAAGATGCAGGCGATTGCACGCGGCTCCTGGAAGCCCCCAGCCCCTCGTCCCGATGGTGGTCGTCATTCCTTCTTGGCGGTGGCGGCAGCAGGGGAAGACCGGCTTTGCCCTGAGGACGATCCTCACGAGGATGGTCCCTCCAGGCGCCCTCGCGAGGATGATCTTGCCAGCGGTCCTCGCGAGGCCTGCCGCGCCACTCCTGGCGCGGGCCACGGTCGTCCCAGCGTCCGCCACCACGTCCTCCCCCTCGGCCGTAGCCCCGGTCGCAGTGCTCGGGGCGTCGACCGAAGCGTCCTTCCCGAATGGCTCTGAGCTCTTGACAGTCGCTGGTGTTGTGGGTGTTCAGGTTGTGGAAGGCGCAGAACAGTCGGCTGCTCTCGGATGACTCGGGCTGATCTCTGCCTCGCTTGGTGTCCGGCTCTGCTGTGAGCACGGCTCCCTCCTTGCGCTTCACGTCCTTGGCCTTGGCTTTCTTCTCCTCTGGGCCCGCAGCTGGCAGCTCAAGGAGGGATAGGCGCCCCTCCTCAGCTCTTGCGCACTTGGTCGCCAGGTTGAATAGCTCCTGAGATGTGCACAACTCCTCATGGATAGCGAGCTCCTCCTTCATCTTGATGTCGTCGACGCTGTCAGAGAATGCGGAGATGATGGCCTCATCCTTGACCATGGGGATCTTGAGGCGAGTGTTGTTGAAGCGCTGAATGTACTTCTGGAGGGTCTCTCCTGGTTGTTGCATGATGCGGCGCAGGTCACCCGCAGCCGGCGGGCGGTCGCGAGTGCCCTAGAAGTTGGCGACGAAGCGGTCGCGCATCTCGTCCCAGGAGGAGATCGAGCCCTGAGGCAGGTTCAGGAGCCACGAATGGGCGCCGTCTTTGAGTGACCTAGGGAACCAGTTCGCCATGACTTTTCGTCGCCGTTGGCCGCCTCGATGCTCAGCTCATAGAGCTGCAAGAACTCCGCTGGGTCGAGGGTGCCGTCGTAGCGAGGAGGTAGATCTGGCTTGAACTTGCCCGGCCAGGCGACGCTACGCAGCTCAGGGGTGAAGGCGCAGTAACCGGCCGTGGTCGCTGGGGCCCGCCTTGGAGGTGGAGCCTGGTCTTGATGCCCACGCGCCGCTACGTCAAGCAGCACGGGAGCCTGCCGCGGCAGACGATCCTAGCGCGGTGGTGCGAGGAGTGGCGGGGCGTTCTCTTGCGGTCGAGGAACTTCTTGGCAGCTTCCTTCTTCACGCGCGGGCGCCGGACGCGGCGGATTACGTCGCGGCGGCGGACGCCTTAGTGCCAAGGCGCCATCTTGGGCAGAGGCGATGGAGGCGCTCCGTGAGTTGCGTCGCCTGAAGCAAGCGGAGGGCTAGGCGGAGAGAGGGACGGCGCAGGGGAGCCCCCTGCGGCGCGGACAAGCTCGGCGATGCGGTCGAGCCAGTCCTCGTAGAGGTGGTCGACCGGGCGGTAGCGCAGGAGTTCGTGCGCCATGAGGAGCGCAGCCCGTGCGTCCATGGGAGCGCGACGAGCGTGAGATGATGACCCGGCTAGGGTCAGCGACGGAGTGGCGGTGCGGCCGTCTTGCGGCACCGAGGGGTGCAACGAGGACGCCTGCTGCTCATTCCCCGCTGGGCCAGTGGCGGCGTTGGCGGCGGGAGATGGAGAACGACAAGGTGGCCCACCAACGGGAGCCGTACGAGTGACGCGGGTGGCAAGGGAAGCCCGACGCTCAGCACGAGCACGGCGAGCGTCCGCCATGGAGACGACGGAGCGACTGGATGCGAATGACGGAAAGGAAGCTCCGGCGCACGCCTACCTGGCGCGCCAAATGTCAGATCATGGGTTCCGCCAAAACCCTCAAGGTTCGAACACTGGCGTGCGCATGGAGATTTGCTCCCTACCGATCTATGCCCTAACTCGCTAAGATCTCGCGGACGAACTCGACGAACTTACAACACAAAGACACAAGATTTATACTGGTTCGGGCCACCGTTGTGGTGTAATACCCTACTCCAGTGTGGTGGTGGTGGATTGCCACTTGGGCTGATGATGAACAGTACAAGGGGAAGAACAGCCTCCTGAGGTTGAGGTGTTCTTGTGCTCTACCAACTAGAGGGTGCAAGGATGGAGTGGATCTAGTCCAAGATGATCTGGTCCAAGATCCTCTGCCCTACTGTGGTGGCTAGTTCTACTTATATAGGCCCTAGTCCTCTCCCCAAATATTGAGCGGGAAGGGAGCCAACAACGGCCAATTTGAAAGGGGACAGCTAGTACAGCTTAACCTGACAAAAGCGGTCTTCGCTTGCGGAAAGCTCTGGTGGTGACGCCGTCTCGGGCTCCACGGTGACCTCCGTCCTACCGCCCGGCTGGTCCTGGTCTTGCTGCACGGATATGGAAACCTTTGCCTGATGCCTCGGTAATCCGCGCCTGCGCTGGCCTCCTTAGCACCAAAGAGGAAACAAGGACGCTACGCGCGCTGGCGCCCGCCTGGTGCCCGCCTGATCTTGATCATCATGGCTCACGTCACGAGAGCCTCGCGAGGTTTGCCCCGCCTTGATATATCCGCTCCTCGCGAGGCAGCCTGGTGAGGCCGCTCCTGAGCAGGTCTCGCGTCGTCCGCCTCGCGAGGGTCTTGATTACCTTGTTGATGAAGATGGGCCGTACAGGCCTGCTAGCGCAGCCACGCCGTGGGCCGCACGCAGGCAAGTCTAGGGACCCCCGTTCCCAGAACGCCGACAGAGGCAGAGCTGCCTCCATGATGCAGACGCCGACGTGCGCCGTACCAGAACTACTCCGACCACGCCGTCCTGCACCTCACTACTGCCGCTTCACTATCGCAACCGTCCACCGCACCGGAGCTGTTCCCGCTACGCCGTCGTTCACCGCCTCGGATCTGATTCCCTGCAGCCGACGGACGGCCACCGCACCACACTCAACAACTTGGCCATGGGTTCGTCCAAGGCTCCACCGTCCTCCACAACTTCTCGTTTCTAGTGAACCACAAGAAGATCGTTGGTAAAACAGAAGGAGGACACAGCACTGCCAGCAGAAAGAGGTACTCCTCTTCCCTTATTCGTGCAAACCTTACGTCTCTGCTCACACCGTATTCATCCCACGAAAGAAACTAGTTGAGCGCTTCTTACTGCATCTTCTTCGTGATACTAAATGCACAAGGTTTCCTCCCTTTACTATTTCACCTTTGCTAGAGGTCAGTAGCCCGCCTGGATTTCAATTCAGGGTCAGTCGAACCGCAATAAAAGAAGCAGCACCCGCTTAGGCGCGCGAAGCACCTAGTCCGCCTGTTCGCCCGGGAAGCGGCATCGGTGTCTATCATAGGTGTAACACCCCGGACGTAACTTGCCATATTTGTAACTCTGACTCTTGCCATTTTCGGCTATGTGATATGATATTCCCTCCGTGGTCGGGTTTTGTCTTTCGTTTTGTTTTTGTCCTTGTCATGCATTTCTTATCATGTCATCATGTGCATTGCATTTGCATACGTGTTCGTCTCATGCATCCGAGCATTTTCCCCGTTGTTCGTTTTGCAATCCGGCGCTCCTATCTCCTCCGGTGCACCCATCTTGTTTTCTTTCGTGTGTGGGTGTCAAACTTTCTCGGAATGGACCGAGGCTTGTCAAGTGGCCTTAATATACCACCCGGAGACCACCGGTCAAGTTTCGTTCCATTTGGAGGTCGTTTGGTACTCCAACGGTTAACCGGGCATCCGCAAAATCCATTTGAGTGTCCAGCAAAACCCCCCCTAAAAACCAGCTCAAAACCCACCAAACTCTCTTCCATGCTCTAGGTCGTTCGATCACGATCGTGTGGGCGAAAACCGCACCTCATTTGGAGCCTCCTAGCTCCATCTACCTATTTATATGTGAGACCCCCGAAAAACGAATCACAGTCCAAACCCTACCTTCTTCCACCTCGCGCCCGGACGAAATTCCCCGCCGCCGGACGTGTCCGCCGCCTCCGCCCGACGAATCGGGAGCCGCCACCTGTCCCGCCGCCGCTCCAGCGCCGCCGGCCCGCGCGGCCCGCGCCTGGCCCGCGGGGCCCGGCCGCCCTCGCGCCCGCGCCCGACGCCTGCCCGCGCGCCGGCCGGCCCGCCGCCTCGCCGTCGGCCGCCGGCGCCGCACCGCCGCCGCCGCGCCGCGGAGCCCCGCCGCCGCCGCCGCCGCTCCTCTCCCCGCGGCGCCATCCTCTCCCTCCGGCCGCCCGCCTCCTCTTCTCTCCCGTCGCCGAGCCCGAGCTCGAGGAGCCCGGCCAGATCCGATCAGGCCACTGTACGGTTGACTTTCCCTCGACCCCCTAAATTTTCACTGTCATTAATTTTCTACAGCATATGCTCCTGTTCATAGCTCCATAACTCCTTGCATGTAGCTCCGATTTGTGCGTGTAATATGTCAAATTGTTCGTCTCGTGATGGTCTACATTTGGTTCAATTGCACTAAGTTCATTAGAGGTCATCTTGATGCCCAAATCTCTGTTGCAAGAGGGCTAGTTGCTGTTATCTTCTGGTTCTTATCAGAACTAGGATATGTCATTTTTGTATCTTTAAATCTGTGCATCTTATGGGCATGAGCTCTACATGTGTTATGTTGTGTGCCATTCCATCTTTCTAAGAGTGTATGCCATGTATTTTTGTGATCTCTGTGGTGACAAGAACAAGCATGCAAAGTAGGCTCCGTAATGTTTCTGATTTCAGGGACGGTGATTTCTCAAAAGTCTGTCTGCTGTTATTTTGTTGCCATGTAAATTTGATGCTACAGAGAGATCCATGCATATTTTGGAGATGTTCAGTAAGGATGTTTTGTAGCTATAGTTGTAATAGATCCATTCCTGCCCTTGTTTGCAATTATGGAGTGCCATAGCATGACTCAATCTTGCTCTACTTTTGTTATAAAATATTTCTGGCAGATTCTTAACATGATATGCAATTTTGCCAAGCTTATTGTAGTTGATCCATGCATACTTTGTACTTGCTCTTGCGATGGTTAGCTTCATAAACATGCCATCTTGCTGTAGGTGTGCTTGTTTTGTCATGCATTGCACTGTAGTGAGTGCATCAAGCTCACAAAGAGGCCTTCATATTATTATTTCTGCCATGCTCTGTTTTCTGCCAAGTCTGAAACCTGATAACGAAACTTGCTAAGTTCACATGCTTGCCATCATATCTTCTGTTCCTTTTTGGCTTAGGATCAGTAAGGGACTTTTGTCATATGCATTTAGTAGAATACTGCGATGCCTTGTTTTGCTATGTTAATTTTCGGTAGCATGTTGATTTCGTGCTCTGAACATTGCTACCTGATGCTGTTTTCTGCCATGTCCAGTTTTTCACTAAGTCTGTGATCCTGTTATCTTTTGCACTTTTGCCATGCTTGTTTGAGCTTGATATGTTGTGATCTTGCCGTAGCTCAATGTTCATATTTTGTCAAGAATCTCCTGTAGTTTACTGCCATGTGCTTTGTTGCTATGTTGGAGTGCTGTAGCATTGTTACTTATTGCATTTTAAGTGCTATCATGCTGTTAATCGCAGATTCGTGTCATTCTTGTTTTGCTTGCCATTTGCAAACCGTGCATCCGTTTCCGGTGCTCTTTATATCGATTTCGACCGAAATCATCTCATCTTTCCAGTGGCATGCTTGGTTTGCCAAGTTTCTGCCATGTTCATCATTTTCCTTCCGGAGCACGCATATGCATCGCATATCATATCTCGCATATCATACATGTTTTGCATCATGTTGCTTGTGCATTCTCGTGATTGATTGTGGCTCCGTTTGCTTGTGTTCTTGTCTTGGGTAGAGCCGGGAGACGAGTTCGTGAACGAGGAACCTGTTGAGTACGCTTACGAGGATCAAGCTTTCGACAACTCTGAGAACCTTGCAGGCAAGATGACCACCCCTCGAAATCACTTCTATCTTTGCTTTGCTAGTTGTTCGCTCTATTGCCATGCTGCGCTACCTATCACTTGCTATATCATGTCTCCCATTTTGCCATGTCAGCCTCTAACCATCTTTTCCTAGCAAACCGTTGTTTGGCTAAGTTACCGCTTTTGCTCAGCCCCTCTTATAGCGTTGCTAGTTGCAGGTGAAGTTGAAGTTTGTTCCATGTTGGAACATGGTTATGTAGGGATATCACAATATCTCTTATTTAATTAATGCATCTATATATTTTGGTAAAGGGTGGAAGGCTCGGCCTTATGCCTGGTGTTTTGTTCCACTCTTGCCGCCCTAGTTACTGTTATACCGGTATTATGTTCCTTGAGTTTGCGTTCCTTATGCAGTCGGGTGATTTATGGGACCCCCTTGACAGTTCGCCTTGAATAAAACTCCTCCAGCAAGGCCCAACCTTGGTTTTACCATTTGCCACCTAAGCCTTTTCTCCCGGGTTTTCGCGAGCCCGAGGGTCATCTTTATTTTAAACCCCCGGACCAGTGTTCCTTCGACTGCTGGCCCAAACTGGGCGATGTCCGGCGCCCCTGGGCAACCAGGGTCTATGCCAACCCGACGTCTTGCCCATCCGGTGTGCCCTGAGAATGATATATGTGCAGCTCCTATCGGGATTTGTCGGCACATTCGGGTGGCTTTGCTGGTCTTGTTTTACCATTGTCGAGATGTCTTGTAAACCGGGATTCCGAAACTGATCGGGTCTTTCCGGGAGAAGGTTAATCCTTCGTTGACCGTGAGAGCTTATGATGGGCTAAGTTGGGACACCCCTGCAGGGTATTATCTTTCGAAAGCCGTGCCCGCGGTTATGAGGCAGATGGGAATTTGTTAATGTCCGGTTGTAGAGAACTTGTCACTTGACCCAATTAAAATACATCAACTGCGTGTGTAGCCGTGATGGTCTCTTCTCGGCGGAGTCCGGGAAGTGAACACGGTCTGAATTATATATGACGTAAGTAGGAGTTCGGGATCACTTCTTGGTCATTGCTAGATGACGACCGTTCCGTTGCTTCTCTTCTCGCTCTCTTTTCCGTATGTTAGCCACCATATATGCTTATTGCCGCTGCAGCTCCACCTCATTACACCATCCTTTCCTATAAGCTTAAATAGTCTTGATCTCGCGGGTGTGAGATTGCTGAGTCCCCATGACTCACAGATTCTACCAAAATAGTTGCAGGCGCCGACGACGCCAGTGCAGATGATGGGGTCGATCTCAAGTGGGAGTTCGACGAGGAACGTGGTCATTACTATGTGTCTTTTCCTGGTGATCAGTAGTGGAGCCCAGTTGGGACGATCGGGGATCTAGCATTTGGGGTTGTCTTATTTTCATCCGGATTCTGACCGTAGTCGGTCTATATGTTTGTATTTTGGATGATGTATGAATTATATTTATGTATTGTGTGAAGTGGCGATTGTAAGCCAACTCTTTATCCCATTCTTATTCATTACATGGGATTGTGTGAAGATGACCCTTCTTGCGACAAAACCACTATGCGGTTATGCCTCTAAGTCGTGCCTCGACACGTGGGAGATATAGCCGCATCGTGGGCGTTACAAGTTGGTAATCAGAGCCATCCCCGACTTAGGAGCCCCCTGCTTGATCGAATCGCTGGCGTTGTTGAGTCTAGAACAAAAATGTTTTGAGTCTTAGGATTATATATATCGGAGAGTAGGATTCTTTTTACTCCTCAGTCCCTTCGTCGCTCTTGTGAGGTCTCCTGACGTAGAAGTTTTGACTATTCTCTCCTCAAATTTCACTAAAAAAAATTTAGGATCACGCGGGTATCTTGGAATCGTTCCGATGGTTTTGTGACGAGAACATTGTTCTTGGTGCCTCCTGACACTTAGGGGTTGTGGCAGTGTCCCGTGGAGTTGAGCTCCGAGGTGTTGTCGTCACAATTTTATCGTTGCAGTTCTGGAATACCTGAGTTTCGCCGACATCGAAATCTCTTTTATGCAGTTGTTGGTGAGATCACCTCGACGCCACCCAGTACTGGGGCGGGAGTTCGGGAGTATTGCCATAACTTGTATAACGGATGCTTTTCGAAGGTTGAGGTAAACGATTTCCGAAGGTTTCTTGGTTATGTGTTGACGGATGGATACAGCTGGATCTAGGGATTGCTAGTTTGGGTGATATATTTTGTGTCCCCTGTATCCCCAACACCAGATTGCATAACCATAATGTTTCGGGAGTTTATAAGTGGGAATTCAAGTTGCCTTAGGATATCTTTCCGACAAACGCATGATATGAGATTGGGGTTCGACGTCTAGTGGTCCGCCTGTACACGGTTGATTTTACAGTGGTCTCGTAGTGTCTTAAAGAGTCCTTGGCTATGCCGACTCGGGGACGTTTCGTATGATGTGCACAGCCTTGTACATGATGGTGTTGTACGATTGAGCCCGTGTGGGCCCCACCACGAAAACTTCGGACGAAACCTCTATCATATGTTTGTTCCGGCTTATTCTGCAAGCCAATACTTTGTTTTATTTTGAATTGTGGTATTCGAGTTGCTTCGAAATCATATGTCGATTCCATATCTTTTTCTAAGTGGCTTCTCAATTAATGGAAGTGTGATGATTTACTATGGAATTCATTCGTTCATCTTCGTTCGAATGTTTATTGTGAAGACTATATGTTGCAATTTCTATCTGTTGATTCTACTTATCTATTTGTCTATCAAGATGCTAACGGATGTCACCCTCTTCAGGATGGCTCCGCCAACGCGTTAGAATCCGGATCGCAATGAAGGGAGTCAAGCGAACCCTCCGCCACCACCTCCACCTCCGGAGGCATGGCAAGCTATCATGGCAGCCACCAACGCCAATGCTCAGATGATTCTGCAACTCTTGCAAGAACGTACTCAAGGGCAAGGCAATCAAGGCAATCAAGGTCAAGGCAACAATCAGTTTCACTTTGCTACTCTCAACCAGTTTCTCGCAAATCAGCCCAAGTCTTTCAGCTACTGTGCCGAGGCCACGGATGCCGGTGATTGGCTCGTGGACATCAACAAGCATTTTGAATGTAGCAATGTCAGGCCTGAGGACTATGTCAAGTTCGCTTCTTTTCAGCTCAAGGACCAAGCTGCTGATTGGTATCAACAATACAAAGATTCCAGAGGAGGTCGTGTGACCACTTGGACTGACTTCTGTCGGGACTTCAAAGCGCACCACATTCCACAAAGTGTTGTTGAGAGCAAGCGTGAGGAGTTTCGCAATCTCAAGGAAGGCAACATGTCTGTGTATCAATACAACATCCAGTTTCAGAAACTTGCTCGCTTCGCTAAACAAGACGTTCCTGATGAGAAAAGCATGATTTATCACTTCAGAGGTGGCCTTAAAGAGGATCTGCAGTTAGCTCTCGTTCTTGTTGAGCCTACTCAGTTTGATTAATTCTATAACATGGCACTGAAACAAGAGGCTGCTCAGCTCAAGTGTGAGGCTTCTAAGAAGAGAGTCAGGGACGCAGTTCAGTCTTCTTCTTCCTCACTTGTGGCAGCTAAGCAACAGAAGTTCTGGTTGCCTCCTCCTCCTCCGTTTCGTCAGCCTTATCAGCAGAAGAACAAAGGTGGCCATGGTTCTTCCAACTCTTCCAACTCTGGCTATCAGAACAAGTCTCACAATCAAGCTCCAAAGTCCAATGCTCCTTATCACCGTCCACTCTCAGAGGTGACTTGCAACAAGTGTCAGCAGAAAGGTCACTATGCTAACAAGTGCTTCAACCAAAGGCGTCTGCCTCCTCCTCCTGTCAGATCTTCCAGCAATGCAGTGGTCAAGCATAATCCAAAGTCTGCAAAGGTGAACGTGATGAATGCAGCTCAAGCAGAGGAATCTACTGATGTGATAATGGGTAATCTTCCTGTTAATGATATTCCTGCAAAAGTTCTTTTTGATACTGGTGCATCTATTTCTTTCATATCAAGACCTTTTGCATCCATGAACAATTTGCATACTGTTGATCTGCCTAAGCCGATAGCGGTTTCCTCTCCGGGTTTATTCATGAATACCAAAATGATGGCTCCCGATGTTTCTATCAAGATGGGCAATTATAAATTTCTGTCTTCTCCAATGGTTCTTGGTGACTCGGATATTGATCTAATTCTTGGGATGGACTGGCTTTCTAAGCACAAGGCTCAACTTGATTGTGCTGCCACGGAAATTCTTTTGACACACTCTTCTGAGGATGTGATTATTTTTGCCGCTCGTGATGAAACCATTCGGTTATTTTCTCTCAATGAGAAGGGCGAATTGAATGCCATCTCTCAAATTCCAGTCGATTGTGAGTACCAAGATGTCTTTCCAGAAGAGCTTCCGGGTATGCCTCCTCACCGGCCAGTTGAGTTCGTTATCGAACTAGAGCCTGGCACTGAACCCGTTTGCAAGCATCCATACAAGCTTGGACCCAACGAGCTGAAGGAATTGAAGAAACAGCTCGATGAACAAGAGCGTCTGGGTTTGATCAGACCGAGTTCTTCTCCATGGGGTTGTGGTGTTCTTTTTGTCAAGAAGAAGGATGGCACGGACCGACTTTGTGTCCATTGAACAAGAAGACAATCAAGAACAAGTATCCACTTCCCAACATCAATGAGCTATTTGAGCAACTCAAAGGTGCTAAAGTATTCTCGAAGCTTGACCTTCGTATGGGTTATCATCAGATTCACATTCGTGAAGTAGATATTCCCAAGACAGCATTCAGAACAAGCTTTGGTTCTTATGAATATACTGTCGTGTCTTTCGGCCTTGTCAATGCTCCCCCAGTTTTCTCTCGGATGATGAATTTCATCTTCAACCCCTATACCAATGAATTCGTTCTGGTGTATCTCGATGATATCTTGGTCTTCTCCAAGAATAAGAAGGACCATGCCAAACATTTGCGATTGGTGCTCGACAAGCTCAGAGAGTATCAATTCTATGCGAAGTTCTCCAAATGTGAGTTTTGGCTCGATGAAGTTCTTTTCCTTGGTCACATCATCTCTGCCAAGGGCATCGCTGTTAACCCCGAGAAGGTGTCCGCAATTGTGAATTGGGAACCTCCTCAGAATGTCAAGCAGCTCCGCAGTTTTCTTGGTCTTGCAAGCTATTGCCGAAGATTCGTTGAGAATTTCTCCAAGATCACAAAGCCTCTTTCCAACCTCCTCCAGAAGCATGTGAAGTATGTCTGGTCTCCTGAGTGTGATGTTGCTTTCAAAACTCTCAAAGAGAAGCTAGTCACAGCTCATGTCTTAACTCCTCCTGATGAATCCAAGCCGTTTGAAGTTTTCTGTGATGCTTCTCTCCAAGGTCTCGGTGCTGTGTTAATGCAAGAGAAGAAAGTTGTGGCCTATACCTCTCGCCAGTTGAAGCCCAATGAGAAGAACTACCCCACTCACGATCTTGAGTTGGCGGCAGTTGTCCATGCATTAATAACGTGGAGACATCTCTTGTTGGGAAGACAAGTGGACATTTTCACCGATCACAAGAGTCTCAAGTATATCTTCACTCAACCCAACCTCAACCTCAGGCAGACTCGATGGGTCGAAATGATTCAAGAGTACAATCCGAGTATTGAGTATACTCCAGGCAAAGCAAATGTCATTGCAGATGCTTTAAGCAGGAAGGCTTATTGCAACAGCTTAATTCTCAAGCCTTTCCAATCGGATCTTTGTGAAGCTTTCCGCAAGCTGAATCTCCAAGTTGTTCCTCAAGGCTTTCTTGCCAACCTCATAGTCTCTCCTACTTTGGAAGATCAAATTCGTGAGGCACAACTTCTTGATGCCATGGTGAAGAAGGTGAAACGTGGTATCGACAAGGGTCTTTCCAAATACAAGTGCTATCGCATTGATGACAGAGACACTTTATTCTTCGAGGACCGGATTGTGGTTCCTAAAGGTGATCTAAGGAAAGTCATTATGAACGAGGCGCACAATTCTCTCCTATCCATTCATCCTGGAAGTACGAAGATGTACCATGACCTCAAGAAGTCGTATTGGTGGACTTGAATGAAGCGAGAAATTGCTCAATTCGTGAATGAATGTGATGTCTGTCGAAGAGTGAAAGCAGAACACCAACGACCAGCTTGTCTCCTCCAACCTCTTGCTATCCCAGAATGGAAGTTTATCATATCAAAATGGACTTCGTGACTGGTTTTCCAAAGTCCAAGCGCGGAAATGACGCTATCTTCGTTGTCATCGACAAGCTCTCTAAAGTGGCTCATTTCCTTCCAATCAAAGAATCCATCACAGCAGCTTAGCTGGCAGAGCTTTACACCTCCAGAATTGTCTCCTTGCACGGCATTCCACAATTGTCTCCTTCCAATCAAAGAATCCATCTTCAGATCGTGGAAGCATCTTCACCTCCAAGTTCTGGGACTCCTTCCAGAAGGCCATGGGCACAAACATTCGTTTTAGCACAGCTTTCCATCCTCAAACTAGTGGCCAAGTCGAGCGAGTCAATCAAATTCTTGAAGATATGCTCAGGGCTTGTGTCATTTCCTTTGGCATGAAATGGGAAGATTGCCTTCCATATGCTGAATTCTCCTACAACAACAGCTTTCAAGCAAGTTCGGGCAAGGCCCCGTTCGAGATTCTCTATGGCAGAAAGTGCCGTACTCCTCTCAATTGGTCAGAGACTGGTGAACGCCAACTTCTTGGCAATGACTTAATCACTGAAGCTGAAGAAATGTGTAAAGTCATCCGTGATAATCTCAAAGCCGTGCAATCGCGCAGAAGAGTTACTATGATAGTAAGCATCGTGATTTGGCTTTCGAGATCGGAGACCATGTCTACCTCCGCGTCTCTCCAATGAAAGGCACTCGTTGCTTCGGTATCAAAGGGAAGCTTGCCCCTAGATACGTGGGTCCTTTCAAGATTATTGGCAAAAGAGGCGACCTCGCCTATCAACTTGAGCTTCCTTCCAACTTCGCGAACGTGCACGACGTGTTCCACGTGTCACAGCTCCGCAAGTGCTTCAAGACGCCTGAGCGCACTATCAACTTCGAAGAGATTGACCTCCAAGAAGATTTGTCATATCATGAGAACCCCATTGCTATTCTTGAAGAAACTGAGCGCAAGACTCGCAACAAGTCAATCAAATTCTTGAAAGTGAAGTGGTCGCACCATTCCGACCGGGAAGCCACCTGGGAACGTGAGGACCATCTCTGTCGTGGAATTGTCATGGCAGATGTTCTCGAGCTAGGACTTAGTCATGGAGCCATCGCAACTAGGAAGCTTGAAGGGGTTAATCGGACCAGGAACACGAGGGTTTATACTGGTTCGGCCCCTTACGGTGAAGGTAAAAGCCTACATCCAGTTTGAGGTGGTATTGATTAGGGTTTCGATGACCAGGGAGCTTAACTGCTATGCCTGGTTCTCGATGAGATCTTTCTTGTCCCTAAACCGCTGCCGGGTCGTCCCTTTATATAGGGAGGCTGACGCCCAGCAGCTCTCAGAGTCCCGGCCGGCTCATAAGAGTGTCCGGCTCGGACTCTCAACTATTCTTGCCTTACACTACAAGTTCTACCATAATAATGATTGCAACTACGGGCCTTAAGCCGTATCCGGGTCTTAAGCCCATCTCTGGCCCACCGTCTTCAAGCTTAGCGCCGAGCTTCTGGCAATGACCATATGAGTAACCCGGCCCCACCTGGCGGGTGACTCTAAGGTCTATATCCTCAACATTAGGCCCCAGATTGATTTGAGCCGGCTCATGTCAATCTTCAATCTTCCATCTTCAATCTTTTCGACAGAAAATCTCCGGCTTACAATCATGTGAAGGCCATAACCCGGCGTGACGTCATCCTCTGGACTCCGGGTAATCCGCCGTGACGTCATCTTACATTAAGCCCGTTTTTTACTCCACCAGATCCGCAACGGATCTTATCTTTACTGCCATCCCGAAAATCGAGGCGTTTCGTGGGGAGATAACCACGCCGTGGTCTCCTCGTTTCTTGCACCCACTTTATGAGATCGCCTTATAAATAGCCCGGCCCGACAAGCCTTCATCCACTTCTTCTTCCTCCTTGCGCCACTGTCCTCTGCTCGAGCTCAAACTCCGCGCCGCCGCCGCACCCCCGGTCTTCGTCAACCTCGGCCGCTGCATCACCCTGACTCGGTCCATACAAATGGCGGCAACCTCCGTTCCTCTTCAGCACCGGTGAGTCCTCGCTATTCCATAGGGCAGATCCGCACTAGGGCTCCATAGTTCTTCCTCTGTTCTTCGTAGTTCATCGAGGCCCTCAGTAGATTTGAATTTTACTGCCTCTTTTTGATCTTAGTATAGGGTAGAACTAGTGCGGCAGCTGTTTAGCACTCATTTCAAATGCAGGTAGGCCTCTTTTTACTGCATAAAGACCTCATTCGAGCTCAAGAACTTCCCTCGCGTCTGTTTCTAGGTCTAGAAACTTTTTCTTTTGCCCGACCACTTTGATCCAAAATATTTACCGCAATGTGTGAAACCTGTTTTCACCATACTTAGTAAAAAACTGCCCTCGTTGAGCCATGGCGGTTTACATTTCCGGCTTAAAGAAAACACGCGCCATAGAACCTTCCGACTTAAAGGAGTCCATGCACCATAGAATTTTCCGGCTCATCTGTGATAAGGCCGTAGACAACTTGAGTTACCCTCAAGCACACCAGCGGCTTAGATAACCCGATGCACTTAGACATATATCATTAGTCCCCTCCATAAGCCGCCACCTTAAACCTTAACTTGTAAGTCTCCTCCGGCTCATTATTAAACCGGACATTTTTCCCTGTATCATAGGCTTCCAACAGTCACCATGCCTCCCAAAGCTCCTAAAGCCTCCATCACTTGCAACTGGATGAGGTCCAATGTCACCAACGAGACGTTAGCAGATTTTGTCAAGTTTGGCTATTTGCCCAAGAAGGACGTCATGTCCTACCGTGCCCCCGACCCATCAGAGTTGAGACCACAGCCAAGGGACGGGGAGGTGGTCATTTTTGCCGATCACATGAGCCGGGGCTTCGCACCGCCCGGCTCAAAGTTTTTCAGAGACGTTCTGAATTTCTTCGATCTGCGGCCTTAGGACATAGGACCCAACTCGGTGTCCAATATCTGCAACTTCCAAGTGTTCTGCGAAGTTTACCTTGGAGAAGAACCCAGTCTGCTGCTCTTCAGAGAGCTTTTCTATTTAAACCGCCAGAGCGAGTGCGCCAACGGGCCGAGTTTGGAGCTAGGCGGCATCTCCATCCAGCGGCGTAGGGACTGCCTTTTCCCTTACGCAGAGCCGCCCAGCCACCCCAAGGACTGGAATCTGACGTGGTTTTACTGCCAAGACACGTCGCCGGCTGATGAGAGTCCGTTGCCCGGCTTTCGCCCCTCGCGTCTGGAGCCGACTCACCCACTGTCAGACAAGCTGACTCAAGCGGAGCGCCAACCTCTGCTCCCCACCATCAACAAGATCAAGGCTCTCCTGGGCAATGGTCTGAACGGAATCGATCTGGTCTGGGTCTGGATCTCCTGGCGGGTGATCCCATTGAGCCGCCGCCCCGGCTTAATGTGCGAGTACACGGGCCGTAAGGATGACCCCCAGAGACACAGCCGCAACGATCTTCCTGAAGATGTTGCAGAGGACATGGCCAAGGCTCTTTTGAACGAGGGCCTGGCAGACTGCGGGAGGACCGGGTTAGCCCCCTTCTGCAAAACCAACCCAGCCCCAGCGGTAAGCCGCTGATCTGAACATCTTATCTTCTTCTGTATATAACTTTCATCTGAATCGTTTTAAGAAATCATCATTGTACTTTTCAGGCTGATGACAAGTTCTGGCGGGTCAAATATGACCATGAGGCGGCCAAGAAGGCCAGAAAGGCGAAGAAAGCCGCCAAGAAAGCCGCCCCTCGCAAGAAAGGAAGTAGGCCTACTGCTTCAGAGCTGATGCAACTAAGCGACAGCTCCGAGTCAGAGGTAACCCCTGAGCCTGTAAGTCCTTGTTGTACTTGTTGTTTATTTCTGTCCGCCTTATCAATACTTGTTCATCAATAGGACGACATCGGAGCAAGTAACCCGGTGGTTGAAGAGGTAACGACATTTTCCTCCGACTCGGAGCCCTTGCCAAGGCTGAAAATCCGAAGGGTAACCCGGAAAGTAAGCTTTTCACATCCTTTAGCTTATCAAGACCCTCAATTTATTTTGAAGCGACAGGTGCATGAGAGCCGGCGGCACACCCGGACCGACAAAAGCACGGACCTCTCCTCCGGGTTACCTGACGCATCGAGGAAACGCCGGACAGAGGTGATCTCAAAATTGTACCCTTTTCATCCTTTGGCAGGTGTTATAAGTCAACCGCTCAACTCTTCTGACTCAAATTATCAGGAAACTTCCCCCTCTTCTGGCGACTCTATGCAGTCAAGCCTGTCGGCCTTCAAGACCGTGCCCGGGTAACGATAACCATCTCCTGTTGTACTTTGTCTTTACTTACACTATTGTGCTTAACCTTTCTGTCTTTCCAGTGCCCAGGCCAAGCTCACCAAGAGGGCGAAGAAGTCCAAGCCGGTCGATGAGCCGGACTTGGCTGAGCCAGAGGCAGCCGCCCAAGAGCCGCCAGCTGCCTCTGCACCTGAGGCCGCTTCCCCAACCACCAAGGCAACTGCAGAAGCTTCTGTTAACCCGGAGGCCTCCAGCTCGGCTCAACCAGCTGATGACCTGGAGGTGGTAATTACCCGGATGGAGTTTGTTGAGCCGGGGAGACCTACCGCGCTGGCCAAGTGCTCCGCCAAAGGGGAGCTGCTAGAGTCCCGCCGGGTTAACCTAGACCTCACTGACTACTCCAATTTGAACATTGGAGAGATCGTCTCCGGCTTCGTCAGCCAAGTGCACAAGAGCCGGGACGCAGAGATTGCCATGGTGAACCAGATCCAGCAGAAATCTGAGGTATTATTCTTCTGTCCTCTTACTTACTGCATAGTTACCTTTACCATGCCAGCCCCCAAGTCGACGACTTATGATTGAGTATGTTGTAGACTTAGGTTCCGGCTTACTCAATTGAACCGGCAATTTGTAGATAGAAACGTTCAATATGCATTAGCCCCCAAGTGCCAAGTGTCTTTGCTTGGAAAACACTTGGGACTTTAAATTTGTATAGTAACTGTTCATGCCATAACCCAGAAATTTATGCAGGCTGCTGGCAAGAAGCTTGAGGCTGACCTCGCTGATCTCAAGAACCGGCTGAAGATGCAAGAGATGGAGACCCGGAAGGCAAATGCCAAATTTGTGTCCAGCATCGCCGCGCAAGAGAAGCTGAAGACGGAGTTTGACGCTGAGCAGAAGGCATGGGCCGAAGAAAAGCCCGCGTTGGTGAACCGGGCTGAACAGGCGGAGAAGGCTCTCTCCGAGAAGACCGCCGAGCTCTCCGGCTTAAAGCGCCAAGTGTCCCAGATGGTGGCCGCAATCTTCGGTAAGTCATCTCACCGGCTTTCATAAAGTTTAAAATTTTGATATCTCATAACTCATCCTTGTCGGCAGCTTATCTTATTCTGTTAAACAGGTCCCAGAAGTGCCAACCTAAACCAGAGTGTGGTAACCAAGCTAAAGGCCGTATACACCCTGGTGGAGCAACTCTACACCGGGTCACAGCGTGCCTTGGCTGTGGTGGCCCTATCCAACGAGGTGCCGACTCACCTGGTGGAAGTCCTTCGCCGGCTCGCCGTTCTGCCTCAACGGATCCAGGAGCTGCGACGGGCCTCTGCAAGAGCCGGAGCGATCGTCGTGCTGAGCCGGGCCAAGGCGTTCCTGCCAGAGTTAGACCCGGCGGACATCGCCCTTGGCTATCCAAGTCTGAAGGAAGACGGCACCGCCTTCGATCAGAAGGATTTCGCAGCTTGCGCGAAGGCCGTACACCCGGTGGCCACTCTGATTGGCAATGATACAGATCTGTCTAAGTATCAGCCGGGCTACGATGCAGAAAATCAGAGGATCCCTACTCCGCGCTATGAAGCCCTCAACTTGATCCCGCCAGCTCGTCAGCACACCTTCGCCCCGGAGATTGACCCGGCCGGGTTAATTGACGAGGAAGCCCAATTCGAAGCTCTCAGCGGCATCGACTGGAAGTCATCAACTTTCCAGGTCTTGGGATCAGCCGGAGGAGAAGAGAGGAACGAGCCGGGGACTTCAACCCAGCAAGCGTCATAACTCGGCTGGCGGCTTATCAAACAATGCCTCACCCTTTTGGACTCAATGAGTCTTGTAATAGAGTAGGACCAATACTTTATCTTTGCCGTGCCATCGTGCACGCCTTGAATGCTGAAGTCTGTTGAAGTTGTCTCCTTTATGTTTCTCCGGGTCGTAATCAATCATTTGTTTTCCTTAATCTCAAAATAGTTGCCTTTAACTATCCTGCAGAGAATGACAAATCACAAGTCTCGAGGCGGCTTACCACCCTGAGAATCATAAGTTTTAGATATATAACCCGGAATATGAATCAAAAAGGACTGGTCTTCAGTTATATCCTTAATACAGCCGTAATAACATACTTAGCGGCCTGCAAGCATACTTCCGGCTTAAATAACCCGGGTAGCAAGGTTGGTACCTCAATTCCGGTTTACCTGTCTTAATAACACCCATTGTGTCCAACTAACACTGGAAACCAAAGTTAAGCCGGCCAAGTGAGACCCGGCCGTACACACTTTGAAATGATCAGAAGAAACTTACGGTGAAGCAGAAAAACTTAGGGGCTTCCGGTTCGAATACGACCAGAGACCCGGCCCAAAGGGGTTATGCTAAGATTCGGATACAATCATATAGCCCCCAGTGGGTGTGGCGATGCCAATCAAGAGGGAACCGACAGCTATGTTCTCTTTGGTTCAAATACGACCCATGTTTGAACAGGAAGCCCCCAAGTGATTTTAAGAATTGTTTAACGACGCTGATTCGAATACGATCCACGTCGGTTCTCAAAGGGTTTAAACTAAGATTCAAATATGATCAAAGAAAACTTCCCAATGAGCTCGGCACTTTGCCAATCAAATGGGTACCGACAGCTATGTTCTCTTTGGTTTGAATACGACCCATGTTTGAACAGGAAGCCCCCAAGTGACCTTATTGCTTACGGCTAGATTCGAATACGATCATAAGCCGGATCCTCCTTCAAGTTATCATGTAATCTTGCAATGAAAACAACACGTGCATATTTGGAGGAGAAAAAAGGACAGAGGTCCTGCTTTATTGCTTATCATAATATATACATGGCTGAGAGAAATATGTACATTATGAGAGCCGATGGCTCAAGTGTAGTAAGGCCGAAGCTGAGCTATGTTCCACGGCCGACGGGTCTCTTCCTCCGACTTACGCGAATCTTTGTGCTCCCGAATGTCAATGAGGTAATATGACCCGTTGTGCAAATTCTTGCTGACCACAAAGGGCCCTTCCCAAGGTGGGGATAGCTTGTGCGCATCTGTTTGATCTTGGACGAGCCGGAGCACCAGATCGCCTTCCTGGAAGACCCGGGTTTTAACCCGGCGACTATGATAACGGCGCAGGTCTTGTTGATAAATTGCTGAGCGAGCTGCTGCCACATCACGCTATTCGTCCAACAAGTCAAGAGCATCTTGGCGCGCCTGTTCATTGTCCGCCTCAACATAAGCCGCCACTCGAGGCGAGTCATGACGGATGTCACTGGGGAGGACTGCTTCTGCCCCATAAACCATGAAGAAAGGCGTGAAACCTGTAGACCTGTTAGGAGTAGTGTTGATGCTCCATAACACGGAGGGCAACTCCTCCACCCAACAACCCGGGATCCGTTTCAAAGGGACCAAAAGCCGGGGCTTGATGCCCTTCAGAATCTCCTGATTAGCTCTCTCAGCTTGACCATTGGATTGAGGATGAGCAACTGAGGAAACATCAAGTCGGATATGTTCTCGTTGACAAAACTCTTCCATGGCGCCTTTGGATAGATTGGTGCCATTGTCAGTGATAATGTTGTGCGGAAAGCCAAAGTGAAAAATCACCTTTTTCATGAATTGAACCGCCGTGGCTGCATTGCACTTGCTAACTAGCTCAGCTTCCACCCACTTTGTGAATTTGTCAACTGCCACCAAGAGGTGGGTCTTCTTATCCTTGGACCTTTTAAAAGGCCCAACCATATCAAGCCCCCAGACCGCAAAGGGCCAAGTAATTGGGATCATCCTCAACTCCTGAGCCGGCACATGAGCCCGTCGCGAGAACCTTTGGCAACCATCACATTTACTAACCAAGTCCTCCGCATCAGCATGAGCCGTCAGCCAATAAAAACCATGGCGAAAGGCCTTGGCCACAAGAGACTTTGAGCCGGCGTGATGGCCACAATCCCCTTCATGAATCTCACGCAAGATCTCTTGACCTTCCTCAGGGGAGACACAACGCTGAAACACTCCTGTAACACTGCGGTGATGCAACTCGCCATTGATAACAATCATTGCTTAGCCCGCCGGGTTATTTGCCTGGCCAAAGTGTCATCCTCAGGCAACTCACCCCGGGTCATGTAAGCCAAATAAGGCATTGTCCAGTCCGGTATGATGTGGAGAGCCGCCACCAGTCGCGCCTCCGGGTCAGGGACAACCAAGTCTTCCTATGTAGGCAGCTTAACAGAAGGACTATACAGGACATCCAAGAAAGTATTAGGCGGCACCGGCTTTCGCTGAGAGCCTAGCCGGCTTAGAGCATCAGCCGCCTCGTTCTTCCTGCGATCAATCTGCTCTACTTGGTAGCCCTAAAAGTGCCCAGCAATGGCATCAACCTCGCGGCGATAAGCCGCCATGAGAGGGTCCTTGGAATCCCACTTTCCTGATACTTGTTGAGCCACCAAGTCGGAGTCGCCGAAGCACCTTACCCGGCTCAAGCTCATCTCTTTAGCCATCCGAAGACCATGGAGCAAGGCCTCATACTCAGCTGCGTTGTTAGTGCAAGGAAACATCAACTATAGCACATAATGGAACTTGTCACCTTTAGGGGAAGCCAATACAACTCCAGCCCCCGAGCCCTCCAACTGCCTGGACCCATCGAAGTGAATAGTCCAATATGTGTTATCCGGCTTTTGCTCAGGCACTTGTGACTCTGTCCAATCATTGATGAAATCCACCAAGGCCTGAGACTTAACAGGAGTGCGTGGCACGTATTTCAGACCATGAGGTCCAAGCTCTATAGCCCACTTAGCCACTCTCCCTGTGGCCTCTCTGTTTTGAATGATGTCGCCAAGAGGGCCAGAACTGACCACAGTGATGGGATGACCCTGGAAATAATGCTTAAGTTTCCGGCTCGCCATGAACACACCATAAACAAGCTTCTGCCAATGCGGATACCGCTGTTTGGACTCGATGAGCACTTCGCTGACATAATAAACTGGCCGCTGAACCGGATGCTCCTTGTCCTCTTCCTTGCGCTCCACCACCATAGCCACACTGACGGCTCGTGTGTTCGCCGCCACATATAATAATAAGGGCTCCTTATCAACCGGAGCAGCAAGGACTGGAGGCTCTGCCAGCTGCTTCTTCAAATCCTCAAAGGCAGTATTAGCTGCATCATTCCAGACAAAGTTATCAGTTTTCTTCATCAACTGATATAATGGCATGGCCTTCTCACCCAAACAGCTTATGAACCGGCTTAAAGCAGCGATGCGTCCCGCCAAGCGCTGAACATCATTTATACACGCCGGCTTAGCCAGGGAGGTGATGGCCTTGATCTTCTCCGGGTTAGCTTCAATGCCTCTGTCAGAAACCAAAAAAACCCAAGAGTTTGCCTGCAGGAACACCAAAAACACATTTGGCCGGGTTAAGCATCATCTTGTAGACCCGGAGATTATCAAAGGTTTCCCTTAAATCATCTATCAGGGTTTCCTCTTTTATGGACTTAACCACAATATCATCCACATAAGCATGAACATTGCGCCCAATCTGGTTATGAAGACAGTTCTGTACACAACGCTGATAAGTCGCCTGTGTACACTTGAGTCCAAAGGGCATAGACACATAGCAGAAGGCTCCAAAGGGAGTGATGAACGCCGTCTTCTCCTGGTCCTTAACTGCCATTTTAATCTGATGATATCCGGAATAAGCATCCAAGAAACTTAAGCGTGCACAACCTGCCGTAGCATCAATAATTTGATCAATACGGGGAAGGGCAAAAGGATCAGCCGGACACGCCTTGTTTAAGTCCATGTAGTCCACACACATCAGCCAAGAGCCGTTTTTCTTGAGTACGAGCACCGGGTTAGCTAACCATTCTGGGTGAAAGACTTCAACAATAAACCCGGCCGCCAAGAGCCGGGCCACCTCTTCACCAATAGCTTTCCGCCTCTCTTCATTGAACCGCCGAAGGAATTGCCTGGCCGGCTTAAATTTTGGATCAACATTTAGAGTGTGCTCAGCGAGTTCTCTAGGTACACCTGGCATGTCAGAAGGTTTCCATGCGAAGATGTCCCTATTCTCACGGATGAACTCGATGAGCGCGCTTTCCTATTTTGGATCCAGATTTGCACTGATGCTAAACTGCTGAGATGAATCTCCTGGAACAAAATCAACAAGCTTAGTTTCATCAGCCGACTTAAATTTCATCGCCGGCTCATTCTCCGTAGTCGGCTTTTTCAGAGAGGTCATATCTGTTGGGTCAACATTGTCTTTGTAAAACTTCAACTCCTCTGTTGCACAAACAGATTCTGCATAAGCTGCATCGCCTTCCTCACACTCCAGAGCCACCTTCCGGCTGCCGTGAACCGTAATGGTCCCATTGTGACCCAGCATCTTGAGCTGTAAGTACACATAACACGGCCGTGCCATGAACTTGGCGTAAGCCGGCCGCCCAAATATGGCATGGTACAGACTTCTTATCTTAACCACCTCAAAGGTCAATTTCTCCACCCTGTAGTTGTTCTCATCTCCAAAGGCCACCTCCAACTCGATCTTGCCGACTGGATAAGCCGACTTACCAGGTACCACACCGTGGAAAATAGTGTTGGACTGGCTTAGGTTCTTATCAATCAACCCCATACGACGGAACGTCTCATAATAGAGGATGTTGATGCTGCTGCCTCCATCCATGAGCACCTTAGTGAACTTATATCCTCCCACCTGAGGAGCTACCACTAAGGCCAAGTGGCCCGGGTTATCCACCCGAGGAGGGTGATCCTCCCTGCTCCATACTATAGGCTGCTCAGACCACCGCAAGTAGCGTGGAACCGCCGGCTCAACAGCATTCACAACCCTTTTATGAAGCTTCTGATCTCGCTTACACAGATTGGTGGTAAACACATGATACTGTCCACCGCTAAGCTGCTTTGGATTGGTCTGATAACCCCCCTGCTGCTGTTGATGACCCTGGCCAGACTGTTGATTAAAGCCCCCTTGATCGTTCTGAGGATTAGAATTTGAGCCACCGCCCAGGCCATGAAAGCCGCCGGCGCCTGAGCCGCCGCCCGGGCCGTTGTAATTCTTAAAGGCTCTCATGATCGCACAATCCTTCCATAGATGAGTCGCTGGCTTCTCTCTAGAGCCATGCCTTGGACAAGGCTCATTCAACAGTTGCTCCAGCGTCGGGCCTGACCCGCCGCCTCGGGGAGGGGGCCTCCCCTTGCGTCACAGGCTATTACCTTGTGAGCTGGCGTTGGCTACAAACTCTAGGCTGCCATCGGCCTTGCGCTTGCCTCCTCCTTGGTTACCCGGGTTATGCTGAGGACCCTTGCCATTGCCATTCTTCTTTCCCTTCCCTGCCCTTTCATCATCCGAAGGGGGATCCTTGGTACCATCAGAATCGGCGTACTTGACAAGAGCCGCCATTAGTGTACCCATATCATTACAGTCTCGCTTAAGCCGCCCGAGTTTCATCTTCAGGGGCATGAAACGACAATTCTGCTCCAACATTAAGACTGCAGAGCCGACATCCATCTTATCTGATGAATGTATGATCTCCTTGACCCGGCGAACCCAATGCGTCGTGGATTCACCCTCCTGCTGCTTACAGTTAGTCAAATCCACAATTGACATAGACTGCCTACAGGTATCCTTGAAGTTTTGGATGAACCGGGCTTTCAGCTCAGCCCAAGACCCGATGGAATTCGGTGGTAGCCCTTTCAACCAAGTGCGGGAAGTCCCATCCAACATCATGGTGAAATACTTGGCCATTGCCGCCTCACTGACCTCAAGTAGCTCCATGGCCATCTCGTAACTCTCGATCCAGGCTGCGGGTTGTAAGTCAGCCGTGTAATTGGGCACCTTCCTAGGGCCTTTGAAGTCCTTGGGTAGACATTCATTGCGGATAGCTGGCACTAAACAAGGGACACCCCCAGTCCTTGTAGGGATACCCACATCGACGGACGTCGTCGGATAAGCCGGGGGAGTCTGGTAAGCCGTCAACTGAGGCACCTGCTCCGCCTCTTGCCGCGCTCTGTCTTGGTCTGCTGCGGGAAAGGCTCCATTATGAGCCGGGCCATGGCCAGGGGGCGGGTCATGGCGTCGGACGTTACTTGAGCCGGTCGCTGAGACCATGGGTCTGCTGTAACTCGGGCTCCAGCCTGGACGAGGGGTCGAGTGGATCCTGTCCCGGCTGTAGGAGTACGCCTCTTGCTGCGCCAGTGCTGTCTGAAGGAGTTCCCTGACCCGGCGGGTTCCAATAACCGTTGGAGAGTCGCCGTCGACTGGGAGAGCCGCCAGCCGTGCTGCCGCGGCGACCATGTTCTCCAGCGGGTTATTATAATGACCTGGTGGTATTGGCACGTACTTAGGCGGGGCAGGGGGCACCTGGGGAGGCCCCATCACTTGTGGCTGAATAGGGGTCCCAGACCCGGGCACTATGACCCCTGGCGGGTTACTAGACCCTGCACCTGGCGTGTTGAAGAGGTTTCGTGGATCGTAAACCGGAGGGAGTCGAGACTGGGCCTTTTGATGCCTCCTTCTCAGGACCTCATTGGACGCGTTTTGATCCATCGTGAGCCGGAAGGACTGCGCTTGAATCAACTGGGTTTGGGCATCGAGAGCCGCCCTCTCCGCAGCCATCCTAATCCCTTCTGCTGCCAGATCCTCCTTAGATTTCACTAGATCCAATTTTAACTGTGCCACCTCCGCATCATGCTGAGCTTGATCCGCTGGGTCAACCGTGGCGGTTAACAGGGCCTTCATCTTGTCTGTGAGATCCATTAGCACCTGAGCCGGCGAAGGCAACGGGTTTCCCGCTCCAGCAGCAGGGTTCTGTACAGGCTGCGCACCGGCCATGAAGATTCCAACCCGGCTTGGCGGCTCAAACAGGCCCGGAATACTGTCACCATCGGAACAACCCATGAGCCTGCCATCTTGAAGTTGATACAACGAATTTGACTCATCGGTGGACGACTCGCCGTTAGAGCCGGCGGCCGTCTCATCACCAGATCCAGATTGATCAGAGAGCCCTCCATGGATACATCCCACAAAAGCATGCCTTACGGCAGGCCGGGCCCGGGCGGGTCGTGCACGCTGAGCCGTCTCTATGAGATCGGCGCAGAGATCCGGCTCAGGGCCCGGCTCACCAATCTTGCCAATGAAAATATGAATTCCGCCGAAGGGGACCCGGTACCCGTACTCAATTGAGCCGGCGTCGGGGCCCCAGTTTCCATCGTTGATGTAGAGCTTGCCGCGACGACTCTTGGTCATCCGGCCCACAGCGTATCCCTTTAGCCATTTGAAGCTGCCCTTCAAGAACTCAAATCCACCGTGCGCCAGCCCCACGTTGGGCGCCAACTGTCGTGGAATTGTCACGGCAGATGTCCTTGAGCTAGGACTTAGTCATGGAGCCATCGCAACTAGGAAGCTTGAAGGGGTTAATCGGACCAGGAACACGAGGGTTTATACTGGTTCGGCCCCTTACGGTGAAGGTAAAAGCCTACGTCCAGTTTGAGGTGGTATTGATTAGGGTTTCGATGACCAGGGAGCTTAACTGCTATGCCTGGTTCTCGATGAGATCTTTCTTGTCCCTAAACCGCTGCCGGGTCGTCCCTTTATATAGGGAGGCTGACGCCCAACAGCTCTCAGAGTCCCGGCCGGCTCATAAGAGTGTCCGGCTCGGACTCTCAACTATTCTTGCCTTACACTACAAGTTCTACCATAATAATGATTGCAACTACGGGCCTTAATCCGTATCCAGGTCTTAAGCCCATCTCTGGCCCACCGTCTTCAAGCTTAGCGCCGGGCTTCTGGCGATGACCATATGAGTAACCCGGTCCCACCTGGCGGGTGACTCTAAGGTCTATATCCTCAACAATCTCCGTTCTGAATATCCGGAGTTCTTTCAGTCCTAGATCTCGGGACGAGATCCTCTCGTAGTGGTGGAGTGTTGTAACACCCCGGACGTAACTTGCCATATTTGTAACTCCGACTCTTTCCATTTTCGGCTATGTGATATGATATTCCCTCCGTGGTCAGGTTTTGTCTTTCGTTTTGTTTTTGTCCTTGTCATGCATTTCATATCATGTCATCATGTGCATTGCATTTGCATACGTGTTCGTCTCATGCATCCGAGCATTTTCCCCGTTGTCCGTTTTGCAATCCGGCGCTCCTATCTCCTCCGGTGCACCCCTCTTGTTTTCTTTCGTGTGTGGGTGTCAAACTTTCTCGGAATGGACCGAGGCTTGTCAAGTGGCCTTAATATACCACCCGTAGACCACCGGTCAAGTTTCGTTCCATTTGGAGGTCGTTTGGTACTCCAACGGTTAACCGGGCATCCGCAAAGTCCATTTTAGTGTCCAGCAAAAACCCCCCTAAAAACCAGCTCAAAACCCACCAAACTCTCTTCCATGCTCTAGGTCGTTCGATCACGATCGTGTGGGCGAAAACCGCACCTCATTTGGAGCCTCCTAGCTCCCTCTACCTATTTATATGTGAGACCCCCGAAAAACGAATCGCAGTCCAAACCCTACCTTCTTCGACCTTGCGCCCGGACAAAATTCCCCGCCGCCGGACGTGTCCGCCGCCTCCGCCCGACGAATCGGGAGCCACCACCTGTCCCGCCGCCGCTCCAGCGCCGCCGGCCCGCGCAGCCCCCGCAGCCCGCGCCTGGCCCGCGGGGCCCGGCCACCTTCGCGCCCGCGCCCGACGCCTCCTGGCCGTCGCCGTCGCCTGCCCGCGCGCCTGCCGGCCCGCCGCCTCGTCGTCGGCCGCCAGTGCCGCCCCGCCGCCGCCGCGCCGCGGAGCCCCGCCGCCGCCGCCGCTCCTCTCCCCCGCGGCGCCATCCTCTCCCTCCGGCCGCCCGCCTCCTCTTCTCTCCCGTCGCCGAGCCCGAGTTCGTGGAGCCCGGCCAGATCCGATCGGGCCACTGTACGGTTGACTTTCCCTCGACCCCCTAAATTTTCACTGTCATTAATTTTCTACAGCATATGCTCCTGTTCATAGCTCCATAACTCCTTGCATGTAGCTCCGATTTGCGCGTGTAATATGTCAAATTGTTCGCCTAGTGATGCTCTACATTTTGTTAAATTGCACCAAGTTCATTAGAGGTCATCTTAATGCCCAAATCTATGTTGCAAGAGGGCTAGTTGCTGTTATCTTCTGGTTCTTATCAGAACTTGGAGATTTGTCATTTTTGTATCTCTAAATCTGTGCATCTTATGGGCATGAGCTCTAGATGTGTTTTGTTGTGTGACATGCCATCTTTCCAAGGGTGTATGCCATGTATTTTTGTGATCTCTGTGATGACTAGCACAAGCATTAAAATTAGGCTCCGTAATGTTTCTGATTTCAGGGACTTGGTGATTTCTCTAAGACTTTGTCTACTGTTATTTTGTTGCCATGTAAACTTGATGCTACAGAGAGATCCATGCATATTTTGGAGATGTTCAGTAAGGATGTTTTGTAGCTATAGTTTCAATTGATACATTCCAGCCCTTGTTTGCAATTATGGAGTGCCATAGCATGACTCAATCTTGCTCTACTTTTGCTATAAAATATTTCTGGCAGATTCTTAACATGATATGCAATTTTGCCAAGCTTATTGTAGTTGATCCATGCATGCTTTGTACTTGATCTTTCCATGGTTAGCTTCATAAACATGCCATCTTGCTGTAGGTGTGCTTGTTTTGTCATGCATTGCACTGTAGTGAGTGGATCAAGCTCACAAAGAGGACTTCATATTATTATTTCTGCCATGCTCTGTTTTCTGCCAAGTCTGAAACCTGATAACGAAACTTGCTAAGTTCACATGCTTGCCATCATATCTTCTGGTCCTTTTTGGCTTACGATCAGTAAGGGACTTTTGTCATACGCATTTACTAGAATACTGCGATGCCTTGTTTTGCTATGTTAATTTTCTGTAGCATGTTGATTTCGTGCTCTGAACATTGCTACCTGATGCTGTTTTCTGCCATGTCCAGTTTTTCACTAAGTCTGTGATCCTGTTATCTTTTGCACTTTTGCCATGCTTGTTTGAGCTTGATATGTTGTGATCTTGCCGTAGCTCAATGTTCATATTTTGTCAAGCATCTCCTGTAGTTTACTTCCATGTGCTTTGTTGCTATGTTGGAGTGCTGTAGCATTGTTACTTATTGCATTTTAAGTGCTATCATGCTGTTAATCGCAGATTCGTGTCATTCTTGTTTTGCTTGCCATTTGCAAACCGTGCATCCGTTTCCGGTGCTCTTTATATCGATTTCGACCGAAATTATCTCATCTTTCCAGTGGCATGCTTGGTTTGCCAAGTTACTGCCATGTTCATCATTTTCCTTCCGGAGCACGCATATGCATCGCATATCATATCTCGCATATCGTACATGTTTTGCATCATGTTGCTTGTGCATTCTCGTGATTGATTGTGGCTCCGTTTGCTTGTGTTCTTGTCTTGGGTAGAGCCGGGAGACCAGTTCGTGAACGAGGAACCTGTTGAGTACGCTTACGAGGATCAAGCTTTTGACAACTCTGAGAACCTTGCAGGCAAGATGACCACCCCTCGAAATCACTTCTATCTTTGCTTTGCTAGTTGTTCGCTCTATTGCCATGCTGCGCTACCTATCACTTGCTATATCATGTCTCCCATTTTGCCATGTCAGCCTCTAACCATCTTTTCCTAGCAAACCGTTGTTTGGCTAAGTTACTCCTTTTGCTCAGCCCCTCTTATAGCGTTGCTAGTTGCAGGTGAAGTTGAAGTTTGTTCCATGTTGGAACATGGTTATGTTGGGATATCACAATATCTCTTATTTAATTAATGCATCTATATATTTTGGTAAAGGGTGGAAGGCTCGGCCTTATGCCTGGTGTTTTGTTCCACTCTTGCCGCCCTAGTTACTGTTATACCGGTATTATGTTCCTTGAGTTTGCGTTCCTTACGCGGTCGGGTGATTTATGGGACCCCTTGACAGTTCGCCTTAAATAAAACTCCTCCAACAAGGCCCAACCTTGGTTTTACCATTTGCCACCTAAGCCTTTTCCCCCGGGTTTTCGCGAGCCCGAGGGTCATCTTTATTTTAAACCCCCGGACTAGTGTTCCTTCGAGTGCTGGCCCAAACTGGGCGATGTCCAGCGCCCCCTGGGCAAACAGGGTCTATGCCAACCCGACGTCTTGCCCATCCGGTGTGCCCTGAGAACGAGATATGTGCAGCTCCTATCGGGATTTGTCGGCACATTCGGGTGGCTTTGCTGGTCCTGTTTTACCATTCTCGAGATGTCTTGTAAACCGGGATTCCGAGACTGATTGGGTCTTTCCGGGAGAAGGTTAATCCTTCGTTGACCGTGAGAGCTTATGATGGGCTAAGTTGGGACACCCCTGCAGGGTATTATCTTTCGAAAGCCGTGCCCGCGGTTATGAGGCAGATGGAAATTTGTTAATGTCCGGTTGTAGAGAACTTGTCACTTGACCCAATTAAAATACATCAACTGCGTGTGTAGCCGTGATGGTCTCTTCTCGACGGAGTCCGGGAAGTGAACACGGTCTGAGTTATGTATGACGTAAGTAGGAGTTCAGGAGCACTTCTTGGTCATTGCTAGATGACGACCGTTCCGTTGCTTCTCTTCTCGCTCTCTTTTCCGTATCTTAGCCACCTTATATGCTTATTGCCGCTGCAGCTCCACCTCATTACATCATCCTTTCCTATAAGCTTAAATAGTCTTGATCTCGCGGGTGTGAGATTGCTGAGTCCCTGTGACTCACAGATTCTACCAAAACTGTTGCAGGTGCCGACGACGCCAGTGCAGATGATGGGGTCGATCTCAAGTGGGAGTTCAACGAGGAACGTGGTCGTTACTATGTGTCTTTTCCTGATGATCGGTAGTGGAGCCCAGTTGGGACGATCGGGGATCTAGCATTTGGGGTTGTCTTATTTTCATCTGGATTCTGACCGTAGTCGGTCTATATGTTTGTATTTTGGATGATGTATGAATTATATTTATGTATTGTGTGAAGTGGCGATTGTAAGCCAACTCTTTATCCCATTCTTGTTCATTACATGGGATTGTGTGAAGATGACCCTTCTTGCGACAAAACCACTATGCGTTTATGCCTCTAAGTCGTGCCTCGACACGTGGGAGATATAGCCGCATCGTGGGTGTTACAATAGGGGTGTGGGGCGCAGGAGCTGCTTGCGCCCGATCTGGATTTCGGCGGGGCTTGAATGGATGGCCGGGGGGCGGTGCCAAGCACGGCGGTGCGGTGAGGTCGAGGGGAGGGCGCAGGCAGGGGACTGGGCCGATGGTCGCTGGCGTTTCGAGGAAGATCGTCAACACTGACTGGCTAGAGGTAGATGAAGGCGATCTGCCCATTCTTTGTACATCGGACGGTGCAGACAAAAAAATGGACTGACCTATTTGTTTTCAGTCAACTATTATTTTCATAGAATCCTGTAGTAATTTAGTGTGCCATGCATGTTGTAGAGCTATCATATGTCTCCCGTCATTTATTTCTCACCGACCTGCTATCTGCTACCTTTACACTGTACTAATTGTGCACACACTTCACCCATATTCACACTATTGTTTTCTTATGCATGGGTATTTCAGACTCTGATGCAGTGTTATGAATGCAGAAAAGAAAAGACAGAAGTCGCTCCAGTGTAATTCTAAGATAAGCACTAAGCGTTTCAGCGCTCTAAAGGGTGCAGTGTCAACAGTTGGAGACATTAAACGTAGCTCTGCAGTTGATGATCTCAATTGCCACACACAACCATCCCAGGTGCTTGCTTTAACTTGGCGCTGTCAAATGTGGTTGCATGTTGCATATGGTGTCTAGCTTGTATTGGTTCCAATTTGGTTAAATTGCATCTGCTTACTTTACACATTATATGTTTGATAATGACATGCCTTCCTGTTTTTGATACATACTACATATGTCTATTAACCATGTTCGTACATCAAACTAATGCTCTTTTGTATCCCTCGTCAATCACTTATGATGAGACAGTCACCCCAGTGGGTTACTGTGAGACGCCATACTCGTTTAAAGAGTGCAGTGTCATCCTCCCCACATGATTCTCAAGAAATAGCAAGGCTAAATGAAGATAGTCAACGTAGCTCTCTAGTTGATGACCGCAATTCCCCCACGCCACCATCGCAGGTGCTTGCTCTTACTTGGCAGTGTGATATGTGGTTGCATGTTGCATATGGTGTCTACCTTGTAATGCTTCTAATTAGGGTAAATTGCATCTGCTTAGTTAACACATTATACTTGTGAATATGACATGCCTTCCTGTTTTTGGTACATACTGCGTCTTTCTATTAACCATGTTCTTACATCAAACTACTTTTCTTGTGTATCCCTCATCAATCACTTCTGACGATACACCTTCAAGTTGACGGTTTAGTATTGGTTGCATATTGCATATCATTTCAAACATGTATTGCCTCTAATTTGTTGAAGTGCCACTTGTAATGAGACACATCTAACTTCGTAGAGTGATTTTGGTTGGATCTTTCATATGGTGTCTAGATTGCATTGCTTCCAATTTGTTGAAATGCCTTCTGCTTAGCGTTTTTCATACATATTCCATCCTCCTACAATGTGGTTGACATACATAAAAGTTGTGTTCGTCAGTATCATGCATCAACGAATTTGGAAGTGCGAATTTCATTCATTTTTCTTGTGTGTTTACTTGACAAGGCAAAATCTGAAAGGACGAAGGCACGGAATGATGGTGGTCCTCTGGAGCAACCGAAACAGATGATCTCTGCAGATTCTCCTGCTACTCGTACTGCAGTGCAAGTTCCAAATCTCATCTCCCCTACTGCACAACCCAAGGTGCTTGCTCTAACATGGCAGTGTGATATCTGGTTGCATGTTGCATATGGTGCCTAGCTTGTATTGCTCCTAATTTGTTAAAGTGCATCTCCTTAGCTTACACATTGTACATGTGAATATGACACGCCTTCCTATTTTTGGTACACACTACATCTGCCTATCACACCATGTTCTTACATCAAACTACTGTTCTTGTGTATCCTGCATCTATCGCTTATGATGAGACAGTCATGCCTGTGGGTTAATATGAGACGCGCTACTCTTGTAAAGAATGCATTTCATCCTCTCCACATGATTCTCAAGAAAAAGCAAGCCTAAATGAAGATATTGAACGTAGCTCTGTACTTGAAGACCGCACTTCCCCTACACCACCATCACAGGTGCTTGCTCTAACTTTGCAGTGTGATATGTGGTTACATGTTGCATACGGTGTCTAGCTTGTAATGCTTCTAATTAGGGTAAATTGCATCTGCTTAGTTTACACATTATACCAGTGAATATGACATGCCTTCCTATTTTTGGTACACACTACACCTATGTGTTAACCTTGTTCTTACATGAAACTACCTATCTTCTGTATCCTGCATCAATCACTTACGATGAGTCACCTTTATTCATTGCATATTGCATATTATTTCTAGCCTGTTGCCATGTATTGCTTCTAATTTGGTCAAATACATTTGTTAGGGCACCCTTTTAATTTGGCAGAGTGATATTGGTTTCATCTTTCATATGGTTTCTAGATTGCATTGATTCTAACAAGTTCAAGCACCTTGTGCTTAGTTTACACTTTATACATCATACATGTCAATGTGTCATGCCGTCCTGTTTTTCATACATATTCCATCCTCCTATCATGCGGCTGCCTTACATGAAAGTAGTGTTCGTCAGTATCATGCATCAATGAGTTCTGAAGAGCAAATTTTATTCCTTTTTTCTTGTGGGTTTGACTTGACAAGGCAAAATCAAGAAAGAGGAAGGAAAAGAGTAAGGAAGGTGATGATGGTGGTCCTCTGCAGCAACGTAAGCGGAGCATATGTACCAATTCTCCTTGTACTGATAGTGGATTACAAGGTCCAAGTCTCCGCTCCCCTACTCTACCATCCAAGGTGCTTGCTCTAACTTGGCAGTGTGATATCTGGTTGCATGTTGCATATGGTGTCTAGCTTGTATTGCTCCTAATTAGTGTAAACCGCATCTTCTTAGCTTACACATGATACGTGTGAATATGACACACTTTCCTGTTTTTGGTACATACTATATCTGTCTATCACACCATGTTCTTACATGAAACTACTCTTCTTGTGTATCCTGCATCAGTCACTTATGATGGGACACCTTTAAGTTGGCAGTGTGATATTGGTTTGCGTCTTGAATATGATTTCTAGCATGTATTGCTTCTAGTTTGATGAACGCCACCTATGATGAGACAATTTTAACATGGTAGAGTGATATTGATTGCACCTTCCATATGGTGTCTAGTTTGCAGTGCTTCTAATTTGTTGAAGTGATTTCTGCTTAGTTACCACATCATAGGTGTGAATATGTCAAGCCGTCCATATTTCCGTACATATTCCATCCTCGTATCATGACTTTGCCTTTCATCAGAGTAGTGTTCGTCAGTATCATGCATGAATGAGTTCTGAAAAGCGAATTATATTCCTTTTTCTAGTCGGTTTGACCTCACAATGCAAAATCAATAAAGCTGAAGGAAATTGGCAAGGCATTGGATGATGGTGGTCCTTCCGAGCAAATGAAACGGAGGTTCTCTATAGATTCTACTCCGCCATCATCCCAACAAGATTCGCAAGACAACGCAAGGCTAGACTGTCAACGTAACTGTGTAGATGATGAGCACATCTCCCCTACTCCACCATCACAGGTGCTTGCTCTAACTTGGCACTATTATATGTGGTTGCATGTTGCGTATGATGTCTAGCTTGTATTTCTTCTAACTTTGTTGAATTGCATCTGCTTACTTTACACATATTGCCTGTGAATATGACATATGTTCCTGTTTCTAGAACATACTATATCTGATCACACGATGTTCTTACAACAGACTACTGCTCTTGCATATCCTGCATCAGTCACTTATGATAAGACACCTTTAAGTCGCCACTGTGATATTGGTTGTGTCTTGCATATGATTTCTAGTACTTCTAATTTGTAGAAACGCCATACAGTTTGAACTTGGCAGAGTGATATTGGTTGCATCTTCCATATGGTGTCTAGCTTGCAGTGCTTCTAATTTGTTGAAATGCCTTCTGCTCAGTTACCACATCATAGGTGTGAATATGTCATGCCATCCTGTTTTTCAACATATTCCATCCTCGCATCACGTGTTTGCCTTTCATCCGAGCAGTGTTCATCAGTATCATGCATGAATGAGTTCTGAAGAGCGAATTTTATTCCTTTTTCTTATCGGTTTGACTTCACAATGCAAAATCATTATAGCTGAAGGAAATTAGTCCGGCAGTGGATGATGGTGGTCCTTCGGAGCAACTCAAACAGGGGGTCTCTATAGATTCTACTCCGCCATCCTCCCAACAAGATTCGCAAGACAACACAAGGCTGGACAGTCAACGTAGCTATGTAGATGATGAGCACATCTCCCCTACTCCACCATCACAGGTGCTTGTTCTAACTCGGAACTATTATATGTGGTTGCATGTTGCGTATGATGTCTAGCTTGTATTGCTTCTAACTTTGTTGAATTGCATCTACTTACTTTACACATAATGCCTGTGAATATGACACGTCTTCCTGTTTCTAGAACATACGTGTACATGATGAGCACATCTCCCCTACTCCACCATCACAGGTGCTTGCTCTAACTTGGAACTGTTATATGTGGTTGCGTTTTCCGTATGATGTCTAGTTTGTATTGCTTCTGATTATGTTGAATTGCATCTACGTAGCTTACAACTTATACCTGCAACGATCACTTACCCTGTCGGAGTAATGGGCCACGGGTAGGCTAACCCGAGACCCAGAACCTTTCAAGACATCGGGGCAGGCTGTGCCCCTCAAGGCGCTAAGACGAAGTGCCGCCTTCTGGTGGCCGGTTGGAGGAATAGCCGGCTGCCCGAAGACGGCTGAGTCCCAAAAGCCGGCATCAAGGCAAGCCGACTCCTAGAGGACGGCTTCTAGAGAAGCCGGCCCCTAGCAGTCGGCCCGTGGCGCTAAGCAGGGCATGCGCCCTCATCAAGAAAGACAAGGCAGGGAGTGGCTACAGTATAGCCCATCCCTCCCAAATCCAGGGATAGGCGTGGCCACAGTGCACCGTACAGGCGGGGATCTCCGCCCGGCACGGCACTGTTGCCACTCCACCCCTGACATCACCACAAGCAGGCGGAGCCCTGCTCCCACGATGGCTTGTCGGTACGGCCCAAGGACGACGGGCCCCACCGATCAACGAGAGCCCGGAAGACGGCTAGAGCCCCACCAGTCGGACCCGAGGGAGGTCGGCCCCCAGCAGTCGGCCCGCCCCTTCCTCGGGGCCCACACGCCATTAACTAGACGAGACACAGTGTGGCTACAGTAATCACCCGCCAGGCGGCGGGGCTGTAGCCACGCTCCCTTGACCGAGCCGGCGTCATTAGCATCACGGCTACAGTGATCAGCAGCCGACAAGACCCGCAAGCGGCGGAGGCGGCCTATAGGCTCAGTACCAGACCAGTCGGCGGGGCAGACCAGGCGGCGGGCCCCAACAGTCGGTGGAGAAGCCGGCAACCAGAGAGACTGACAGCCGGGTCCTACACCCGGCCGGATTACTATTGTACCCCTGGGGGGGGTAGGCCTATATAAACCCCCCAGGGCACCCATGCAAAGGGTTCCCAACCTGTTAGAACTAGACCAACCCATAGAGAAAGGAGAAAGCTAGCCTTGCCTTCTCCTACCTCTAGCAAACAGCTCAAGGATCACCATTGTACCACTTGTGCCTTAGTGATCATGCGGAGACCCCGCAGAGCAGGACTAGGGGTGTTATCTCCTAGGAGAGCCCCGAACCTGGGTAAAGTGCACCGGCGTTCGTGTCTACACCTTATCCCGCTTCCAGGCACCGGCGACGTTCTAATCGCTCCCACCATGATAAGCCATCCATTGGCATATGTCGCACCCAACCCCCGATATTTGGCGCCCACCATGGGGTGAGGTGCACCGTCATCGGGAGACCTGTTCTGGACAGGAACCCTTTTCCTCCCTCGCGAGCGCAGCCAGCCTGGCACACCAGACGGAGTCTGCGCCGACGCGCTGCATCGCGTGGAGATCGCCTGCGCGGCGAGCTGCCTCGCCGACCTTGTTGGCAAGGTTCGCCTCTCTGACGAGCCCGCGTCTGATGCGGGCACCGACGGCCCTGAGAGCCGCCTCATCAGCCTCCTCGATCAGCTCCACGTCACCAGCGAGCCTGCTGTGGACTTGGAATCTGTTGGCTCCACCGACCCGTTGCTTGTCGACTCCGACACTGCGTCGCTTGACGCGTACCCCACCAACGTGGTGGTCTACGACAAGCCGCCTCATTGCGCGGAGAGCGGTGAAAGTGCCGTCACGGAGGTGCTTGTCATCGGCCACAGCGAGCACTCCGGCGGAGGTGCTCATGACCCGCTCGACGCGGCACTGCTAGACCTGACGGCGCCCATCCCAGAAGACGCCGGCGCCGAGATGCTGGAAGCACGCCGCATCCAGCTCGTCGAGGGCGCCAAGAAGCTGGCCAGCATGAGATGCCTGTCGGAGGCCTACCAGCGTGAGATGGACCGCGCTCTGGGCGGCACGCCGGCTCCCGGTGGGCCCAGCCGCCTTGGCACGGTCCAGCAGCGCGGCGTGGCTGTTCGGGGCAGATCGCCCCGTCTACGCCACGCCCGCGGAAAATATCCGAGCTGCCCAGGCGGCAGCAGAGGAGTTGGACAAGTTCGAGGGTGAAGAACGTCGCTAGATGGCGGAGCGGGTCCAGTGGCTCCTCGACGCAGCTGCCGAGAAGCACGAGGCCGGCTGCCGCACTGAGGCGCCTCACCGGCAAAACGACGATCTGCCTCCCCGCTGAGATCAAGGCGCGACATCCCGGATGCCGACTGGTGGCATCCGCGGAAGAAGAGACAAGGAGCCGGCTGTCAGCCGCAGCCGGACTCGCATCACCATTGAGCGCGACCAAGACGGCCGCCTGAGAGCAGTGGAACGACGGGATGACTGTCCGCCTCCTCCCCCTCGCAGGGAAAGGCGTGTCACCCCGCCGCCTGTTGAACACCCGATGCTCGGCGACTGCCTTGGCCGCCGAGAAGGATTCGGAGAGAACGATGCCCGCCACCGGATCCACCGTCTCCACTGATCCCTGGCGCTAGAAGAGGAAGATGAGTTTGGTCCGCCTTGTTTCGGCCCCCGCATTCGAGACGAGCCCTTCCCCAAAGGGTTCACACTCCCAAGAGACACGCACAAATACACCGGCTCCGTGAAGCCGGAGGACTGGCTGGTCGACTACTCCACAGCCGTCAGCATAGAAAATGGCAACAAGCGCGTTGCTGTGAAGTACGTTCCGCTCATGCTCCAGGGCACGGCCCGGACATGGCTGAACAGTCTGAAGCCCCGCAGCATCAACAGCAGGGTCGACTTCACCGAAGCCTTCAACCGCAACTTCACCAGCACGTACAAGCGGCCGCCCAAACCTTGCCAGCTCTCCTTGTGCGTACAAGGCCCCAACGAGTCGACTCGCGACTACCTCACGCGCTGGGCCGAGCTGTGCAACTCTTGCGAAGGTGTGCACGAGGTGCAGGCCATCGAGTACTTCACCGCTGGGTGCCGAGAGGGCACCCTCCTCAAGCATCGACTTCTCTGCGATGAGCCGGCGACCCTCGACGAGTGGCTGATCATAGCAGATAAATATGCCACGGCCGACTCCTCCATGAAGGCAGAGATCCAAGTAGATGCATCTGGCAAAGTGGCCCCTCAAGCTCCACGAACCCCGCTGGCGACACCAGTCGGTGCCAGCAACCAAGCGACAACAAGCGCAAGGCCATGTAGCCGGCTTCCACAAGTTGGCAGGAGGCGACAGTCGAAGACCAGCAGCCGGAAGGGAAGCCTCTATCCAAGCGCCAGAAGGGCGGCAAGCCCAATTGGCTGCCGGCTTTCTCTTATGAGCAGACTCTTGATGCGCCCTGCAAATTTCACAGTGGCGCGAAGCCGTCCAACCACACAACTCGGAAGTGCCATTGGCTCACCAGGATCGCCAAGGGTGACGGCCTTCTGCCTCCTCCGCCTGCTAGGCAGCCGCCTCCTCCTCCGTCCCAGCAGCCGGCAGTTCGACCAGTCGGAGCCATACAAGATGAGTACCCTAAAGAGCACGGAGCTTATGTTGTGTTCACCAGCGTGGCCAACGATAAGCACAACAGACGGCAACGACAGCAAGAAGTAAATGAAGTGGCATCAGAGACCCCCGACTCCATGCATTGGTCCGAGAAGCCCATCAGCTGGAGCAGAGCTGACCACCCGGAAGTGATGCCCAATCCCGGCTCCTACGCCCTGGTTCTGGATGCCGCCTTTGCCACTGATAGGCGAGCTGCTCGGTTTTCCTGAGTTCTGATAGATGGCGGCAGCAGCATCAACATCCTGTACAAAGATACCATGGAGAAGTTAGGAATCAAACAAAGGCAGCTTCAGTCCAGCCGGACTGTATTCCATGGCATAGTTCCTGGCCTTTCCTGCTCACCAATCGGCAAGATCCAGATAGACGTCCTCTTTGGAGACAAGGATCACTTCCGCCGAGAGCCAGTCTGGTTGGAGGTGGTGGACCTCGAGAGCCCATACCATGCACTACTTGGTCGGCCTGCTCTGGCCAAGTTCATGGCGGTCCCCCACTATGCTTACATCAAGATGAAGATGCCGAATTCCAACGGAATTCTAACCATAGTAGGGGATTACAAGAAGTCGTCCGCCTGCGCAGCAGATAGCAGCCGGCTGGCCGAGTCCCTTGTGATCGCGGCCGAGAAGCGGCTCCTTGCCGAGTTGTGGCGATGGCAGGCAAGCAGCCGGAAATGTCACACAACCCCAAGGAGTCGGAAGCCGAGGGCTCGTTCAAGCCGGCCAAAGAGACAAAGAAGATACCCTTGGACCCGGAGCACCCGGAGAAGTACGCTGTCATAGGCGCAAACCTTGACAGCAAATAGGCGAGCTCGTCGATTTCCTCCGTGAGAATCGGGACATCTTTGCATGGTCACCCAAAGACATGCCGGGTGTTTCGCCGAGCACAAGTTACATGTCCGGTCTGATGCCAAGCCAATCAGCCAGCCCTTGCGCCGCCTGTCGGAAGAGAAGAGAAGAGTCGTTGGAGAAGAGATAGCCCGGCTGCTGGCAGCCGGCGTCATCATGGAAGTGTTCTTTCCAGAGTGGCTGGCCAACCCAGTCCTTGTGCTAAAGAAAAACAAGTAGTGGCGCATGTGTATTGATTACACCAGCCTGAACAAAGTCTGCCCCAAAGACCCATTTGCCTTGCCGAGAATTGACCAAGTGATAGACTCCACAACCGGATGCGAGCTGCTGAGTTTTTTGGATGCATACTCAGGGTATCACTAGATCAAGCTAAACCCGGCCGACAGGCTGAAGACCGCCTTCATCACACCATTTGGAGCCGTTTGCTACTTGACCATGATGTTCGGCTTGAGGAATGCCGGCGCCACGTTTCAACATTGCATGCAGAAGTGCCTCCTCAAACAACTCGGCAGAAACGCCCATGTTTATGTGGATGATGTTGTGGTGAAGACAGAGAAGTGTGGAACGCTGCTAGAAGACCTCAAAGAGACCTTTGAGAACTTGCGCCGATTTCAAATCAAGCTCAACCCGGAGAAATGCGTCTTCGGAGTACCAGCCGGCCAGCTTCTTGGATTCCTGGTCTCAGAGCGCGGCATAGAGTGCAACCCTGTGAAGATCAAGGCCATCGAGAGGATGGAAGTGCCCACCCGACTGCTCGACGTACAAAAGTTCACCGGCTGTTTGGCATCCATCAGCCGATTCATCAGTCGGCTGGGCGAGAAGGCTCTTCCCCTGTACCAGCTCATGAAGAAGACCACTTTTTTCGAGTGGAACGACAAGGCGGATGAAGCCTTTCTCCAGCTCAAGAAGATGTTGACTACTCCACCTATCCTAGCGGCTCCCACTCCTAAGGAGCCCATGTTCCTCTACATCGCCGCCACCAGCCGAGTGGTCAGCACAGTCAGAGTAGTAGAACGCAAGGAGGAAGGCAAGGCACTACCAGTCCAGAGACCGGTGTATTACCTGAGTGAAGTGTTGTCAGCCTCCAAGCAAAACTACCCCCAGTATCAGAAGATGTGCTACGGCGTGCACTTTGCCGCCAAGAAATTGAAGCCGTAGTTTCAAGAGTACCCAATCACTGTTGTCTGCATTGCTCCGCTTGCCGGGATCATTGGAAGCCGAGATGCCTCAGGCCAAGTGGCCAAATGGGCCATAGATTTGGCCCCTTGCACCATCTACTATCAGCCTCGCACCGCCATCAAGTCACAGGCGCTGGCCGACTTCCTCATCGACTGGGCCGAGACCCAGTACCTGCCACCAGCGCCGGACTCCACCCATTGGCGGATGCACTTTGATGGTTCGAAGATGCGTACCGGTTTGGGAGCCGGCATCGTCCTCACCTCTCCCAAAGGCGACAAGCTCAAATATGTGCTGCAAATCCATTTTGCCGCCTCCAACAACGTCGCTGAATACGAGGCACTCATTCACGGGCTCCGGCTTGCCAAAGAGCTCAGCATTCGCCGAATCCTGTGCTATGGTGACTCTGACTTGGTGGTCCAGCAGTCGTCAGGCGACTGGGACGCCAAAGATGCAAACATGGCGAGCTACCGCTTCCTCGTACAGCAACTCAGTGGATATTTTGAAGGGTCTGAGTTTCTCCATGTGGCAAGAAATGACAATGAGCAAGCAGATGCCTTGGCACGAATCGGCTCCACCCGTCAAGCAATACCGACCGGCGTCGCCCTACAACGCCTCCTCAAGCCGTCTGTCAAGCCATCGCCAGAGTCGGATTCTATCTTCGTGCCGGCTCCTCTTGAAGCAGTCTGACCCGACTTGAGAGCTCCTGCAGCCGGCACGGGAATTCCGGCAGGCGGCCCGGGGGCCGCGGCAGTCGGCCCAGGGACTGCAGCGGCTAGCCTGGGGACTTCAAAGCCCGGCCCGGGGACTGCAGCAGTCGGCCCGGGGACTTCATCGACCCAGCAAGCGGCAGCCAACTCCAACCCGCCGCCTCCCAGCCCAACCGCCCTCGTCCAAGTTACAGTCCTGGCAGTCGAAGAAATCGCAGCACCTTCATGGGCCCAGCCCATCCTCAACTTCCTGGTAAACAAAGAGCTGCCGACGGACGAGATCTCGGCCCGGCAAGTGCAACGCCGAGCAGCAGCATACACCATAGTCAACAAAGAGCTTGTGAGACGCAGTATCACTGGTGTCTACCAGCGTTACGTGGAGCCGGAGCAAGGGCGAGCAATCCTCAAAGACATCCATCAAGGCCAATGTGGCCACTATGCGGCTTCAAGAGCACTTGTCGCCAAAGCTTTCCGCCATGGTTTTTTCTGGCCGACTGCTCTAGAAGACGCCAAAGACTTGGTCCAGAAATGCAAAGGGTGCCAGAAGTTCAGTTCCAAGCCACATCAGCCGGCTTCTGCACTCAAGACTGTCCCCATTGCCTGGCCCTTTGCTGTCTGGGGCCTGGACATGGTGGGACCATTCAAAACAGCACGAGGTGGCATGACTCATCTGCTTGTCGCGGTGGACAAGTTCACCAAGTGGATAGAAGCAAAAGCAATCAAGAAGCTGAATGGTCCGACTGCTGTGACTTTCATCTCCGACGTCACCATTCGGTATGGTATAACACACAGCATCATCACCGACAACGGCACGAACTTCGCCAAAGGCGCCTGGGCCCGTTTCTGCGCGACGCAGGGCATCCGACTGGACCTAGCGTCCGTTTCCCATCCGCAGTCAAACGGCCAAGTAGAGCGAGCAAACGGCCTCATCTTGTCCGGCATCAAGCCTCGACTGGTCGAGCCTCTGGAGCCTTCGGCCGACTGCTGGCTCGACGAGCTGCCAGCCGTCCTCTGGAGCCTGTGCACAACTCCGAACAAGTCAACCGACTTCACGCCTTTCTTCCTCGTCTATGGTGCCGAAGCCATCATCCCAACGGACATAGAATTCGACTCCCCTCGACTCACCATATACACCGAAGAGGAGGTAGAAGAAGCACGTCAAGACGGCGTCGATCTGCTGGAAGAGGTCCGGCTGTTGGCACTCAGCAGGTCCAGCATCTACCAGCAGAGCCTGCGCCGATACTACAACCGGAAGGTCAAACCGAGATCTTTCCAAGAAGGAGACCTTGTGTTCCGGCTGATCCAGCGAACAGCCGGCCAGCACAAGCTCTCAGCGCCTTGGGAAGGCACCTTCATCATCAGCAAAGTGTTGGGCAACGACTCTTATTACCTGATCGACGCTTAGAAGCCTCGAGCGCGCAAGAGGGACGACTCCGGCAAGGAGACGGAGCGGCCATGGAATGCAAATCTCCTCCGATGATTTTACAGTTGATGCAGTATGTACCACACTACCTTTTGTATTAAAGTACGAAGACTCCGGGTCCCCCGAGAAGAGCTCGGGGACTGCCCTCTTTTATCTACATGATAAGAATTATGCCTATGAGTGTGTCATTTTCTTTATGCCGATTGGCACCGGGTCCGACTAGTCGGCCCGGGGACTCGTCGCCTTGCACTATGAAATGCTTCCTGCAACCGGACAAGTAATATGTTGGCACTTAAGCCGTCTCCTGCCAGAAGGCGCAGCTTGCAGAGTGACTGTTTGGTGGGCAGAAGTAAGGCAGAAAGGGTGCCCACATGAAAAATGGCTAAGGACCCAAAGCATGTGCATAGTTCAGGCCGGCTTCCCGCCTCTTCGACCGACTGCTGAGCAGCCGGCCGGCTGGCGTCTACTTAACTTGCTAAAAAACTCTAAAAATGGCTAAGTACTTGCCTTCCCGGAAGTAGCTAAGTACTTGACCCAGCCACAGTCCTCAGAGCGGCTGTTTGGCTGGCAAGACGGCAACCAAGGGAAGGCGGCAAAGGAAAGAAGCCAAAGAGAAACAAGCAAGGAAAGATAGAACTCGGAAAAATATTTTACGTAGCAAAGGCCCTCGGCCGATATTCAACAGAAGTTTGAGATACACCCCGCGGGTGGAATTGTGCAAAATTAACAAGTTCGTCGAGACTGATAGACAGGTAAAGCAAAAGATAAACTGGTGGCCTAGGGAGCGGCAGACGGGTTCGGTGGATCGGAGGAGTTGGCGGCGCCAGTTGGTGGAGCGGCCGGCTGGTCAGTCTTCGCTTGGTCGCCTCCAGTGGTAGCTGGCTCCGTTGGGCGTGGCTCTTTGCTGGAGGCGCGGTCGAGCTGAGGCTGGCCGTCCGCTCCGACCTCTGGCACCTCCTCTTCGCCTTCCTCCTCCGCCTCGCCTTCTTCCTCGCCGTTGGAGTCGATCACCTCCGTCGAGTCCTCGCCGTCTTCCGGGTTCAGCCCGAACCTTTCTAGTGGCGCCTCAGCGCCGTTCTCAACCCGCTCCGGGACGAAGATGCTGGTGTCGGTGTACTCGGCGATTGATGCCGCACGCTTGACGAGGTCATCTTCCACGACCGGCAACTCCTCCTGAGCTTCCAGCCGGAACGTGGCTAGCTGGGCTAGACTCAGCCCAGGGTACCACGCCTTGACAAATTCCAAGGCCCGGCACGCTCCAGCCCGGGCCGAGGAGCCCTTCCAGGCCTCAAGACGGCCGGCCGCCACCTCCAGCCAGTCGGCAGTCCGACTAGGAGTGCGTGGTGCCGGCATGTCCGGCCACAGGGTAGCGATCGCCTGGGCACCGACACGCTGAAGCCGACGCATCATCCGGTGAGCCGGCCGAAGACGGGCCTCGATGCTCAGGATCTGCTCGCTAAGGGTTCGGGGAGCGTCGGCGGCGATCTGTGCACCGTCCGCCCTCCGTCCTTCGCGATCAGCTTCAATGGCCTGATTGGCGGCGTTCAAGTGACCAGGGAAGAAGTCTGCCCAGACAGAAAGCAAAGAGCCAAAGTTAGAGACGAGAAGCCGGCTCGACCAACAACCGGCAGCTCAAAGAAGGAAAAAGAGGGAAGCTCACCATCGACTATGTCCTCAATCTCGTGAAAGCCGGAAGTCAGCATCGCCTGCTTGTCGGTCCAGGTGGAGTGTTCGATCGCAAACTCAGCAATGAGGCTGGTCTCCTTGTCCTCCGCCTCCTTCTAGGCTTTCTTGAGAATCTCTGCCTGTTCCGCCAGTTGCGCGACAAGCCGGTCGTGCTCTTCAGCCAGCTTGCTGCGCTCCTCCTCCTTAGCGCGGAGCGCAGTGATGGCTTCGCCTAGCTGCTGCTGCAAGGTGGTGTTGGCTTCTGCGGAGAAAGAAGAAGGAAAAGGTGTCAGTTGCCTACAATGAAGAAGTAGAGTCGCCGGGGAGATCCGGCCTGACTGCTCAGCAGTTGGCCCGAATCTCGTGGACTACAGCCCGCTGGTGCGCTAGCGGGCCCCCGCGGAGAAAGGAGTCGTCAACAGAAAGAAGAATAGTCGCCGGGGAGATTCGGCCCGACTGCTCAGCAGTCGGCCCGAATCTCGGGGACTACAGCCCGCGGGTGCGCCAGCGCGCCCCCACAGGAAAAGGAAGAGGACTTACTCCGGCTCTCCGACAAGTCGACAGCATGTTGATCCAACTCCTGGACCTTGGAATTAAAGGCGGCAGCACAAAGGTTATGATAGTCCTACAGCAAGGATATCAGCTCTCAGAGCCTACTAGTTAAAGTTCCACGCCGCCTGCTCAGCAGCCGGCCCGGAACTCGGGGACTACACCCAGTGCGTGCACTGACACGCCCCCACGAAGCAATACAAGAGTTAAAAACAAAGAAGCAAGAAGCATACCTGGATGGCCTCTCGCGATGCCAGATACGCCTTGCTGCAGTTCTTGATGGCGTCGGCTTCGGCGCGGAGTTTGGTTTGAACATCCAGCATCGCCTTGTTCAGAGGGCCCGTCCCGCCAACCCGCACCCACCTAGTGGGCGCGGCGCCGGTCGCCTCGGTGTCCGGGATGGAGAAGCTCGCAGCGCTAGTCTCCAGCGGGCGTGGCGCTGAGGCCGCCTTTGCGAGTCGGCGGCGCGTCGGTGTGCCGGCCTCAGGAATCGGGCCCGTGACCAACTCGTTTCCAGTCGGCGGCACTGGCGGGTCCACCGGCTGCTCGCCTTGCGTGCTCCCGGACGACGGCGGTGGAGGCACAATCACGTCCAGCATGGCGACGTCACTGCCGTCCCTCTCCATGATCGGGTGCTCGTCGCCGACTTCCCCAGTTTGCGCCACGAACTCCGTAGGTGGCGGCGCAGAGTTCAGGGGAGTGATGAATACCGCCGACTGGCGGTGCGCGGCATCCTTGGCCTGCTTCTTCGCCGCGTCAGCTACCTCGACCTCCGCCAGTTTCTTTAGGGCGGCGGCCTCCGCCTTCTCTGCTTCTGCCTTCTCCAGGCGGGTGGCTTCCTTCTCCTCGCGCGCTTCCTGCTCGTTCCGCTCCCTCGCCTCCCGGAGGTCAGTGGCCGGGTCAATCCGCCGAGTGGTGGTGGAGGTCTCCGCCGACCCCACGATGGAGGCGGCTGACGATTTCTCAAGAGACAGCGGAGCCCTAGATCAAGGGAAACAAAGTAAAGACGCTCAGACAGAACCAACAAGGAAAAAATGAAGGCGCAAGAGGAAGGTAGTACTTACGCGGAAACCAGCTGCGGCTTCTTCACCTCCTTGCGGAAGAGGATGGCCTTCGCGGCCGCTTCGTCCCGCTTGGTCGCCGCGGCCGAGCCCTTGGGCTTCTTCGACCGACTGCTGAACAAGCTCGGCGCGGCCCGGCGTTTCTTCACGCCGCCTTGGGCATCCGGCGCGGCAGACGAGCTCGCGCCCGGCTGGCCGACTCCTGGCTGGTGGCGCGGGGCGAGCGTCGTCGTCAGGCCAGTCCTCGAGGCTGGCTCTGAGCCTCGAGCTGCCTGTTTCGCCGCCTCCTCCCTTGGCGTCGTCGTCCAAGGCCGCCGCCCCCAAGTCGGGGTCGTCGACGTCGCTCTCCGCTCGGTCGGGGAGGAATTGGCGCTCCGGCCCCGCGGCGCCGGCTGCCTGCTGGAGGAGGGGGCTCTATTCAAAGGCTGACTGGTCAGGTCAGGCAGGCCGGACTCGGCAACAAAGAGACAGAGAAAAAAGACAGATGACACACCATAGGCGGGGGGTTGGCGCGTGAATACGCCTCCTTGCCAAACCGCCACTCCTCCGTGAGCTGGCAGTTAGCAAGATAGGTCACCATGTGAGCTACCTCTGCGTGAGGCATCTCCTTGGTGCACAACCGGCTTGGGTCCCGGTGCCCGCTCATTTGGCAGATCATGTGAGGGCGGCTCTGGAGTGGGAGCACTCGACGCGCCACGAAGGCGGACAGCAAGTCAGGCCCGGTCAGGCCCTTCGTCTGTGTCAACACTCGGAGCCGCGCGATGGCGGCGGCTCCAGTAGGCGACAACGTCCTGGCCCGGTACGACTAGTTGGGCCGCCTCCTAGCTGGCGGGCCGGCTTCGTACGCCGGCAAGTTGACCCAGTCGCCCTCCGGGAAGACGCTCTTCACGTAGAAGTACGACCGCTGCCACATCTTCACTGACTTGATCAGCGTGATGGGAGGAAACGGATTGTCGGCCACCGACCTCCACACCGCGATGAACGCGCCGCATTGGGCCGGCACGCCCGCGACGAGAGTGCCGAGCTTGATGTAGAAGACCTCCCCCCAAAGCTCGATGGTGGGGAGGACGCTGAGGAAGCCTTCGCACAAGGTGACGAAGGCGGACAACAGCACCACCGTGTTCAGGGTGAGGTGGTGCGGCTGGAGACCGTAGAACTCGAGGAAGGACCGGAAGAAGCTGCTCACCGGCAAGCCAAGGCCGCGCAGTCAGTGCGAGCGGAAGACGACCCGCTCGCCCTCCTCCGGCGCCGGCGAGATCTCCCCCCTCGGTGCGAGGCGGACCTTCACGTAATCCTTGCCGGGCAGCCGCCGCGTCTGGTGGAGGAAATCAACGTGGTCGTCGTGAACTTCGGAGCCGTCCCATGCTCCGGAGCGCGCCGTGGGGGCGTGGGGTTGGAAGATGAGCTCATCGAAAATGAACCACCGCAGCGCTCAGCATGGCTTGGAGGCGCAACGGCGAGAGGAAGAAGAAGGAGGAAAGAATGGGGAGGAGGGATGCACGTGCTCCGCCGCTCCCCCCTCCTCCCCCTACTTATAGGCCTACGGGCTGCGAAGCCGAGGGGGCGATCATGGGATTTACTGCGCCCATGATCCCACGCCCCCCCGTTTATCGCACGGATTACTGCGCATAGTAACTCCGCGAGAACCTCAACCGCCCACCTCGGCCGCAGCGGATCCACTCGCGTGCCGAGGCGCGGTAGTGGCGGGCCCCGCCTGCAGGCGCGTCTCATCGCGAGCGTGGGCTGGCAGACTGGCCCGGCCGCTCGACGCCACGTGACATGCCCACAACGGGCGGCAGTCTAGAGGCTTAGCAAGTACGCCACTTGGTTCCCGCCGCTGCATTCGAAGTTTGGATAAATCAGACTGGGCGAGGCCGACTCCTGCCAGTCGGCCCGGCAGAAGTCGGACGAAGCTTCCGCTCAAGCACTCGGAGAAAGAAACTGCTGAGGATACTCGGCTGCTTAGCCGCGGCACCTCACCACAGGCTAAATCTACCTATAGTGCAGTAGAAGGTCCAAGTCCACCGGCTAAATCTACAAACACAGTATCACCTGCTCCACCAGCTGCAGCATCCGCTTCAACTGTACCAGCATCTCAACGAGTTACTCGTTTGTTTGCTCCAGAACTGGCCAGTTCCCAAGCTGCCTTCACACCTAACACTACTTCCGAAGCACTGCTGACACAACAGGACTTGGCAAGATCAGATGAACCTCATGAGCATCAACACCAAGACGGTACCTGACCGAGTCAAGTTGCAGTTGCATGCTTCTTTATATGTACTCTCACAGTTTGATGTACACTAACACTTTCCATATTCGTTGTTGAACTAGCACCACGGCGCAAGCGGAAACAGACATCAGGGATAATGCTTGATAGATTAACAAAATCTAAAGGAGTAAGAATGGAGATCCATTTTGAGGCAGGTTCAAAAAGGCCACGTGATGCTACAGAGTCAGCCAAGTTAGTATCAGAGGCAGCCGTTACCGTTAGATGTCATGCACGTATCCTCCCAATGTGGATCCAGTACAGGAATGAGAAAGACAATACCCAGTTTAACACCTCCCTTGACCATTTATCCGTAAGTAATGTTATTCATCGCAATTAGTAATATTGTCTTGCTCTGTCCCATACTTTCTAGCTTCCTCCCAATAAGACTCACATTCTTTTTTCAACAGATGAGGTTCAAGTTGGATCCGAAAGATGATGCAACTAAACAAGCATGCACTCATGTTTTTCAGTCTGCTCTGCGACAGTATCGGTACCACCTTAGAAAATCTCACTTTGAAGGCAAGGCTAACAATGAAATCGCCCAAACATCTCCAGTGGAATATATTACAGATGGAGACTGGACAGCCCTCATTAAACACTGGTCTGATCCAAAGTATCAGGTAGGCTATATGAATTTGATCAGACCACATATTGAACTTGTATTTATGTATGTGCCTTACAAGTCACTACAAAAAAAAAGACACATCCGTGACATTTTGGGCCGAACGAATTTTTTTTCTGTCATACATATGACACTTCTATGACGATAATTGTGACAAAACCCGGTATCATCATAGATGTGGTGGGCTCCTACTTCTATGACAAAAAATCATGACAGAAAATGGGCTTTTCGTCCTGCGCGGGCCGGAAACGCAGCTGCATGACATTCTTTGGGCCGTCCATGACGGAAAAAACCGTGGTAGAAGCGAGGGCGAGGAAAATTTCAGGGAGTTCCCGGTTACGGTGGGAGGTCGGGGGACGAGCGATGCGCGTTTCTCTCGTACACGTACGCACGTGTGTGCGAGGCGTTGGCTCTAACAGAACCCGAGCGAGGCGTTGGGCTCTAACTGAACCCGAGCGATTGCACTGCAGGCTATGCGTTACTGAACCCGAGCGATCGATCGATGGCTGTTAACTGAACCCGATCGAGCGATTCCTTCGCTACTGCTGCTAACTGAAGCCGATCGATGCTGCCTCTGGGATGAACAGTGAGCGTTGCAGGGGAGTTTGGATGAACAGTGAGCGGTGGCGTTGCCTCTGGATGAACAGGACCCCGTGGTGTGGTGGAGGGTTGGATGAACAGTAGACGATGGAGGGGTGCCCGTGGAGGGGTGGTTGAACAGGACCCCGTGGTGTGGAGGGCTGGATGAACAGTAGACGTTGGAGGGCTGCCCGTGGAGGGGTGGTTGAACAGTAGCCGGTGGAGTAGCGCGCGGTGGAGGCAGGATGAACAGGAGCCCGTGGAGGCTGGAGGAGGTCGACGGTGGAGATGAATAGTGTCCCGTGGAGTCCCGTTTTGCGGTACGCCACACCCCTCCCAATGAACAGGACCCCCGTTTCGACCGTAGGAGGTCCGTTTCGTCCGTTTTGCGGTACGCCACACCCCTCCCGATCAACAGGACCCCTGTTTCGACCGTAGGAGGTCCGTTTCATCCGTTTTGCGGTACGCCACACCCCTCCCGATCAACTGGACCCCCGTTTCGACTGTAGGAGGTCCGTTTCCTCCGTTTTGCGGTACGCCACACCCCTCCCGATCAACAGGACCCCCGTTTCGACCGTAGGAGGTCTGTTTCCTCCGTTTTGCGGTACGCCAGACCCCTCCCGATCAACAGGACCCCCATTTCGACCGTAGGAGGTCCGTTTCCTCCGTTTTGCGGTACGCCACACCCCTCCCCATGAACACGACGCATTCCGTTGCCTCCCCATGAACACGACGCATTCCATTGCCTCCCCATGAACACGACGACGACGCTATTTCTCCGTTCCGACCCAGCCATGTACACGAGCCCTGGCCGTACGTATGCGCGAGTAGGCGTTCAAGACCCCGCCCGTATGTACACATACATGGCCGTATTTTCTTTCTTGCACCCTGGCCGCTGTACGTACGTGTACATGCTACGTGCGCGCCTCTACTACGACACGCAAGCGCCTATACTACGACACGTGCGCGCCTCTACATCCACCAGTATATATGTACGTACACGTTCACGACCAGAATGACAATGCTACATACGCTTCGACCAGGTGGGTCCCAACTGTTAGGCACTTCCTTGCCTGCGAAGATGTAGCTGGTGGGTCCCAACAGTCAGGGGGGCGAATCGTTTTTTTGCCCGGACGCACTTCCTTGCTTGCGAAGATGTAGCTGGTGGGTCCCAGCAGTCAGGGGCAAACGTTTTTTTCGCGAAATACGGTGGCCCGTCCGGTGGGTCCCCGCTGTCAGGTGGAGGAATAATTATTTTGCACGTAATAAGGAGGCACTTCCTTGCTGCGGACGTGGACCCAGCTGTCAGCCTCTCCACATACAGTCCACGTCCGATGGAAGCCGTTCCTTGACCACGTTGACCACGCCGCGCCGAGAGCACCAGGGCGGTGGACGACGGCGAGGCCTAGGAAGGGGACGACGCGGAGCCGGGGAAGACGCGGCAGTGGATGCCCATGCGTAGAGGAGTACGAGGGTTCACTGGTTCGCTGCGGTGTGAGGCTGCCTCGCCGCAGAATAACAGGGGGTGTGGGTGAGTAGAGGGATGGCCTGGCCAGTGGTGGGAGTAGTAGGGGGCGGTGAGGCCTCCGCCGCATCGCAGCCGGCCATGGGAGGCAGGAGCATGAGGCACGACCGGCGCCGGTTTGGCGGTTGGAGCAAGAAGACCAGAGGTTGAAGAAGCACTACGGCCGTTGGATGGACATCGTATGGTCACTGGAGCTAGAATCATGCATATTGACTAAGTTGACAAAGCCCTCCGTCCCCGTCAACTTAGTAGGCCCACAAGTCAGCCTGCCACTATACTGGGTCCCAGCTAACAGGGGGAGTATTGATTTTTTTGTTCGTAATAAGGAGGCACTTCCTTGCGTACGAAGATATAGCTGTGGGTCCGAGCTGTCAGCGGCGGTAACGTTTTTTTTTTGCAAAATACAGAGGCCCTTTTGGTGGGTCCCTGATGTCAAGTGTAGGAATCATTATTTTGCGCGTAATAAGGAGGCATTTCCTTGCGTGCGGCCATGGACCCAGCTGTCGGCCTCTCCACGTACAATCCACTTCAGATGCATGTCGGTCGTTGACCACGTTGACCAGGCCGCGCCGAGAGCACCAGGGCGGTGGACGACGGTGAGGGCTAGGAAGGAAACGACACGGAGGCAGGGAAGACTCGATAGTTGTTTCCCACGCGGAGGGGAGTACAACTGTACGAGGGTTTATTGGTTCGTCTGCCATCGCCGGAGAATAACAGCAGGTGTGGGTGAGTAGAGGGATGGCTAGGCCAGCGATGGGAGTACGGTGGGGCGGTGAGGCCTGCGCGGCAGCTGAGCCGGCCGCGGAGAGGAGGGAGCAGGCAGTCCCGCCGGCGCTTGTTTGAGCGGCTAGAGCAGGAAGAGGAGAGCTTGAAGAAGCACGACGGCCGTTGGATGGCAATCCAACAGTCACTGCTTGTGCGTCAACCTATTTTTAGGAAAGCCTCAAATCTATGGAAAACAGCATACAGCCCATCTGCCATTATTTCTAATAATTTACAGCCCATTTGCTAATTATTAAGGTTTTTTTGGAGCCCATATTCTTTTGGTTAGCATTACAGCCCATATTGTGGCCACGGTTAAAAAAGTATACAAAATTTTGCATATTTCGGTGCGGTCCGAACTGTTTTTAATCCCGAAATTTCGACTCACATTCAAACTGATTTTAAAAATAAATGTATATCAATATAAAATCCAACAAATTCTCCATGCATAAAAATTAATGTAATTTAAAATCTCGAAATGAAAAAAGATATTTGAAACTAATTGTCGGTTTGATGTGTTTTAAAAATGTACAGCCCATTTCTCATTACTCATGGGCCATTTTCTCGGCCAGCCGAATGAAAGCTCTCCGCGTCTTGAAAGATTTGCAGCCCAACAGGCCTGACAAAGCGACTTACTTGGCAAATCACAAAAAAACTGGGATGTGGCCGTGGACCCAGCTGTCAGCCTCTCCACGTACAGTACTCTTCCGATGGAAGTCGTTCCTTGACCACGTTGACCATGCCGCGCGGAGAGCACCACGGCGGTGGATGACGGCGAGGCCTAGGAAGGGGACGACGCGGAGCCGGGGAAGACACGGCAGTGGAAGCCCGCGCGGAGAGGAGTATGAGGGTTCACTGGTTCGGCTGCGGTGTGAGGCTGCCGTCGCCGCAGGGCCTGGCCAGCGGTGGGAATAGTAGGGGGCGGTGAGGCCTCCGCGGCAGCACAGTCGGCCACGGGAGGCAGGAGCATGCGGCACGACCGGCGCTGCTTTGGGCGGCTGGAGCAAGAAGACCAGAGGTTGAAGAAGCACTACGGCCGTTGGATGGACATCGTACGGTCACTGGAGCTAGAATCATTCATATTGACTAAGTTGACAAAGCCCTTCGTCCCCGTCAACTTAGTAGGCCCACAAGTCGGCCTCCCACCAAGGTGGGTCCCAGCTAGCCGGGGGAGTATTCATTTTTTTGTGCGTAATAAGGAGGCACTTCCGGTGGGTCCGAGCTGACAGTGGGGGGAACGTTTTTTTCACGAAATATGGTGGCCCGTCAGGTGGGTCCCAGCAGTCAGGGGGCAAACGTTTTTTTCGCAAAATACGGTGGCCTGTCCAGTGAGTCCCTGCTGTCAGTTGGAGGAATCATTATTTTTCGCATAATAAGGAGGCACTTACTTGCTGCGGCCATGGACCCAGCTGAGACTCTCCACGTACAGTATACTTCCAATGGAAGTCGTTCCTTGACCACGTTGACCTCGTCGCGTTCCATTGCATGCATGCGTCCATGGGCGTGGTGCGTCCCCACTGTCAGCCTCTCACGTACAGTCATCTTCCAATGACTCTCGGTTGTTGACCACGTTGACCACACCGTGCGGAGCGCACCCAGACTGGAACGACCCGGAGATGGGGAAGACGGGGCAGTGGAGTCGCAGATGGAGAGGAGTGGGAAACTTCACTAGTTCGGGTGCGCGGCAGCACAGCCGCGGTGCCGCCCACGGGAGACAGGAGCAAGACAGAGGTTGAAGAAGGAGCACGGCTGTTGGATTAACATCCAACGGTCCAGCTGCTAGAATCATTTGTTGATTAAGTTGACAAAGCGATGCTTACACGTCCGCTTAGTAGGCCCACAAGTCAGTCACCAAATCTGATGGGTCCCAGCTGTCAACGGGATGAATAATTTTTTTTGCAAAACAAGGAGGCACTTCCTTCTGTGCGAAGATACAGCCGGTGGGTCCCAGCTGTCAGGTGGAGAAATAATTTTTTTCGCAAAACAAGGAGGTCTCTCCTGTAGCTAGTTCGAATCCAAACCTAGACTATGACTATATATGGTGCTATGCTACTCTGCAAGTAATGAAACTGACATATCCAACGTTCGCTTCTCCTCTTCTCTACTTACTCTGCCTAGCATCAGAAGCTCTGGCCGCAGCAACCATGTCCGCTGGCTGCTCGTCCACCTGCTCTTCAGCAGGCAACAACCAGATATGCGCCAAGTCGCCACCCGTACCATCGCCTGTGGGCCTCATCACACCCCCGCCGGCACACGCACCGCAGCCGATTGCTCATCGCAACCCGCTGCCATTGGTGTGGTGCCACTGCTGCAAATCACGCAGAGTCATCCGTCGCGTCTCAACCACAATCCGCAACCCTGGCCGAGTGTTCTACAAATGCCCGAATCATGGGGTAATAGTATGTTTTAAGTGTTGTTCTGCTGCTTTCAGTTGCTGATTTTTTTAATAGTTTGGTTGATGATCTTCCAATTTGATTCATGTAGAAAAGGGAAGATTCGTGTGATTTGTATTTCTGGGAAGTTGCTGATGTGGGGGAATGCAACTACGCTGATTAATTGGTTAGCCGAGGAATCCCAATACCAGCAGGTTGGGGTGTTGGACAAGTAACTGAAGGAACGGCAGAAGAGGAAGATGCAGAGCAGAAGGTTAAAGATGCAGTTCCTCTAATCATGGCCAAGCAACAGCTGCTGAACGGCCTTGCCATCAATGAGGAGATGAAAGAGCTTGTGAAGATAATGGGCAAAATCGATGTGCTCTGTAGGATGATTGTCTCTTTATTTGCAGTGTATGTAGCACTCGTGATGTATTCAGTGGCTACGACATGAGCACTTTGCTGAAACTAGTAATGAATGAAACCTGTGTAGCCGGCTGGGCGTAGTGTTGTGAACATCTAATGATTTCTATTAACGGAAATCAGGGGGTATCCCCTTTTTCTCATATAAATAAATAAATAGCAGAGGCCCTGTTGGGTCAGCTTTGTTCTCATTCGAAGACGTCGAGCAAATTGCAGTCCAACAGCAAACTATGTCATCAAATTCAAGTTTCACAGCCAAATATGAGTACAACTAAACAACAATGTCATCATGTTTTAGTTCTCATACAATCACCAAACACAAATCAGCATACATAACAAGTGATGTTCTCACAACAAAATACTAAACAACATGTTCATCAGGTTTCAGTTGTCATAGCAAACACAATTTCACATAGTAGATAAAAAAACGTCTTCTGACAAGCAAATACGACAAAAGCAATGTAATCATCATCTGCAGCAGCAGCGTCAACATCTTCGCCATTTGTATCAGTCTGAATCGTAATTCCCCACGGTGTCATCTTCTTCTTCGTCCTCAACGTCCTCGAACGTTGGCTTCTTGATCAACTCTTGTATGTCCATAGCACGACAGGCAATCTTTTCACCAGCGTCATTGACGTGATGGTTCTAAAAGATATGAGGAACATCTGTGTTATCTTGTACATCAGGAGCAGTGTAAGAATCATCTTGTTGTGCAACTTCATTAAACGAATTCCTCTGCTCAAACCTTTGCAATACTCTCCAGTCATTGCTATGTGCAAATGTGTCTTCCAAGAAAAATATCTGTGTTGCTTGATTTGCCAAAATAAAGGGCTCGCTGGTCTGGTACGCCGCCTTGACATTGATGGATTTGAAATAATCATCAGCTCTGGGTTTTGCGATCCTGGAAAACAGGTTATACCAACGAAAGCACAACAGAACCACACACCGATGATCCTCGTAACTGGAGATATACTACAACTGAACAATGTCTGTTATGTTAGCATACATTTCAGTTGTCTCTTTGTCATACGTATCAGTGCTCATGATGGCACTGTTTTGTGTCTTCCTGCCTTCGTCTCATGCAAGGGTGTTGTAGTGCACATCTCCAACAACGCAAGATTCATAATGTCTTACTCGAGTATCATGACCCATTGCTAGTGAGTAAAGGGCATCATCAACTGCCTGCCCATCCTCCCGCATCTTCTTAACCTATGGTTAGAAAATAGACAAGCTGATCATCTTATGTACTCAATATATTAAAAAAACTGACAGTGCACTTCAAAAGCTTACATGGTTCTTGAACCATTTCGCAAATCCTGCCATAACCAGTTTGTCAATGTTTCTTGGATTTTGCGGCAGTAACTCCTCTTTGTAGATGCTGCACAACATAGTGTTCGCGTCAAACATCTAAATATATAAGAATGTGCTGTAATTTTAGTAGATTACGATGTATAAGCTGCAGTACTACACTTACTTGATATAAGGTAGTATCTCAGGACAGTTATTCAACACATACCAAACAATTTTGTCCAAATCTTTAGGTTTGTCCTCTTGTCGACTCTTCCCTGTAACTCGAACAGAATAATCGAAAACATTGAGCCCGGTATTGTCTTCACCCACCTCTTTGCTAAGCTGATCAGCTGTTTCAATGTATTTTGAGCAGAATGTCAACGCTTCTGTAGCATTGTAGGCCTCTACAATGGAACCCTCGGGTCTAGCTCTGTTCCTAACATAGCCCTTGAAAGTGCCTAGCCGCCTTTCAATAGGGTACATCCAGCCATACTGTACTGGACCTCTAAGTAGTGCCTCATCAGGTAGATGAACAGCCAAATGCACCATCACATCAAAGAAGGTTGGAGGATATATCTTCTCAAGGTCGCATAGGATAGTTGGTATCTTGTCTCTAAGACGCTCCAAAGCATCTATCCTGATATTCCTACTGCAGAGTTCCCTGAAGAATTGTCCCAACTCTGCAACTGCTCTGTATAAGTCAGGGCGGCCCAATCCTCTAAGGATAACAGGTAAAACCCTTTGATGTAGGACGTGGCAGTCATGAGTTTTCAACCCTTGTACCTTGTTTCCATCTGCACTGACTCTCCTTTCAGGGTTGGAAGCAAATCCATATGGGAATCTCACACGTGACAGGACCTCGCAGAATTCTTTTCTTTTTACCTTGTCCAAGACGTACACAGCTGGTGCCATATCCCGTGGTTTACCTTCATCTTGCACCTGCAAATCCTTTCTGATACCCAGGTGTGTTAAAGCAATCCTAGATTTTAAGGTATCTTTCGTCTTGCCTTCAATATTAAGAAGTGTGCTGATAATGCTGTCACATATATTTTTCTCGATGTGCATCACATCAAGATTATGCCGCAGATCCAAATCTTTCCAATACTCCAAGTCCCAAAAAGTGGACCTGCGGGTAAACAATAATCTCTCTTCTACCCTGCCACGCTTCCTTTTCCCGCTTCCATTACCAGGATGGTTTCCTGGTGTAATATGCCTGACCTTCTCTAATTCCACTTGCAACTCATCGGCGGTGAGCCTCTTTGGCGCATCACGGTTTTCGTGCTTTGCATTGAACACATGTCTTCGGTATTTTCTAGGACGCGGCTTGTCCTTGGCAAGGAAACGGCGGTGTCCAATGTAACAGATCTTGCTAAGTATTGCAGATGACAGCGGATTCCTGTCACAGTGAACACATGCATTGTAACCATGTGTCGTTCGCCCTGACATAGTGCCCAAAGCCGGATAATCATGGATGCACCAAATTATAATAGCACGCAGAAAGAAATCAGCTGGTGGGCTGCTATATAGGTCTCGAGTGAGAACACCCTTCCATAGCTGTTGAAGTTCCTCCACAAGAAGCTCCATGAACAAATCAAAATCCTTTCCAGGACATTTTGGACCTGGAATGAGCAAGGCCATCATGTAGTTTGATTCTTTGGTGCAGACATTTGGAGGCATGTTGTAAGGGATAACAAGCGCTGGCCACATGCTATATGTGGCGCTCTGGTGGCCAAATGGGTTAAATCCATCTGAAGCTAAGCCAAGTCTAATGTGTCTCGGGTCAGCAGCAAACTCTTTGTGTTTATCATTGAAGCTTTTCCACTCACTACCATGAGATGGATGGCACATTACATTCTGATCTCTGTACTCCTGGTTCCTAGAATGCCACAGTACATCCTCTCTTGTTTCAGCATCATGAAACAACCTCTGCAATCTTGGTATAATTGGAAAATGTCTCAGAACATTATGAGGAATCCTCTTCACAGCATCGCCATCTTTCCATCTTGATGATTTGCATTTCGGGCATTCACTTAAGTTGGCATAATCCTTCCGGAACAGAACACAATTATTCTTACAAACATGGATCATATCATATCCAATTCCAACTACACAAAGGAAATTCTTCATTTTACTGTAGGTGTGTGGCAGCTCACACGCATCTGGGAAAGATTCGCGGAAAGCAGCCAACATCGCATCGAATGATTTGTTGGTCATTCGCTCAAATGTCTTCACCTGAAGAAAGGTGACCATAGCTGAGAATACTGACAGCTTATTTCCTGGGGTGACAGCAACGTTGCATTGTTCCAACATGCGGGCCCACCGTTTTTCTTCTGCAGGTGAAAGTTCACGCAATGCACGAGCATTTAGTAGCATTGTTTCAATGTTGGTCAAACTCACTGGCTCCGCCACCACCACCTCCTCCTCCTCTTCCACCTGAGCATCAGGCAGATCAAGATGGTGATCTGCTGCTTCCACGTAGTCAATAACATTGACGTTCACAGCTTCACCATGATGAACCCACCTAGTATATGTGACCGACATCCCATACAAGTGTAGATGATTTTGCACAGTTGACTGGGGTCTTGTAACTGAATTCATACAACTGCTACACGGGCAGAGCACATATGATTTCGGACCACCGTACTCAGCTCTAATAAAGTTCATGAAGTTTTCAACCCCCTCGACATATGCAGCGGAGAATCTTCGAGCAGAAGTTATCCCCTGTCCATCTGTTAGGCATACAAATTAGTTCTTCTACTAGATATTACAGGAAAACATATATGCTTTTTTATGAAGTCCAGAAAAAAATACCTAGGTCGATGTCTAAATCTATGGCAAGATATTTGGACGAGCAGATCTAAGTAACGAAATATATGTCAAGCTAATTCAGCAAACAGATTGGAGTGCCAAATTATGGCAGGCTGTTTCAGCAGTCAATGAGGCCGAGCACACAGCCATCGAACTATCGAAGGCCATCGCAGCAACAAAGATCGAGTATAAAACGGTGTAGAGATATTTCACCTAACAGATTGGCTACTAGACCATGGCAATCTACGTCACAATAAATATATGGCAGGATATTTTAGCAACTAATCGGCCTTGGGATGCCATCTCATCTAAGCAGACTGAGTGCAGAACAGGGCAAGGAAGCTTCTTAAGCAGAGCATATTGACAGTAAACTACTTCGGCAAACAGTGAGATTAACAGCGTCTATCAGCTAACATTCAGCGCTACACCGACATGAACGGGGCCTCAGTCTAGAATGCGCGTTCCGTGGGAGAAGCTGACCGCCATGCGTCTCCACACGAACGTCGCCAGCGGTGGCGGCGCTGACCGCCGTGCGCCTCCACAAGAACGTAGCCAGAGGTGGCGGCGCGGCTAGAGGACGGCAGTCTACGAGAGCGTACTGTGGGAGCGAGAGGATCGCCGAACCGCGGCGCCGACGTATCAGCGCGGCGGGGAGGGCGGCTTTCGCAGAGCGAATGGAGTGGAAGGGGACAGGGGGGAGGGGGTTTGGGGAATATTATTGGCTAGTTGGCCGAAGGGCGGTTGAATCGGATTTGGGGGGAATTTTTTGGTGTGGGGGAGGGGAGGATTTTCGCGCGGTGGGCGGGGGGAGTTTGGCGCATGGTCGGTTTCTCCAAGTGCAGTCCCACGTGTCAGTGAAGAGGCAAGCCGAAGCGCGTTCCGTTTGCGTGAGCCGTGTGCAGGACCGAACGTGTGTGGGGTGCAATGCGACCGCGACAGGAGTGCTGTGAGTGTACCGCCTTTTTTCCTTTTAAACTAGGTGCTTCGCCCCCTCAAAAGAAAATTGTTGCTTCGCACGATCCATCGATACTACTACTAGTAATCCGGTAATCCCGAGTAAAATGGTGCGGTCGGGTCTTTTTCCGCGCGATATGCTGGGAGGTTGGCTTAGTTGGGTTTTTTAGGACGTGTAGTGCTACACCTACGTAATCCCAGTTACGTAATTAACTGTCACATCCTAGCTAGTTCATGCATTAGAGTGTTGCATCATGTTTCTTTTTTTCCAGAAACTTGAAATGGGGAAGACAGAAACCCCAGCACCCCCTGTTAACAACAAGGGTTTGCTAAAAATAATTTCAATGAACCTGAAATGCCCTTCTAAAATGTTCATCATCTCTGCCTTGGTCTTAAACCACTGCCAGAGGTGATGCACATTTTTACATGACATATTTGGGCTCTGGATTAAATCATACTCTATTTGCATTTCGGCATTTAAATGCTATTAAATATTTTAAATGCTCAACTAATCATAAACTAAAATGTTTACTGTAGGATATATTCCCAACAGTGATCATGAGTAGTTTCATGATTTTTGGAAGTGTCTAAGTATTTTTAATAAAGCCCTAAAGACTACAGAATATTAGAAAACAGAAACAAAAAAAAGAGAGAGAAAGGAAACCTACCTGGCCTCACCTGTCGCAGCCCAGCTGGCCAGCCCACTTGGCTGGCCCAGCCCAGCGCCGCTGCCAGTCATCTCCCACCTCTCGCCAGTAGGACGAGAGGCGTGTGGCCGCCGTGCGCGCCCACGCGCCCCGGCCACCTCCTGCTTGCCGCTTCTCCCTGGACATCCCCGGAGACGCCACGCGCTCCCCTCGACCCCTCCCGCTCTCCCCCGTGCTCATTCCCTCCCCTGGACCTCTCTCTCTCACCCACCCGAATGGGTTCGTCGCCGCCGCTCGCCACCACCGCAGCCACCGTGCTCCCCTCGCCTTCCCGTGCTGTCCAGCAGCTCCGTCTCGACGCCCTCGTCCTCTCAGTCGAGTCAGGCAACGCCGAACGGCCTGCATCGCCCCCTGCACCCTCGACTTCGCCTCCTCTGCTCCGAGATCGCCAGTGACCTCCCGACGTCGTCAGCCCGTCCCCGACCGCGCCGTTTGCTTCTACGTGACCGCAGTGAGCTCCGCTACCTTCTCCCCCTTCTCGTTCTCACTCTCGAGCTCCGTAGCAACTGCACGTAGCTCACCCGCACGTGCCGCCGCCGAGCTCGTCATCGGCGCCACTCCACGGCCGCGCCACCCCCACGGTTGGATGCGGACGAGCGTCCGCATCCCGTAGCTGTGCTCCGCGCGCCAAACGGTGCCCCGTAGGGCAAACCCGTGGCTCGCCGCCGCGTTTGGCCTCGCCGGCGGCTAAACGCCAGCGAGTTGACCCCGTTTGACCAAGGCTGACCCCCCTCCCCTGAGTCAATGACAAGTGGGGCCCGCCTGCTAATTAACCTGGATTAACTTTTAATTAATTCTAAATTAGTTAGTTTACTAACAGTGACACTGACGTGTGGACCCCACACGTCAGGTTTGACCTGGACGACCCCGCTGACCAGCTGACGTCACCCTAACGCAATGCTGACGCATTAATTTAATTACTGGAATTATTTTTATATAGGAAATTCCAGAAAATGTAGCAAACTTCTAAAATTCATAGAAATTCAACCATAACTCCAAATGAAACAAATTATATATGAAAAATGATCAGAAAAATCCAATCTATCCATCTGTACTGGTTTCATGCATGTTAGAACAACCTAACCTTGCTGTTTTGGTGAAACAAGTTAATGCACCTTTATGACTTCATAACATGGGTATGCATTTGAATCTTTGGTTCAAATGGACTCATCTCAATCTGTTCTAGCTTGCATTAGCCAAAAACACATTCATATTGCCATGTCATAGCATGCATCATGTTGTTGCATATCGTCATGTGTTGATTGCGTTCGACGTATCTTTCGTGGTAGGTTCTGCCTCCGAGGATACCCATGATTATCCGACTGAAGGGCAGTATCCTACTACCACTCCATCAGGAAAGCAAAACCCCCTTGTTCATTCCGATACAAACCCACTCTCTCGCTCTGCTCTATTTTACTGCATTAGGACAACAACAATGCAACTGTTTCATGCTGCGGTAGTTGAACCCCTTATCCTCTGCATGACCTGTCATTGCCACAGTAAATAGATGAAACCCACTAGCATGAGTAGGAGTTGTTTGAGCCCTGATGTGCCTACTCATTCCTGCTTGTTTGTCATTCCTACTACTGCTTAGAGTTGAGTCAGGTCTGATTCATCGGGGATGAATCGGAGGTGTGTGAACATGTCCTACTGTTGAGAGCTAAGTGTGTGAACACGATTTGGTAAAGGTAGCGGTGAGAGGCCATGTAGGAGTACATGGTGGGTTGTCTCATTGAAGCCGTCCTCAAGAACTGAGTTCTGTGTTTGTGATCCATGAAACAGTTACTACCACGCATTGGGCCCGAAACCAATGGACCCTCTCGGCTTCTTAATCACCCTTGTCCTCTGTCCAGGAGTTGCAAGTAGTTTCTGGTGTTTGTAGTATGCTGGAGGCCATGGGCAGCGCTGACCCGAGGGGTGGGCTGTGATGCGGTAGGCACGTGGCCGGGTATGCCGGGCGCCCGATTGGTGTCGCGGAACCCTGTACACATCGTTCGGGGCCGTATGTGGAAACCTCGGCCGGACTCCCTGCGGATGGAACCTGAATAGGCGATAAACCTGGACTAGAGACTTGAGTGTTTAGGTAGGCTGTGGCCGACACCCACGTTGGGCTTCCGCTTGAAGGTTGTCGAGTACATGTCGTGTAAACAACGGTAAGTGGTGAGAGCGTGTGTGAAGAAGTACACCCCTGCAGGGTTAATATGATCTATTCGAATAGCCGTGTCCGCGGTAAAGGACTTCTGGGTTGCCTATAACAGTTCATAGACAAGTGAAAGTGGATACTCTAAAATGCGCAAGATAAGCGTGAGTGCTATGGATGGCGTTCTCGTAGGGAGACGGGAGCGGATCCATAGTGGTGTATTGATATGGTGAATATGTGGACTTGTGTGCGCCACCTCAAAAGAGTTACTTGCAGTCGTAGTTAGGATAGCCACCGAGTCAAAGCTGGCTTGCTGCAGTTAAACTCCACCACCCCCTTTGTTGATACCGATGCATATGTAGCTAGTTCTGATGTAAGTCTTGCTGGGTACATTTGTACTCACGTTTGCCTATTTTATGTTTTATAGAGAGACGTCAGTCTCGCTAGTAGTTCTGTGTGGACTTCGACGTTTAGCTTGATACCTCAGCTACGATCTTGTGCCCTCGGCAGGATCTAGTAAATAGTCAGGCTTCTCAGCCTTTTTCATTTGTAGATGTCTGTACTCAGACATGTTAAGCTTCCGCATGTGCTTTGACTTGTATGCTCTGAATGTTGGGTCATAAGACCCATGTTTGTAATATCTCGCTCCTCGGAGCCTAATGAATAAGTACTTGAGTCGTAGAGTTATGTTGTGATGCGATGTTGTATTTACACATATCGAGCATATTGCGTGTATGATTGAAATGCTTGGTATGTGTGGGATCCGACAACCTAGTTGTTTATCCTTGGTAGCCTCTCCTATGGGGAAATGTAGTCTTGTGCTTCCATGAGCCATAGTAGTCCGCTACAGCCCGGTTCACCGGAGTCCTGCTAGCCCAGCACTACTGCTCCGGACACCTGACTGGCCGGCATGTGATTCACTTCGTTCCTGTGTCTGTCCCTTCGGAGAAATGTCACGCGGTGATATCCGGAGTCCTACCTAGCCTGCTATAGCCCGGGTTCCCGGAGTCCTGTTAGCCCAGTGCTACAGCCCGGATTCGCACGTTGCTGACCGAGATGCTCGATGTTGATTCACGTATGCCTGTCCCCGTAAGTTAGTGCCACTTTGGGTTCACGACTAGTCATGTCGGCCCGGGTTCTCTGTCATATGGATGCTAGCGACATTAGCATATACGTGAGCCACAAGGCGCAAACGGTCCCGGGCCATGGTAAGGCGACACCCGTGGGAATACCGTGCGTGAGGCCGCAAAGTGATATGAGGTGTTATAGGCTAGATCGGTGTGACTTAGAATCGGGGTCCTGACATTAACGTAATGTGAAATGTGTGAGCTGTTGATTGTAGATTGGGGGAGGGACGGGCCCACCACCATGAAAATCAGGGGAGGAGAGAGAGAGGCAATTTACGTTAACCCTTTCGTTGGTTCCCGTAGATGTAGAAAGATGTGAAATGCGTGAATGTGTAGTGGACGTACTATTGGAGTGCCTAAGATAATTTGTGTATGTATAGACCCTATGTGTTTATTTTACTTCGCATGTTAGATTTGTCTCGGTTCAATAAAAAGCAGAGTTGGTGATGATGGTGTGCCTGTCATCCTGCAATATAGGCCGTCCGATCTATATCTAACGGATAGGAAGGAAACTATGACAATTTACCCGCACTCCTCTCCACATTTGCAGATAAGGCTTTCCCTCGTTCATCCTTTTCTCCCACAAGATCTTGATCTTCCGTGCAACGCACGGGCATCTTGCTAGTACTCCTACAATATGTATATTATTGTGAAAGTTCATATACACCGGCCGAGACTAATGCAAACACGGCAGATTTTCATTACATTTCAAACTTCTATAGGACAGAAAAATAAAAGAAACCCGACCCTAAACCTATTCTACAGTGGCGACCGACATCCTCCATCTGCGATCTCTATGTACGGGGGCGGGGTTCAAGACCCATGAAGTGAAGGTGCGGTCTCCGGCGAGGAAGAGTAGAACACGGGATACGGACCAGCCAGTTGGCACACCATGCCCTGCCGCCTCCCATGCCCTACTCATCCTCGGAGGAGTCCCCGACCTCGGCGGTGCCGGACATTGGACGGAGGCAAGTAGGACGCGTGGCTGACGATGCTCCCGTCGTCGGCCGCCAGTGTGGCCATCGCTTGTGCGGTCGCGTCCGCGTCCGGCTACGCCGCTATTGCCTCGCGAGGGGCGACTTGAGCGAGGGCGGCGACCTCGAGCTTCATCCCCAAAGACAAGCTCTCCCGCAGAGCGTTCGCACTTGCGGTCATGGCGGATGTGGTGCCAGGTAGGAGGATGATGCGCTATGGTGTGGAGGTTAGTTGGGCGTTGCCGCTTTAAGTAGCGCATTCCGGTGAGGCTAAGCGTCTGGGTGCGTCATTAAGTCGCCGGAGTTGGTTCCTCGGGCATGAATGCGGGCAGCTGGCGCCGGCTGGGAACGCACCGCGCGACGGCGCGAGGGACGAGGGTTTTGGTGTGCCAGGGTAGTCAGCTGCGGTCGTGGCAACGTTGGAGATGCCCTTTGCTCACATGCGATCCCCGCATGTCATTGAAAAAGCAAGACGACCCGGCATGGTCTCAGGTCCAGAGGATGCAGTTGGCCGCGCCACACCACTCCGCGGACGCGTCGCGGGGCCGCATGCATCCTCGACGAGCCGGGTGTTGGGGTGTGTTTGGATTGTGGCCAAAGTGCACCTTACCAAAATTTTGGTCATGACCCAAAGATTGGTCTTTGTTTGGATGGTTGCCATTTTTTGGCATGCCAATGAACTCTAGCCAACTCTAGTTCATTTTTCTTGCCAATGTCGGCCAAATCATGGGGAACCAATACCTCAACCAAAATTTTGGTCATGACCCAAAGATTGCTCTTTGTTTGGATGGTTGCCATTTCTTTGGCATGCCAATGAACTCTAGCCAACTCTAGTTCATTTTTCTTGCCAATGTCGGCCAAATCATGGGCAACCAATACCTCAACCAAAATTTTGGCTACCCAATGCTTTGATGGGGCAACCTTGGGCACAAACCAAACATACCGTTGGTCGTGCCACAGCACTAACGCCACCCTCAGCACACTGAAACCGACCGTGTCTAGCGATGATATGAGCATGTCGCTCACCGCGATCGCCGTGTCCAGAGGCGGTGCTGGAGCTGCGCCCCGTTGTTGGCCCCAACAACCCACATGAACGGTTGTCGGTGGCGAGGAGGTCATGGGCCAGCTCCTCCATTGGACTAGTCTGCGCTACGTCATCCCAATGGGTGTGCCCCACATGTCGGTTTCCCTGTTTTCCCGGCCATATTCGAGCGTCAGTGCTCCGCATTGCGCATTAGGCCTTTCACTATGTAGGCCAAGCGAAACAACTTATTGTTTATTTCAGCCATTCAAGTATAGTCATGTGGCGTTTGCTTATTTCTCATTCCTCTCCAACCCTCTTCTCCATCGATCATGTCGCCCTCCAGTCGAGTCCATCCTCCCGCTTGCCTCATTTGAACATTCCGCCGAGTATCATTCGCATGTACCCACCCTAGTCCTCTTTCAATAGATCTCCGGACCCCGAGATGAAATCGAGACGGAACGAGTGGGGGCACGTGATACCTAAGGCGGATTGAAAATTTTGAACCGATGATCATAGCATCCGCAAATAATATATAAAGGGTATTCAATGTTCGTTTCGTTTTTGAACGTACAATATACTCCCCCTATCCTTTCTAGTTTACATATAAGTTTTATGTGTAGTCAAAGTATCTCTACTTTGATCAAAAAGGTATCAACATTCAACAACGCCCAATCAATATTGTTAGATTCGTACGTACTCCTAGATTTGTACTCGAGATGGTTTCCAATTTGACTATTGACAAGATTAATAGTACATGAGATGTATAATGTGAAAATTATATCATTGGAAACTCCTTTCACATACGAATTTGACCGTATGCTTTGTATAAGTTGCATGTCATATATTATTACTCTAAAATTTGGTCAAAGTTAGCCTCGAAAAATGCATTAGACCCTGTATGCTTTGTGTAAGTTGCATGTCATATATTATTACTCTAACATGTGTGTAAGTTGCATGTCATATATTATTACTCTAACATTTGGTCAAAGTAGTATAGTGGAAGTCGATCCTCTGACGTAGGTATCCCTGCCTTACCCTCCCTTTCAGTCACTTACTGGCGGACCCCATGCTTGCTAGGCCCCGCATGTCAGTTACTCAATGGGTTCGGCGACGTCAGGGGATCCTCATCTGTAGTATACTCCCTCTGTTTTTATTTACTCCGCATAAAACAGAGGGAGTGGTGGTATAATAAATGACGCGGGCGGGGGAGGGGGAGGGACGTCGGTTTGCTCTCAACTGGGGTCCCACAAGCGAGCAAAAACGCAAGACGAAGCGCGTTCCATTCGGTGAGCGACGTGGAGGGTCCAGCATGCCGGGCTGCAACGCGAACGCGACAAGAGCGATGTACAGTCAAAACCGATTGACCGGTCGTCACCGGAACCACTATTCACACCAGAACCTTCGCTGCTCGGCCTACGCCAGCCACTGCCCTAAAACCACACCAAATCTCCAGCCCTTTCCCCCACCTTTCGATCCCCTAGCCTGCATCAAGCGTCCCTTAGTTTGCCGGAAAGCCATGGTGCGCCGCAAGATCACTTACTACAAGATGCTGACGCCGGAGCGCCGCGCAGAAATCGCGGCGGCGGTCGGCGCCACAGACCTCCGTTCCCAAGCTCGCTTTGCGGCGGGCCAATCCTCGAGTTCTCTGCAGCCAAGCTACGAGGAGGAGGAAGCCGATCCAATGTTCATGGCGGAGGTCGCGGCGCAGAAGGCCCCCGATGGGTATGAGACGATGGACGTCGACTTCGTGCCGGCGTCCGAGTCCCCCATGGTGCAGGCGGACCAGCGGTTCAACATGGCGATACTAAAGGAGGACCGGGAGGCAGAGGCTCAACGCGACGCGGAGCGCGCGCATGCCGCTGCCATCGAGGCTCTCCTGCAGGCGCAATCGGATGTCGTGGATGTGAACCGGGCGGCGGAGGCTCAACTTGAGGCGGAGCGCGCGGATGCCGCTGCCATCGAAGCCCTCCTGCAGGCGGAACCGGAGGTCCTGGACTTGAACCGGGCAGCAGAAGCTCGACTCGATGCAGAGCGCGCGGATACCGCTCTCATCGGCGCCCTCCTACAGGCGGAACCGGACGTCCTGGACTTGAACCGGGCGGCGGAGGCTCGACTCGACGCGGAGCGCACGGATGCCACTGCCATCGAGGCCCTCCTGCAGCCGGAACCGGACGTCCTCGACTTGAACCGGGCTGTGCTCTCGTCCGTGCAGAGCGCCCGCACGCTCCGCTTGAACGAGTAGCTGGAGGCCGAGGACAACCACGGTGCGGAGACACACGTCGGCAGCGACGGCTGGTTCGCACCGGCAGCCAAAGACGACGAGGCCGTCTCTTTCCGCGAGTATTGATAGTTTTTCTTTATGTTGTTGTTTTTATGGATCTTTTGCTGTGTAAAAACATATATTTGTTATGCAAGTCGCCTGACTTGGGTCAGTCAACCATTTCAGCCGGTTGGATGAATATCCTACGTCTCCTAACCCTTCTTTCCTTCTTCCTCACCTCTTCTTCTTCCCCAATAGACCACCGCACGGGCCGTACGGATACTCCCCAACATGCGGTTGGATAAACATACTCTATGAACGAAAATTATGTGTCAGCGATAGGATGGCGGAGTTTGGTTTGTTCACATGCGACAACACGTGTCAGTGAGGGTGCGTTCCCTTGGTTGGGTTTGCGGCGTGCAGGAGCGACTGTGTGAGGGTGCGGTGCGACCGCGGCGTGCAGGAGCGACCGTGTGAGGGTGCGGTGCGACCGCGACAGCCGTGCGCAAGTGTACCTCCTTCTCATTTTGAAAACTTTAGGCAAGCTTGGCAAAAATGTGTGGCGAAGTTTGGCAATGCAAGGCCTAGACCCAACCAGGATAAGTACGTACGTACTAGGAGTACTAGTGTTAAAAAAGAAAGGCGGGGTTTTCCTTCGCGGGATTTAATTGATACAAATCCTCGTTTCACGTGTCAATTAATGCGTGTTTTTTCTCCAAAGACCACAGAGCTAACCATCTCACTCCTCATCGCTTGATTAATGCAGCGCCATGCAAACCAACCTTCTCACTTCCGCATGCATGCAGGGGATATTAATGTCCTTGGTTGCTAACCCCATCAATTTTGCCTCGATTAGTGTTAGTGGCCCTTTGCAAATTGTAATTTTGATATACTGGCCTTGTGTACAAAAAAAATGGAGGTAGTAACTATATTTGACTTCCTTCCCCATTGCGGTGACGTCGACGATATCTTTTTTTTTGGTGGTTTGGCGAAGTGCGCTCGACGGAGAACACCATTGAGGGAGACCACGGTAAGTCATTCGCAAGTGCCGCCTGCAAGCCGAGACAAACGCCTTATTTGCATCGAGGAAGTCCTTTACTTGTACTACTAGGAGTACTAGTGCGGTGAGATGGTTTCTCGAAGAAGACGATGGAGAACCGGAGTCAGCGAAGAGTGAAATGATGCTTGCTTCATCCGTGCTTTTGTGATTTGATGCCTCACTGCTTTGTGATTTGTGATAGAAGGGACAGGGGAGTAGACTCCGTGCTCTATACTGTACTACATGCGGCCAAGCATGGGAGAAAGAGGAGAGACGTTGCATTTTTCTATTCCTTCAATCAATCAATCAGGGAGCTTCGGTTCCATCTTTTTGCTCTATACTGTACTACATGCGGCCAGCGCCAGTCGTCCCCCTCCTCGCGCCAGAGGGACAGGGCGCGTGGTCACCGCACGCCGCGCGCATGCGCGCCACGGCAGCTGCCTGCCTGCCCTCCCCTCCCTCGACGCCTCGGTCGCCTGGACGACGCCACGACCCCCCCCTCAAGGCCTCACTCCCTCTCTCCTGCGCCTCTCCCCTCCTCTCTCCCGCTCTCTCCCGCGACGCCCGAACGCGCCGGTCGCCGCCGTTCACTGGCCCGCGCTCCCCGCCATCCCCTCGCACTTCCGTCGTGACCCAGAGCTCCGCCTCCTCGTGCTGAACCCCTCCGCTGAGCCACGCAAGCCGGAACGCCCTGGTGCGCCTCCATCGCCGTCGTCCTCATCTCCGGCCGCCGGAGATCATCTTCGCGGCCCCACCGTCTCCAGTGCGTCCCCGAGCTCTCCGACGACGCCGTCGAGTCCACCGTGAGCTCCTGCCCCGTTTCCCTCTCTTCGTTTCTCCGTTCCCGCGCTGTAGCCCCGACCCCCACCATGGCCGTAGCTCCTCGCCGCCGTCCATGTCACCGCCGTCGCCCTGGCCACCGCAGCCCGCAACCGAGCGCGTCACCGTGCTTCTGGTGACGCCAGGAGGCCGTAGCGCCTCTCCGCTCACGCCCCCGTGCACCGCAGCGCTGCGCCCGCCCTTGGCCGAACTCCGGCCACCGCCGCGAGCTTCGCTCCGGCGAGCTCCGACCACCCCACGGTCGTCCGCGTGTCCCACTGGATGCGCGCGAGCCTGGGCTTCGCGTAGGTGGCCTCCGTTGCCCAAATGGTCGCCGGAGCGACGAACCCGATGAGCTCCGCCGTGTTCGGCCTCGCCGGCGACTAACCGCCGGTCAACCCGGGTCAAACCGCACTAATTACCCCCCTGCGACACTAACAGTGGGCCCCTGCGCCTAATCCTATAATTAGAATAAATTTAACCCTCTGTTTAAAACGTATGACACTGACGTGTGGCCCCCACACGTCAGGTTGACCAGGTCAGCACCGTTGACCCGCTGACGTCATGATGACGCAGTGCTGACGCAATAAACCCTTTTCTGGATTTAAAATAAATAAGGAAATTCCAGAATATGTTCAAAACTTCTAAAATTCATAGAAATTCAACCGTAGCTCAGATTTAAACAATTTATATATGAACAATTATCAAAAAAATGCAATCTATCCATCTGTACTAGTTTCATGTATGACAAACCAACTTATACCTACTGTATAAGTGAAAACATATATAAGGCATATATAAGGACTTAAATTAGAGTTGCATTTGAACCTTTGGTTCAAATGGATCTCTTCCAAGTTGAATGCTAAATGCATTGGCTCAAAATACATCACATATCCATGCCATATTCATGCATCATATTGCTGCATATGATTGTGTTTTTGACTGTCGACACCGTTCCCTCTCGATAGGTCCTGCTCCGGAGAGAGTTCCAGAGTACCTGTCTGAGGAGCAGTGCCACCCTGTTGATCTACCAGGCAAGCAAACCCCCTTTGTTCATTCCGATACAATCCTACTCTCTCGCTCCTGCTCTCTTTTACTGCATTAGGACAACAACGATTCGACTGCTACTTTATGCTGCGGTAGTTGAACCCATTCCTCTGCATGACCTGTCATTGCCACAGTAAATAGTTGAAACCCACTAGCATGTGTAGGAGTTGTTTGAGCCATGTTGTGTTCCTACCATGCCTTGCCTGCTATTGCTTAGAGTTGTGTCAGGCCTGATTCAATGGGAATGAATTGGAGTGTTACGGTATGTTCTGGTGCTGAGAGTTAAGCGTGTGAACACGATTTGGTAAAGGTAGCGGTGAGAGGCCATGTAGGAGTACATGGTGGGTTGTCTCACTGGAACCGTCCTTAAGCACTGAGTTCTGTGTATGTTGTCCAATGACTAGCTACTACCACACATTGGAATGCTTAAGTGCCCCTCTCGACTTATTAACCAACTTGATCTCTGTCCAGGAGTTGCAATTAGTTTCTGGTGTTTGTAGGTAGTGTTAGTAGTCTACCAAGTGGCACCCGGCCAGGTGGGCTTGGGACAGACTAGGCACAAGTGGCACGGTGTACCAAGCGTAGATCCATCTGGCAAGGTGGGCTTGGGAACCCTGCGCACATCGTTTGGGGCCGTGAGCGACACCCCGGCCGGATCTCCTTGCAGATGGAACCCGAATAGGCGATAAACCTGGACTAGAGTCTTGTATGGTTAGTCAGGTCGTGGCCGACACCCTCGCTAGGCTTCCGCTTGAAGGTTGCCGAGGTACATGACGTGTACATGGCGGTAAGTGGCGAGAGCGTGTGTGACGCGGTACACCCCTGCAGGGTTATCATGATCTATTCGAATAGCCGTGTCCTCGGTTATGGACTTCTTGGATGCTTACGTGGTACATAGACAACTTGAAGTGGATACTCTAAAATGCTCAAGATAAGTGTGAGTGCTATGGATGGCTTCCCGTAGTGAGACGGGAATGAATCCATAGTGGTGTATTGAGGTGGTGCTTAGTGGACTCGTGTGCGCCTTCTTACCTCAAAGAAGTTTCTCGTAGTCGTAGAACAGGATAGCCACTGAGTCAAAGCTGGCTTGCTGCAACTAAACCCCACACTACCTTCTTGATACAAATACAGGTAAGATAGGATCTGATGTAAGTCTTGCTGAGTACCTTTGTACTCATGTTGCTTTGTTTATGTTTTGCAGCGGAGACTTCAGTCTTACTAGTAGCTCCGCTTGGACTTCGACGAGTAGCTTGTACCTCAGCTACGATCTTGTACCCTTGGGAGGGTCTTGTAGATAGTCAGGCTTCTCAGCCTTTTTCTTTTGTAGTTGTCTGTACTCAGACATGTAATGCTTCCGTTGCGTGTATGCTCTGAATGATGGGTCATGTGACCCCTGTTTGTACTTAATGCTATGTGGCTCTTCTGGGCCTTTTATCTATATGAGTTCGCGTTATGTTGTGATGACATGTTGTACAGCACATACTTGCATGTTATGCGTACGTGTAACGTGTATTGCTATGTGTGGGATCCGACAATCTAGTTGTTTTTCCTTGGCAGCCTCTCTTATGGGGAAATGTAGTCTAGTGCCTCCTTGAGCCATAGTAGTCCGCTACAGCCCGGTTCACCGGAGTCCTGCTAGCCCAGCACTACTGCTCTGGACACTTGACTGGCCGGCATGTGTTTCACATCGTTCCGGTGTCCGTCCCTTCGGGGAAATGTCACGCGGTGACATCCGTAGTCCTGCCTAGCCTGCTACAGCCCGGGTTCCCGGAGTCCTGTTAGCCCAGTGCTATAGCCCGGATTCACACGCTGCTGACCGACACGTTCGATGTTGATTCATGTATGCCTGTCCCCATACGTTAGTGCCGCATTGGGTTCACGACTAGCCATGTCGGCCCGGGTTCTCTGTCATATGGATGCTAGCGACATTGTCATATACGTGAGCCAAAAGGCCCAAACGGTCTCGGGCCATGGTAAGGCGACACCCGTGGGAGTACCGTGCGTGAGGCCGCAAAGTGATATGAGGTGTTACAGGCTAGATCGGTGTGACTTAGAATCAGGGTCCCGACAGCCGGCTTCTCCCTCTTCGGTCAAGGGCCGAAAAGTGTTATGTATTCCACCTGTCGAGAATATCGATGGTGTTTTCGATAACCAGGCAATCAGGCCATAAGGCTATAACAGACAAAGCGCGCTCAGGGAACTTATGCTATATTACTGACGAAGTGTAAGAAGTATCTTCGAAGAAAATAGTACCCCCACCGATACCTTTCTTCGGTTGCTCATTGTTACTATGAGACTTGTGCAATAGATTTTTTGTACTCATGAGTTCCGTTGTGTGCCGACCATGATTGAAAACAATAAGAGCGCTAGCTTTTGGCTTCACCCAGTCTGAGGTCCGAGCTCGGATGACCCGATCGTGACAATCGCAGAGGTGCTCCCTTTACTCCATAGCGGAACAATCGGGGAACGTAGGGGTAAACACAGGAGCAAGGCAACCCAGCTTGCGGAACACTTAAGTCAACATGGTGCATATTGTGGTGTAATACACGAACAAGGAACGAAGCCATACCAGTCTAATCATATGCAAGAGGAAAGGCTTCATAAAGGAAGCCCCCAAGTAAACGGGGTATTTGAATTTGTGTGCCACAAACAAAGTTTTGACAAGGAAGTTTTTCACAAACAACTTTTTGCCAAAAAGTATAATGCTTGGTCGAACCGAACAAAATTTAAAACTGAAAGTTTTTGAGCATGAAAGCGACTTAGTTGGTTAGTGTGCTCGGTGTTGATTGTGAGGTGCGGACTTATGGCGGGACGAAGACATAGTCCTCGGCCTGGCCGAGGTCCCAACCCCCAAGCCGGTTCCGAAGTGTCCGAGAAAAGAGCTCGGCTAGATAAAGTGGCGACATAGCGCGGTTAACACGTTGAGGAGCAGCCCCCGGTCCAGCCGAACTAACGAAGCTGGTCGGCTGATGATGCCGGAGTCCCCGGAGTAGGTTTGATGAAGAGATGGAAAAGCCTTCGGTCCAGCCGAGGTGACGGAGCAGGCCGGCAGTATGACGCCGAAGCCCCCGGCGTGGGTTAATGAAGTGATGACGAAGCCCCCGGTCCAGCCAAGGTGACGCGGTACGTCGGTACGCCGAGGTGATAGCGCTGCCCAACCCGGATCATTTACCTGTGCACAGAGAATAGTGCAAGCCGGATATAATAGTAATAATAATAAATTTAAAAAAATCATAGCATAATAAATAATTTATGCAAGGTGGGTAATAAAAGAAATATGGCCTGTGGCGGTGACACGGCGTGGTTGACATTGGCTCGGTGGAGTGACGTGGCGAAAACATCACGCTGGTCGAAAACCAGAGGTCGTCCATGGAACGACGACGTCGATGCAATATAGTGGTGAAACAAGAACTCGCAAAAAGACATCATTGTTGCCACACATTAACTGGCTGTACACAGAAAACGATACTGGCCGAAGTAATAATTCCCAGAAGAAAAGGTACTGCGCACTAAAAATAATTTGGAGAGGTAGCACCTGGCAGTAATATAAGTGGCTGGCCAAACTGAAGACTGACGAAGCAAAGTTTGATGAAAAGTTGTCCGGCCGAGATAAATCACAAGATACTTACTGGGCGACAGATGTGATATTTGTCTCTAAAAATATTATTGAAAGCCATGCGAGTGCTACATAGCACTCTGAGCTTCACGTGAGGCACACCTAATTGAAGTAGTGCTACAACACTAGTGTTTGTCTTATGCATGCTCAATAAGTAGCAGACCACGAGCGACAGCGTAGATACTGGTAGATTAAAAGAAAAGAAAAAAAGAAATAGGAAGAGAGCCTCTTGTTGCTGCCGATCTAATGCTTCGGTCAGCAGGCCCACCCGCGGTGCACTGCGTGGGTAGTATGGGTTGCACGATCGCCTCGGCTGGGTCGCCGCCGCCCTGTAGCGAGTTCGGTAACTATGCCGTCGCTTACAAACGCGTTTCACCAGGGTCTTTACAGTACGCAAGGTAGTTCGGGTCCGATGTTCTGCCAGGTGGCAGATACGGTCGCTGCCGCTATAAAATTTCTCGATCCAATCTGACTACAAACAAATAGCACAGCACAGTAGCGACGATTTTGCAGGAGAGAAAATTTACATGGAAAAGATTTGACTGGAAAAATATTTCCTGATCGTCCCACCATTCTGCGGCGATGACCTAGCAAGCTTTCAATGAAATCCTGGGTGCTAAGGTCGATTTCGCGAGCAGGCGGCATAGCGCGGACACTGTTAACTTTCGGTGTCGCGCACGAGGTGTCCATCAGTAGCGGTACAAGAAACTGGTTGACGAACAGCCGGTCGAGTCAGGGCAGCGCGGAGCTTCCTTAATGATAAGTGGCGCTTCAAAGCAAATGTGCACCGTGATCAATCCTCGGAAATTGCAAAACAATTAGTACCATGCATGCTTTACGTACATGTAATAGAAACTAGGTATTAAAGTAGTCTATGGCCTAATTAAATAAGGAAGAGAGAGAATTGAATTGAATCTCCCTGATGATCTCCTAGTGCACGTAGCTGTTGTGGGGGAGAAAAGAAAGCTTTGAGTAATCTGCCCACGTGAGGCTGCAGCCATGCGCCAGATTTGGTTTCCTTTGTCGGCCGCCGAATAGAACCTCGGCTCAATGTGCATCACACAGATTGCAAAGTGGAGATCAGGGTGTGCGGCTTTTGCGCGGCTATCATTTGATCCCAACTTCCAGGCGAGGGCAAAAACTGATCTGTAAAAGAACTGCCCACGGCGACATAGATAATTTGCAAACGAACCGATCTATATAGGACGAAATAAACTAAAAATATAACACCTGATTTGGCGTCGATAGAAGACCCATCGAACCGTGACGATCGCCTAGCAGGCTCTCAATGAAAACACCAATGTCGGTTCAATATCCGGCATATCTCGTAGTAGGGGTCCTAAGCTAGGCGTCTTGGAGTGATGGTAACATGGACATGGGACTTTACCCAGGTTCAGGCCCTCTTGATGGAGGTAAAAACCCTACATCCTGCTTTTGATTATATTCATATGGGGTGTAGTACAGAGTACATGTGTCTACCACGAGATTGATCTAATTAATGAATATCAGATTGTCTATTGACTAGCCTGGCCTCGGTTTATATAAGACACCGGAGGCCTAGGGTTTTAGGAGAGTCCTTGTCTTGGGCGTCAAGTCTTGTGGAGTGTTCCTTGTATGCGGCAGGGGCTGTCCGAACTGGCCCAATAGTGAACCGCCATGGGGGTCCTCGGCCCGATCCAGCTGGTCGGGAGACGACATGGTGAGTACCCCCTAGTCCAGGACACCGTCATGGGCATTTAGCTGGGCCGGCCCATTATGGTCTGCAAAATCTTGTGGGCCTTTAGCTGGGCTCGCCCATTGTGGTCCGCTAAATCTTGTGGGCCTTTAGCTGGGCCGGCCCATTATGGTCTGCAAAATCTTGTGGGCCTTTAGCTGGGTCGGCCCATCATGGTCCGCAAAATCTTGTGGGCCTTTAGTTGGGCCGGCCCATTTAAACTTTATGGGCCACTTTTGGGCCCGTCCACGTGTCAACATATCATAGGCCCATCTCGACCGTTGGATGAGTGATACCTGTGCCAACGCGGAGCTGACGCGTGGTTCCGTCGGCCAATGAGAATTTTACATGTGGAAAATCGGCATTGGTCGTGGCTGTTAGCGGGTTATCGGATCCAAAACCGGACCCGATAGCTTAACGGCGTCCCGTTACGGTGGATGCCACGTGTCGGTCACCCTTGACGAAAGCACTTCTATGACGCACGATTTATCGTCATGGAAGTGGACACTTCCATGATGATAATTTTGGTAGTGTCATGGAACACTTCTACGACACAATAGGTTTGACTATCTTGATTCTGTCATAAAATCTTCATGGATGTACATGCATGACAAAAAACGGGACCAACTGTGACAAACACGTTGTCGGAGTAAATGGCCATGGGTAGCCTAACCGACTCCCCCTGTCTCTTTGAAAAATTATCGGGCCGATCGAGCCTTCAAGCACCCAAAGCACAGGGCCGCCTTCCCCTGGCCGGCTATTTCACGGACCGACTACGAAAAGACGGCCCGGCCCTAAAACCCCTCCCGAAGAGAGCCACAAGATGGCCGACTCCAAAAAGCCGGCCACAAGAGGACCGACTCCTAGAAGCCGGCCGCAAGAAGACCGGCTCCCGGCGAGCAGCCAAGATTGCACCCTCAAGGGCCGCACCCACATAACGGTGACGAGACGGGGCGTGGCTACAGTACAGCCTGCCACCCCCGAATCCTGGAGCACGCATGGCCACAGTATGCCGTACGGGTCGGCCATCCCCCGTCCGGCGCGGCACTGTTGCCATGTTGACCATGACGCCACCCACGACAGGCTGTCAGTACGGCCCGCGGGCGGCGGGCCCCTTCAGTCAGAGAGATGCTGGTAGACGGCCAAGCCTCCCCAGTCGGCCTAGGGCGTAGCCGGCGCCCGATAGCCGGCTACCTCCCACCCTCGAAGTATCTGCATTATTAAGGAGACAAGATGAGGTAAGGCTACAGTGAGAGCCCGACAGGCGGCGGCACTGTAGCCATGCTTACCTCGACAAAGCCCTCGTCATTAGGGGCAAGGCTACAGTAACCAGCCACCGACAAGACCCCCAGGCGGTGGGGCTGGCCTGTCGGCCAAGAGGCCGGCAGCCGGTGGGACCCACCAGTCGGCGGGCCCCAGCAGCGGCGGAGAAGCCGGCGAATACAGACACTGACGGCTAGGACCCGCGTCCAGCCAGATTACCATTGTACCCCCGGGGGGGTAGGCCTATATAAACCCCCGGGGCACCCATGCAAAGGGTTGATCTCATAGAGTTTTAGACACCACATAGAGAGAAGAGGAGAGCTAGCCTTGCCCTTCTTCTTCCTCTAGCAAAACAGCTCAAGGAGCCACTTGTAGCCACTTGTGTTGATCTAGTGACCATGCGGAGACTCCGCAGAGCAGGACTAGGGGCGTTATCTCCATGGAGAGCCCCGAACCTGGGTAAGATTCGTCGGCGTGCATGTCTTCGCCTTATCCCGTTTCCAGGCACCGACGATGTCTTACTGGCTCCCACAATGATAAGCCACCCGTTGGCATATGTCGCACCTACCACCCGACATTTGGCGCCCACCTTGGGCCAGGTGCACCGTCGTCCGGAGACCTGTTCGGGACGGGAACCCTTTTCCTTCCCACCGAGCGTAGCCAGCCCGGCACACCCAATGGCGCTGTGCGGCGAGCTGCCTCGCCGATCTTCTTGGTGAAGCTCGCATCTCCGACGAGCCTGCGTCCGACGCGGGCACAGGCTACCCCAAGAGCCGCCTCGTCAGCCTCCTCGACTAGCTTCACGTCTCCAGCGAGCTTGCTGTGGACTTGTAGTCGGTCGGCTCCACCGACCCGATGCTTGTCGACTCCGACACGGCATCGCTTGACGCCTTCCCCACCAACGTGGTGATCATCGACAACCCTCTTCCTCGAGCCGACAGTAGCAGCAACGCTGTCACCGAGGTGCTGGTCATCAGCCATGGCGCCGCCTCAGGCGAGAACGCCCACGACGCACTACAAGCGGCGCTACACAACTTGTCCGCCCCCATCCCGGCCGACGCTGACGCCGAGGCACTGGAGGCACGCCGCCTTGCCCTCATCGCGGAGGGCCAGAAGATAGCATCCATGAGACGCCTCACTGAAGCTCACCAGCGCGAAGTCGACCGCACCGCCTTTGGTACGCCGCCTCCTGGTGGGCCGAGCCGAGCCGGCATCGTCAAGAAACGTGGCGCAGCCATCGCCAGCATGCTGGGAGCAGACAGCCCAGTCTACGCCACGCCACCTGAGAACCTGCGTGCCGCTCAGGCGGCCATAGACGAGTTGAACGGGCTGGGGGCCGACGAGCTCCCCTACATGACTAGACGCATCCAGCAGCTAATCGACGCGGCCGCAGAGCGGCATGAAGCCAGCGCCCGCGCTGAAAGTCCTCCCCCACGCCGAGAGCACGGCGCGACATCCCGGACGCCGACTGCAGACGGCGCCCGCGCGAGAAAAGACAAGGAGCCGGCTGCTAGCCGCAGTCGAACTCGGCTCACCATCGAGCATGACGCAGAAGGCCGCCCTCGAGCTGTGGAACGACGAGGCAAGCCGCCTCCTTCCCCGCCTCGTGGGGAGAGATATCCCACCCCGCCGCCTGTTACGCATTCGACTCTCGGTGGCCGACTAGGCCACCGCGAAGGAGTCGGCGAGAATGACGCCCGCCACCGGATCGACCGCCTAGCGCGATACCTGGCGCTAGAAGAAGAAGATGATGTCGGCCCGCCTTGCTTTGGCCCCCGCATCCGCGACGAGCCCTTCCCCAAAGGGTTCTCACTCCCAAGAGACACGCCAAAATATAACGGCTCCGTGAAGCCGGAAGACTGGTTGGTCGATTACTCCACCGTAGTTCGCATAGCGAACAGCAACAGGCGCGTTGCCGTGAAGTACGTCCCGCTCATGCTTCAAGGCACGGCACGCACTTGGTTGAACAACCTCAAGCCCTACAGCATCAAGAGCTGGCTAGACTTCACGGAAGTCTTCATCCGCAATTTCACCAGCACATACAAGCGGCCTCCCAAGCCCCGCCAGCTCTCCTTGTGCGTCCAAGGGCCCAGCGAATCAACTCGCGACTACCTCACGTGTTGGGCCGAGCTCCGCAAGTCCTGCGAAGGGGTGCACGAGGTTCAAGCCATAGAGTACTTCACCGCCGGGTGCCGAGAGGGCACCCTCCTCAAGCACCGGATCCTCTGCGACGAGCCGACTACCCTCGACGAGCTGCTGATCACAGCAGACAAGTACGCCACGGCCGATTCTTCAATGAAGACCGAGCTTCGAGTGGATGCCTCTGGAAAGGTGCTCGCTTCGGCTCCCAAGACGCCGGCTGGTGACTCCAGTCGACGTCCTTACCAGAACGACAATAAACGCAAGGCCCCTATGCCGCCTTCCACCAGTCGGCAAGTAGCCATAGTCGAGGACGAACAACCTGAAGAGCGGCCCATGCCCCAGAAGCAGAAGGGTGGCAGGCCGGCTTGGCAGCCGGCTTTCTCCTACATTCGATCAAGGTTGTCACTGCGAAGCTATAGTCAAGGTGCACAGAGTCAGTAGACCTGACTTTAGTGTAGGTAGTGTCAGATAATTAGGAAGATTCGAATTTGGATCTTGACATGTCGGTTGTTTTTAACCGTAGGCATCTCGCCAGGAAGTTGGTGGGCTCATCATGCGAGCAAACCCTTCATGCCACCTGCAAGTTCCACAGCGGCGCGAAGCCGTCCAACCACATGACTCGGAAGTGTCATTGGCTCACGCGGATCTCCAAAGGTGAGGGGCTGGTGCCGCCTCCACCTGCTGGCTAGCCGCCTCCAGCCCCTCAGCAGCCGGCTGTTCGACCAGCAGTCGGAGCCATTCAAGACGAGTTCCCGCACGAGCACACCGCCTATGTCGTCTTTACAAGCCAAACTGAAGACAGGCGCAGTCGGCGCCGACAGCACCAAGAAGTCAACGCGGTCGCCTCTAACAACCTAGAGTTTATGCATTTGTCTGAGAAGCCTATCAGCTGGAGCCGGGCCGATCACCCAGAGCTGATGCCATCTCCCGGCTCTTATGCATTGGTATTGGACGCCACCCTTGCAACAGAAAGGCGAGCTGCCCGATTCTCCCGTGTACTGATTGACGGTGGAAGCAGCATCAACATACTATACCGTGACACCATGGAGAAGCTGAACATCAAGACGAAGCAACTCAAGCCAAGCCGGACTGTGTTCCATGGCATCGTACCCGGCCTGTCCTAATCACCAATCGGCAAGATCAAGATGGATGTTCTCTTCAGAGACAAGGATCACTTCCGTCGAGAAGCAATCTGGTTTGAAGTGGTGGATCTAGAGAGCCCTTACCACGCGTTGCTTGGCCGACCTGCCCTGGCCAAGTTCATGGTTGTGCCCCACTATGCCTACCTCAAGATGAAGATGCCAAGTTCAAACGGGATCATCACCATAGCTGGAGCCTAAAAGAAATCCTCTGAGTGTGCTGCAGCCAGCAGCCGGCTGGCCGAGCCCCTCGTGATTGCCGAAGAAAAAAAGATGCTGGACCGAGTCGTGGCCATGGCCGGCAAGCAGCCAGCCCTGTCCCCCGACCCCAAGGAATATGATGCTCAAGGCTCCTTCCAGCCGGCCAAGGAAACAAAGAAGATACCTCTGGACCCAGAGAACCCGGAGAGGTTTGCCATCATTGAGCAAACTTGGACAGCAAATAGGAAGGCGAGCTCGTCGATTTCCTCTGTGAGAATCGGGACATCTTTGCATGGTCCCCAAAGGACATGCCGGGTGTTCCGAAGGATTTCGCCGAGCACAAGCTACACGTCCGAGTAGACGCAAAACCAGTCAAACAACCTCTCTGCCGACTGTCGGAGGAAAAGAGAAGGATTGTAGGAGAAGAGATAGCCCGGCTTCTGGTAGCCGGCTTCATTATGGAGGTGTTTTTTTCCAGAATGGCTTGCCAGCCCGGTCCTGGTGTTGAAGAAAAACAATAAATGGCGCATGTGTATAGATTATACCAGCCTCAACAAAGCCCGCCCCAAAGATCCGTTCGCCTTACTTCGGATCGATCAAGTGATAGACTCCACAGCCGGATGCGAGCTGTTGAGTTCCTTGGATGCTTACTCAGGCTACCATCAGATCAACTTGGATCCAGCCGACCGCCTGAAGACCGCCTTCATCACACCATTCGGAGATTTCTGCTACCTGACTATGACATTCGGCTTGAGAAATGCCGGTGCCACTTTTCAGCGTTGCATGCAGAAATGCCTCCTCAAGCAACTCGGCAGAAATGCCCACGTCTGTGTAGATGATATTGTGGTGATGACGGAGAAGCACGGCACCCTGCTGGAAGACCTCAGAGAAACATTTGACAACTTGCGCCGGTTTCAGATCAAGCTCAACACTGAGAAATGCGTGTTCGGAGTACCAGCCGGCCGACTTCTAGGCTTCTTGGTCTCCGAACGCGGCATCGAGTGCAACCCAGTGAAGATCAAGGCCATAGAGAGAATGGAGATTCCTACCAAGCTGCGAGACGTCCAAAAGTTTACCGGGTGCCTGGCCTCCCTGAACCGCTTCATCAGCCGGCTAGGAGAGAAGGCTCTCCCCCTGTACCGACTCCTGAAAAAGTCCACCCACTTCGAGTGGAACGACCAAGCAGACCAAGCTTTTCACGAGTTGAAGAAGATGCTGACCGCGCCGCTTGTCTTGGCGGCACCGACTGAGAAAGAGCCCATGCTCCTTTACATTGCCGCGACTAGCCGAGTGGTCAGTACAGTTATTGTGGTCCAACGCCCAGAAGAAGGCCGGGCTCAGTTAGTCCAGAGGCCGGTGTATTATTTAAGCGAAGTACTGTCCACCTCGAAGCAAAACTACCCGCACTACCAGAAGATGTGCTATGGAGTATACTTTGCCGCCAAGAAGCTGAAGCCCTACTTTCAAGAGCATCCCATCACGGTCGTATGCACTGCCCCGCTTGCCGAGATCATAGGCAGCCGGGACGCATCCGGCCGGGTGGCTAAGTGGGCCATTGCGCTGGCTCCTTACATGATCTTCTACCAGCCTCGCACCGCCATTAAGTCCCAAGCATTGGCCGACTTCCTTGTCGACTGGGCCGAGACCCAGTACCTACCGCCGGCTCCCGACTCCACTCATTGGCGGATGCACTTCGATGGATCCAAGATGCGCACCGGCTTGGGAGCCGGCATCGTCCTCACCTCTCCCAAGGGCGAAAAACTCAGATACACATTGCAAATTCATTTTGCCGCCTCCAACAACGTGGCCGAGTACGAGGTGCTCATACACGGGCTCCGACTAGCCAAAGAGCTTGGCATCCGCCAGATCCTGTGATATGGCGACTCGGATTTGGTAGTCCAACAATCATCCGGCGACTGGGACGCCAAGGACGCAAAGAACATGGCGAGCTACCGATTCCTCGTTCAGCAAATCAGCGGATACTTTGAAGGATGCGACTTCCTCCACGTGCCACGGGCCGACAACGAGCAAGCAGATGCCCTGGCATGAATCGGCTCCACCCGACAAGCTATACCAACAAGCGTCTCTCTCCAACGCCTCCTCAAACCGTCTGTCAAGCCGTCTCCAGAATCAGACTCCATCTTCGTACCGCCTGCCCCTGATACAGTCGGATCCGCCTTGGGGAACCCAGCAGGCGGCTCGGGGACTTCGACAAGCGGCCCGGGGACTGCCGTAGTCGCACCCAACGCGGGGACTTTAGAACCTGGCCCGGGGACTGCAGCAGTCGGTCCGGGGCCTTCAACGACACAACAGGCGGTGGCCGACTCCAACTCTTCACCACCCAACCCACCCACCCGGGTCGCAGTAGCCGTATTGGCAATAGAAGAAGTCACAGCTCCATCATGGGCCCAACCCATCCTCAACTTCCTGGTAAACAGAGAGCTACCGACTGATGAGATCTCGGCAAGACAAGTTCAACGCCGAGCCGGAGCATACACAATAGTAAACAGAGAACTCGTTAGGCGCAGCGTCACTGGAGTCTTCTAGCACTGCGTCGAGCCAGAGAAGGGCATAGCAACCCTCAAGGACATCCACCAAGGCGAATGCGGCCACCACGCGGCCTCAAGATCACTTGTCGCCAAAGCATTCCGCCTTGGTTCTTCTGGCCGACTGCTTTGGAGGACGCAAAGGAATTAGTCAAAAACTGCAAAGCATGCCAAGTGTTCAGCTCCAAGCAACACCTGCCGGCTTCGGCACTCAAGACCATCCCCCTCACCTGGCCCTTTGCCGTTTGGGGATTGGACATGGTGGGCCCATTCAAGACAGCGCGCGGCGGCATGACACATCTGCTTGGCGCCGTGGACAAATTCACCAAGTGGATTGAAGCCAAGCCAATCAAGAAGCTCAACGGGCAGACTGCCGTGACATTCATCGCAGATATCACCACCCGGTATGGTGTACCACAGAGCATCATCACCGACAATGGCACGAATTTTGCCAAAGGAGCACTGGCACGTTTCTGCGCGACAGAGGGCATCCGACTGGACTTAGCGTCTGTTGCCCACCCGCAGTCAAACGGCCAAGTCGAGCGAGCAAACAGCCTCATCCTCTCCGGCATCAAGCCCCGACTGGTCGTACCACGGGAGCGTTCGGCCGGCTACTGGCTCGACGAGCTGCCTGCCGTCCTCTGGAGTCTACGTACTACCCCGAACAAGTCAACCGGCTTCACCCCTTTCTTCCTTGTATATGGTGCCGAGGCTGTCATCCCAACTGACATTGAGTTCGACTCACCTCGGGTCACCATGTACACGAAGGCGGAGGCCAAGGAAGCGTGAGAAGACGGCGTCGACCTACTGGAAGTGGGCCGGCTATTAGCACTCAGCCGGTCCGCCATCTACTAGTAGGGTTTGCGCCGTTACCACAACCGGAAGGTCAAGCCAAGATCCTTCCAAGAAGGCGATCTTGTGCTCCGGCTGATCCTGCGAACAGCCGGCCAGCACAAGCTCTCAGCCCCTTGGGAAGGCCCCTTCTTCATTAGCAAGGCTCTAGGCAACGACTCCTACTACCTGATCTACGCACAGAAGCCGAAGGCACGCAAGAGAGATGATTCCGGCAAGGAGTCGGAACGACCATGGAACGCCAATCTCCTCCGAAGATTTTACAGTTAAAAGCAGTATGTACCACACTACCTTTTGTATTAAGTACAAGACAACGGGCCCCCCGAGGAGCACTCGGGGACTACCCTTTTTTTCTATGTATGACGAGTGTCATACCTATGAATGTATTACTATGTTTGTTTTTCTGTCCGGCACCGGGTTCGATCAGTCGGCCCGGGGACTTGCCGCCTTGAGTTATATTAAAGTTCTGTCTGCAGTCAGACAAGTAGTGTGCTGGCACCCAAGCCCTCTCTTGTTGAAAGTCGCAGCTCGAAGAATCGACTGTCCGACTGGCAAGAGTCAAAGGCAGGAAAGGATGCCCACACGAAAAAACGACTAAGGACTAACGAACTTATATAACACAAGCCGGCCTCCCATCCTGCCTACTGGCTATCAGAATAGCCGGCTGGCCGGCTTCCCATTCACCTTGCTATAATCCCAGAAAGCTAGAGTACTTGCCCTCCCAAACGGCCACGTCCTTCCCCAGCCACAGACTGCAGAGCAACTGTCCGGCTGGGAAGGCGGCGACCAAGGGAGGGCGGCAAAGGAAACAGCCAAAAGGATGGGAAGCAAATACAATCGGAAGCCAAGCACATGCATGATTATATTTACACAAAAGGCCTTCGAAAGGCCGGCATTCAACATAGTTTGAATACATCCCCAGTGGGTGGAACTGCGCAAACTTAACAAATACTATTCAAGAAGTAATAAACAGGAAAGCAAAGGTGGCGGATCAGGCTAAAGGTGCAACAGGCAAGCCAGGCAGGTCAGTGGAGACGGCAGTGCTGGCTGGAGGAGTGGCCGGCTGGCGAGTCTTGGCTTGATCATCACCGGCTGCAGGCGGCGTGCTCGCACGCGCCTCGTTGCTGGAGGCACGATCAAGCTGAGGCTCGCCGGTTGCTCCACCGTCTGGCACGACGTCTTCACCATCCTCTCCCTCCTCCTCTTCGCCCTTGTCGCTGGAGTCGATCTCCTCCGCCGAGTCCTCACCATCCGCTGGGTTCAGCCCAAACTACTCCTCCGGCTGAGCAACGCCGTCATCATCCACCTCAGGGGCAAAGGCACTGGTGTTGGTGTAGTCGGCGATTGCCGAGGCGCGCTGGATGATAGCCAGCCACACCGCCTCCAGCTCCGCGTCGGCCTCCTGCCGCCAGGTGGCCAGCTGGTCCAAACTCAGCTCAGGATACCAAGCTTGGACGAACTCCAGCGCCCGCCTGGCGCCTGACCGAGCTGCAGAGGCTTTCCAGGCCTTGAAGCGGCCAACCGCTACCTCCAGCCAGTCGGCAGTCCGACTGGGAGTACGGGGAATCACCTCGCCGGGCCAGAGGGTGGCCAGCACTTCGCCCCAACGCGCTAAAGACAGCGGAGCATGCGGTGAGCCGGCTGGAGGCGGGCTTGGATCACCAGAAGCTGCTCCTCAAGCGACCGGCGAGCATCCGGCGCGATCTCAGCACCAGCCTGCCTTTGCGCCTCGCGGTGGGCCTCGACGACTTGGTTGGCGGCAACGGAGTAACCAGGGAAGTACTCTACACAAGTAAGAAAGGAAGAGAAAAAACACTAAGTCAGAAAATGGACCAAATGGCAAGCGGCAAGCAAAGGAACAAAGAAGAAGGCGGCCTACCGTCAACCAAGTCTTTGATCTGGCCATAGCCGTCGATCAGCGATTGCCTTGCCTCAGCCCAGCTCGCCGCCTCGGTCTCGTATTCGGCTTGGAGGGCGGCCTCGCTGTCCTGCACCGCCTTCAGGGCCGCCTTATGGCTCTCCTCCTGGTCGGCCAGCTTCTTGACCAAGCGGTCACGCTCCTGAGCCAAGGCGTCGAACTCGGCTTCCTTGGCGCGAAGGGCGGTCTGGGCCCCACCCAACTGCTCCCTCAGGTTGGCATTGGCCTCTGTAGTTATGGTAAAAAAGAAAAAAGCAATAAGAAAGAAGTCGCCAGGAAAGATCCGGCCCGACTGCTCAGCAGTCAGCCCGAATCTCGGGGACTACACCCAGTGGGTGCGCTGACGCGCCCCCATGTGAGATAAAAGATGAAGCACTTACTCCGGCTCTCAGTCAGATCAGTGATCTTCTGGTTCAGCTCCCGGGCCTGGGAGTTGAAGGCAGCCGCGCGGAGGTTGTGATAATCCTGTAAGTAGGACAGAGGAGCGAATAAGAACAAGATAGCAATTGAAGTCTACTAAGAAGTTCCAAGCCGCCTGCTCAGCAGCCGACTCGGAACTCGGGGACTACACCTAGTGGGTGCGCTGACGCGCCCCCACGGAAGAAATCAAGAACAAGAAACAAAAAAGCGGGAAGACTCACTCGAATGGCCGTCCGCGTCGCGAGGAACTCTTGGGTATACTGCTGCAGCACGGTGGCCTGGGATTGAAGCCGGTTCCGGACTTCCTGAGCCACCACGTTCAGCACGGCCGTCCCACCACCCGGCGTCCACCCCGAGCTGGCGCTGGCCGTCTCCAGATCCTGGGCCGACAAGGTAGAGCCCGCGGCCTTCTGCGGATCCGGCGCCGAAGTCGCCTTCCCTGCGCGTCGGCACGATGGCGACCGGACGACAAGGTCTGTCCTCGCAGCCGACTCGCCTCCAGCCGGTTGCACGGGCGGCGCGTTTGGTCGGCTTCCTTGGTCCGCCAAAGTCGGCGATGGCGGTGCCGCCTCCCTCTCCCGGACGACGACGTCGTCCTCCTCCCTCTCCATCCCCAGCTGGTCGCCACCGGCTTACTCTAGCGGGGGCTCCGGGATCTCGGGCGCCACAGCGCGGAGGGGGACGACAAGCAGGGCCTCCGCCGCCTTCTCTGCGGCTGCAGCCTCCGCCTGGGCCTTGGCTGCCGCGTCGGCTTGTGCCACCGCCATTTCCTCCGCCATCTCCTGCGCCGCCTTGGCAGCGGCCACCCTCAGCTCCTCCGCCTCCCGCTCCTCCCGCGCCTCCCGCGCATTCCGCTCCGTCGCCGCTTGAAGCTCGGCACGGGGGTCCACGCGGCGGGCGCTTGCGGATCCTCCCGCCGCTCCAACCAAGGAGGCGGCAGCGGTCCACTCAAGAGAAAGCGGAGCCTTGTTTGATGAATCAAGACAAGGACTCAGAAGAATATCAACAAAAATAAGAAGGGATACGCGAGAGAATTGACACTTACGCCGAAACCTTTTGTGGCTGCTTCACCACCTTGCGGAAGCGAGCAGCCTTCGCGGCCGCCTTGTCCCGCTTTGTCGCCGCCGCCGTGCTCTTGGGCTTCTTCGGCGGACTGCCGAATAGGCTCGGCCCGGCGCTTCTGCGCGCCGCCTCGGGCAGCCGGCGCGGCAGATGAACCCGCGCCATGATCGGACGCCGGCTGGCGGCGCGGGACGACTTCTGCCTCGTCATCATCCGGCCAGTCGTAGAAGCTGACGCCAAGCCCGGAGCCGCCTGCCTCGCCGCCTCCCACCAGGGTGTTGTCGTCCAGAGCGGCCGCCCCCAAGTCAGGGTCGTCCAAGTCGTGCGTCGCCCGGTCGAGGAGATATTGGCGCTCCACCCCCGCTGCCCCAGCTGCCGGTCGAAGGAGGGGGCTCTGTCAAGACAAACCGACTGGTCAGAGTCGGCCAAGAGAAACTTGGTGACAAAAGTAAAGAAGTGAAGAAAAAGAAAGCTTACCATAGGCGGGGGATTGGCACGGGAGTACGGCTCCTTGCCAAACTGCCACTCGTCGGTGAGCTTGCAGTTCGCGAGGTAGTTCACCATGAGAGCTACCTCTGCATGAGGCATCTCCTTGGTGCACATCCGACTCGGATCGAGTTGGCCGCTCATTTGACAAATCGTATGAGGGCGGCCTTGGAGCGGGAGCACCCGGCGCACCACGAATGCAGCCAGCAGGTCGGACCCGGTCAGGCCCTCCGACTGGACCATTACCCGGAGTCACGTGACGGCGGCGGCTCCAGCAGGCGACAACGTTCTGGCCCGATAGGACCACTGGGCCGCCTCCCAGCCGGCGGGCCGGCTACATAAGCCGGCAAGTTGACGAAGTCACCTTGAGGAGCGACGTTCTTCACATAGAAGTAGGATTTCTGCCAGAGCTTCACGGACTGGATCAGCGTGATGGGAGGAAAAGGGTTGTCGGCTACCGACCTCCGCACCATGATGATGGCGCCGCTCTGAGCCGGCACGCCCTGCATGGTGGTGCCGAGCTTGGACTGGAAGAATTCCCCCCAGAGCTCTAGGGTGGGAAGGACGCCGATGAAGCCCTCGCACAAAGTGACGAAGGCAGACGGCAGCACCACCATGTTTGGAGTGAGGTGGTGCGGCTAGAGCTGGTAGAATTCGAGGAAGGACTGGAAGAAGCCGCTCGCAGGCAGGCCAAGGTCGCGCAGGAAGTGCGAGCGGAAGATTACCTACTCGCCCTCCTCCGGCGCCGGCGAGATCTCCCTCTCCGGCGCAAGACGGACCTGCACATGGCCCCTGCCGGGCAACCGCCGTGTCTTGCGGAGGAAGTCGATGTGGTCCGCATGGACGTTGGAGCCGTCCCAGTCTCCGCCGCGCAACATGATGGCAAGAAGCCGATGAGAAAGGCGCGGCGACGGCGAAAGCACGGCCCTGCGGTGGCAAAGCTGCGGGGTAGTGTGATGACTGGAGGGATGGCGCGGTGGCGAGGGGCTACGACGATGGACAGGTAGAAGAAGAAGATGGCGGAGCGAGGGTGAGCGTGCGAGCGTCTGCCGCTCCCCCTCCTTCCCTATTTATAGCCTGGTGCGGCTAAGCCGAGGAGGCGAGGCGTGGGGGGACGTGGGATTAACTGCGCCCACTCCCCCACGTCCCGCGATTATTGCGCCCTAACGGCATGCGGAAACTGTTGTTGGAAGGTGAATGGCCTGTTTTGGGCCACAGAAGATCCACACCTAGGCCTAGGCGTGGTAGTGGTGGGCCCCGGCCTGCGGCGGCGTCCCGTCACGCACGTGGGCTGGCAGGCTCTTCCAGCCGGAGGGTGCCACATGGCGCGCGGGCGGCAAGCGGCCGGCCCGCAACCCGGCGGGCGCGCCAGCTGGCTCCCGCCTTCAGACTTCAAAACATCACCAAGACGGCGCACCTGATCAAGGCCGGCTCCTAGCTGCTGGCTCTTCAAGATAGGAAGCTGATTGAGCTTCTCGTCCTCCTTTCAGCCTCGAAGCCCAACCAGCTTCGGGGACAACTGTCGGAGTAAATGGCCACGGGTAGCCTAACCGACTCCCCTGGCTCTTTGAAAAATTATCGGGCTGATCGAGCCTTCAAGCACCCAAAGCACAGGGCCGCCTTCCCCTGGCCGGCTATTTCACGGACCGACTATGGGAAGATGGCCCGACCCTAAAAACCCTCCCGGAGAGAGCCACAAGATGGCCGACTCCAAGAAGCTGGCCACAAGAGGACCGACTCCCAGAAGCCGGCCGCAAGAAGACCGGCTCCCGGCGAGCGGCTAAGATTGCACCCTCAAGGGCTGCACCCACATAACAGTGACGAGACGGGCGGTGGCTACAGTACAGCCTGCCACCCCCGAATCCCGGAGCACGCATGGCCACAGTACGCCGTACGGGTCGGCCATCCCCCGTCCGGCGCGGCACTGTTGCCATGTTGACCATGACGCCACCCACGACAGGCTGTCAGTACGGCCCGCGGGCGGCGGGCCCCTTCAATCAGAGAGATGCTGGTAGACGGCCAAGCCTCCCCCAGTCGGCCTAGGGCATAGCCGGCGCCCGATAGCCGGCTACCTCCCACCCATGAAGTATGTGCATCATTAAGGAGACAAGACGAGGTAAGGCTACAGTGAGAGCCCGCCAGGCGGCGGCACTGTAGCCATGCTCACCTCGACAAAGCCCTCGTCATCAGGGGCGAGGCTACAGTAACCAGCCACCGACAAGACCCCCAGGCGGTGGGGCCGGCCTGTCGGCCAAGAGGCCGGCAGCCGGCGGGACCCACCAGTCGGCGGGCCCCAGCGGCCGGTGGAGAAGCCGGCGAATACAGACACTAACGGCTAGGACCCGCGTCCAGCCAGATTACCATTTAACCCCCAGGGGGTAGGCCTATATAAACCCCCGGGGCACCCATGCAAAGTGTTGATCTAATAGAGTTTTAGACACCACATAGAGAGAAGAGGAGAGCTAGCCTTGCCCTTCTTCTTCCTCTAGCAAAACAGCTCAAGGAGCCACTTGTGTTGATCTAGTGACCATGCGGAGACCCCGCAGAGCAGGACTTGGGGTGTTATCTCCACGGAAAGCCCCGAACCTGGGTAAGATTCGCCGGCGTGCATGTCTTCGCCTTATCCCGTTTCCAGGCACCGGCGATGTCTTACTGGCTCCCACAATGATAAGCCACCCGTTGGCATATGTCGCACCTACCACCCGACACACGTATCATGACGGAAGTGTATTTTTTGTAGAGATGGTTGTCACTTTATTGTATGAAATGCAATCGCCATGTAATTGCTTTACTTTATCACTATGCGGTAGCGATAGTTGTAGAAGCAATAGTTGGCGAGACGACAACGATGCTACGACGGAGATCAAGGTGTCAAGCCGGTGATGATGGAGATCATGACGGTGCTTTGGATATGGAGATCAAAGGCAAAAGATGATGATGGCCATATCATGTCACATATTTTGATTGCATGTGATGTTTATCTTTTATGCATCTTATTTTTCTTAGTACGGTGGTAGCATTATAAGATGATTCTGAAGGAAATATGCCCTAGAGGCAATAATAAAGTTATTATTTATTACCTTATATCATGATAAATGTTTATTATTCATGCTAGAATTGTATTAACCGGAAACATAATACTTGTGTGAATACATAGACAAACAGAGTGTCACTAGTATGCCTCTACTTGACTAGCTCGTTGATCAAAGATGCTTATGTTTCCTAGCCATAGACATGAGTTGTCATTTGATTAATGGGATCACATCATTAGGAGAATGATGTGATTGACTTGACCCATTCCGTTAGCTTAGCACTCGATCGTTTAGTATGTTGCTATTGCTTTCTTCATGACTTATACATGTTCCTATGACTATGAGATTATGCAACTCCCGTTTACCGGAGGAACACTTTGTGTGCTACCAAACGTCACAACGTAGTTGGGTGATTATAAAGGTGCTCTACAGGTGTCTCCAAAGGTACTTGTTGGGTTGGCATATTTCAAGATTAGGATTTGTCACTCCGATTGTCGGAGAGGTATCTCTGGGCCCACTCAGTAATACACATCACTATAAGCCTTGCAAGCATTGTAACTAATGAGTTAGTTGCGGGATGATGTATTACGGAACAAGTAAAGATACTTGCCGGCAACGAGATTGAACTAGGTATCGAGATACCGACGATCGAATCTCGGGCAAGTAACATACCGATGACAAAGGGAACAACGTATGTTGTTATGCGGTTTGACCGATAAAGATCTTCGTAGAATATGTGGGAGCCAATATGAGCATCCAGGTTCCGCTATTGGTTATTGACCGGAGAGGTGTCTCGGTCATGTCTACATAGTTCTCGAACCCGTAGGGTCCGCACGCTTAACGTTACGATGACAGTTATATTATGAGTTTATATGTTTTGATGTACCGAAGGTTCTTCGGAGTACCGGATGTGATCACGGACATAACGAGGAGTCTCGAAATGGTCGAGACGTAAAGATTGATATATTGGAAGCCTATGTTTGGATATCAGAAGTGTTCCGGTTGAAATCGGGATTTTTCCGGAGTACCGGGAGGTTACCGGAACCCCCCGGTAACTTAATGGGCCTTAGTGGGCCTTGGTGGAAGAGAGGAGAGGAGGCCAGGGCAGGGCCGCACGCCCCTCCCCCCAGTCCGAATAGGACAAGGAGAAGGGGGCGGCGCCCCCCCTTTCCTTCCTCCCCTCCACCTCTTCCCCACCTCTCTCCTAGTCCAACATGGAAAAGGGGGGAGTCCTACTCCCGGTAGGAGTAGGACTCCTCCTGGCGCGCCTCTCCCCTTTGGCCGGCCGAACCCCCCTTGCTCCTTTATATACGGGGGCAGGGGGCACCTCTAGACACACAATTGATCATTTATCACTTAGCCGTGTGTGGTGCCCCCCTCCACCATATCACACCTCGATAATATCGTAGCAGTGCTTAGGCGAAGCCCTGCGTCGGTAGAACATCATCATTGTCACCACACCGTCGTGCTGACGAAGCTCTCCCTCAACACTCGGCTGGATCGGAGTTCGAGGGGCGTCATCGAGCTGAACGTGTGCTGAACTCGGAGGTGCCGTGCGTTCGGTACTTGATCGGTCGGATCGTGAAGACGTACGACTACATCAACCGCGTTGTGTCAACGCTTCCGCTTTCGGTCTACGAGGGTACGTGGACAACACTCTCCCCTCTCGTTGCTATGCATCACCATCATCTTGCGTATGTGTAGAATTTTGTTTGAAATTACTACGTTCCCCAACGGTGGCATCCGAGCCTGGTTTTATGCGTTGATGTTATATGCACGAGTAGAACACAAGTGAGTTGTGGGCGATATAAGTCATACTGCTTACCAGCATGTCATATTTTGGTTCAGCGGTATTGTGAGATGAAGCGGCCCGGACCAACATTACGCGTACGCTTACGCGAGACTGGTTTCACCGTTGCGAGCACTCGTTGCTTAAAGGTGACTGGCGGGTGTCTGTCTCTCTCACTTTAGTTGAACCGAGTGTGGCTACGCCCGGTCCTTGTGAAGGTTAAAACAGCACCAACTTGACAAACTATCATTGTGGTTTTGATGTGTAGGTAAGAACGGTTCTTGCTAAGCCCGTAGCAGCCACGTAAAACTTGCAACAACAAAGTAGAGGACGTCTAACTTGTTTTTGCAGGGCATGTTGTGATGTGATATGGTCAAGACATGATGCTGAATTTTATTGTATGAGATGATCATGTTTTGTAACCGAGTTATCGGCAACTGGCAGGAGCCATATGGTTGTCGCTTTATTGTATGCAATACAATCACCATGTAATTGTTTTACTTTATCACTCAGCGGTAGCGATAGTCGTAGAAGCAATAGTTGGCGAGACGACAACGATGCTACGATGGAGATCAAGGTGTCGTGCCGGTGACGATGGTGATCATGACGGTGCTTCGGAGATGGAGATCACAAGCACACGATGATGATGGCCATATCATATCACTTATATTGATTGCATGTGATGTTTATCTTTTATGCATCTTATCTTGCTTTGATTGACGGTAGCATTATAAGATGATCTCTCACTAAATTTTAAGATAAAAGTGTTCTCCCTGAGTATGCACCGTTGCCAAAGTTCGTCGTGCCCAGACACCATGTGATGATCGGGTGTGATAAGCTCTACGTCCATCTACAACGGGTGCAAGCCAGTTTTGCACACGCAGAATACTCAGGTTAAACTTGACGAGCCTAGCATATGCAGATATGGCCTCGGAACACTGAGACCGAAAGGTCGAGCATGAATCATATAGTAGATATGATCAACATAGTGATGTTCACCATTGAAAACTACTCCATTTCACGTGATGATCGGTTATGGTTTAGTTGATTTGGATCACGTAGTCACTTAGATGATTAGAGGGATGTCTATCTAAGTGGGAGTTCTTAAGTAATATGATTAATAGAACTTAAATTTATCATGAACTTAGTACCTGATAGTATCTTGCTTGTCTATGTTAATTGTAGATAGGTTGCTCGTGCTGTTGTTCCGTTGAATTTTAATGCGTTCCCTGAGAAAGCAAAGTTGAAAGATGATGGTAGCAATTACACGGACTGGGCCCGTAACTTGAGGATTATCCTCATTGCTGCACAGAAGAATTACGTCCTGGAAGCACCGCTGGGTGCCAGGCCTGCTGCAAGAGCAACACCAGAGGTTATGAATGTCTCGCAAAGCAAAGCTGATGACTACTCGATAGTTCAGTGTGCCATGCTTTACGGCTTAGAACCGGGTCTTCAACGACGTTTTGAACGTCATGGAGCATATGAGATGTTCCAGGAGTTGAAGTTAATATTTCAAGCAAATGCCCGGATTGAGAGATATGAAGTCTCCAATAAGTTCTATAGCTGCAAGATGGAAGAGAATAGTTCTGTCAGTGAGCATATACTCAAAATGTCTGCGTATAACAATCACTTGATTCAACTGGGAGTTAATCTTCCGGATGATAGCGTCATTGACAGAATTCTTCAATCACTGCCACCAAGCTACAAGAGCTTCGTGATGAACTATAACATGCAAGGGATGAATAAGACAATTCCCGAGCTCTTCGCAATGCTAAAGGCAGCGGAGGTAGAAATCAAAAAGGAGCATCAATTGTTGATGGTCAATAAGACCACTAGTTTCAAGAAAAAGGGCAAAGGGAAGAAGAAGGGGAACTTCAAGAAGAACAGCAAGCAAGTTGCTGTTTAGGAGAAGAAACCCAAATCCGGACCTAAGCCTGAGACTGAGTGCTTCTACTGCAAGCAGACTGGTCACTAGAAGCGGAACTGCCCCAAGTATTTGGCGGATAAGAAGGATGGCAAGGTGAACAAAGGTATATGTGATATACATGTTATTGATGTGTACCTTACCAGAGCTCGCAGTAGCACCTGGGTATTTGATACTGGTTCTGTTGCTAATATTTGCAACTCGAAACAGGGACTACGGATTAAGCGAACACTGGCCAAGGACGAGGTGATGATGCGCGTGGGAAACGGTTCCAAAGTCGATGTGATCGCCGTCGACACACTACCTCTACATCAACCTTCGGGATTAGTATTAGACCTAAATAATTGTTATTTGGTGCCAGCGTTGAGCATGAACATTATATCTGGATCTTGTTTGATGCGAGACGGCTATTCATTTAAATCAGAGAATAATGGTTGTTCTATTTATATGAGTAATATCTTTTATGGTCATGCACCCTTGAAGAGTGGTCTATTTTTAATGAATCTCGGTAGTTGTGACACACATATTCATAATGTCGAAGCCAAAAGATGCAGAGTTGATAATGATAGTGCAACTTATTTGTGGCACTGCCGTTTAGGTCATATCGGTGTAAAGCGCATGAAGAAACTCCATAATGATGGACTTTTGGAATCACTTGATTATGAATCACTTGGTACTTGCGAACCGTGTCTCATGGGCAAGATGACTAAAACACCGTTCTCCGGAACTATGGAGAGAGCAACTAATTTGTTGGAAATCATACATACAGATGTATGTGGTACGATGAATATTGAGGCTCGTGGCGGATATCGTTATTTTCTCACCTTCACAGATGATTTGAGCAGATATGGGTATATCTACTTAATGAAACATAAGTCTGAAACATTTGAAAAGTTCAAAGAATTTCAGAGCGAAGTTGAAAATCATCGTAACAAGAAAATAAAGTTTCTACGATCAGATCATGGAGGAGAATATTTGAGTTACGAGTTTGGCCTACATTTGAAACAATGCGGAATAGTTTCACAACTCACGCCACCCGGAACACCACAACGTAATGGTGTGTCCGAACGTCGTAATCGTACTTTACTAGATATGGTGCGATCTATGATGTCTCTTACTGATTTACCGCTATCGTTTTGGGGTTATGCTTTAGAGACGGCTGCATTCACTCTAAATAGGGCACCATCAAAATCCGTTGAGACGACACCTTATGAACTATGGTTTGGCAAGAAACCAAAGTTGTCGTTTCTTAAAGTTTGGGGTTGCGATGCTTATGTGAAGAAACTTCAACCTGATAAGCTCGAACCTAAATCGGAGAAATGTGTTTTCATAGGATACCCAAAGGAGACTGTTGGGTACACCTTCTATCACAGATCCGAAGGCAAGACATTCGTTGCTAAGAATGGATCCTTTCTGGAGAAGGAGTTTCTCTCAAAAGAAGTGAGTGGGAGGAAAGTAGAACTTGATGAGGTAACTGTACCTGCTCCCTTATTGGAAAGTAGATCATCACAGAAACCAGTTTCTGCGACACCTACACCAATTAGTGAGGAAGTTAATGATAATGATCATGAAACTTCAGATCAAGTTATTACTGAACTTCGTAGGTCAACTAGATCAAGATCCGCACTAGAGTGGTTCGGTAATCCTGTTCTGGAGGTCATGTTACTAGACCATGGCGAACCTACGAACTATGAAGAAGCGATGGTGAGCCCAGATTCCGCAAAATGGCTTGAAGCCACGAAATCCGAGATGGGATCCATGTATGAAAACAAAGTATGGACTTTGGTTGACTTGCCCGATGGTCGGCAAGCCATTGAAAACAAATGGATCTTCAAGAAGAAGACTGACGCTGATGGTAATATTACTGTCTATAAAGCTCGACTTGTTGCGAAAGGTTTTCGACAAGTTCAAGGGATTGACTACGATGAGACCTTCTCACCCGTAGCGATGCTTAAGTCTGTCCGAATTATGTTAGCAGTTGCCGCATTTTATGATTATGAAATTTGGCAAATGGATGTCAAAACTGCATTCCTGAATGGATTTCTGGAAGAAGAGTTGTATATGATGCAACCGGAAGGTTTTGTCGATCCAAAGGGAGCTTAACAAAGTGTGCAAGCTACAGCGATCCATTTATGGACTGGTGCAAGCCTCTCGGAGTTGGAATAAACGCTTTGATAGTGTGATCAAAGCATTTGGTTTTATACAGACTTTTGGAGAAGCATGTATTTACAAGAAAGTGAGTGGGAGCTCAGTAGCATTTCTGATATTATGTGGATGACATATTGCTAACTGGAAATGATATAGAATTTCTGGATAGCATAAAGGGATACTTGAATAAGAGTTTTTCAATGAAAGACCTCGGTGAAGCTGCATATATATTGGGCATCAAGATCTATAGAGATAGATCATGACGCTTAATTGGACTTTCACAAAGCACATACCTTGACAAAGTTTTGAAGAAGTTCAAAATGGATCAAGCAAAGAAAGGGTTCTTGCCTGTATTACAAGGTGTGAGATTGAGTAAGACTCAATGCCCGACCACTGCAGAAGATAGAGAGAAGATGAAAGATGTTCCCTATGCTTCAGCCATAGGCTTTATCATGTATGCAATGCTGTGTACCAGACCTGATGTGTGCCTTGCTATAAGTTTAGCAGGGAGGTACCAAAGTAATCCAGGAGTGGATCACTAGACAGCGGTCAAGAACATCCTGAAATACCTAAAAAGGACTAAGGATATGTTTCTTGTTTATGGATGTGACAAAGAGCTCATCGTAAATGGTTACGTTGATGCGAGCTTTGACACTGATCCGGACGATTCTAAATCGCAAACCGGATACGTGTTTACATTGAACGGTGGAGCTGTCAGTTGGTGCAGTTCTAAGCAAAGTGTCGTGGCGGGATCTACGTGTGAAGCGGAGTACATAGCTGCTTCGGAAGCAGCAAATGAAGGAGTCTGGATGAAGGAGTTCATATCCGATCTAGGTGTCATACCTAGTGCATCGGGTCCAATGAAAATCTTTTGTGAGAATACTGGTGCAATTGCCTTAGCAAAGGAATCCAGATTTCACAAGAGAACCAAGCACATCAAAAGACGCTTCAATTCCATCTGGGATTTAGTCCAGGTGGGAGACATAGAAATTTGCAAGATACATACGGATCTGAATGTTGCAGACCCGTTGACTAAGCCTCTTCCACGAGCAAAACATGATCAGCACCAAGACTCCATGGGTGTAAGAATCATTACTGTGTATTCTAGATTATTGACTCTAGTGCAAGTGGGAGACTGAAGGAAATATGCCCTAGAGGCAATAATAAAGTTATTATTTATTTCCTTATATCATGATAAATGTTTATTATTCATGCTAGAATTGTATTGACCGGAAACATAATACTTGTGTGAATACATAGACAAGCAGAGTGTCACTAGTATGCCTCTACTTGACTAGCTCGTTGATCAAAGATGGTTATGTTTCCTAGCCATACACATGAGTTGTCATTTGATTAATGGGATCACATCATTAGGAGAATGATGTGATTGACTTGACCCATTCCGTTAGCTCAGCACTTGATCGTTTAGTATGTTGCTATTGCTTTCTTCATGACTTATACATGTTCCTATGACTATGAGATTATGCAACTCCCGTTTACCGGAGGAACACTTTGTGTGCTACCAAACGTCACAACGTAACTGGGTGATTATAAAGGTACTCTATAGGTGTCTCCAAAGGTACTTGTTGGGTTGGCGTATTTCAAGATTAGGATTTGTCACTACGATTGTCGGAGAGGTATCTCTGGGCCCACTCAGTAATACACATCACTATAAGCCTTGCAAGAATTGTAACTAATGAGTTAGTTGCGGGATGATGTATTACGGAATGAGTAAAGAGACTTGTCGGTAACGAGATTGAACTAGGTATCGAGATACCGACGATCGAATCTCGGGCAAGTAACATACCGATGACAAAGGGAACAACGTATGTTGTTATGCGGTCTGACCGATAAAGATCTTCGTAGAATATGTGGGAGCCAATATGAGCATCCAGGCTCCGCTATTGGTTATTGACCGGAGAGGTGTCTCGGTCATGTCTACATAGTTCTCGAACCCGTAGGGTCCGCACGCTTAACATTACGATGATAGTTATATTATGAGTTTATATGTTTTGATGTACCGAAGGTTGTTTGGAGTCCCGGATGTGATCTCGGACATAACGAGGAGTCTCGAAATGGTCGAGACGTAAAGATTGATATATTGGAAGCCTATGTTTGGATATCGGAAGTGTTCCGGGTGAAATCTGGATTTTTCCGGAGTACCGGGAGGTTACCGGAACCCCCCGGTAACTTAATGGGCCTTAGTGGGCCTAGGTGGAAGAGAGGAGAGGAGGCCAGGGCAGGGCCGCACGCCCCTCCCCCCAGTCCGAATAGGACAAGGAGAAGGGGGCGGCGCCCCCCCTTTCCTTCCTCCCCTCCACCTTTTCCCCCACTCTCTCCTAGTCCAACATGGAAAAGGGGGGGAGTCCTACTCCCGGTAGGAGTAGGACTCCTCCTGGCGCGCCTCTCCCCTTTGGCCGGCCGAACCCCCCTTGCTCCTTTATATAATGGGGCAGGGGGGCACCTCTAGACACACAATTGATCATTGATCTCTTAGCCGTGTGCGGTGCCCCCCTCCACCATATTACACCTCGATAATATCGTAGCAGTGCTTAGGCGAAGCCCTGCGTCGGTAGAACATCATCATTGTCACCACGCCATCGTGCTGAGAAACTCTCCCTCAACACTCGGGTGGATCGGAGTTCGAGGGACGTCATCGAGCTGAACGTGTGCTGAACTCGGAGGTGCCATGCGTTCAGTACTTGATCGGTCGGATCGTGAAGACGTACAACTACATCAACCGCGTTGTGTTAACGCTTCCGCTTTCGGTCTACGAGGGTACGTGGACAACACTCTCCCCTGTCGTTGCTATGCATCACCATGATCTTGCATGTGCGTAGAATTTTTTTGAAATTACTACGTTCCCCAACAGATTCCTCACTAAAATTTCAAGGTATAAGTGTTCTCCCTGAGTATGCACCGTTGCTACAGTTCGTCGTGCCGAGACACCACGTGATAATCGGGTGTGATAACCTCTACGTTCACATACAACGGGTGCAAGCCAGTTTTGCACGTGCAAAATACTCGGGTTAAACTTGACGAGCCTAGCATATGCAGATATGGCCTCGAAACACTGAGACCAAAAGGTCGAACGTGAATCATATAGTAGATATGATCAACATAGAGATGTTCACCACTGAAAACTACTCCATCTCACGTGATGATTGGACATGGTTTAGTTGATATGGATCACGTGATCATTTAGATGACTAGAGAGATGTCTATCTAAGTGGGAGTTCTTAAGTAATATGATTAATTGAACTTTAATTTATTATGAACTTAGTCCTGATAGTTTTTGCATATCTATGTTGTTGTTGATCAATGGCCCGTGCTACCGTTCCCTTGAATTTTAATGCATTCCTAGAGAAAGCTAAGTTGAAAAATGATGGTAGAAATTACACGGACTGGGTCCATAACTTGAGGATTATCCTCATTGCTGCACAAAAGAATTACGTCCTGGAAGCACCGCTAGGTGCAAGGCCCGCTGTAGGAGCAACTCCGAACGTTATGAACGTCTGGCAGACTAAAGTTGATGACTACTCGATAGTTCAGTGTGCCATGCTTTACGACTTAGAATCAGGACTTGAAAGACGTTTTGAATGTCATGGAGCATATGAGATGTTCCAAGAGTTGAAGTTAATATTTCAAGCAAATGCCTGAGTTGAGAGATATGAAGTCTCCAACAAGTTCTATAGCTGCAAGATGGAGGAGAACAGTTCTATCAGTGAACACATACTCAGAATGTCTGGGTACCATAATCACTTGACTCAGATTAGTGTCATTGACAGAGTTCTTCAATCACTGCCACCAAGCTATAAAGGCTTCATGATGAACTATAATTGCAAGGGATGGAAAAGACAATTCCCAAGCTCTTCGCTATGCTTAAGGCTGCGGAGGTAGAAATCAAGAACGAGCATCAAGTGTTGATGGTTAACAACACCACTAGTTTCAAAAGAAGGGCAAAGGGAAGAAGGGGAACTTCAAGAAGAATAGCAAGCAAGTTGCTGCTCCCGGGAAGAAGCCCAAGTCTGTACCTAAGCCTGAAACTGAGTGCTTATATTGCAAAGGGACTGGTCACTGGAAGTGGAACTGCCCCAAGTATTTGGCGGATAAGAAGGATGGCAAAGTGAAAGGTATATTTGATATACATGTTATTGATGTGTACCTTACTAATGCTTGTAGTAGCGCCTGGGTATTTGATACTGGTTCTGTTGCTCATATTTGCAACTCGAAATAGGGGCTACGGATTAAACGAATATTGGCTAAGGACAAGGTGATGATGCGCGTCGGAAATGGTTCCAAGGTCGATGTGATCGCCATCGGCACGCTACCTCTACATATACCTTCGGGATTAGTTTTAGACCTGAATAATTGTTATTTTGTGCCAGCGTTGAGCATGAACATTATATCTAGATCTTGTTTGATACGAGACGGTTATTCATTTAAATCAGAGAATAATGGTTGTTCTATTTCTATGAGTAATATCTTTTATGGTCATGCACCCTTGTTGAGTGGTCTATTTTTGTTGAATCTCGATCGTAGTAATACACATATTCAAAATATTGAAGCCAAAAGATGCAAAGTTAATAATGGTAGTGCAACTTATTTGTGGCACTGCCGTTTAGGTCATATCTGTGCAAAGCGCATGAAGAAACTCCATGCTGATGGGCTTTTGGAATCACTTGATTATGAATCACTTGATGCTTGCGAACCATGCCTCATGGGCAAGATGACTAAGACTCCGTTCTCCGGAACAATGGAGCGAGCAACTGACTTATTGGAAATAATACATACTGATGTATGCGGTCCGATGAGTGTCGAGGCTCGCGGCGGGTATCGTTATTTTCTGACCTTCACAAATGATTTGAGCAGATATGGGTATATCTACTTAATGAAACATAAGTCTGAAACATTTGAAAAGTTCAAAGAATTTCAGAGTGTGAAAATCATCATAACAAGAAAATAAAGTGTCTATGATTTGATCGTGGAGGTGAATATTTGAGTTATGAGTTTGGTCTTCATTTGAAACAATGTAGAATAGTTTCGCAACTCACGCCACCTGGAACATCACGGCGTAATGGTGTGTCCGAACGTCGTAACCGTACCGTATTAGATATGGTGCGATCTATAATGTCTCTTACCGATTTACCACTATCGTTTTGGGTTTATGCTTTAGAGACGACTGTGTTCACGTTAAATAGGGCACCATCTAAATCCATTGAGACGACACCATATGAACTGTGGTTTGGCAAGAAACCTAAGCTGTCGTTTCTTAAAGTTTGGGCTGCGATGCTTATGTGAAAAAGCTTCAACCTGATAAGCTCGAACCCAAATCGGAGAAGTGCGTCTTCATAGGATACCCAAAAGAAACTGTAGGGTATACCTTCTATCACAGATCCGAAGGCAAGACATTTGTTGCTAAGAATGGATCCTTTCTAGAGAAGGAGTTTCTCTCGAAAGAAGTGAGTGGGAGGAAAGTAGAACTTGATGAGGTAATTGTACCTTCTCCCGAATTGGAAAGTAGTTCATCACAGAAATCAGTTCTAGTGTTGCCTACACCAATTAGTAAGGAAGTTAATGATGATGATCATGAAACTTCAGATCAAGTTACTACAAAACCTCGTAGGTCAACCAAAGTACGTTCCGCACCAGAGTGGTACAGTAATCCTGTTCTGGAAGTCATGTTACTGAACCATGACGAACCTACAAACTATGAGGAAGCGATGATGAGCCCAGATTCCGCTAAATGGCTTGAGGCCATGAAATCTGAGATGGGATCCATGTATGAGAACAAAGTGTGGACTTTGGTTGACTTGCCTGATGATCGGCAAGCCATAGAGAATAAATGGATCCTCAAGAAGAAGACTGATGCTGATGGTAATGTTACTGTCTACAAAGCTCGACTTGTTGCAAAAGGTTTTTGACAAGTTTAAGGAGTTAACTATGATGAGACCTTCTCAACCGTAGCGATGCTTAAGTCTGTCCGAATCATGTTAGCAATTGCCGCATTTATGATTACCAAATTTGGCAAATGGATGTCAAAACTGCCTTCCTTAATGGATTTCTTAAAGAAGAGTTATATATGATGCAACAGAAGGTTTTGTCGATCCTAAAGGTGCTAACAAAGTGTGAAAGCTCCAGCGATCCATTTATGGACTGGTGAAAGACTCTCAGAGTTGGAATATACAATTTGATAGTGTGATCAAAGCATATGGTTTTATACATACTTTTGGAGAATCCTGCATTTACAAGAAAGTGAGTGGGAGCTCTGTACCATTTCTAATATTATGTGTGGATGACATATTGTTGATTGGAAATAGTACAGAATTTCTGGATAGCATAAAAGGATACTTGAATAAGATTTTTTCAATGAAAGACCTCAGTGAAGCTGCTTATATATTGGGCATCAAGATCTATAGAGATAGATCAAGACGCTTAACTGGAATTTCACAAAGCACATACCTTGATAAAGTTTTGAAGAAGTTCAAAATGGATCAGTCAAAGAAAGGGTTCTTGCCTGTGTTACAAGGTGTGAAGTTGAGTCAGACTCAATGCCCGGCCACTGCAGAAGATGGAGAGAAAATGAAACTCTTTCCCTATGCCTCAGCCATAGGTTCTATAATGTATGCAATGCTGTGTACCAGACCTGATGTGTGCCTTGCTATAAGTTTAGCAGGGAGGCACCAAAGTAATCCAGGAGTGGATCACTGGACAGTGGTCAAGAACATCTTGAAATACCTGAAAAGGACTAAGGATATGTTTCTCGTTTATGGAGGTGACAAAGAGCTTGTCATAAATGGTTACGTCGATGCAAGCTTTGACACTGATCCGGATGACTCTAAGTCACAAACCGGATACGTATTTATATTGAATGGTGGAGCTGTAAGTTGGTGCAGTTCCAAGCAGAGCGTCGTGGCGGGATCTACGTGTGAAGCGGAATACATAGCTGCTTCGGAAGCAGCAAATGAAGGAGTCTGGATGAAGGAGTTCATATCCGATCTAGGTGTAATACCTAGTGCATCAGGTCCAATGAAAATCTTTTGTGACAATACCGGAGCAATTGCCTTGGCGAAGGAATCCAGATTTCACAAGAGAACCAAACACATCAAGAGACGCTTCAATTCCATTCGCGATCAAGTCAAGGAGGGAGACATAGAGATTTGCAAAATACATATGGATCTGAATGTTGCAGACCCGTTGACTAAGGCTCTTCCACGAGCAAAACAGGATCAGCACCAAGATTCTATGGGTGTTAGAATCATTACTATGTAATCTAGATTATTGACTGTAGTGCAAGCGGGAGACTGAAGGAAATATGCCCTAGAGGCAATAATAAAGTTGTTATTTATATTTGCTTATATCATGATAAATGTTTATTATTCATGCTAGAATTGTATTAACTGGAAACTTAGTACATGTGTGAATACATAGACAAAACAGAGTGTCCCTAGTATGCCTCTACTTGACTAGCTCGTTGATCAAAGATGGTTATGTTTCCTGACCATACACATGTGTTGTCATTTGATGAACGTGATCACATCATTAGAAAATGATGAGATGGACAAGACCCATCCGTTAGCTTAGCATAATGATCGTTAAGTTTTATTGCTATTGCTTTCTTCATGACTTATACATATTCCTCTGACTATGAGATTATGCAACTCCCAAATACCGGAGGAACACCTTGTGTGCTATCAAACGTCACAACATAACTGGGTGATTATAAAGATGCTCTACAGGTGTCTCCGAAGGTGTTTGTTGGGTTGGCATAGATCAAGATTAGGATTTGTCACTCCGAGTATCGGAGAGGTATCTCTGGGCCCTCTTGGTAATGCACATCACTATAAGCCTTGCACGCAGTGTGACTAATGAGTTAGTTGTGGGATGATGCATTATGGAACGAGTAAAGAGACTTGCCGGTAACGAGATTGAACTAGGTATGATGATACCGACGATCGAATCTTGGGCAAGTAACATACCGATGACAAAGGGAATAACATATGTTGTTATTGTGGTTTGACCGATAAAGATCTTCATAGAATATGTGGGAGCCAATATGAGCATCCAGGTTCTACTATTGTTTATTGATCGGAGATGTGTCTCGGTCATGTCTACATAGTTCTTGAACCCGTAGGGTCCGCACGCTTAACATTCGATGACGATTTGTATTATGAGTTTTATGTTTTGGTGATCGAAGTTTGTTCGGAGTCCCAGATGAGATCACGGAAATGACGAGGAGTCTCGAAAAGGTCGAGAGGTAAAGATTCATATATTGGAAGGTAGTATTCGGACATCGGAATGGTTTGGAGTGGTTCGGGTATTTTACCGGAGTACCGAGGGGTTACCGGAACCCCCCGGGGATGATTGGGCCTACATGGGCCCTAAGGGAGAGAGAGGATAGCCCACGGGGGGGGGGGGGGGGGGGTGGCGCACGCCCCCCCTCCTAAGGAGTCTGAATAGGACAAGGAGGAGGGGGTGCGGCCCCCCTTTCCTCTCCCTCTCCCTCTCCTTCTTTTTCCATCCGGTGAAAGAAAGGAAAAAGGAGGGATCCTACTCCTAGTAGGACTCGCCCCCATGGTGCGCGCCTCCTGGCTGGCCTCCTCCTCCTCAAATATTGTTCTCTTAGCCGTGTGTGGTGCCCCCCTCCACAGATTACTCCTCCGGTCATAGCGTCGTAGTGCTTAGGCGAAGCCCTGCGCCGATCACATCACCATCACCGTCACCATGCCGTCGTGCTGACGGAACTCTCCCTCGACCCTCTGCTGGATCAATAGTTCGAGGACGTCATCGAGATGAACGTGTGATGAACTCAGAGGTGTCGTACGTTCGGTACTAGATCAGTTGGATTGTGAAGACGTTCGACTACATCAACCGCGTCAACCTAACACTTCCGCTTTCGGTCTACTAGGGTACCCGGACACACTCTCCCCCTCTCGTTGCTATGCATCTCCTAGATAGATCTTGCGTGAGCGCAGAATTTTTTTGAAATTGCATGCTACGTTTCCCAACAGGGATCACGACATATATTTTTCGTAGTAATGGTAGAACTCAAGCTTCTAGAGTTTTTCGAATTCAGTGGATGTCAGCCAGCCGTCCACCGTGCAGGGTATGGAAAGCATGTAGCGTGTCGGGATGCAGAGGCATTGAACGGGACCCTGGTCGGAGGAGACGATGGCTCTGAGGAGATCAAATTCAGGAAAGACAGATATCTGACGACATTTGAGATTAAGAGGCGCGGTGCGCTAGAGAGTGCGCCAACGAGATGCGACGACTTGTGTGCGGCAGCCATCCTTGGTGGGGAGAAGGGAGATGATCTCCCCAAGGATGTCATCCGGGAGATCGCTTATGCGGTCCACCGGATATTCTATGGGTTCGTCAGATCCTGGTGGGGGGAGGGGGCTCGTCGTTTCTCCCCGCGCTGCCAGGTGCGGAATCTACAACTGGCGTCACCGCTGACGGGAGCCTCATCTTCTTGGCGCTGGGGCCAGCCGACTCCATTTTCCTTGCGAGCGTCGCGCCAAGCTCACGGTTTTGAGCAGAGTAGCAAGAGACGAGCCTAGTGGCAGTGCGAGTGGGGAAGAAGGATGGCTGGAGTTTTCTGTAGGAGTGAGGAAGAAGAGGCGCATGCCTTTTCTGTACGAGTGAGGAAGAAGGTGAGCGGGGGTTTTCTGTACGAGTGAGGAAGATGGGGAGCGGGGGGAATTGGGGGCGACGGAAGCGAGAGAGTCCAGCGAGCTGTAGTATAAGTGGAAGCAAGGAGGAAGGAGGGTTTTTTTGGAAGTGCCCCCTCTTCAAGAAATATGGGCTTTTCCTTGCAAAAAACAAAAACAAATGGGCTTTAAGATAGATAGGCTTTTGTATCGGCCCAGTCGGCTGCCCGTGTTTCGTACTGGAGGGCCTTAACACTAGAGGCATCCCATTAGAGACACTCTCCAGCTCTCCAGCTTATTTCCCATTCGAAAGAAAAAAGCGATGCCTCCATCTTAATTATGGCTCCTCGTCGGTAACATTTTTCAACTTGAAAAAAAGTTATAGCTCCTTTTTGGGCCGGCTTGGCATCCACCAAATTGGAGGATGGTGTACTGCATGCAGACACTCACACTGGTCGTAGCACGGCAAAATGACGGGTCAAATAACTTGCCCACAATATACATAGATTGTAAAGGTTGACACTCTAACATTGACACTAAACTAAGCTTCACAAGATACGGTGTGCATACTAGCTAACATTCACAAGCACTTAAGTTCATCATGTTTACACATCTAAATGATTCACAGGACTATAACCAACACAAAGCTGTGAGAAGGTGTAGAAATAAAGAAAAAATGATAGATGCTTCTCTGAGCAAAGGGCCTCCCTACGCATGCATTAATTTCCTGGGCATGCTTCTTTCTGCTCAATGTTGCGTGCCCTTTGAGCATGTTGGCAACTCCACAACTAGCTTGATGGCTCATCTTGCAATTTACGTTGACACATTGCAGCAAACAGAGGAGGCAATGGAGATCACTCAACATAAGACCATTTTGTGCAGTTCCACTGAAATCGTCTTTATTGTCCTGAATGTGAAAAGATAGGAAAGCACTGTACTTAAACGGTGTCGCAAAACAGTAGCAGATATCAATAGCTCGGCATGACAAAACACGATCATCTAGACGAAGGGGATACTAACCCGTGTGAGGAAGATTATGCATAATTTTATAGGTGGTTAGTTGATTTCCACCTTGGGATCCCCTATGATGGCATGGAGGAAATTCTACGCAATCGATGAGCGCAATTCCTTCTGTGTGGCTATAAAAATTTGTCCGACTAACCCCAATATCTTTTTCTGTGCAGTTCCACTAAAATAATGCACCGCTATTTGCACGACCCCTACTCACCAGCTAGGACATCAATGACTCGGTCTCTTTTATCTTGCGTTGACGGAGCGCCTGCAGTGCTTGTTTGCTCCTCCACACATGAAAGGCTCATTCCACACTGCAAACAACAAGTCAACGTACGAATAAGCTTATTTCATCTTGCGTTGGTCATTCTACCTAGTTAAGAATGTAGGAATACCTGGAGCACCGTGAGGTCAGCTGATAGCAGGTTCCACTAAAATTGAGGTTTGTGCTTCCGTTTGCACAAATAGACACCATATGGAGATAGACAACCCTGTGTGCACAAATATGTAACAGGGTTATTTAAGCAGTGTCATTTTTTTTGCAGCGGCATATGATTAACAGCAACATCTCATATGTTATCAATGGCATTACAGTGAAAATATGAAAAAGTGCCATTAACTAAGAAGTGCCATCACATCAAATCAACACTGGCACTAGATTAACAGGGGCTTACATTAACATGCATAACAATTGCATTATGACTATGTGATGACAGATTGGGAGTAGCACTTGATCAGTACGTACATGCACGGTTAACAGGAATGGTCGTTCTAACAAAGAGTGATACGGAAAGGACAAACACATCATCGTGTCAACCATTATGCAATTAAATTTTGTGCAGTTCAACGAAGATGCAGCTATGTTACCGGTGTCAGAGTTTAGTGTAACGGCCCAAAACACTCTTTATGAGAAATAAAGCAAGACAAAAGCATTTCACAAAACAGTGGTGGCATTGATTCATTTTATCAATGGCAATAGATTGACAACAGCATAACAACGACCATTAACAGTGTCATTGTTTCATTTTACCTCTGATGTTAGATTAATAGCAGCAGTAAGGGCATAGGGACAAGGGAGGCACAAGCACGTTTTACATCCACCGATGCATAAAGTGGTGAGACAGAGGTGTTGCCGAGTGCGGAAAACATGCAAAGCATGTATGGATTTGTGCATTTTTTGTTCTCGTCAGTGACCATTGCTATGTGACCACATGAAATCTAGACGTGCTCATTCTCGGTTGCATTGTCGACCCAACACCCCCACTTTCTGTCCTTTTTTTACCAAGAGACCGGTCTGGCCAGCATCTTTATTTCCCTTTCCAACCAAGAGATCAGTTCGTTAGCCAGTATCTGCAGTACCTTTTTTCCTCTAATAGTAAAAATTTAGGTGGTGTTCGAGTGTTCGACAAGCTGATGGAGCTAGCTACATGGAGAGCTTTGTAATACTAGAAGAATATCCACATGCAGGATGCAGCGACGTGGGGAGCAATCCTAACTTGATGAAAAAAGGGATGCAACAGCGTGGGGAGCTGGGCCATTAGAACAAGGCCGGTTCTAAAAAAAAGTTATACCTCCGGTCAGCGCGATGTGGCGAGGCAGGCGGGCGGATCTGCCAACTCGACGGTGGGACGCAAGGTTGAGGACGACCTCCAACGCCGGCGCCAGGTCAAAGAAGACGATGCACGTCGGCTTCCTCCCTTGCCACCGGCGACCACTAGCGGAAGGTATCCGACTAGATCTATGTCAACCGGAGAGAAGAGAGAGAGAGAGAGACAAAGAGAATGGACAACACGGTCTTGTTTAGATCTGGAGAGGGTGAGAGAGTGAGAAGAAGAGAACAACCCTAGCAAGCAAGTCCCAAAGTGGACTAGTGGAGTAGTAATTGTTTTTTCCTCCATAGCGATCATTTTAAATTGAATACGCGCGCAGCCATATTTTTTATTTAACGTACCATAAAAAGAAACTCAATCAATAACCGTGCTACCACGTTCAAGTCGCACTTGGTATGGCTGACATTTGGTCCCAGACCCCACATTAAGTGGATGACTAGATGTCTCAAATTGTCACGTTACCTGCCTTTTCGTGTGCAGATGCGCTCCACCATGAGTGTACCCGGGCATGTGCGTGAGGGTAGAGTGAAGTCTGATTTACTCCCTCCGTCCCAAAATAAGTGTCCCAAGCTTAGTACAACTTTGTATTAGAGTTAGTATAAAGTTGAGACACTTATTTTGGGACCGAGGGAGTATAAACCTTGAGGTTGTAGAGCTAGTCGGAAACAAACCCTCACCTTTAAATCCTTGAAGTTTGTACCACGTCCTCTGTAATCCCGGTCATTTTTAACCTTAAGGGCATGTGCGGTTCAAGGGGTTTTAACGGGGATTAACAGGGATTGTGGGGGATTAAATCATGTACAAGCCAAATTCCCCTCCATTCCACTCCAAACCCCTGGGGAGGAGGTCGAACCGAACAGGGCCTAAGACTAAAAACAGTGGGAGTAACTTAATTCCATACAGTATCATAATATGATACTCAACCCTCTCTTTCTTCATTTAATTCTATGCCACCTCATCAAATTTGCCTAGTTGGCATGCATGATACTACTTATGATACTCCCATTACAACCAGCCTGGTAGAATTAATATACCTAATCTAAATGGTCGCCGCCCGATCTCTTTCTCCTCCTCCAACATCCGGCTGAAGAAGAATCATGTAAGACACCGACTATTTTCGCCAGCGTCGCCTCGGCGGTGGCCTTCATGGGATACAATCGGCGGCGGCCTCCCGTGTTCTACTTCTCCTCGATGATGGCGACGGGCGGGGACATGCTGGCCGTCACCTTATTGATATCCGCGTAGCCATGTCACCTCGTGGACATCTGTGTCGGCTTCTTTCTCTGCCTGCATGGCACGGCTCCGCGTGCGTCGACGACGGATGGCGCAGTCGCTGGTACTGGAGGCGTTGTACGACGCGGCGGCGTCGAGGGCAACGACGATGTCCGTGCCGCCGTGCTCCCCGACAAGCCGGTGTGGAGCAAGTCGGCACTCTTCCTCGAGTTGTATTGGAGCGGCCAGCTTCGGAACCACGCGCTAGCTTAGTGCGGCAACTGCCTCCGACGGATTAGGTGAGGTAGGTGGAGCAGCGAGCTGCCTCGCTCGTAACTGCTGGGCTCGACGGGCCACCCAGACGGCTTTTATGCCAGAGAACTACTCATCTTGCTCGTCGGATGCTGCCGAAAGAGTGGAGAAAATGGTGGAAGGAGGAGCTTGGCCGACGTGCTGCTCCTGAACGGACGTGTGTGGCCGGAGTGGGTTTCTCGCATTCCACATGGGTTTAAATGCAGGTTTTTGAATGCGGCAAGGAGGCGGGTACAACTGGGAGGGCAGTGGGCAGCGTCCTCGGCCAGCGCGCCGCTTCAAATGGCGGACATAGTGAGAGGTCGCGTCCGCCCTTCCCCCTTGACTGTGGACCTTGACCGTGTACGTCCGGCTTTGTGGAAAACATTATCCTTGGTCGTAATGGTGAGTATCATATACTAGTATCATGCATATTATACTAGTGTATGATACTACGTCCGTAATGCATAGTATCATAAGTTAGTATCTTAGGTTGCCTTATTAATTGCCATGCATGACACAAAGTAGTACAAAATTTAATGACACGGTATCATGATATGATACTACACCCTCTCTTTCCTCATTTAATTGTGTGCCACATCATCCAAAAAGTCTAGTTGACATGCATGATACCACTTATGATACTTCCATTATGACCAGCCGACCTTGATGGTCTACGTCACCTTGTGTCCAGATCTGAGATGCCACGTGTACCAGATGAATGACTCCAAGTTCGACCACCGTGATGCTAGGTGCGAGCCGAGGAACACTGTTGTAGAGACCCCCCTCATAATTTTCCTACATTGGTCGTTTGATTCATAGGATAAAATGCTATAGGATTTTTTCCCTATGAAATCATGTGTTAATTGGCAATCTAGCATCGACTCCAACTTTTTTTTCACTTCCTTTGTTTTTCCTGTGTCAAACACTCTGTTTTTTAGGGGAACACTATGTTAATGCTATGGGATCGAAGTGGACATGCCACTCCAATCCTTTATTTTTCCTATTCCTGCATTTTAAGTTCCTACAAAGAGAGTACTTGCTCTAAATGATGTGCCGCTGCAAGAGCCGCCTATATTAATTTACCATGCTCTATAAAGGTGGACCGGCTTTGGCTATAGTATATTGTACTAGGTTAGTAGGTGACCTCGCGCTTGGCTCTTCGCCTCTTCCGAAAGTCGAACAATAATGATGGTACTACAGTAGTACTTCTGGCAATCTGACACCAAATGAACTGTTGCACGTCCACCGCTTGTAAGCAAAAGTTTCTCCTCATGCTGCGAGCCACCGCGCACGCGTTGGCGAGGGAGAAGGCGTAGTAAGCAAGCTTCTAGTCGTTCTGCGAGTTGACAGGACACATCAAAGTTATTTAGTACTCTCTCCAAAAAGGGCCGACCATGTCCATGGCTACCATCACGTGCTCCGTCATTGAGTATGTGCACTATTCATGTTCCATCGAGGAGAAAAAAATATTGCGTAGTAGGTGCCATCGAAGTGCACGACTCACTTACGCACTGCTTATCTCCATTTTCTTGCATGACACATGCACGTTGATGCTAGATGTCCCATGTGTTGGCAACAGGATGAAAAAAGCTCACATAAAAAAAAGAGTGTAAGAACATAGACTCCCGACGACCGAGAAGGAGCAAGGAACCTCGCGGTGGAGCGTCTGCACTCATAATATTTTATATTATTCAGCGATATAAAATCAACCAAATCTCTCCACATTCCGATACCATTCTATAGTGTGAGAATAACTTTGAATGTTACCTCCGTGGGATACCTAGTTATAGTATATCCAGCAGCCCATATCGCTTCTCGCTCCTCATCCTTATAGCGTGCCGACTGTACCTTATATACACTTGCTCTTTGAGCAAAGGCCACCCTAAGCACGCATTAATTTCCAGGGCATGCTTCTTTCTACTCAATGTTGCATGCACCTTGAGCATGTTGGCAACTTCACTGCTAGCTTGTTGGCTCATCTTGCAATTGACGCTAACACATTGGAGCACTCCTGCAAGACCCAGAGGTTAATTTGAGAACAAGTACCTCGAGGTTAATTTGACACACATGCCTTATAGGCTGACAAAAGTCATATCATTTTTTGGAAAGATATCGTGAAGTAACACGATAGACCTTCTTTCAAGCCAATTAACATGTGTTCAAAAAACAAAAATTATCAAAAAGTAACGCGATAGACCTTTGATTAACATGTGTTCAAAAAACAAGTACTCCTGCAAGAACCAGATTGAGAACAAGTACCTCGACGTTAATTTGACAGACATGCCTGATAGGTTGACAAAAGTCATATAACTTTTTTGGAAAGATGTCGTGAAGTAACACGATAGACATTCTTTCAAGCCAATTAACATGTGTTCAAAAAACAAAAATTATCAAAAAGTAACGCGATAGACCTTCGATTAACATGTGTTCAAAAAACAAGTACTCCTGCAAGACCCAGAGGTTAATTTGAGAACAAGTACCTCGAGGATAATTTGACAGGCATGCCATATAGGTTGACAAAAGTCATATCACTTTTTCTTGGAAAGATGTCGTGAAGTAACACTATAGACCTTGTTTCAAGCCAATTAACATGTGTTCAAAAAAATTATCAAAAAGTAACGCGATAGACCTTCGATTAACATGTGTTCAAAAAACAAGTATTCCTAGAAGACATTGAGAACAACTACCACGAGGTTAATTTGATAGGCATGCCTTATAGGTTGAGAAAAGTCATATCACTTTTTTTGGAAAGATGTCATGAAGTAACACGATAGACCTTCTTTCAAGCCAATTAACATGTGTTCAAAAAAATTATCAAAAGTAATGCGATAGACCTTCGATTAACATGTGTTCAAAAACAAGTACTCCAGCAAGACCGAGAGGTTAATTTGAGAACAAGTACCTCGAGGTTAATTTGACAGGCATGCCTTATAGGTTGACAAAAGTCATATCACTTTTTTTTTGGAAAGATGTCGTGAAGTAACACTATAGACCTTCTTTCAAGCCAATTAACATGTGTTCAATTTTTTTGTCAAAAAGTAACGCGATAGACCTTCGATTAACATGTGTTCAAAAAACAAAAAATTACAAAATAAAGACCTCGAGGTTCAACTAATAGGACGGAGCACTATATACATTTAAGCCAATTAAACGTTTATAGTAACCCATCCCGTTAGTTTTAACATTGAGTCCACTTCCCATTCGGTCACCCATCTGATGACTACTCCAGCCTCAGCACAGTTAACTTGGGAGTTCTATTGGATGAGCAATCGGTAGGGAAGTTGGTCCTTGCCGATATAGGAAGCCTCTTCGCATCCTTTATTGCATACCCGGATGACCGCGTGTTGCCTCCCAATGGCCAATGCCACGTCCCCCTGATGTCTACTACGCAACCTTCTCCTTGTAGACGTTGTTGGGCCTCCAAGTGCAGAGGTTTGTAGGACAGTAGCAAATTTCCCTCAAGTGGATGACCTAAGGTTTATCAATCTGTGGGAGGTGTAGGATGAAGATGGTCTCTCTCAAACAACCCTGCAACCAAATAACAAAGAGTCTCTTGTGTCCCCAACACACCCAATACAATGGTAAATTGTATAGGTGCACTAGTTCGGCGATGAGATGGTGATACAAGTGCAATATGGATGGTAGATGTAGGTTTTTGTAATCTGAAAAAATAAAAACAGCAAGGTAACTAATAATAAAAGTGAGCGTAAACGGTATTGCAATGCTAGGAAACAAGGCCTAGGGTTCATTCTTTCACTAGTGCAAGTTCTCTCAACAATAATAACATAACTGGATCATATAACTATCCCTCAACATGCAACAAAGAGTCACTCCAAAGTCACTAATAGCGGAGAACAAACGAAGAGATTATGGTAGTACGAAACCACCTCAAAGTTACTCTTTTGGATCGATCTATTCAAGAGTCCGTAGTAAAATAACTCGAAGCTATTCTTTCCGTTCGATCTATCATAGAGTTCATACTAGAATAACACCTTAAGATACAAATCAACCAAAACCCTAATGTCACCTAGATACTCCAATGTCACCTCAAGTATCCGTGGGTATGATTATACGATATGCATCACACAATCTCAGATTCATCTATTCAACCAACACAAAGTACTTCAAAGAGTGCCCCAAAGTTTCTACCGGAGAGTCAAGACGAAAACGTGTGCCAACCCCTATGCATAGGTTCATGGGAGGAGCCCGCAAGTTGATCACCAAAACATACATCAAGTGAATCAATAGAATACCGCATTGTCACCACGGGTATCCCACGCAAGACATACATCAAGTGTTCTCAAATCCTTAAAGACTCAATCCGATAAGATAACCTCAAAGGGAAAACTCAATCCATTACAAGAGAGTAGAAAGGGAGAAACATCATAAGATCCAACTACAATAGCAAAGCTCGCGATACATCAAGATCGTATCACCTCAAGAACACGAGAGAGAGAGAGAGATCAAACACATAGCTACTGGTACATACCCTCAGCCCCGAGGGTGAACTACTCCCTCCTCGTTTTGGAGAGCGCCAGGATGATGAAGATGGCCACCGATGAGGGATCCCCCCTCCGGCAGGGTGCCGGAATAGGGTCCGGATTGGTTTCTGGTGGCTACAGAGGCTTGCGGCGGCGGAACTCCTGATCTCTTCTGTTCCCTGATGGTTTTAGGGTATATTGGTATATATAGGCGAAAGAAGTTGGTCAGGGGAGCCACGAGCGGCCCACGAGGGTGGAGGGCGCGCCCAGGGGGGTGGGCGCAGCCCCCTGCCTCGTGCCTTCCTCGTTGCTTCCCTTACGTGCACTCGAAGTCCCTTGGATTGCTTCCGTTCCAAAAATAACTCTCCCGAAGGTTTCATTCCGTTTGGACTCCGTTTGATATTCCTTTTCTGCGAAACACTGAAACAAGGGAAAAAACAGAAACTGGCACCGGGCTCTGGGTTAATAAGTTAGTCCCAAAATAATATAAAAGTGCGTAGTAAAGCCCATTAAACATCCAAGATGGATAATATAATAGCATGCATACTTCATAAATTATAGATATGTTGGAGACGTATCACCCCCGCGAATGTAGAAGCTTCCCTCGCTCGTCTAGCTGGTTCGCGCGTTTCCCCCTTTTTTTGCCGCCTGCCCACCTATAGAACTGTCTCACACCGGCCAATTCCTCTCCAAACACCTAGGGAGGTAGTTGAACCGAACAAGTCTAACTTGTTTCTAGTGGGTACATTGATGTGGCATCGATGAGATAGCTGACTCTAGAAAAATAATTAACTACCACGTTGGCATACATGAGCATGGGGCCCACTTGTCAGCGTGCTGGATGGAGGAAGGAACGCAAGACAAAATGGAGCGCGGAAGGGTGCAAATCTATTCGCTCACGTGTGATGACCACTGGAGCAATCCACTCAGATTGTACTACGTTAAAAAATCCGTGCAAACACGGCCAGTTATACTGTGAGTAGGTTACCATGCACTTTGCTCTTTGCCTCTTCCGGAAGTCAAACAATGATGATGGTATTTGAGTATAGATACTTCTGGCAATTTGACATCGAATGAACTGTTGCACGTCCACCGCCTGTATTAAGCGCACTATTGCTACCTCTTGAGCATGCGTTGGTTTTCCCTTGAAGAGGAAAGGGTTTTCTAGCAAAGTAGCGTAAGTATTTCCCTCAGTTTTTGAGAACCAAGGTATCAATCCAGTAGGAGACTACACGCAAGTCGCCTAGTACTTGCACAAACAAATAAGAACCTTGCAACCAACGCGATAAAGGGGTTGTCAATCCCTTCACGGCCACTTGCAAAAGTGACATCTGATAGAGATAATAAGATAAATATTTTTGGTATTTTTATGATATAGATTGGAAAGTAAAGATTGCAAAATAAAAGACGGAAGAAAAAGTAAATTGATAGGAAAATAATATGATGGAAGATAGACCCGGGGCCATATGTTTCACTAGTGGCTTCTCTCAGGATAGCATAATCTATGGTGGGTGAACAAATTACCGTCGAGCAATTGATAGAAAAGTGGATAGTTATGAGAATATCTAGGCATGATCATGTATATAGGCATCACGCCCGCGACAAGTAGACCGAAACGATTCTGCATCTACTACTATTACTCAGCACATCGACCGCTATCCAGCATGCATCTAAAGTATTAAGTTCATAAGAACAGAGTAACGCATTAGGCAAGATGACATGATGTAGAGGGATAAACTCAAGCAATATGATATAAAGCCCATCTTTTTATCCTCGATGGCAACAATACAATACGTGCCTTGCTGCCCCTGCTGTCAGTGGGAAAGGACATCGAAAGATTGAACCCAAAGCTAAGCACTTCTCCCATTGCAAGAAAGATCAATCTAGTAGGCCAAACCAAACTGATAATTCGAAGAGACTTGCAAAGATATTTAAATCATACATATATGAATTCAGAGAAGAACCAAATATTGTTCATAGATAATCTTGATCATAAACCCACAATTCATCGGATCTTGACAAACACAACACAAAAAGAATTACATCGAATAGATCTCCAAGAAGATCGAGGAGAACTTTGTATTGAGATCCAAAGAGAGAGAAGAAGCCATCTAGCTAATAACTATGGACCCGAAGGTCTGTGGTAAACTACTCACACATCATCGGAGAGGCTATGGTGTTGATGTAGAAGCCCTCCATGATCGATTTCCCCTCTGGCGGAGCGCCGGAAAAGGCCCCAAGATGGGATCTCATGGGTACAGAAGGTTGCGGCGGTGGAAATTGTAACATCCCAAATTCTCAATTTGGAATGTTATTCATTAGATCATCATTGCATAGCATATTTTATTGCATTTTGGCAAATCCTCGAAAATCCTAAGCAACTCAAGGACCCTCGAAGAGAGTTGGGGATTTTTCGCGGTTTTCATATTTGACTTTTATCAAATAATGAAACGAGGATTTTAGGTTTTAATTATTTTTCTCCCCGAAAAATATTTCGTATTAAAATGAGAGGAGAAAATATGACTTCTCCAAAATAATTGAAATATTGGAGGAAAAATATTAAAATCAAATATTTGATTTTATTCGGATTTTATTTGCAATTTTAATTGCATTAGAAAAAAATTGCACGTTTTCAAAACTGCATTTTTGAGCCAAGAAAATGTTCATCTCGTTCTAATTATTTTAATTGGACGGTGAAAATTTGTTTTCCCATTTTGGATTTTTATTTATTTTTCTATGATTTTTCTTAGGTTCGGCGAAATTATTTAAAAAAAAGTCGCGAGCGCGCCGACTGGGCCGAAGCCCAGCCGACGGCCCAGCTCCCCGCGCGGCCCAGCGCCCCGTCTCCCTCCCGAGAACGCCAGCCGCCGCCGCCCGTGTACTGGTCGGACACGACGCCGCCGCTGTCGCCCCTCCCCAAGGCAGCAGCACACCCCCCCTCTTAAATACCCCAGCCCCGCCGCCTCCCTCTCCTCACACCACCCCGACGCCCGAAGCCGCCTGAAGGAGCCGACCCCGCCGCCGAAGGAGGAGCCGCCGGAGCTCCCGAACGCCGCCGCCCGCCGCCCCGTTCGTCGCCCCTCGCCGAAGCCGACGACGCCCGCACCCCGCCGCCCCTCGCCACCCCCGTCCAGACCCCGCCAAAGCCCGTCCCAAGCCTCGCCGGAGGTTAGCCGCCGCCGCCGTCCGTTTTTTTTTAAAAAAAACCCGCCTCGGTTTAATTTTTTTCGAACCCTAGGTTTATTTTTTTAGATCGGTTTATTTATTTTCTGTCGGTTTAGTTAGTTAGTGAGCGTTCGCCCGATCCGTTCGTTTAAACGAACTGTTCGTCAGTTTTCTTTTTCGTCGGATTTTCCGCGATTATTCCAGATCGCGATTTCTGATCAGATTTTCGTTCTGGTATATCTTTTAGCTCGTTTATCGGAATCAGGCGATTCAAGCGCATAGAGTTTCGTCTCGAAATTCTCTTTACGTTTAACCTATTCAAACAAATTTTTGCTACTGTAAAATTTGACTTAGATTCAGATTAGTAAACGAAGCTTGTTTCTTTCGCCGTTTGACTTTTGTTGCTTCGTTCGATTTGTTTCTTTTTGCAAACCGGAGTTCTTAAGTTGAACTTTCTGGTTAGATCTTTTATTCGAGTTGTACCTATGTATTTGATGAGTGCTTATTGTATGCTTGTTTGTTTGCGATAGAGTACCCGGAGTGCGCCGCTTGCTACTTCGAATCTCTAGGTTTCACGGATCATCAGCAAGGCAAGTAACACTTTGATCATACTTCTTTTACTACCCAGTTTTATTGCATTAGACCAATCCTCAAACATTGCATGATTAGGATCTAATTAAATTGTGGGTATTGGGAAGTAGTTGAGGTAGTACCTATTACCTGTTTATTATCAAACCTTTGGGAGTTACTTCTACGTTTTCTTATATCGCTATGCTATGCTAAGTAGACGTGGATTGGGTATGAGTGTTACCATGACAGATGTGACATTATTAATTAATGGTTAACCTTAAGGTGGCAACTAAAACTCACATCTGGGTGGATTGAGGTACCTGGGTATTCCAGGATTGCCTGTTTTTCTTTTGGACCGCCACCCAGGTTCAAAGGGATCATGAGATTATTCATGCTAGAAACTTCCGTGTGCAGCCGCAAGCTACTATGGGCTCTAGCATAGTTGACTAAGTTGTGTGAACTCTTACAGTGGTAGACTAGCAGATGTAGGGGAAAGTAGGTGTAACGGTCTACCCTTTAGTAAGGTGCAAACACTTCTGAAAGACTGTGTCTCGGTCATCCGTTTCTCAAACATCATGTAGTGCGAGAATCAAGCAGAGGCGATCAAGTCTTGTGGGGAAAAGTGCACAAAACTCTGCAAAGTGTATAAACTAATCATGGTTAGCCATGTCCCCGGTTATGGACATCTTGAGTATCTAGTACTTGGATTATCCTGTGAATCTCATCATGTTACTCTAATTAATTTTGTTGGGTTAATGATGATACTTAATTGGGATTGAGATGCTGTCAACCATCTCAATGTTTAACAACCACCATGATAGTTAAATAAAATTTATTCCTTTGTAGTAGGGAAAAATTGGCTTTTCGCAAAACTGTAACCATAGAGCCTTCTACCAGCCATATATGCATGTAGTATAGCATTATTTTGTTCATTACTCTCTATGTGTTACATTGCCAGCATATTCCATGTGCTGACCCATTTTCGGGCTGCAACGTTTCATGTTGCAGACTTTTCAGACGACGAGTAAGGTGCCTTAGGTCGTGGTCTTATACTCAGTGATGCCGTTGGAGTTGATGGACTCACTTATCTTCCAAGTCTTCCGCTGTTATCATTTTTAGATGGTCTTAAGCCATATTTGTCATACTTATTTCTCTCTTGAGATACTCGATGTAATAAGTGTGTGATTGCTACTCTGTTATAAATCCTCCATTTGTACTGTGCGTGTCAGCGTTACTAATCCAGGGATGACACTGGTGCACGGTAGATCAGACTGTTTGAGGTCTAGTCGCTACAAAGGTGGTATCAGAGCACACGCTGACTGTAGGACACGACCACTAAGCTTAAACCCTAGAACACTACTCTCTTCTCATTTCTGACTCCTCTCCACTTTCTACTCTTTTAGGAATGGCGGATGCAAGGAACAAGTTCATGCAACTGGATGAAGATACACCTTTTGGATGACACTTGAAGGAAGTCACTAAGTACCTGAACATCGGAATACAAAGTTTCACCGGGACTTACAAAGCCACACTACCAGAAGAGGAGCGCTGGAAGATTCAAGTTCAAGTTCCAGGAAGGACGTTTACGCCAGTCACTGAGCCTATAGAGTTTTCCTTTGATGCACCAACCTGGAGTTTAGGGAAGAGCATGGCAGCCCACATCTCTATGGGACGCATTGGAGAAGTCTACCACAGGGAGCTTAAGGATACTATTTATCAGATTTGTGGATGCTGAGATGAGCAATGGGAGATGATCAGCACCAAGAAGGATGGATCAATTGCAGCTTTCATCTACGAGCAAAACCAACACATTCGTCGCCAGGAGAACCAGATGTGCGCAGACATGATAGATCTGAAGAAGGCATTGACCAAGATCACGGAGTTGGAGGAAGAACTCAAGTCTACGCGCGATGGATATGAGGAGGAGAGCGCCACGTTGTTGGAAAAGAATGACGACCTGATAAAGAAGATCGGAGTATTCATGGGAGACTCAGCACCAGGAGGAGAAGATGACGATTCTACTTGCCCGGATAACTACATCATCATCGACGACACCGACTCAGACCCCAGTGAAGATGACTTTGTTGATGAAGCTGGAGCAGATATCGTGGAGTCTTCGACCGATCAAAATTTCTAGCAGACCACCATAATCAGTAGTAGTATTCCCCCATGTATATAGTATAGTCCGAGCACTTTGTAACGATAGTTAGATCGATTGTATGCCTTGTTTGATTGAGTGATATTGATTGTGTTTGTCTCATGAGCATATGGGTAGTGTTTTCTCTCTAGACCTCATTCTATTCTAAATTCTCATCTTTTCTAAACCTATCAGATGCCTCCGAGACGCGACACCGGATTTGTTTTCCCATCGGAGATCACTCAGTTGATTCAGCAGCAGAATGCCCTGATGCAAGTGTTAGTATAGAACCAAGGCAACAACAACAACAACAACAACAACAACAACCCACCACCACCACCTGTTGATCACTTAGCCCGTTTCTTAAGGTTAAATCCGCCGGTGTTTTCCAGCAGCACCGAGCCGATTGTTGCAGATGATTGGCTCCGCAAAGTTGGAAGGGAGTTGACCACTGCAGGATGCACAGATGTGGAGAGAGTGCGATTTGCCGCACATCAGCTTGATGGACCCGTAGCCTCATGGTGGGAGAATTACACAGCCACACACCCTATTAACACTGTCACATGGGACCAGTTTCAGCAAGCTTTCCGTACTGCCCATGTTTCAGCAGGAGCTATGGCCATGAAGAAGCGTGAGTTTCGCAACCTACGCCAAGGAGGACGTACCGTAGGCCAGTATGTGGAGGACTTTAGTAAGTTAGCACATTATGCTCCAGATGACGTTGCTACAGATGCAGCCAAGCAGGAGAAGTTTCTGGAAGGACTAAATGATGAGCTGAGCATGAAGTTGATGGTAGCAACCTTCAACAACTACCAGGAGTTGGTAGATAGAGCTCTCATGATTGAAGGGAAGCAGCAGTAGATTGAAAACCGTAAGAGGAATTATGGACAAGGGAAGTACAATTCTGGAGCTCAGCAGAAGCCAGGTTTTACCCCGAAATCGGGAGGACAGTTTCAGCATACCCATGGAGGAGTTAGTTCGCACAACCATAATGGCCCCAAGAATGGTAATGGGAATGGAGGAAGCAACGGCCAGAACCATACCATCCCTTCAACCCCAGCTAAGAGAAACCTGAGCCAAGTCACTTGCTTTAAGTGCCAGAAGACTGGACATTGTGCCAATGAATGTCCTGAAGCCCAGAATGGAAATGGCAATGAAAGCTCTGGGAAGAAGCCAAACCCTTTCAACAAAGGACATGTGAACCACGTTAGCGTGGAGGAGGTTGAAGCTCAGCCAGATGCAGTAATGGGTAAGTTTTTGGTTAAGTCATTTGCTGCAATCGTTCTTTTTGATACTGGTGCATCGCATTCATACATATCAAGGGGATTTGTGGATAAGTTTAAGTTGCCCACCAAAGTTCTCAGAACACCTATGTTAGTAACCTCGCCAGGAGCAGAGTATATGGCAAGCCAAGGATATTTTCAGATGCCATTGGCCATAGGTAGGCATGTTTTCCCCTCAGACCTAATAGTTTTGGAGTCGCAAGGTTTGGATGTAATATTGGGAATGGATTGGCTATCGATGTATGGGGGAAACATCGATTGCGCCTGTAAGACGATTTTGCTTACCACCCCAGAATGGAGAAGGATTAAGTATGTATCTCGGCATGTGCCGAAAAGGACTCAAGTAAATTCCTTATCAGGAGTTGTACAGGAGGAAGTACCAGTGGTGAAGGATTACCCGGATGTATTTCCAGAAGAGTTGCCAGGCATGCCACCAGATAGAGACATAGAGTTTTTGATTGAACTTTTGCCAGGCACAGGGCCGATATCTAAGAGACCGTACAGGATGCCCGCTAAGGATTTGGAAGAAATTAAGAAGCAGATCAAGGAGTTACTGGATAAAGGCTATATTCGCCCAAGTTCTTCACCTTGGGGATCACCCGTACTTCTAGTGGAGAAGAAAGATGGATCATTTAGGATGGTTGTTGATTATCGAGGATTGAATGAAGTGACCGTCAAAAATAAGTACCCACTGCCGATGATCAATGATCTGTTTGACCGATGACAAGGTGCTAAGGTATTTTCCAAGATCGATCTACGATCAGGATACCATCAGTTAAAGATTCGAGAGCAGGATATACCTAAGATGGCTTTTACCACCAGGTATGGGCTGTACGAGTATACCGTTATGTCATTTGGTCTGACTAAAGCACCTGCCTATTTCATGAACCTGATGAACAAAGTGTTTATGGAGTTTTTGGATAAGTTCGTCGTAGTGTTCATTGATGACATTTTAGTCTACTCCAAGAATGAAGAGGAGCATAAGGAACATTTGCGTTTGGTACTTGAGAAGCTCAGAGAACATCAGTTATACGCCAAGTTCAGCAAATGTGAGTTTTGGTTGAAGGAAGTTGGATTCCTCGGACACGTTATATCCGGAGAAGGAATAGCAGTAGACCCCACCAAAGTTGACACAGTAACAAGCTGGGAATCACCCACATCAGTTGGAGAGATCCGGAGTTTTCTTGGACTTGCAGGATACTACCGGAGGTTCATTGAGAATTTCTCGAGGATTGCTAAGCCCATGACAGAGCTGTTAAAGAAGGACACCAAATTCAATTGGACTGAGGAATGTGAAGCTAGTTTCCAAGAGTTGAAGAAACGTTTGGTTACATCACCAGTGCTGATTCTGCCAGATCAACGCAAGGATTATGATGTATATTGCGACGCTTCACGTTGAGGACTTGGAGCAGTGCTAATGCAGGAGGGAAGAGTTGTTTCATATGCTTCACGACAACTTAAACCCCATGAGAAGAATTATGCCACGCATGATTTGGAGTTAGCAGCCGTAGTACATGCGTTGAAGACATGGAGACATTTTCTCATCGGAAATCACTATGAGGTGTACACGGATCACAAGAGTTTGAAATACATCTTCACGCAGAAGGAGTTGAATCTCAGGCAAAGGAGATGGTGGGAGCTCATAAAGGATTATGATATGAGATTGCATTATCACTCCGGAAAGGCTAACGTAGTAGCTGATGCGTTGAGCCGCAAGAGTCATGTTAACACCCTCATGACCGGAGAGTTACCGAAAGGATTAGCCGAGGACCTGTAACATCCCAAATTTTCAATTTGGAATGTTATACATAGATCATCATTTGCATATCATGTTTTGTTGCATTTTGACAAATCCTCGATAAATCCTAAGCAACTCAAGGACCCTCGGAGAGAGTTGGGGATTTTCTCGAATTTTCTTATTTGATTTTTCAAACGAGGATTTGGAATTTTAATTATTTTCCCTCCGGAAAAATATTTCATTTTATTTTAAATAAACGACAGGAGAAAATATGACTTCTCCAAAATGTTAAAATCATTATTTGGAATTTAATTGGATTTTATTTGCAATTTTTATTGCATTTAAAAAAAATATGCATGTTTTCAAAATATTTATTTTTGATTTTAACAATGTTCACCCTATTCTAGATTTTCTAACTAGACGGGGAAAATTTATTTCATATTTTTCTGATTTATATTTATTTTTCTACTCAATATTCTCCGCAGAACTTAAAAAAAACCCTAGATCGGTTTTTTTCGGTTTTCTTATTTCACGAGCGTTCACCGAACCGTTCGTCGGTTTTTCTCTGTTAACAAACGTCCGTTATTTAACCGTTCGTCCGTTTTTCTTTTTCGTCGGATTTTTCTCGTTATTTTCTCAGATTCGATTTCTGATCGAATTTTCGAATCTGTTTAACTTTTCGCTCGTTTATCGAAATCAGGCGATTCAAGCGCCTAGAGTTTCGTCTCGAAATTCTCTTTCCGTTTAATCTACTCAAACAAGTTTTGCTACAGTAAAATTTGACCTAGATCCAGATTAGCAAACGAAGTTTCTTTCTTTCGCCGTTTGACTTTCGTTGTATCTTTCGAGTTGATTCTTTTTGCAAACCGGAGTTCTTAAGTTGAACTTTCTGGTTGGATCTTTATTTCGAGTTTTACTTGTGCATTAGATGAGTACTGATTGTATGCTTGTTTGTTTGTGATAGAGTACACGGAGTGTGCCGCTTGTTACTTCGACTCGCTAGGTTTTGCGGATCATCAGCAAGGCAAGTAACACTTTGATCATACCCCGTTCATACCCAGTTTTATTGCATTAGATCTATTTCCACAAACACATTGCATGATTAGGATCTAATTAACCTGTGGGTATTGGGAAGTAGTTGAGGTAGTACCTATTACCTGTTCTTTATCAAACCCTTGGGAGTTACTTCTACGTTGCTATTTTTATTGCCATGCTATGCTCGTAGACGTGGATTGGGTTTGAGTGATATTCATGACAGATGTGAGTTGTTTATTAATGGTTCAACTTAAGGTGGCAACTAAAAACTCACATCTGGGTGGATTGAGGCACCTGGAGAACCCAGTGTTGTCTGTATGTATAAGGTCCGCCACCCAGGCTCAAAGGGATCATAAGATTATTCATGCTAGAAACTTCCGTGTGCAGCCGCAAGCTATTATGGGCTCTAGCATAGCTGAGTAGGTTACAGGATCTCTTGAAGAGGTGGACTAGCAGATGTAGGGGAAAGTAGGTGTACCGGTCCATCCAGAGTAGAGAGTGACTTTTTCTGAAAGACTGTGTCTCGGTCATCCGTTTCTCAAATGTCAGGCAGTGCGAGAATCAAGCGGAGGCGATCGAGTCTTGTGGGGAAAAGTGCACAAACCTCTGCAGAGTGTACAAACTGATCATGATTAGCCGTGTCCCCGGTTATGGACAACTTGAGTATCTAGTACCTGGATTATCATTTGAATCTCATCACCGTGATACTTATAATTAATTTTGTTGGGTTAATGATGTTACTTAATTGGGATTGAGTTGGAGGTACCTTCTCAATGTTTCAACCACCATGATAGTTAAATAAAAATTTATTCCTTTGCAGTAGGATAAAATTGGCTTTTCGCAAAAACTGTAACCATAGAGCCTTTCCACCAGCCATATATGCATATAGTATAGCCTTATCATTGTTCATTGCTCTCTATGTGTTACTTTGCCAGCATATTCTATGTGCTGACCCATTTTCGGGCTGCAACGTTTCATGTTGCAGACTTTTCAGACGACGAGTAAGGTGCCTTAGGTCGTGGTCTTATACTCAGTGATGCCGCTGGAGTTGATGGACTCACTTATCTTCCAAGTCTTCCGTTGTTATCGTTATTAGATGGCCTTAAGCCATGTTTATCATACTTAATCTCTCCGGAGATATTCGATGTAATAAGTGTGTGATTGCTACTCTGTTATAAATCCTCCATTTGTACTGTGCGTGTCAGCATTACTGATCCAGGGATGACACTGGTGCACAGCAACACAGACCATTTGAGGTCTGGTCGCTACAAAGTTGGTATCAGAGCACACGCTGACTATAGGACACGACCACTAAGCTTAAGCCCTAGAAAACTTCTCTCTTCTCTTTTCTGACCCCTCTCCACTTTCTACTCTTTTAGGAATGGCGAATGCAAGGAGCAAGTTCATGCAACCAGATGAAGACACGCCATTTGGACGACACTTGAAGGAAGTCACCAAGTACTTGAACATAGGAATACCAAGCGTCACCGGAACCTACAACGCTACATTACCTGAAGAGGAGAGCTGGAAGATTCAAGTTATCATTCCAGGAAGAATGTTTAGTGCCATGAGATTGGTTTTCGAAGCACCAACTTGGAGTTTAGGGAAGAGCATGGCCGCACATATCGCCATGGGACGCATTGGAGAAGTCTATCACCAGGAGCTTAAGGATACAATTTATCAAATTTGTGGACGTCGAGACGCGCAATGGGAGATGATCAAGACCAAGAAGGATGGATCAATTGCAGCTTTCATCCAGGAGCAGAACCAACATATTGGACGCCAGGAGAACCAGATATGCACGGACAAGGAAGAACTGAAGAAGGCATTCACGAAGATCAAGGAACTCCAAGAAGAACTCAAGACTACACGCGAAGACTATTTGGAAGAAATCAACACACTAGTCGGGAAGATTGACGACCTGGAGAATAAGATTGGAGCATTCGTGAGAAATCCAGTGCCAAAAGCAGAAGTCGACGAATGCACTTGTCCGGATAACTACATCATCATCGACGACACCGACTCGGAACCAAGTGAAGAGGAATGGATTGATGAAGCTGGAGCAGACATCATGGAGTCTTCAACGGATCAGAATTTTTAGTAGACTACCATATCAGTAGTAGTTTTTCCCCCATTTAGTAGTATAGCTCAAGCACTTTGTAACGTTAGTTAGATCGATTGTTTTGCCTTGTTTGGATTGATTGAGTGATATTGATTGAATTTGTCTCATGAGCATATGGGTAGTGTTTTCTCTCTAGACCTCATTCTATTCTTAATTCTCATCTTTTCTAAACCTATCAGATGCCTCCGAGACGCGACCCCGGATTTGTTTTCCCGCCAGAGATCACCCAGTTGATTCAGCAACAGAATGCCTTGATGCAAGTGTTAGTTCAAAACCAAGGCAACAACAACAACAACAATCCACCGCCACCACCACCTGTTGACCACTTAGCCCGTTTCTTAAGGCTAAACCTGCCGGTGTTTTCCAGTAGCACCGAGCCGATTGTAGCAGATGATTGGCTCCGCAAAGTTGGAAGGGAGTTGACCACTGCAGGATGCACAGACACGGAAAGAGTGCGTTTTGCCACACATCAACTTGATGGACCCGCAGCATCATGGTGGGAGAATTATACAGCCACGCACCCTATTGACACTGTCACATGGGACCAGTTTCAGCAAGCTTTCCGTACAGCTCATGTTTCAGCAGGAGCTATGGCTATGAAGAAGTGTGAGTTTCGCAACCTACGCCAAGGAGGACGCATCGTAGGCCAGTATGTGGAAGATTTCAGTAAGTTAGCACGTTATGCACCTGATGACGTTGCTACGGATGCAGCCAAGCAGGAGAAGTTTCTGGAAGGATGAATGATGAGCTGAGTATGCAGTTGATGGTAGCAACTTTCAACAACTACCAGGAGCTGGTAGATAGAGCTCTCATGATAGAAGGGAAGCAACAGCAGATTGAAAACCGCAAGAGGAAGTATGGACAAGGGAAGTATAATTCTGGAGCCCAGCAGAAGCCACGATTTACCCCGAAGCCGGGAGGACAGTTTCAGCATACCCATGGAGGAGGTAGTTCGCACAACCATAATGGCTCCAAGAATGGTAATGGGAATGGAGGAGGAAACGGACAGAACCGCACCAACCCATCTACCCCAACCAAGAGAGATCTAAGTCACATTACTTGTTTCAAGTGCCAGAAGACGTGGCATTATGCAACGGATTGTCCCGAAGCCCAAAATGGAAATGGCAATGGAAGCTCTGGGAAGAAGCCGAACCCGTTCAACAAAGGACATGTGAACCACGTGAGCGTGGAGGAGATTGAAGCTCAGCCTGATGCAGTAATAGGTAAGTTTTTGGTTAAGTCATTTACTGCAACTGTTCTTTTCGATACTGGTGCATCGCATTCATACATATCAAGGGGATTCGTAAACAAGTTTAAGATGTCCACCCAAGTTCTCAAAAGCCCCATGTTAGTAACCTCGCCAGGAGCAGAGTATATGGCCACCCAAGGATGTTTTAAGATACCGTTGGCCATTGGAAGGCATGTTTTCCCCTCAGACCTCATTGTTTTGGAATCACAAGGTTTGGATGTGATTTTGGGAATGGATTGGCTATCGTTGTATGGAGGAAACATCGATTGTGCCAGCAAGACTATTTTTCTTACCACCCCGGAAGGAAAGAGGATCAAGTATGTATCCAGGCATATGCCGAAGAGGACTCAAGTGAATTCCTTATCAGAGTTGTACAGGAGGAAGTACCAGTGGTGAAGGATTATCCGGATGTATTTCCAGAAGAGTTGCCAGGCATGCCGCCAGATAGAGACATTGAGTTTTTGATTGAACTTTTGCCAAGCACAGGGCCAATATCTAAGAGACCGTACAGGATGCCCGCAAAGGATTTGGAAGAAATTAAGAAGCAGATCAAGGAGTTACTGGATAAAGGCTATATTCGCCTAAGTTCGTCACCTTGGGGATCACCAGTACTTCTAGTAGAGAAGAGAGATGGATCACTAAGGATGGTTGTTGATTACCTAGGATTGAATGAAGTGACCATCAAAAACAAGTACCCACTGCCGATGATCAATGATTTGTTTGACCGCCTGCAAGGAGCTAGAGTATTTTCCAAGATCGATCTACGATCAGGATACCATCAGTTAAAGATTCGAGAGCAGGATATACCCAAGACAACATTTACCACCAGATATGGATTGTATGAGTATACCATTATGTCATTTGGACTGACTAACGCACCGGCCTATTTCATGAACCTGATGAACAAAGTGTTTATGGAGTTTTTGGATAAGTTCGTCGTGGTGTTCATTGATGATATTTTAATCTTTTCCAAGGATGAAGAAGAGCATGAGGAGCATTTACGATTGGTACTTGAGAAGCTCAGGGAACATCAGTTATATGCCAAGTTCAGCAAGTGTGAGTTTTGGTTGAAGGAAGTTGGATTCCTTGGACATGTTATTTCTGGAGAAGGAATAGCAGTAGACCCTGCCAAGGTTGACACAGTGACAAGTTGGGAATCTCCCACTACAGTTGGAGAAATCCGGAGTTTTCTTGGACTCGCAGGATACTACCGGAGATTTATCGAGAATTTATCAAGGATTGCTAAGCCCATGACTGAGCTATTGAAGAAGGACACCAAATTCAATTGGACTGAGGAATGTGAAGCTAGTTTCCAGGAGTTGAAGCAACGATTGGTTACATCACCAGTGTTGATTCTGCCAGATCAACGCAAGGACTATGAAGTTTATTGCGACGCTTCTCGTCGAGGACTTGGAGCAGTGCTTATGCAGGAAGGAAGAGTTGTTTCGTATGCTTCACGACAACTTAAACCCCATGAGAAGAATTATGCTACGCATGATTTGGAATTAGCAGCCGTGGTGCATGCATTGAAGACATGGAGACATTTTCTCATTGGAAACCATTGTGAGGTGTACACGGATCACAAGAGTTTGAAGTACATTTTCACGCAGAAGGAGTTAAATCTCAGACAGAGGAGATGGTTGGAGCTCATCAAAGACTATGATATGAAATTGCATTATCATCCCGGAAAGGCTAACGTAGTAGCAGACGCGTTGAGCCGCAAGAGTCATGTCAACACCATCATGACAGGAGAGTTACCTCAGAAGTTAGCCGAGGACCTTCGCAAGCTATGTTTGGAGATAGTCCCTAGAGGCTATTTAGCGACATTGGAGATTCAGTCTACCTTGATGGAAAGGATCAGAGAAGCTCAGAAGACAGACAAGGAGATTGAAGAGATAAAGGAGAAGATGAGCAAAGGAAAAGCCAAGGGATTTCGTGAGGATGAGCACGATACCTTATGGTACGAGGACCGCGTATATGTGCCAAATGATCCGGAGATCAGGAAGTTGATTTTGCAAGAAGCCCATGATTCACCGTATTCGATTCACCCAGGAAATACCAAGATGTATTTGGATTTGAAGAATACTTTCTGGTGGACCGGAATGAAGAAGGATATTGCGGAGTATGTAACAGTTTGTGATGTATGTCAGAGAGTGAAGGCAGAGCATCAGAAGCCAGCAGGATTGCTACAGCCATTGCCGATACCCGAATGGAAGTGGGATAAAATAGGCATGGATTTTATCACGGGATTACCCAGGACCCGTTCAGGCTACGACTCGATATGGGTTGTAGTCGACCGTTTGACGAAAGTGGCTCATTTCATTCCAGTTGAGACCACTTACACCAGTGCTAAGTTGGCAAAGATATACATGACTAGGAGAGTATGTTTGCATGGAGTTCCGAGGACCATTGTATCAGACAGAGGAACTCAATTTACCTCGAAGTTTTGGAAGCAGTTACATGAAACATTGGGAACCAGGCTGGAATTTAGTACAACATTTCACCCGCAGACAGATGGACAGACCGAGAGAGTCAACCAGATTTTGGAGGACATGTTGAGAGCATGTGCGCTAGATTATGGATCAAGTTGGGACGACAATTTGCCATATGCGGAGTTTTCTTATAACAACAGTTATCAAACCAGTTTGAAGATGGCCCCTTTCGAAGCTTTGTACGGAAGGAGGTGTAGAACACCGTTGTTATGGGATGAAGTTGGAGACCGTCAGTTGTTTGGACCAGATTTGATTAAGGAGTCTGAACAGAAAGTGAAGTTGATTCGCGATAGGCTCAAGGTAGCCCAGTCCAGGCAGAAGAGTTATGCTGATTCTAAACGCAAGGAGACAGTTCACGAAATCGGAGACAAAGTGTATCTTCGAGTATCACCACTACGAGGAGTAAAGCGCTTTGGAGTTAAGGGAAAGTTAGCGCCTCGTTTTATCGGACCATACAGAGTGTTGGAACGTATGGGAGAAGTTGCCTACAAGCTGGTATTGCCCGAAGGATTGTCTAAAGTTCATGATGTATTCCATGTTTCGCAGTTGAAGAAGTGCCACGCAGAGATGGCTGAGATACCACTGAGAGATACTGTGCCACTGGAAGCGATTCAGTTGGAAAGTGATTTGACTTATGAGGAGAAGCCAGTTAAGATTCTCGAGTATGCCAGCCGAGTTACCCGCAACAAGGTTATCAAGTTTTGCAAAGTCCAGTGGAGTCACCACACAGAAGATGAGGCCACCTGGGAGCGAGAGGAAGATCTACAGAAAAACCACTCCCACCTGTTTTCTAGCCAACCCGAATCTCGAGGGCGAGATTCATCTTAAGGGGGGTAGGTTTGTAACATCCCAAATTTTCAATTTGGAATGTTATACATAGATCATCATTTGCATATCATGTTTTGTTGCATTTTGACAAATCCTCGATAAATCCTAAGCAACTCAAGGTCCCTCGGAGAGAGTTGGGGATTTTCTCGAATTTTCTTATTTGATTTTTCAAACGAGGATTTGGAATTTTAATTATTTTCCCTCTGGAAAAATATTTCATTTTATTTTAAATAAACGAGAGGAGAAAATATGACTTCTCCAAAATATTGAAATACTGGAGGAAAAATGTTAAAATCATTATTTGGAATTTAATTGGATTTAATTTGCAATTTTTATTGCATTTAAAAAAAATATGCATGTTTTCGAAATATTTATTTTTGATTTTAAAAATGTTCACCCTATTCTAGATTTTCTAACTAGACGGGGAAAATTTATTTCATATTTTTCTGATTTTTATTTATTTTTCTACTCAATATTCTCCGCGGAACTTTAAAAAAAACCCTAGATCGGTTTTTTTTCGGTTTTCTTATTTCACGAGCGTTCACCGAACCGTTCGTTTTAACGAACGCGTTCGTCGGTTTTTCTCTGTTAACGAACATCCGTTATTTAACCGTTCGTCCGTTTTTCTTTTTCGTCGGATTTTTCTCGTTATTTTCTCAGATTCGATTTCTCATCGAATTTTCGAATCTGTTTAACTTTTCGCTCGTTTATCGGAATCAGGCGATTCAAGCGCCTAGAGTTTCGTCTCGAAATTCTCTATCCGTTTAAACTACTCAAACAAGTTTTTGCTACAGTAAAATTTGACCTAGATCCAGATTAGCAAACGAAGTTTCTTTCTTTCGCCGTTTGACTTTCGTTGTTTCTTTCGAGTTGATTCTTTTTGCAAACCGGAGTTCTTAAGTTGAACTTTCTGGTTGGATCTTTCTTTCGAGTTTTACCTATGCATTAGATGAGTACTGATTGTATGCTTGTTTGTTTGCCATAGAGTACCCGGAGTGTGCCGCTTGTTACTTCGACTCGCTAGGTTTTGCGGATCATCAGCAAGGCAAGTAACACTTTGATCATACCCCGTTCATACCCAGTTTTATTGCCTTAGATCTATTTCCTCAAACGCATTGCATGATTAGGATCTAATTAACCTGTGGGTATTGGGAAGTAGTTGAGGTAGTACCTATTACCTGTTCTTTATCAAACCCTTGGGAGTTACTTCTACGTTGCTATTTTCATTGCCATGCTATGCTCGTAGACGTGGATTGGGTTTGAGTGATATTCATGACAGATGTGAGTTGTTTATTAATGGTTCAACTTAAGGTGGCAACTAAAAACTCACATCTGGGTGGATTGAGGCACCTAGAGAACCCAGTGTTGTCTGTATGTATAAGGTCCGCCACCCAGGCTCAAAGGGATCATAAGATTATTCATGCTAGAAACTTCCGTGTGCAGCCGCAAGCTATTATGGGCTCTAGCATAGCTGAGTAGGTTACAGGATCTCTTGAAGAGGTGGACTAGCAGATGTAGGGGAAAGTAGGTGTACCGGTCCATCCAGAGTAGAGAGTGACTTTTTCTGAAAGACTGTGTCTCGGTCATCCGTTTCTCAAACGTCAGGCAGTGCGAGAATCAAGCGGAGGCGATCGAGTCTTGTGGGGAAAAGTGCACAAATCTCTGCAGAGTGTACAAACTGATCATGATTAGCCGTGTCCCCGGTTATGGACAACTTGAGTATCTAGTACCTGGATTATCATTTGAATCTCATCACCGTGATACTTATAATTAATTTTGTTGGGTTAATGATGTTACTTAATTGGGATTGAGTTGGAGGTACCTTCTCAATGTTTCAACCACCATGATAGTTAAATAAAAATTTATTCCTTTGCAGTAGGATAAAATTGGCTTTTCGCAAAAACTGTAACCATAGAGCCTTTCCACCAGCCATATATGCATATAGTATAGCCTTATCATTGTTCATTGCTCTCTATGTGTTACTTTGCCGGCATATTCTATGTGCTGACCCGTTTTCGGGCTGCAACGTTTCATGTTGCAGACTTTTCAGACGACGAGTAAGGTGCCTTAGGTCGTGGTCTTATACTCAGTGATGCCGCTGGAGTTGATGGACTCACTTATCTTCCAAGTCTTCCGCTGTTATCGTTATTAGATGGCCTTAAGCCATGTTTATCATACTTAATCTCTCCGGAGATATTCGATGGAATAAGTGTGTGATTGCTACTCTGTTATAAATCCTCCATCTGTACTGTGCGTGTCAGCATTACTGATCCAGGGATGACACTGGTGCACAGCAGCACAGACCATTTGAGGTCTGGTCGCTACAGGACCTTCGCGAGCTATGTTTGGAGATAGTACAGAGAGGCTATGTAGCAACGTTGGAGATTCAGTCTACCTTGATGGAAAAGATCAGGGAAGCTCAGAAGACAGACAAGGAAATTGACGAGATAAAGAAAAGGATGAGTAAAGGAAAAGCCAAGGGATTTCGTGAGGATGAGCACGATACCTTATGGTTTGAGGACCGTGTTTATGTACCCAATGATCCGGAGATCAGGAAGTTGATCTTGCAAGAGGCCCATGATTCACCATATTCGATTCACCCAGGAAATAACAAGATGCATTTGGATTTGAAGGATACTTTCCGGTGGACCGGAATGAAGAAAGATATTGCGCAGTATCTAGCAGTTTGAGATGTATGTCAGAGAGTGAAGGCAGAGCATCAGAAGCCAGCAGGATTGCTACAGCCATTGCCGATACCCGAATGGAAATGGGATAAACTAGGCATGGATTTTATCACGGGATTGCCCAGGACTCATTCAGGCTATGACTCAATATGGGTTGTAGTCGATCGTTTGACGAAAGTAGCTCATTTCATCCCAGTGAAGACCACTTACACCAGTGCTAAGTTGGCAAAGATATACATGACCAGGATCGTATGTCTGCATGGAGTTCCGAGGACCATTGTATCAGATAGAGGAACCCAGTTTACTTTGACGTTTTGGAATCAGTTACATGAAACCTTGGGTACCAGGCTAGAGTTCAGTACAACCTTTCACCCACAGACAGACGAACAGACCGAGAGAGTCAATCGGATTTTGGAAGATATGCTGAGAGCTTGTGCGCTAGATTATGGATGTAGTTGGGACGACAATTTGCCGTATGCAGAGTTTTCTTACAACAACAGTTATCAAACCAGTTTGAAGATGGCCCCTTTCGTTGCTTTGTACGGAAGGAGGTGCAGAACACCCTTGTTGTGGAACGAAGTTGGAGACCGCCAGTTGTTTGGACCAGACTTGATTAAGGAATCAGAACAGAAGGTGAAGTTGATTCGCGATAGGCTCAAGGTAGCCCAGTCCAGGCAGAAGAGTTATGCGGATTCTAAACGCAAGGAGACAGTTCACGAAGTCGGAGACATAGTTTATCTTCGTGTATCACCACTTCGAGGAGTGAAGCGCTTTGGAGTTAAGGGAAAGTTAGCGCCACGTTTTGTAGGACCATACAAAGTTTTGGAGCGTATGGGAGAAGTTGCCTACAAGCTGGAATTGCCTGAAGGATTGTCAGGAGTTCATGATGTATTTCACGTTTCCCAGTTGAAGAGGTGCCACGCAGGGATGGCTGAGATACCACTGAGAGATACGGTGCCATTGGAAGCGATTCAGCTGGATAGTGATTTGACCTATGAGGAGAAACCAGTTAAGATTCTTGAGTATGCCAGCCGAGTCACCCACAACAAGGTTATCATGTTTTGCAAAGTTCAATGGAGTCACCATACCAAGGACGAAGCCACCTGGGAGCGAGAGGAAGATCTACCGAAGGACCACTCTCACCTATTTTCTAGCCAACCCGAATCTCGACGGCGAGATTCTCTTAAGGGGGTAGGTTTGTAACATCCCAAATTTTCAATTTGGAATGTTATACATTAGATCATCATTGCATAGCATATTTTATTGCATTTTGGCAAATCCTCGAAAATCCTAAGCAACTCAAGGACCCTCGGAGAGAGTTGGGGATTTTTCATAGTTTTCATATTTGACTTTTATCAAATAATGAAACGAGGATTTTAGGTTTTAATTATTTTTCTCCCCGAAAATATTTTGTATTAAAATATATGAGAGGAGAAAATATGACTTCTCCAAAATAATTGAAATATTGGAGGAAAAATATTAAAATCAAATATTTGATTTTTTTCGGATTTTATTTGCAATTTTAATTGCATTAGAAGAAAATTGCACGTTTTCAAAACTGCACTTTTGAGCCAAGAAAAGTTCATCTCGTTCTAATTATTTTAATTAGACGGTGAAATTTTGTTTTGGCATTTTTGGATTTTTTTATTTTTCTATGATTTTTCTTAGGTTCGGCGAAATTATTTAAAAAAAAGTCGCGAGCGCACTGACTGGGCTGAAGCCCAGCCGACGGCCCAGCTCCCCGCGCGGCCCAGCGGCCCGTCTCCCTCCCGAGCACGCCAGCCACCGCCGCCCGTTTCCTGGTCGGACACGACGCCGCCGCCATCGCCCCTACCCAAGGCAGCAGCACCCCCCTCTTAAATACCCCAGCCCCGCCGCCTCCCTCTCCTCACCCCACCCCGACGCCCGAAGCCGCCTGAAGGAGCCGACCCCGCCGCCGAAGGAGGAGCCGCCGGAGCTCCCGAACGCCGCCGCCCGCCGCCCCGTTCGTCGCCCCTCGCCGAAGCCGACGACGCCCGCACCCCGCCGCCCCTCGCCTCCCCCGTCGAGACCCCGCCGGAGCCCGTCCCGAGCCTCGCCGGAGGTTAGCCGCCGCCGCCATCCGGTTTTTTTTAAACCGCCTCGGTTTATTTTTTCGAACCCTAGGTTTATTTTTTTAGATCGGTTTATTTATTATCTGTCGGTTTAGTTAGTTAGTGAGCGTTCACCCGATCCGTTTGTTTTAACGAACGTGTTCGTCGGTTAGTCACAGCTAACGAACGTCCGTTTGTTTAACTGTCCGTCAATTTTCTTTTTCGTCGGATTTTCCGCGATTATTCCAGATCGCGATTTCTGATCAGATTTTCGTTCTGGTATATCATTTAGCTCGTTTATCAGAATCAGGCGATTCAAGCGCCTAGAGTTTCGTCTCGAAATTCTCTTTTCGTTTAACCTATTCAAACAAATTTTTGCTACTGTAAAATTTGACTTAGATTCAGATTAGTAAACGAAGCTTGTTTCTTTCGCCGTTTGACTTTTGTTGCTTCGTTCGATTTGTTTCTTTTTGCAAACCGGAGTTCTTAAGTTGAACTTTCTGGTTAGATCTTTTATTCGAGTTGTACCTATGTATTTGATGAGTGCTTATTGTATGCTTGTTTGTTTGCGATAGAGTACCCGGAGTGCGCCGCTTGCTACTTCGAATCTCTAGGTTTCACGGATCATCAGCAAGGCAAGTAACACTTTGATCATACTTCTTTTACTACCCAGTTTTATTGCATTAGACCAATCCTCAAACATTGCATGATTAGGATCTAATTAAATTGTGGGTATTGGGAAGTAGTTGAGGTAGTACCTATTACCTGTTTATTATCAAACCTTTGGGAGTTACTTCTACGTTTGCTTATATCGCTATGCTATGCTAAGTAGACGTGGATTGGGTATGAGTGTTACCATGACAGATGTGACATTATTAATTAATGGTTAACCTTAAGGTGGCAACTAAAACTCACATCTGGGTGGATTGAGGTACCTGGGTATTCCAGGATTGCCTGTTTTTCTTTTGGACCGCCACCCAGGTTCAAAGGGATCATGAGATTATTCGTGCTAGAAACTTCCGTGTGCAGCCGCAAGCTATTGTGGGCTCTAGCATAGTTGACTAAGTTGTGTGAACTCTTATAGTGGTAGACTAGCAGATGTAGGGGAAAGTAGGTGTAATGGTCTACCCATTCGTAAGGTGCAAACACTTCTGAAAGACTGTGTCTCGGTCATCCATTTCTCAAACATCATGTAGTGCGAGAATCAAGCGGAGGCGATCGAGTCTTGTGGGGAAAAGTGCACAAACCTCTGCAAAGTGTATAAACTAATCATGGTTAGCCGTGTCCCCAGTTATGGTCATCTTGAGTATCTAGTACTTGGATTATCCTGTGAATCTCATCATGTTACTCTAATTAATTTTGTTGGGTTAATGATGATATTTAATTGGGATTGAGATGCTGTCAACCATCTCAATGTTTAACAACCACCATGATAGTTAAATAAAATTTATTCCTTTGCAGTAGGGAAAAATTTTCTTTTCGCAAAACTGTAACCATAGAGCCTTCTACCAGCCATATATGCATGTAGTATAGCATTATTTTGTTCATTACTCTCTATGTGTTACATTGCAAGCATATTCCATGTGTTGACCCGTTTTCGGGCTGCAACGTTTCATGTTGCAGACTTTTCAGACGACGAGTAAGGTGCCTTAGGTCGTGGTCTTATACTCAGTGATGCCGTTGGAGTTGATGGACTCACTTATCTTCCAAGTCTTCCGCTGTTATTGTTTTTAGATGGCCTTAATCCATATTTGTCATACTTATTTCTCTCTTGAGATACTCAATGTAATAAGTGTGTGATTGCTACTCTGTTATAAATCCTCCATTTGTACTGTGCGTGTCAGCATTACTGATCCAGGGATGACACTGGTGCACGGCAGATCAAACTGTTTGAGGTCTGGTCGCTACAGAAATAGGGTTTCGTGGTGCTCTCGGATGTTTTTGGGGTATATGAGTATATGTAGGCGAAAGAAGTAGGTCGGTGGAGCCACGAGGGGCCCACGAGGGTGGGGGAGCGCCTACCCCCTGGGCGCGCCTCCCTGCCTCGTGGCTTCCTCGTTGCTTCCTTGACGTCCACTCCAAGTCTCTTGGATTGCATTTGTTCCAAAAATAACTCTCCCGAAGGTTTCATTCCGTTTGATATTCCTTTTCTGCGAAACACTGAAATAGGCAAAAAAAACAGCAATTTGCACTGGGCCTCCGGTTAATAGGTTAATCCCAAAAATAATATAAAAGTGCATAATATAGCCCATTAAACATCCAAAACAGATAATATAATAGCATGGAACAATAAAAATTATAGATACGTTGGAGACGTATCAACTATCGTAAAGCAAAAGCTTCTCCTCATCCTGCGAGCCGCTACGCACGCGCGTGAGCGAGGGAGAGGTCGTACTAGTAGTAAGAAAAGCTTCTCCTCATTTGCTAGTTGACGGGACACATCAAAAGTACTCCATCCGTCCCGAAATGTAAGACGTATCTTGATACTATCATAGTGTCAAAAAGTGTCTTGCATTTCGGGACGGAGGGAGTAGTGTATTAGTCTCCAAAAAGGGCTGACCATGTCCATGGCTACCATCCCGTGCTCCATCATTCAGTGCGTGCACGATTCACGTTCCATTCAGAAAATAATGTTGCGTACGTGCCATTGAATAGAATATCTTAATTTATAAAAAACGCGCCACCGCGTCATGATCGAACTTTGATTCGTCCACGCGTGGTTCCCATGTAAAACTACTACACTCACAAATTATCAGGTGAGCTGCCTCTTTGTACAGAAATGAGCTCACCGTGTACCCGCGCATGAGTACTAGGGAAAGAGGCAAAGAGTACCTGTGTTGGTGCCTTCACCTCTTCTCTTCGTGCTCGTATTCCTTTTTTTCCGGGTGATTCGTGCACGTACTCCACCTACGTTCATGACCGTTGGTGAGTCTCTCCTACTATACTTAACTCCATTTTCTTGCATGACACATGGACCTGGATGCTGGATGTCCCACATGTCGGCAAAACTTAGAAGAACGCTTTCCGACGACCGAGAAGGAGCAAGAAACCTCACGATGGAGCGTCTGGACTCTTTAATATTTTTATTCAGCGATATAAAATCTACCCAATCTTCTCCACAGTAGACTGGAAGAGTCCGAAACACGGCAGCCCTGTGTAGTTACATCATACATGGCCAACCCACGCTATCACCATATTTCTTGGCCTCCATGCGACACCTAGCTCCAGTAATCCACCAGCCCGTATCGTTTCTCGCTCCTCGCCTCTCTCAAAGTGCGGCGGGCTGGCGATTTTGCCGTCTATTGAGGTCGATTAACTCATCACTCGCTCCCACATGTTAGCGACATGCCAAGAGCATAAAATTTACTATACTATATTGTTATGCCAGGAAGAGGAAGTGCATTGACTGACAGACCAAACGAGTCATGCGTGCCGTGCCGTGAGTGGGTCCAGTTTCTTGTTTTGAACTTGTTTGGTGTAGTAGTAACACTTGGTTTTGCACCTTCATAGAATGATGAAAATCCCCGTTAAAAAGGTGCTTTGCTTTCTGCTAATCCCATCAACCATTATTGTTTTGTGCATTAAATTGTTAAGTGCCATAACTAAGATATAATTGACCAATGCATGTAAACCATTCTTGTTTAGTACTGTAGTACTCCACACGCATGCATGCGTTGCAATTAGTACTACTCCCTCCATCCATACGTATATATAGGGCCTAATGTATTCTTCGAGGTTGCCTTTGACTATTGATAAGATTTTATATAATTTGAAAATTATATCATTCGAAGATCCTTTCACGTAGAAATTTGACGGTATGCTTTGAGCAACTTGCATGTCTTATACTGCTCCTGTTTGGATACTCTAACTTAGCTAGAGGTTAGACTAACTCATGACCAACCCTGAACTAACTCTAGCCAAAGAGGTGTTTGGATGACAGGGTTAGCTAGATTGACAATAAATGCACTTGGTGGAGAGAGAAAAGTGATTTTTCAATGGGCCCCACGAGAACTAGCTCCAATTAGCACCACTTGGCGGGCGGGATAGAGAGAAAAGTGATTTTTTCAGTGGGCCCAATGAGAACTAGCTCCAATTAGCACCTCTTGGGTGGGATATTTTTTTTGGTGGGTTAGGTGCAACTTGCTCCAATTTAACCCTCATGTTTGGATACTTTAGGGCTATTTGAGCCCCAAATAGCTCAAACTAACTCTAACCCATGGATCCAAACAGGGCCAGAGTTAGTCTCAGAAAACACATTAAGCCCTATATACATCAATACATGGAAAGACGGAGTACATGATACTAGCAAACGCTCACCATTAGTAGTAGTTCATTGGTTGGTTTCGATTTTTGATTCAGTTACTGTGCTACTACCGTCCAATATTCGCGTGTGGTTGTTTGTATAATAAAAAAGGAGGGTGTATAGGTCACCTTACGAAAACCAAATAATCCCAAAACACTTAGGCGCGGTGCATTAACTCCCACCTCGTTTCTTGTTTCTTGACATATCATCCAATAAGAGATGTGGGGCGTGCATGTTTTCAATGACTCGAGACTACCAAACACCACATGCAGTGGTTAGTTCATTGCACGCAGTGCTATTAATTAGCAAATAAACATTAGGTTCTCTTGTTTTCTCCTCCTTCTTGGTCATGGTGCACAACCTAAGATGACTTATACACCTAGACGGAGGGACTAGTACTTACTGTGGGAAAGGTGAAGTGATGGTTTCTTCACCCGAGCAACTTTTTGCTCAGGGAATTGGAGTACCAGCGGATTCAACAAAGAGAGAAATGATGGTTGCTTCGTCCGAGCAACTTACTGTGGAGAAGGTGGGGCTGTGTGATTTGACTACTCACTAGTCATTATTACTGCGGCACAATGACCGGGGTGAATCTCCCCTACAGTTGTGCACTCAATATTGCTGCACGGCAGGTGGAGCCGGATGAAGGATGTCCCACATGTCGGCGAAACAAAGTTGAATTGTTTCTGGCATTGCAACCAATCTTTCAGGATTTGTTTATATGTATGCATAATTTTTCAGCATAATGAAAATGTACTGTGATGCTATGAAGGTTTCAACTTTGGTTACCGCAGAAAAAAAAGTTTCAACTTAGGATTCATGTGTCCTCTTGCCTCAAGATTGTCTCGTTACAACATTCCATCAAATACAAATGAAACTACCATGGCTGCTAATGCATCTCAATGGTTCGCATATCAGCGCCGATATTCACATCACAACTGAACACAAAGTTGTGAGAAGGTGTACAAATAAAGAAAAATATATAATTTATCGATGTTGTTCGTAGGCATGGCTCCATTTCCTGGGCACAGTGTTCATTGGTTGGCAGCTAGTTTCACGTAGCTCTGTAGCCAAGAAAGAGGTGTATGGAGGACATCACAATCCGATCATTTTGTGTAGTTCCACTAAAATCGAGCTGATCATCTCTGTTTGCAAAGATATCCAGTCAGTGTGATTACAATAATAGTGGAACTAGATGATGAAACATCACACACACAAATAGAAGCCGATCACCTCTGCGATCTCTCTTTAGGACTAACTACTTGTTGGAGAACATTAGGCACGGAGTTGGATGAGGAGGATAGCAAAACCAATCTCCCTTTTTGCAATCCCACAGAAATGTAAAAACGTTGCCCGTGTGACATTTTGTCAGAACTGCACAAAACACTCTTAAGAAAAAAGTGATTTGTGCAGTTTACCAAAAGGTCACAATAGCAACGAGGTGAAATGGATAGCCCTATTTGCAAAAGGAGGTAGAAAGAAACAATTACTGCCCAATAACAAGAGTTGAAGACACATACGCCGACAAAAAAGAAGCATATTCCATGTCATAAGGGAAAGATAGCAGCATGGTGGTTTATCAAAAATGGTTTGAGGACGAGATTTCAAGATGGAAAGTACGCCGGTCGAGATACATTTTAAGGAAACAACTAAAGAAGATCCACATGCAGCAACGTGGGAAGATGGGCAGTGGAGCAAGGTCGGAGGAAGCTGTACCTGAGGGTCGTCGGGATGTGACTAGGAGGGCACCGGTGGCAGGGATCTGCCCATACTGCAGCAGCGAGCAAGTGGCGAAGGCCCTACCGCGGCAGAGGTTGGTTGGAGAGAATGGCGGGTACCGCAGATCGAGATGTGCTGCCTCAACGCCGTCGAACAGAGAAACGATGCACATCCTCCCTTTCCGTTGGCAGACGGGATGCGGCCGGATCAGTGACCAACGGTGAGAGAGAGAGGCCACCGCCACCTTGTGTGAGATAGTGTGATGAGAGACAAACCCCAACAGGCAGGCTCCATTGTATATAGTGGAGCGGATTTCTTTTTTCCCGATGAAAATCGTTTTATATTCTGTATGTGCCATTGAGGAATATAACTTTTTTTTAATACTAACGCGTCAAGTCGAACTGTTTTCGTCTACGCGTGGTACACGACCCTCCTTTGAGTAAACAACCGCTACACGCGTCAAATTATCACATGGGCTACCTTTTGTACAGAAATGAACTCCACCGTGTACCTATGTGGGTGTGGCCGGGAACGTGACGTGAGTATGTGCGTTGTGCATGCACCTCTTCTTTACGTGCAGGAACATACGTACGTGGGTGGGTGTGAGAGAGATGGTTTGTGCGAAACAGAGGCAATGTGTCGATGATATCTCAAACAAAAAAATGTAACATATGCAAAGTGTGTGAAACACAGTCATGGATATATCATATATAGAGGGAGCGATCCACGAGAAGAGAGTGGAGGGATCATCGGCGTGAGATATTGATAGAATCAAAAACAGGGATGAAGTGTGTGGGTGCGCGATCGATAAAGAGTGCCATCGAATTTGTGTTTGCCCACGTCAAAGATACAGGGCGACTGGCCTACTAGAATGTGAGAGGGCAGAGGTGCAGTTTGTGTGTGGCATGGCTACCTACCTACAACGTTTGACTATCGGTGTGTGTGGGGGGCGGGGAGGGGGCAGAGACATAACTATAGAGAGGTAGATCGACTGGTATATGTGTGGAGAGGGAGAGAGACCTAGCTATGTATTGAGGGAGATCGATCGATATCCATGCATATGTGTAGTAGAGGAATGAGGTTGGGAGGGAGACAAAGGTAGAGTCTCAGTGGGTTGGTGGTGGAGTTGCTTCTTGCAAATGGTGGGAGAGGCCTGCTAGACAAATGGAGGGTACGAGTGCAATATCAATAAGAGAGGGGATGTCTGCCTGTCTATGCACGTGCGTGTGAAAGACGGGTCGGGAGGTATGCAAGGATGATGAGTGGGGACGATATGGTTGTGGTAAGCAGACTACATAGGAAGATCAATCGTCGTGTGTCGGAGAAAGGGAGAGACATAACTAGTGAGGTACGTTGATCCGTGTGTTGGGAAAAAGAATTATAACTGACCTAGCTATATGTAGGGAGATCGGTAGGTATACATGCATGCATGTGTTAGAAGCAAATAAGGTCCGGAGAGACAGACAGGGGGAGAGGGGTGCGGCTAGGAGGTGGTCCGAGAGGCCTACTATGTCGAGGGGGAGGAGTGTGCGAGTATGAGACCGATGAAAAGAAGGGCGGGAGTGTGCACCTGCGTGGAACCGTATTGGACATAGGGGGGCATGGACGGTGAGAAGAGAAGAGGGGAAGTGTGTGTTTGTGGTAGGCACACTTGGCTAGAGAGGTATATCGACCGGTGTGTGTGCCGGAAAGAAGGAGCCCCGGGGCCTACACACAGCATGGGTGAACGACCTAAAGAGAAATAACAAATGTGCGCAATGGAGGGGACACTGAGGGAGGCTGAGAGGGGGGCGGGCGTGTGCATGTACGATAGAAAGTTAGCTCTAGCTACAAAGGGAAGAGGATTGTGTGGGTGTAAAAGACCAACAGAGATCATAATTCATTATAAAAAAGTGGATTCGGATATTTGAAGAAGATACCATAGTGTTTTAAACTGATGCATGCATGAATGAATATATATGATAGTGATACGCATGGTGTGGTTATGAACATGTTATACTACATATAATATATAGAACATTGATTATAATTTGTGATAATGTGTGGCTTTTGCAGCTCAGGGCTAAATACTTGTCATAATGCAGGGGCGGGGCACTATACTTTGTGTGATAAATACGGTGTACGTATGGAACATTGTTTAGATTATGAAGATCTAGTTAGTACATCAAATGTACTATTATTTGGAATTTACATCAAGTGTATTCAAAAATTTGAATTCGAGTTCATATAGTACACTGTCGGATTCCGGGCTCCACGGACCCTGGATAGATTCAAACTCTGGGGTGCGTGCGAAGAACTCTAACTCCCCAGTCTGCCTACTCGCCGATCTCAAAGCCTAGCTCGATGAACATGAAGGAAATGGGACACAACAGTTTACCCAGGTTCGGGCCACCTTGCGGTGTAAAACCCCACTCCTGCTTTGTGGTGGATAGGCCTCGAGGTGGGTTGAGGATGAACTAGTACAGTGGGCGAACAACCTCAGGAGGCGTGTTCTTGAGGTGGTGAGGGAGAGGATGGCCTGAATGATCCGTCCCCGGCTATGGTGGTGGCTAGGTCCTATTTATAGTGGCCTTGGTCCTCTTCCCCCAAAACGAAGGTGGGAAGGGATCCCACAATGACCAAATTCGAAGGGAGACAACTGGTACATCTTATCGTAACAAAAGTAGTCTTCGCCTGCAAAGCTTCAAGTCGTGACACTATTGTGGGCTCGGCGATGACCTCCGTCCTGCCGTCCTGGCGGTCTTGGTCATGTTGCATGGAAATGGAAACCTTTGGCTGATTCCTCAGGGCTCCGCGCCTGCACTTGCCTCCTTAGCACCAAAGAGGAAACTGCTGCACTGCGCCCGCTGGCGCCTGCCTAGCCTTGGTCGTCATGGTCATGTCATCCGATCCTCATGAGGTGGAGGCTTGCATAGAGAACTCCGCTCGTCAGGAGCCAGCCTGAGGAGGCTGCTCCTTTTGGAGGTCTTGGCGTCGTCCGCCTCGTGAGGCTTGGCCCCTCACGAGGGTCTTGAGTTGTCGATGCTGAAGGTGGGCCGTACCAGGCCATTGATGGAGCCACGCCATGGGCCGCGGGCTGGGAAGTCTGGGGACCCCCATTCCCAGAACGCCGACAGTAGCTCCCGGGCCGAAGGCACGCTCGAACTTGGCTTTGAGGCGAAGCCAAAGGGCAAGGGCGGAGCCGGGGGCCCTAACCACCTGCGGCCTTGGTCGATGCGTGGCGCTTCATGGGACATGGGCGTCTCTGCTTCCCCATGTTGCCTCGGCAACTGTTCGACTGGACAAGAGCATGCTGCATGTAGAGAAGGTCATCATTACTGGGGATCGTGGAGGCCGGCAGTTGGCCTCCCTCTGGCTACAAATGAGGGGAGGGGCAGAGCCCCTACCCATCTTCATCTTCTCGTTACTTGCTCCCTCTCCTTCTTCTTGGTCTTGCCGCCTTGCCGTAGCATGCATGGCGCCGATCAGGAGGTTCTCCGCGGCAGAGAAGGGAAAACCCCCTCGGCAGGAGCCTGGGCCACTCCCGCCGAAGAAAAGGTTCGGCCGCCCCCGCGATGCTGGCGAGGGGCAAGAGGTGACACGGCCTTGGTACGAGCGACCTCCGCCCGGCTTCCCGATCCCTTTGTATGCCAGTGCGCAGAGCCCTGGGCAGGTGGAAGTGCTCAGTGTCGTGCAGGCCGGGGTCGCGGAGGACAGGCCGATGCTGCACGGCCAGCCGGCCGGCGAAATCACGCTGAGGGCACCTCGCGCGAGTTCATGGTGTGGGCGGCAATGCCGCCGCGTACGGGCATCCGGTTCCTGAGGTTCTTTATCGAGGAGATGCCGCCGAGGGGGCCACTCGAACTGTGGCTGCAACACGCCAGGTGCTCCAGCCTGGCTACGGAGATGGGGGTTGAGGTCGTCCCTCCGGGCGACGTCTTCATGAATCGAGGATGGGACGAGGTTGCCCGCGCATGCTGTCCAGAGGGGGCCCTCACCATCCACTTCGAGTATGATGGTGCCTCCACGCTATTCTTCAAGGTCTTCGACAAAGACGGCCGGCGCTTGGAGTGCTGCTCCGGAGGAGGCAGTCCACGCAGTGCGGCCACGGGTGATGAACTTGCCCTTGGCCTTGCCGGCAGCTCTTCCAGCAGCAGCGGCGACTCCCTAGAATCCAGCGACTCTCCTAAGCCGAGCGATTCTCCGGAGTCCAACGACGACAGCTACGTGCCGTCGAGCTCTCGCCGCGCTCGGAGCGCTGCAGTGGCGTCCGCTAGGCGCCGCTGGTGATACCCTGCAGCCGGGGTCCTTCGAGGTCTTCCTCTTTTGCTTCCCTGCGCAGAATTGTGACGAGCCCCATGGGGGTATGTAAAAAACTGTAATGCTTTTGCTCCAATGTTATCCTTCCTAGTATGATGTTGCAAATGCGTATCTCACTCCGACACGGTCCTCCCTTTTCTTTCTCGCGGTAGCTTAGTGCTCTACGCCGACAAGACCCAGTCCCCAGGCAGGCTTCAGCCGTCGCTGGTATGCCAGGTATCGATGCCATGGTCAAGGCCAGGAGGAGGGCGCCCCGGGCTCCGGTAAGAGCTACTGAGGCGCAATGCTCAAGAGGTCCCCTTTGGCGTGAAAGTAGCTCCCTGAAGGCCGAAAAGGAAAGCGGCATTGCCCGAGCGAGATTGGGAGAGTTGAAATACTGGGTCGTGAGGTTCATGGCAATGTGTATGGGCGACTTATCTTGGTGAGCCTGTGGTGATTCCCTTGCGCGGCGCCTGATCGTGCCTTAGGGGTGACACTTTTGGGTTGGGATCACGCCGGTCCCCCCCTTTTCTCACTCATCTAGATGCTCTATGTCCTTGGGTCCCGGCCCTCGAGTGGGGCTCAGCCGCCGCTGGTATGCCAGGTCGCAATGCCATGGTCAAGGCCAGGGGGTGAGGGCTCGAGGGCCAGTGGGAGCCCCTGAGGCACGATGCTCAGGAGCCCCCCTTTAACGTGCAAGCGGATTGCGTGAAAAAGGAGTGGCCAACGCGGCCATTCGTAGTCATGCTCCGGAGGTTCCTGCAAGTTAGTTTGAGGAGGAGAACATAACACATAACCGCGCTTGCTGTCCCGCCGATGTTCTTTCCGCAAGAAGATGAAGGCACTGAGGATCTAGTGAGGTGACGTGCATGGGGCAGGCCACGAGTCAAAGCTCGATCTCTCAGATTTATCGATGTTGCAGGGACGAACCCGAGCACAAGCGTCATGCCAGCATGTGGAGCCCCCGTTGCGGGATGAGCAAGAGGCGGGTCAGCAACACGCGGAGGCCGCGAAGGGTGACGAAGCACCGGCCATGCAAGTGATAACAATAAAGCAGCTCGTGAACAAATGATAAAGCCAGTTCTGATAGGTGCAAAGAGCAATACATGCCGCAGGGACGGACCCACGCAGCTTGGGGATGATGCAACCCGAGGGGCGCCCCAAATTGAACAAACCAAAAAATGTCACCTGGCACCGTTGTTGAAGAAGTGTTGAAGTAGCCGAAGACGCGTGCTGCAGAAGTCGCTCCTCACAAGCCTCCTAGGTCCTGAGCCTTGCGAGGCTCCAGAGGCCCAGGGGGCTCACGAGGATCCATCGCCATCTCCGTCAGGATCACCTGGTGTCTGGCCTCATGAGCTGCCAGGACGCCCTGCATGTGGCGCTGGTGGGTGGCAGCCCTGTTCAGCAAACCGAAAGGCATGCGAACGTAGCTGTGAGGGGGCCCTCGCACCGGCCAATGTGGGACAGCCAGAAGAGCTCCTGAGATGCGGCCCTATTGAGCCCTGGGATGTTGACGCAGGCGCGCAGCTCGCTGTCCTCGCTGGGGCAGGGAGCTACGCGGGTAGCGTGGGGTGACGTTCGCCTCGCATAGCTCTTGCCTCCTGAAGCTCCTCGATCGCCTTGGTGATGAACTCCTGTGCGCCTGGCGCCTGGTGCCCCGCACCCTCCTCGTGGAAGCGCACACTGAAGCACGCCTCCACATGATGCCCTAACGCCTCCCTCGTGACACTGGCCAGGTCAGAGGCCCTCCAGAGGAGAGCCCCCGTGCCCAGCCTGAGAGGGGCGCTGGGTGCGCCTTCCTATGCGAGAGGGGATGGCGCCCCATCAGTGGGCATAGGTCCTGAGGCTGGACCATCGGACACCCCATCCTCCTGAGGTGTAACGCCCACGATGCGGCTATATCTCCCACGTGTCGAGGCACGACTTAGAGGCATAACCGCATAGTGGTTTTGTCCCAAGAAGGGTCATCTTCACACAATCCCATGTAATGAACAAGAATGGGATAAAGAGTTGGCTTACAATCGCCACTTCACACAATACATAAATATAATTCATACATCATCCAAAATACACACATAGACCGACTACGGTCAAGATCCAAATGAAAATAAGATAACCCCAAATGCTAGATCCCCGATCATCCCAACTGGGCTCCACTACTGATCATCAGGGAAAGACACATAGTAACGACCACGTTCCTCATCGAACTCCCACTTGAGATCGATCCCATCATCTGCACTGGCATCGTCGGCACCTGCAACTGTTTTGGTAGAATCTGTGAGTCACGAGGACTCAGCAATCTCACACCCGCGAGATCAAGACTATTTAAGCTTATAGGAAAGGATGGTGTAAAGAGGTGGAGCTGCAGCAGACAATAAGCATATATGGTGGCTAACATACGCAAAAGAGAGCGAGAAGAGAAGCAACAGAACGGTCGTCAACTAGCAATGATCAAAAAGTGATCCTGAACTCCTACTTACGTCATTCATAACTCAAACCGTGTTCACTTCCCGGACTCCGCCGAGAAGAGACCATCACGGCTACACACACAGTTGATGTATTTTAATTGGGTCAAGTGACAAGTTCTCTACAACCGGACATTAACAAATTCCCATCTGCCTCATAACCGCGGGCACGGCTTTCGAAAGATAATACCCTGCAGGGGGTGTCCCAACTTAGCCCATCATAAGCTCTCACGGTCAACGAAGGATAAACCTTCTCCCGGAAAGACCCGATCAGTCTCGGAATCCCGGTTTACAAGACATTTCGACAATGGTAAAAAAAGACCAGCAAAGCCGCCCGAATGTGCCGACAAATCCCGATAGGAGCTGCACATATCTCGTTCTCAGGGCACACCGGATAAGCGAAGCGTACAGGTACCAACATAACCCAAGTTGCCAAGGGACGGTCCCGCACGGTGCTCTAGTTTGGACCAGCACTCAGAGGAACACTGGCCCGGTGGTTAAAATAAGATGACCCTCGGGCTCGCGAAAACCCGGGGGAAAAGGCTTAGGTGGCAAATGGTAAAACCAAGGTTGGGCCTTGCTGGAGGAGTTTTATTCAAGGCGAACTGTCAAGGGGTCCCATAAATCACCCAACCGCGTAAGGAACGCAAACTCAAGGAACATAATCCCAGTATGACAGAAACTAGGGCGGCAAGAGTGGAACAAAACACCAGGCATAAGACCGAGCCTTCCACCCTTTACCAAATATATATAGATGCATTAATTAAATAAGAGATATTGTGATATCCCAACATATCCATGTTCCAACATGGAACCAACTTCAACTTCACCTGCAACTAGCAATGCTATAAGAAGGGCTGAGCAAAAGCGGTAACTTAGCCAAACAACGGTTTGCTAGGAAAGGATGGTTAGAGGCTGACATGGCAATATGGGAGGCATGATATAGCAAGTGATAGGTAGAGCAGCATGGCAATAGAACGAACAACTAGCAAAGCAAAGATAGAAGTGATTTCGAGGGGTGGTCATCTTGCCTGCAAGGTTCTCAGAGTTGTCGAAAGCTTGATCCTCGTAAGCGTACTCAACAGGTTCCTCGTTAACGAACTCGTCTCCCGGCTCTACCCAAGACATGAACACAAGCAACGGAACCACAATCAATCACGAGAAATGCACAAGCAACATGATGCAAAACATGTATGATATGCAAGATATGATATGCGATGCATATGCGTGCTCTGGAAGGAAAATGATGAACAAGGTAGTAACTTGGCAAACCAAGCATGCCACTGGAAAGATGAGATGATTTCGGTCGAAATCGATATAAAGATCACCGGAAACGGATGCACGGTTTGCAAATGGCAAGCAAAACAAGAATGACACGAATCTGCGATTAACAGCATGATAGCACATAAAATGCAACAAGTCACAATGTTACAGCACCCCAACATAGCAACAAAGCATATGACAGTAATATACAGGAGATGCTTGACAAAAGATGAACAGTGAGCTACGACTAGATCACACCATAACAAGATCAAACAATCATGGCAAAAGTGCAAAAGATAAAAGGTTCACACACTTGGTGAAATTACTGGACATGGCAGAAAACAGCATCAGGTAGCAATGTTCAGAGCACGAAAACCACATGCTACAGGAAATTAACGTGGCAAAACAAGGCATGGCAGTATTCTACTAAATGCATATGACAAAAGTCCCTTACTGACCATAAGCCAAAAAGGACCAGAAGATATGATGGAGACCTTCTAAACATAGCAAGTTTCGTTAACAGGTTTCAGACTTAGCAGAAAACAGAGCATGGCAGAAACAATAATATGAAGGCATCTTGGTGAGCTTGATGCACTCACCACCAGGCAATGCATGACAAAAGAAGCATACCTACAGCAATATGGCATGTTTATGAAGCTATCCATGGAAAGAACAAAAGCATAGCATGAACGGATCAACTACAACAAGCTTGGCAAAATTGAATAACACGTAAACAATCTGCCAGAAATATTTTATAGCAAAAGGAGAGCAAGATTGAGCCATTCTAGGGCACTCCATAATTGCAAAAAATGGCAGGAATGGATCAATTACAACAATTTCTACAAAACATCCTTACTGAACATCTCCAAAATATGGATGGATCTCTCTGTAGCATCAAGTTTACATGGCAACAAAATAACAGCAGACAAGGACTTAAGAGAAATTACCAAGTCCCTGAAATCAGAAACATTACGGAGCCTAGTTTGCATGCTTGTTCTAGTCACCACAGAGATCACAAAAATACATGTCATACACCACTGGAAATATGGCATGGCATACAACAAAACACATGTAGAGCTCATGCCCATAAGATGCACAGAATAAATGCAACAAAAATAACAAATCTCCAAGTTCTGCTAAGAACCAGCAGATAACAGCAACTAGCACTCTTGCACCAGAGATTTGGACATCAAGATGACCTCTAATGAACATGGTGAAATTCAACAAAATGAAGAGCATCATGAGGCAAACATTTTTATATATTACACGCGCGAAACGGAGCTATGTACAGAGAGGTATGATGCGATGAACACGGGCACTTGCTGCAAAGTAAAATGACTTGGAAGTTTCGGGGGGGGGGGGGGGGGAAGAGAAAAAGTCAACCTCACACCCGGCCGATCCAGATCTGGCCGGGGCGCCGGCTAGGGTTCGGCTCGCCTGAGCTCGCCGGGCGAGGGAGGAGGAGGAGGCGGCGGCCGGCCGGAGGAGAGGCGGAGGAGGCCGGGCACGGACGCCGAGGAGACGGCGACGGCGGCGGGGAGCGCGAGCGCGGCGGCGGCGACCGGTGGCGATGGCGGGCGGCGGCCGGAGGCGAGGGGCGGCGAGGCGGCGGCGGCGAGGTACGGCGGCGGCGCGGGGAGGCACGGCGGCGCGGTGGAGAGGCGAGGCGGCGGCGCGGCGCACGGGAGCGGGGGGAGGCGCGCGGCGGCGTACGGGCCGGGAGGGCCCGCGGCGGGCCTGGCGGGCCGGCGCGTTGGCGGCGGCCGGGCGCTGACGTGGCGGCGGCTGGTTGGGCGAGGAGGCGGCGGCGGACGTGTCCGGCGCTGAGGGAGACGCGTCCGGCGGCGCGGAGGAGATTTTTTAGGGTTTCATCTGCGAGAAATCTCGGGAGGGATGCAAATATATAGGTAGAGGGAGCTAGGAGGCTCCAAATGAGGTGCGGTTTTCGCACACACGATTGTGATCGAACGACCTACAGCATGGAAGTGACTTAGAGGAGTTTTGGGTTGGTTTTGAGGGCGGTTTTGCTGCAACACACAAATGGACTTTGCGGATGCCCGGTTAACCGTTGGAGTACCAAATGGAACGAAACTTGACCGGTGGTATACCAAGGCCACTTGACAAGCCTCAGTCCATTCCGAGAACGTTTGATACCCGCTCATGAAAGAAAACAAGAGGGGTGCACCGGAGGAGATGGGAGCGCCGGATTGCAAAACGGACAACGGGGAAAATGCTCGGATGCATGAGACGAACACGTATGCAAATGCAATGCACATGATGACATGATATGAAATGCAAGACATGAACAAAATGCAAAACAAAAGACAAAACCCGACCACGGAGGGAATATCATAACACATAGCCGAAAATAGCAAGAGTTGGAGTTACAAAAATGGAAAGTTACATCCGGGGTGTTACAACACTCCACCACTATGAGAGGATCTCGTCCCGAGATCTAGGACTGAAAGAACTCCGGATATTCGGAACGGAGATGGTCCTCGCGTTCCTAGGTGGCTTCCCGGTCGGAATGGTGCAACCACTTCACTTTCAGGAATTTGATTGACTTGTTGCGAGTCCTGCGCTCAGTTTCTTCAAGAATAGCAACGGGATGCTCATGATAAGACAGATCTTCTTGGAGATCGATCTCTTCGAAGTTGATAGTGCGCTCAGGCGTCTTGAAGCACTTGCGGAGCTGTGACACGTGGAACACATCGTGCACGCTCGCGAAGTTGGAAGGAAGCTCAAGTTGATAGGCGAGGTCGCCTCTTTTGCCAATGATCTTGAAAGGACCCACGTATCTAGGGGCAAGCTTCCCTTTGATACCGAAGCGACGAGTGCCTTTCATTGGAGAGACGCGGAGGTAGACATGGTCTCCGATCTCGAAAGCCACATCACGGTGCTTACTATCATAGTAACTCTTCTGGCGCGATTGCGCGGCTTTGAGATTTTCACGGATGACTTTACACATTTCTTCAGCTTCAGTGATTAAGTCATTGCCAAGAAGTTGGCGTTCACCAGTCTCTGACCAATTGAGAGGAGTACGGCACTTTCTGCCATAGAGAATCTCGAGTGGGGCCTTGCCCGAACTCGCTTGGAAGTTGTTGTTGTAGGAGAATTCGGCATATGGAAGACAATCTTCCCATTTCATGCCAAAGGAAATGACACAAGCCCTGAGCATATCTTCAAGAATTTGATTGACTCGCTCGACTTGGCCACTAGTTTGAGGATGGAAAGTTGTGCTGAAGCGAATGTTTGTGCCCATGGCCTTCTGGAAGGAGTCCCAGAACTTAGAGGTGAAGATGCTTCCACGATCAGAAAAAATCAATTGTGGAATGCCGTGCAAGGAGACAATTCTGGAGGTGTATTGCTCTGCCAACTGAGCTGCTGTGATGGATTCTTTGATTGGAAGGAAATGAGCCACTTTAGAAAGCTTGTCGATGACAACGAAGATAGCATCATTTCCGCGCTTGGACTTTGGAAATCCAGTCACGAAGTCCATTTCGATATGATCGAACTTCCATTCTGGGATAGCAAGAGGTTGAAGGAGACCAGCTGGACGTTGGTGTTCTGCTTTCACCCTTCGACAGACATCATATTCATTCACGAATTGAGCAATTTCTCGCTTCATTCGAGTCCACCAATACGACTGCTTGAGGTCATGGTACATCTTCGAACTTCCAGGATGAATGGAAAGAAGAGAATTGTGTGCCTCATTCATAATGACTTTCCTAAGATCACCTTTAGGAACCACAATCCGGTCCTCGAAGAATAAAGTGTCTCTGTCATCAATGCGATAGCACTTGTATTTGGAAAGACCCTTGTCGATACCACGTTTCACCTTCTTCACCATGGCATCCAGGAGTCGTGCCTCACGAATTTGATCTTCCAAAGTAGGAGAGACTATGAGGTTGACAAGAAAGCCTTGAGGAACAACTTGGAGATTCAGCTTGCGGAAAGCTTCACAAAGATCCGGTTGGAAAGGCTTGAGAATTAAGCTGTTGCAATAAGCCTTCCTGCTTAAAGCATCTGCAATGACATTGGCTTTGCCTGGAGTATATTCAATACTCGGATTGTACTCTTGAATCATTTCGACCCATCGAGTCTGCCTGAGGTTGAGGTTGGGCTGAGTGAAGATGTACTTGAGACTCTTGTGATCGGTGAAAATGTCCACTTGTCTTCCCAACAAGAGATGTCTCCACGTTATTAATGCATGGACAACTGCCGCCAACTCAAAATCATGAGTGGGGTAGTTCTTCTCATTGGGCTTCAACTGACGAGAGGTATAGGCCACAACTTTCTTCTCTTGCATTAACACGGCACCGAGACCTTGGAGAGAAGCGTCATAGAAAACTTCAAATGGCTTGGATTCATCAGGAGGAGTTAGAACAGGAGCCATGATTAGTTTCTCTTTGAGAGTGTTGAAAGCAACGTCACACTCAGGAGACCAGACATACTTCACATGCTTCTGGAGGAGGTTGGAAAGAGGCTTTGCAATCTTAGAGAAATTCTCAACGAATCTTCGGCAATAGCTTGCAAGACCAAGAAAACTGCGGAGTTGCTTGACATTCTGAGGAGGTTCCCAATTCACAATTGCGGACACCTTCTCGGGATTAACAGCGATGCCCTTGGCAGAGATGATTTGACCAAGGAAAAGAACTTCATCAAGCCAAAACTCACATTTAGAGAACTTCGCATAGAATTTATACTCTCTGAGCTTGTCGAGCACCAATCACAAATGTTTGGCATGGTCCTTCTTATTCTTGGAGAAGACCAAGATATCATCGAGATACACCAGGACGAATTCATTGGTATAGGGGTTGAAGATGAAATTCATCATCCGAGAGAATACTGGAGGAGCATTGACAAGGCCGAAAGACACGACAGTATATTCATAAGAACCAAAACTTGTTCTGAATGCTGTCTTGGGAATATCTTCTTCACGAATGTGAATCTGATGATAACCCATACGAAGGTCAAGCTTGGAGAATACTTTAGCACCTTTGAGTTGCTCGAAAAGCTCATTGATGTTGGGAAGTGGATATTTGTTCTTGATTGTCTTCTTGTTCAATGGACGGTAGTCGACACAAAGTCGGTTCATGCCATCCTTCTTCTTTACAAAAAGAACACCACAACCCCATGGAGATGAACTCGGTCTGATCAAACCCAGACGCTCTTGTTCATCGAGCTATTTCTTCAATTCCTTCAGCTCGTTGGGTCCAAGCTCGTATGGACGCTTGCAAACGGGTTCGGTGCCTGGATCAAAATCGATAACGAACTCAACTGGCCGGTGAGGAGGCATACCCGGAAGCTCTTCTGGAAAGACATCTTGGTACTTACAAACGACTGGAATTTGAGAGATGGCATTCAATTCGCCCTTCTCATTGAGAGAAAATAACCGAATGGTTTCATCACGAGCGGCATAAATGATAACATCCTCAGAAGAGTGTGTCAATTGAATTTCCCTGGCAGCACAATCAAGTTGAGCCTTGTGCTTAGAAAGCCAGTCCATCCCGAGAATGAGATCAATATCCGAGTCACCAAGAACAACTGGAGAAGACAGAAATTTATAGTTTCCCATCTTGATGGAAACATCCGGAACTATCGAGTTGGCTCTCATTGACTTCCCCGGAGAAACAACACCCAATGGTTTATCTAGATAAGACCAAGTGAATTCATGATTGGCAAAAAACGGTCTTGACATGAAACAAAGCGATGCACCAGTATCAAAAAGAACTTTTGTAGGAATATCATTAACAGGAAGATTACCCATTATCACATCAGTAGATTCCTCCGCTTGAGCTGCATTCATCATGTTCACCTTTGCAGGCTTTGGATTATGCTTGACCACTGCATTGCTGGAAGATCTGACAGGAGGAGGAGGTGGAAGACGCCTTTGGTTGAAGCACTTGTTAGCATAGTGACCTTTCTGCTGACACTTGTTGCAAGTCACCTCTGAGAGTGGACGGTGATAAGGAGCATTGGACTTTGGAGCTTGATTTTGAGACTTGTTCTGATAGCCAGAGTTGGAAGAACCATGGCCACCTTTGTTCTTCTGTTGATAAGGCTGACGAAACGGAGGAGGAGGAGGCAACCAGAACTTCTGTTGCTTAGCAGCCACAAGTGAGGAAGAAGAAGACTGAACTGCGTCGCTGACTCTCTTCTTAGAAGCCTCACACTTGAGCTGAGTAGCCTCTTGCTTCAGTGCCATATTATAGAATTGATCAAACTGAGTAGGCTCAACAAGAACGAGAGCTAACTGCAGATCCTCTCTAAGGCCACCTCTGAAGTGATAGATCATGTGTTGAGGATATAAACCTTAGAGTCACCGCCAGGAGGGGCCGGGTTACTCATAATGGTCATCATGCGAAGCCCAGTGCCAAGCTTGAAGACGGCGGGTCAATGATGGGCCTAAGACCCGGAGGTGGCTTAAGGCCCGTAGTGATAAACCGCCGTATGGCAAGACTTGTAGTGTAAGACAAGAATAGTTGAGAGTCCGAGCCGGACACTCTTATGAGCCGGTCGGGACTCTGAGAGCCGCGGGGCATCAACCTCTCTATATAAAGGGACGACCCGGCGGCGGTTTAGGACAAGTAAGATCTCATAGAGAGCCAGGCATAGCAATTAAGCTCCCTGGTCATCGAAACCCTAATCAATATCACCTCAACTGGACGTAGGCTTTTACCTTCACCGTAAGGGGCCGAACCAGTATAACCCTCGTGTTCCTTGTCCCGTTTAACCCCTTTAAGCTTCCTAGTTGCGATGGCTCCACGACTAAGTCCTTGCACGAGGACATCTGCCGTGACAATTCCACGACAGTTGGCGCCCACCGTGGGGCCAGCGCACGGTGGATTTGAGTTCTTGAAGGGCAGCTTCGAAGGGCTCAAGGGATACGCTGTGGGCCGGATGACCAAGAGTCGTCGCGGCAAGCTCTACATCGACGATGCAAACTGGGGCCCCGACGCCGGCTCAATTGAGTACGGGTACCGGGTCCCCTTCGGCGGAATTCATGTCTTCATTGGCAAGATTGGTGAGCCGGGCCCTGAGCCGGATCTCTGCGCTGGTCTCATCGAGACGGCTCAGCATGCACGACCCGCCCGGGCTCTACCTGCCTTGAAGCATGCTTTTGTAGGATGTGTTCATGGAGGAGTCTCCGAAGGGTCTGGATCTGGTGATGAGACGGTCGCCGGCTCTGAGGGCGAGTCGGCTACGGATGAGTCAAACTCGTTATATCAACTCCAGGATGGCAGGCTCGGGGGCTGTTCCGACGGCGACAGTATTCCGGACCCCTTTGAACCGCCGAGCCGGGTTGGAATCTTCATGGCCGGTGCACAGCCTGTTCAAAACCCTGCAGCCGGGTCAGGAAACCCGGTGCCCTCGCCGGTTCAGGTGCTGATGGATCTCACGGACAAGATGACGGCCCTGTTGACCGCTACGGTTGACCCGGCGGATCAAGCTCAGCATGATGCGGAGGTGGCGCAGTTAAAGTTAGATCTAGTGAAAGCCATGGAGGATCTGGCGGCGGAAGGGAACAGGATGGCTGCGGAGAGGACGGCTCTCGATGCCCAGACTCAGTTGATTCAGGCGCAGTCTTTCCGGCTCACAATGGATCAGAACGCGTCCAATGAGGTGATGAGAAGGAGGCATCAAAAGGCCCAATATCGACTCCCTCCGGTCTACAATCCTCGAAATCTCTTCAACACGCCAGGTGCAGGGTCTAGTAACCCACCGGAGATCATAGTACCAGGAGCTGGGACACCAATTCAGCCCCAAGTAATGGGACCGCCCCGGGTGAACCCTGCCCCGCCTTAGTACGTGCCAATACCACCGGGTCATTATGCCAACCCGTTGGAAAACATGGTCGCCGCGGCAGCACGGCTGGCGGCTCTCCCAATTGATGGTGATTCTCCAACGGCGGTTGAAACCCGCCGGGTCAGGGAGCTCCTTCAGACGGCTCTGGCGCAGCAAGAGGCGTACTCTTACAGCCGGGACAAGATCCATTCAACCCCTCGTCCAGGCCGGAGCCCGAGTTATAGCAGACACATGGTTTCAGCGACCGGCTCAAGTAATGTCCGACGCCATGACTTGCCACCTGGCCATGGCCCGGCTCATAACGGAGCCTTTCACGCGACAGACCAAGACAGAGCACGGCAAGAGGCGGAGCAGGTGCCTCAGTTGACGGCTTACCAAACACCCCCGGCTCATCCGACGGCTTCCGTCGACGTGGGTATCCCTACAAGGACTGGAGGTGTCCCTTGTTTAGTGCCGGCTCTCCGCAACGAACGTCTACCCAAGGACTTTAAAGGGCCTAGGAAGGTGCCTAACTACACGGCTGATTTACAACCCGGACCTGGATCGAGAGTTATGAGATGGCCATGGAATTGCTGGAGGTCAGCGAACCGGCGATGGCCAAGTACTTCACCATGATGTTAGATGGGACTGCCTGCACTTGGTTGAAAGGGCTGCCACCGAATTCCATCGGGTCTTGGGCTGAGCTGAAAGCCCGTTTCATCCAAAACTTCAAAGATACATGTAGGCAGTCTATGTCAATTGTGGATTTGACTAACTGTAAACAGCAGGAGGGTGAGTCTACAACACATTGGGTTCGCCGGGTCAAGGAGATAATACATTCATCTGATAAGATGGATGCCAGCTCTGCAGTCTTAATGTTGGAGCAGAATTGTCGTTTCTTGCCCCTGAAAATGAAACTCGGGCGGCTCAAGCGTGACTGTAATGATATGGCTACGCTGATGGCGGCTCTCGTCAAGTATGCCGACTGATAGTACCAAGGACCCCGCGTCGGATGATGAAAGGACAGGGAAGGGAAAGAAGAACGGCAATGGCAAGGGTCCTCAGCATAACTCGGCGAACCAAGGAGGTGGCAAGCATAAGGCCGACGGCAGCCTAGAGTTCGTGGCCAACGCCAGCTCACAGGGTAATAACCAGCGACGCAAGGGGAGGCCACCTCCCCGAGCCGGCGGGTCAGGCCCGACGCTGGAACAGCTGTTGAATGAGCCTTGTCCAAGGCATGGCTCTAGGGAGAAGCCAGCTACTCATCTATGGAAGGATTGCACAATCATGAAGGCCTTTAAGAATTCCAATGACTTTAATGGCAACAATGGCCCGGCTGGCGGCGCAGGCGCTGGCGGTTTTCATGGCCCGGGCGGCGGCTCAAATCCTAATCGTCAGAACAGTCAAGGGGGCTTTAATCAGCAGTCTGGCCAGGGTCATCAATAGCAGCAGGGGGGTTATCAGACCAATCCAAAGCAGCTTAACGGTGGACAATATCACGTATTTACCACTAGTCTGTGTAAGCGAGATCAGAAGCTTCACAAGAGGGCTGTGAATGCTGTTGAGCCGGCGGTTCCACGCTATTTAAGATGGTCTGAGCAGCCTATTGTGTGGAGTAGGGAGGATCACCCTCCCCGGGTTGATAATCCGGGTCACTTGGCCCTGGTGGTGGCTCCTCAGGTGGGAGGATATAAGTTCACTAAGGTGCTCATGGATGGAGGCAGCAGCATCAACATCCTCTATTATGAGACTTTCCGTCGTATGGGGTTGATTGATAAGAACCTCAGCCAGTCCAATACTATTTTCTATGGCGTGGTGCCTGGTAAGTCGGCTTATCCAGTTGGTCAGATCGAATTGGAATTGGCTTTGGAGACGAGTACAACTACAGGGTGGAAAAATTGACCTTTGAGGTGGTCAAGATAAGAAGTTCGTATCATGCTATATTTGGGCGGCCGGCTTACGCCAAGTTCATGGCACGGTCGTGTTACGTGTATTTGCAGCTCAAGATGTCGGGTCACAATGGGACCATTATGGTTCATGGCAGCCGGAAGGTGGCCTTGGAGTGTGAGGAAGGCGATGCGGCTTATCCAGAATCTATTTGTGCAACGGAGGAGTTGAAGTTTTACAAGGACAATGTTGACCCAACAGATATGACCTCTCTGAAAAAGCCAACTACGGAGCATGAGCCGACAATGAAATTTAAGTCAGCTGATGAGACTAAACTTGTTGATTTCGTTCCAGGTGACTCGTCTCAGCAGTTCAGCATCAGTGCCAGTTTGGATCCGAAATAGGAAAGCGCGCTCATCGAGTTCATCCGTGAGAACAGGGACATCTTTGCATGGAAACCTTCTGACATGCCAGGTGTACCTAGAGAACTCGCTGAGCACACTCTCAATGTTGATCCGAAATTTAAGCCGGTCAGGCAATTCCTTCGACGGTTTAATGAGGAAAGGCGGAAAGCCATTGGAGAAGAGGTGGCCCGGCTCTTGGCAGCCGGTTTTATTGTTGAAGTCTTTCACCCAGAGTGGTTAGCTAACCCGGTGCTTGTTCTCAAGAAGAACGGCACCTGGCGGATGTGTGTGGACTACACGGACTTAAACAAGGCATGTCCGGCTGATCCTTTTGCCCTCCCCCGTATTGATCAAATCAGTGATGCTACGGCGGGTTGTGAGCGCTTAAGTTTCTTCGATGCTTATTCTGGATACCATCAGATTAAAATGGCAGTTAAAGACCAAGAGAAAACAACGTTCATTACTCCCTTTGGAGCCTTCTGTTATGTGTCTATGCCTTTCGGGCTCAAGAGTGCACAGGCGACTTATCAGCGTTGCGTACAAAACTGTCTTCATAACCAGATTGGGCGCAATGTTCATGCCTATGTGGATGATATTGTGGTTAAGTCCAGAGAGAAGGAAACCTTGATAGATGATCTGAGAGAAACCTTTGATAATCTCCAGGTCTACGAGATGATGCTTAACCCGGCCAAGTGTGTTTTTGGTGTTCCTGTGGGCAAGCTCTTGGGTTTCTTGGTTTCTAACAGAGGCATTGAAGCTAACCCGGAGAAGATCAAGGCAATCACCTCTCTGGCTAAGCCGGTATGTATAGACGCCGTCCAGCGCCTGGCGGGTCGTATCTCTGCTTTAAGCCGGTTTATAAGATGTTTGGGTGAGAAGGCCATGCCATTGTACCAGTTGATGAAGAAAACTGATGACTTTGTCTGGAATGATGCTGCTAATACTGCTTTTGAGGATTTGAAGAGACAGCTGGCGGAGCCCCCAGTTCTTGCTGCTCCGGTGGACAAAGTGCCCTTATTACTGTATGTAGCTCCTAACACACGAGCCGTCAGCGTGGCTGTGGTGGTGGAGCGCAAGGAAGAGGGTAAAGAGTATCCGGTTCAACGGACGGTTTATTACGTCAGCGAAGTGCTCATCGAGTCCAAATAGCGGTATCCACATTGGCAGAAGCTTGTTTATGGTGTGTTCATGGCAAGCCGGAAGCTTAAGCATTATTTTCAGGGTCACCCTATTACTGTGGTTAGTTCTGCCCCCCTTGGAGATATCATCCAGATTTGATAGAACTACAGGTGGATTTCATCAACGATTTGACAGAACTACAGGTGCCTGAAGAAAAGCCGGATAATACATATTGGACCATTCACTTTGATGGGTCTAGGCAATTGGAGGGCTCGGGGGCTGGAGTTGTATTGGCTTCCCCTAAAGGTGACAAGTTTCATTATGTGCTACGGTTGATGTTTCCTTGCACTAATAATGCGGCTGAGTACGAGGCCTTGCTCCATGGTCTTCGGATGGCTAAGGAGATGAGCTTGAGCCGGGTAAGGTGCTTCGGCGACTCAGACTTAGTGGCTCAACAAGTATCAGGCAAGTGGGATTCCAAGGACCCTCTCATGGCGGCTTATCACCGTGAAGTTGATGCCATTGCTGGACACTTTCAGGGTTACCAAGTAGAGCACATCGATCGCAGGAAGAACGAGGCGGCTGATGCATTAAGCCGGCTGGGCTCTCAGCGAAAGCCGGTGCCGCCTAATACTTTCCTGGACATCTTGCATAACTCTTCTGTTAAGGTACCTACAGAGGAAGATTTGGCTGTCCCTGACCCGGAGGCACAGTTGGTAGCGGCTCTCCACATCACCCCGGACTGGACGGTGCCGTACTTGGCTTACATGACCCGGGGAGATTTGCCTGAGGATGAAACTTTGGCCAGACAAATAACCCGGCGGTCTAAGTCGATGGTTGTTATCAATGGTGAGCTGCGTCGCCGGAGTGTCACGGGAGCGTTCCAGCGTTGTGTCTCCCCTGAGGAAGGTCAAGAAATCTTGCGTGAGATTCATGAAGGGGATTGTGGCCATCATGCCGGCTCAAAATCTCTTGTGGCCAAGGCTTTTCGTCATGGTTTTTATTGGCTGACGGCTCATGCTGATGCGGAGGACTTGGTCAGTAAATGTGATGGTTGCCAGAGGTTCTCGCGACGGGCTCATGTGCCGACTCAGGAGCTGAGGATGATTCCAATTACTTGGCCGTTTGCGGTTTGGGGGCTTGACCTGGTTGGACCTTTTGAAAGGTCCAAGGACTTAACCCGGCTTTTGGTCCCTTTGAAACGGACGCCGGGTTGTTGGGTGGAGGAGCTACCCTCCGTGTTATGGAGCATCAATACTACTCCTAACAGGTCTACGGGTTACACGCCTTTCTTCATGGTTTATGGAGCGGAAGCAGTCCTCCCCAGTGACATCCGTCATGACTCGCCTCGAGTGGCGGGTTATGTTGAGGCGGATAATGAACAGGCGCGCCAAGATGCTCTTGACTTGTTGGACGAATAGCGTGATATGGCAGCAGCTCGCTCAGCGATTTACCAACAAGACCTGCGCCGTTATCACAGCCGCCGGGTTAAGTCCCGGGTCTTCTAGGAAGGTGATCTGGTGCTCCGGCTCATCGAAGATCAAACAGATGCACACAAGCTATCCCCGCCTTGGGAAGGGCCCTTTGTGGTTAGCAAGAACTTGCACAATGGGTCATACTACCTTATTGACGTTCGGGAGCATAAAGATTCACGCAAGTCGGAAGAGGAGACCCGTCGGCCGTGGAACAAAGCTCAGCTTCGGCCTTATTACACTTGAGCCACCGGCTCTCGTAGTGTACATACTTCTATAGCCATGTATAAATTAAGTTAAATAATAAAGCAGGACCTCTGTCCTTTTCTCCTCCAAAGGTAAAAGTGTTGTTCCCATTACACCATCACATGGTCACTTGGAGGTGGATCCGGCTTATGATCGTATTCGAATCTAGCTGTACGCAATATAATCACTTGGGGGCTTCCTGTTCAAACATAGGTCGTATTCGACCCAAAGAGAACATAGCTGTCGATACCCACTTGATTGGCAAAGTGCCGAGCTCATTGGGGAGTTTTCTTTGATCATATTTGAATCATAGCTCAACCCCCTTTGGGAACCGACGTGGATCGTATTCGAATCAGCGTCGTTAAACAACTCTTAAGGTCATTTGGGGGCTTCCTGTTCAAACATGGGTCGTATTCGAACCAAAGAGAACATAGCTGTCGGTATTCTCTTGATCGGCATCGCCAAAACCACTGGGGGCTATATGATCGCATTCGAATCTTAGCTTAACGCCTTTGGGACGGGTCTCTGGTCATATTCGAACCGGAAGCCCCTAAGTTTTGATTTTCAGATTTACAACAAGTTCTTCTGGTTGTATCAACAGTGTACATGGCGGTTCTTATTCCGCCGACTTAACTTTTATTCACAGTGTTAGTCACACACAATCAGCATTATCAAGACTGGTAAACCGGAGTTGAGGTACCAACCTTATTATCCGGGTTACATAAACCGGAAGCATACTTGAAGGCCTGTAAGTATTCTATTATGGTCACATCAAGGACATAACTGAGGACCAGTCTTTGGTGACTTAGATTCATATTCCGGGATATATGTATGAGACTATGATTCTCAGTGCGGTAAGCCGCCTAGAGACTTGTGACTTGTTTTTCTATGCAGGATGGTTAAAGACATCTATTTGAGCTTAAGGAAAATAAATGATCAATTATGACCCGGAAGAATATAAGGAAGCAACTTCAATGGAGATAAGCATTCAACACGTGCACGATGGCACGACAAAGTTAAAATGTTGGTCCTACTCTATTACAAGAC